>NC_044034.1:159900587-160519337 GCF_901765095.1 Microcaecilia unicolor | reverse complement strand
TATATCAATGTAAACGAAAGAGTCGCACTTACCTCTTCTGTCTTCAAGGCTTCACCAGTTTTGCCTTGGAGAGCCAGTCGAAGCTGTCGGATATAAACCTGTAACCCTCGTGCAAAATACTGTAACCTAAAAACCCAAATACGGACAAGTTACTGATAGCAGACTGTTCGAGAGACACTAAGAAACATTATACAACTCTATGCAAGACAATCAACCAGCGAGAACATCTTAAATGGTTGCTGTTAGTCCACGTGGATATGCAGAAATAAGAGCTTTCACATGGTGTATGTAGGCAGCCTAATATTTAAACAACCCTGTACTATTTAATCCCAGCATAACTGTGCAGTTTCTTCACAGATATGATGGGGAGGAACGCTAATTACAGATATACTAACTTAGTCCAAAGAAACATATATGAGGCAATTCTACAAACTGGCGCCTAGAGGTATACACCACTTACGTGCATCATAGGCATTTGGGAATTCAAATGGCAGATGAAATTTATTTATTACATTTGTATCCCACATTTTCCCACCTATTTGCGGGCTCAGTGTGGCTTGTGGCAATGTGGACAAATGCAAAGTGATGCACATTGGGAAGAATCATCAAATCAAAGTCACTTAATGCTAAGATCCACCTTAGGAGTCAGGCGTCAACGTGGACAATATGCTGAAATCTTCTGACCAGTATGTGGTGGCAGCCAAAAAAGCAACAGAATGCTAGGAATTATTAGAAGACTAGTAAAAAAGGCCCATTTCTGAGAGAAATGAAACAGGCACTAGCAAGGTTTTCCTTGGAGTGTGTATGTTTGACAGAGTGTGTTTGACAGTGACTGTGTGTGAGAGAGAGTGAATGTGGGAGAGTGTGTGTGTGTGTGTGACAGAGAGTAAGACTGTCTCCTCTGTCCCCTGCCCCCCCTGTAGCCACCCAGCGATTCTCCTCTCTCCCCTGCAGCCACCCAGAGATTCTCCTCTCTCCCCTGCCCCACTCTCCAGCCACCCACCGATTCTCCTCTCTCCCCTGCCCCCTCTCCAGCCACCCAGCGATTCTCTCTCCCTTGCCCCCTTCTCCAGCCACCCAGCGATTCTCTCTCCCCTGCCCCCCTCTCCAGCCACCCAGCGATTCTCCTCTCTCCCCTGCCCCCCCTCCAGCCACCCAGTGATTCTCCTCTCTCCGCTGCCCCCTCCAGCCACCCACCGAGTCTCCTCTCTCCCTGCCCCCTCTCCAGCCACCCACCGATTCTCCTCTCTCCCCTGCCCCCCCCTCCAGCCACCCACCGATTCTCCTCTCTCCCCTGCCCCCCTCCAGCCACCCAGCGATTCCCCTCTCCCCTGCCCCCCTCTCCAGCCACCCAGCGATTCTCCTCTCTCCTGCCCCCCCTCTCCAGCCACCCAGCGATTCTCCTCTCTCCCCTGCCCCCCTCCAGCCACCCACCGATTCTCCTCTACCCTACCCCCCTCCAGCCACCCACCGATTCTCCTCTCCCCTGCCCCCCCCTCTCCAGCCACCCGATTCTCCTCTCTCCACTGCCCCCCCTCTCCAGCCACCCAGCGAGTCTCCTCTCTCTCCTGCCCCCCTCCAGCCACTTTGCGATTCTCCTCTCTCCCCTGTCCCCCTCCAGCCACCCAGTGATTCTCCTCTCTCCCCTGGCCCCCCCCTCCAGCCACCCAGCGATTGTCCTCTGTCCCCTGCCCCCCCTCCAGGCACCCAGCGATTGTCCTCTGTCCCCTGCCCCCCCTGTAGCCACCCAGCGATTCTCCTCTCTCCCCTGCCCCCCTCCAGCCACCCAGTGATTCTCCTCTCTCCCCTGGCCCCCCCCCCTCCAGCCACCCAGCGATTGTCCTCTGTCCCCTGCCCCCCCCCTCCAGGCACCCAGCGATTGTCCTCTGTCCCCTGCCCCCCCTGTAGCCACCCAGCGATTCACCTCTCTCCCCCCTCCAGTCACCCACCGATTCTCTGTCGCTCATTTGAAAGCCCTGCCCATCTGTAGCCTTCCCTTGCGATTACTAAATCCCAAAAAATAAATACGTGTGACTGTCTGTCTGTCCGTCCCTCGCTCCCTCCCCTGCCATGCTTCCTATGTCTGTTTATCTCTCACCTGCCATGTTGTGCTCTGGTGCAGTGTCGGTCTCTTTGCCCTTCTTTATCCTTTCGTGCGAGTTCCGAGGGTATTTAAAGGAAGAGGCAGGGTTTCGCGTCTGGAGCTCGGCTGCCCCTGAAACCACGCCCTTTGTGGGAGGAGTTTGCTCGGTACAGAGGAGCGCGTTTCCCAGACCCTGCAGTTAAGTTCCAGGAAGGTGTCAGATCAGATTGATTGACAACCTCCTTTTGGGCTCGAGCGCCCGTGTCCTTCTTTATCCTTCTGTGCGAGGTCCGAGGGTATTTAACTGACGAGGCGGGGTTTCGCGCCTGGAGCTCGGCTGCCCCTGAAACCCCGCCCTTTGGGGGAGGAGTTTGCTCGGTACAGAGGAGCGCGTTCCCCAGACCCCACAGTGAAGTTCGAGGAAGGTGTCAGGTCAGATTGATTGACAATCTCCTTTTGGGCTTGAGCACCCGACGCAGAAATGAAAATTCCTCGGTGCAAGTTGATTGGCCTGGAGTTTACATCCTGTGGCAGCAATGACGGTCCGGGCAGGCAGGTTGGGCATTGATTGGTTCCTCGTTCTGTGACGTTATGGGATAGTGAGAGCCAATGAAACGCTGAACTACAGACTTACGAACCCTACAGTGCCACAGTGCCACGAAGTCAGCTTCAGAACGTTGGAGGTGCTTTTTATTATAGTAGATATAGCAGAATTAGAAAAGGTTCAAAGAAGGGCGACCAAAATGGTTAAGGAGATGGAACTCCTCTCATATGAGGAAAGGCTAAAGAGATTAGGGCTCTACAGCTTGAAAAAGAGACCGTTGCAGGGAGATATGATAGAGGTTTACAAAATCCTGAGTGGTGCAGAACAGGGAAACATAAATCGATTTTTTACTCTTTAAAAAGTACAAAGACTAGAGGACACTCAAGGAAGTTTCACTCAGGGGTCCTTTTAGCATGTGCTAAACGTTAGAGATGCCCATATAGTTCTATAGGCGTCTCTAGCATTTAGCTCATGCTAATCATTAGCATGCGCTAAAACTGCTAGTGTGCCTTTGACCCACTCAACTAGTAAGTTCTAGAACTCATTGCCAAAGGATGTGGTATCAGTGTATCTGGGTTTAAAAATAGGTTTGGACAAATTTCTGGAGGAAAAGTCCATAGTCTGCTTTGAGATAGACATGGGGAAAGCCACTGCTTGTCCCTGGGGTCAGAATCTTGCTACCATTTGGGATTCTGTCAGGTACTTGGACCTCAATTGGCCACTGCTGGAAGCAGGATACTGGGTCAGATGGACCACTGGTCGAACCCAGTACGGCTATTCTTATGTTCATTAATTGACAGTTTGGCATCTATGTGCGCTGGACGCTATTTTACAAAGGTAGCACTAAGTGCCACAGTACTTAGATGCAAGGGAGACGGGCCATGGGTGTCTAACCTCAGCCCTCGCCCAGTTGGATATTCAGGATTTCCCCAATGAATATGTATAAACCACACTGTCAGTTATACTTTACTTGAAAACTCTTCAATAATATCTCATGGCTGCAGGATGGTGGAAATTCACCTTCCACCACAACCCCCCCTGCAGCCATGAGATATGTTTAATCACTAATTGTAGGACCCGACTCCTGATGATGCTGTTATAGCGAAACGCAGACTGTGTAGAGTCTGGGGCCTATCAAAGGATTGGAAGCGGAGTTAGCACAAGAGCTGAGGACTCAAAGGATTGATTTGGTTTCTGTTTCGAATATCCAGGACCGAGGAGGAGCAGCAGTTGCTGCAGCATGGACATTTGAAAGAAGCAGCTTGCAGGGCAAAACTTTGACTGACTAAAGGGTGAAGTGCAGCAATTGCTACTGCATGGACTTTTAAAACAAGCAGCTTGCTGGCGGCATGGACTTTTAAAAGAAGCAGCTTGCTGAGTTCATGGATATTTTGAGCAGTCAGTTGGAATGTGTATTAGTGAGTCTGCTCTATTAGTGCTGTAAATCAAGTATGGGTATGAGTGTGTATGAGGATGCAGGGAGTAATAATATACTGATTTAGCATGGTTTGTAAGCAATAAATAAATTATTGAAGAGTTTTCAAGTATAACTGACAGTGTGGTTTATACTATTAGTACATTTAGACAGTTATTTAACAAATATAGCCCATTGCATTGTTAACAATGAATATGTATAAGATCTATTTGCATACAATGGAGGCACTACCTGCAAATAGATCTCATGCATAGTCATTGGGGAAATCCTGAAAATTCGACTGGGTTGTGGCTCTCGAGGACAGAGGTTGGACACCCCTGCTATAAGTTATGTGCCTCACTTGGTGCATCAATTTATGTCTGCTATTGACATGGTGTAAGATGGTGCGTCGTAGAATGGATGTGAAAATGCTGACTTACTAGTATTCAATAATAAAATCTCGGTGCCAAAATGCCGTTATAGAATTGGTGCCAAGCACATGGCGTTGAGAGGCCAATTTATAGAACTACCCTAGTAGCCTGTAACTTGTTTGATGACCCATATTTCAATACATATCACAGAACATTTTTTTTTTAAGGAAACACAAAAAACATACATTCTTATATCATAGGCTTCCAGAAAATCGATCTTACTGAACAACTGTGGCGTAGCTATGGGGCGGGGGGGGGGGGGGGGGGGGGGGGCTATGGGGGCCTAGCCCCCCCCCCCCCCAAAATGGCTCTAGGGGTCCCAACCCCCACCAACTAAAGAGTTTGTCCCACACTAGTCTCACATTGCCTGGCGCCCTGTCCTGTTTTCAGTCGTTGTGCACGCTTGTTATCATGAAACTGAGCAGAGGAGGTGAGCCAAAATGTGCCTCCCCTACCTTGGGCTCTGGCCCCCCCTCCCGTTGTTGCCCTGCTGAACAGTTAGTTACAATCTTAATTCCTACTAAAGTACCAGTGCTCAAAATTGCATTTTCTGTCTGTTAAAATCCACGTTTCACTCATAATCTCAGTGTATGCCTCCCGTGAAGGCAGCTCCCGACAGGAACAACAGCTGAAACAATGCCAGAGAAGTGATTTTCCCATGAACTGTTTCTGAAACTGACAGTGCTGAAGACTTTGTATCATGAGTGTGTATGACTCTCCCTTTCAAGCACGCACCTGATTTTGAAGTCTTTTAATTTCTCCGCATTTAGTCTATCTGTCAGGAAGTCGGGAAGTTTCCGACCCAGCTGGTGGAAGCTGAAAAGCAGACACTCCACGTAACTGAACTGCAGCTTGGGCTCTTCGTTACCTGCATTTTCCCCATTTTCTGCTTCTTCTGGAGGAAGTGGCATGTACTCCTGCAGACCACAAATGAGAAAATGTTTGCAAGGACTACTCAGGGTGAAAAAAAGTAATCATTCAAGTAACAAAATTTATAAGTGCTAAGGTTAGAAATCTGTTTTTACACAAAACAGCAAATCCTAAATCCTTACCAGTAACTTGTCAAACAGTTTCTTTAAGTTAGACTCAAGTTTCTCCATGTCACCACAATAGGAGCTCATCTCTGCAAGCAATTTCAACACCTGTACAAGAAAAGTTGGCTCAGAAGTTATGAAAAGCAATCAGATCTATCAATTTAATCTATGACACAGTGCTAAATACCACCTCACAAGAATAAAGAGAGTTGGAATATTTAAAAAAATAATCCAAACAAAAACTTTACAAAAATTGTAAACGTTCACGGTGGTTAGCTTAGTGGGGTTTAAAAAAGGTTTAGACGGCTTCCTAAAGGAAAAGTACATAGATCATTATTAAAATGGACTTGGGGAAAATCCACTGCTTATCTCTGGGATAAGCAGCATAAAATGTTTTGTACTTTTTTGGGATCTTGCCAGGTATTTGTGACCTGGATTGGCCACTGTTGGAAACAGGATGCTAGGCTCGATGGACCTTTGGTCTGTCCCAGTATGGCAATACTTATGTAGTTATGCAATACTTATGAAGTTATGTACTATAAGATAAATCACTGTATATTTTATTTAAAGAGAGTGCTAACAAAGTACAAACACTGTAAAAGTAATACTAAGGTTATATACAGAAAGCACTACCTATAACAAATAGCAGCTGGTATTCAGTCCACCTCAGACATGGAGCTGTCACATAAGTTAACAGGAGTCGAGGACTGTTCCAGAATTTGAAAAAGCATGGGAAAAGCATGTGGTATCACTTAGGAAAAGGAAGAGTTAGGGGTTACAGAGGATGGGCCCTTATCTGCCGTCATGTTTCCATGTGAATAAACACTACTTTTCAGTTTATAATGCAGATACTCTACATGGTTCTCCACTCTAACCAAACAGAGTATCTGCATTTTAAACTGAAGAGTTTATTCAAATGGTGGGGGGATTTTTGTAGGGATGCATGTCTGGATGGTTGGGGAAGGGATATCCTGTTGTTCAGCAATGATGTTATTCTGTTTCATGTACAGAACATGAAAATGTATCCATGTAAGACAAGGAACATCCAACAGCTATAACTGGTAAAAGACATGGGAGTAATATTGCTTTGTACGTTCACTGCTTCTTAAAACCAAACCAATAAAATAAAAGTGCAGATACTCTATGCACCTTGAAATATCTGGTTGAGGTAAAGAGAGATCCAAAATGTAACATCAGATTTTTCAAAAGGCAAATGAGGTGAGCCTCCAACTTTAGAGCAGCAACTTCTCTTACCTCTAACTGAATATCGATGCTTTCTGCTGGGCTGGTCAGGGAACTCAGGTTGGGAAGCACATGCTCGCAAAAGTAAGTCACAAACTTTGTGGAGTGAACGTTTTTCTGTACAACCCAGAAAGAACATAAAATGCAAACTTGTGGGAAATAAAGGTTAGAAAGATGTTCACATTAGAGAGAAGGGAAAGACTGATGAACAACTCTTTCCAAACTTAATCAACTGCTCAAAAGGTGACACAGTCCTTAACAGATCATAAGGTTACTCAAAATGTATTAAGTTACATTTCTGCACAAAAATCTTTGCCTTGCAGTGAACATTTTATGCATAGCAAACTTCACATGCAATAATTATTTCTTTACATTTTAAACCACCCCAACCTTTTTTCTTTCAGACTCAGAGCTTTCTAAGTGGTGTCCTAATCTGGCTTACTCAGAAAGCAGACATGATTCAAATACCCCAGTGGGTGAACAATGCAACGGTCTCCCTTAAAAAGGGAAAACATTTCAATCTGAAAATGATTTTTATGTATAATTTGGGGCTTTGAGCTCCCTTGACCTGTTCCAACTCCCTAGAGAACATATTATAGAACAAAATGCTCCCACAAGAGTTCCAGTGAGTTCACAGAACCCAAATGAAAATCTTGTAATCTATTGAGAATATAACATAGGAAATATTGCTACCCTTTAGCATTACACTTTCTGGGAAGGCATATTAACCATGGAGTCACCGATTATTGTAAAACAGTTATTGTGTTTAGAGTAATTGTATATGTGCCCTGGTGAACATGAAACCTAACTAGGGTCATGGACTAGAGCTACCTTGATCTGTAATAGTACACAGTCCATATATGCAATGAATTTAAAAATGAATGCAATCGGTCTGTGGTAATTATGCTTGGCAGTTACAGTGAAATACCTACAGAGAAGAATGGCACTGCCTGTCGCATGCATTGCAAGAGCCTATCCACCGAATCTGGATCTGATGGGTTGAACATCTGCTGAAGGCCAGCTTGATCCGACACCAGTTCCACCAGCTGCTGTCTCCCACTCACTGTCTGCAAGCTCTTCAGTGCAGACAAAATCTTCATGAACAGAACAAACTCCTCACCTGTCACGTCATAAAGGACCTATAAACAAAGATGAAACCTCATAGATGCAACTGAAAATCAGTTTAGTTTATTTACGCTCAAGAGAAAAGGAGTTGACTGTATACAAAACTAGGATAACTCATCTAGAAGATAAAATTATCAATATTACCAGCAGGTAAAGTTAAGTGCCTATATTTATTGACTCATAAGACTCATTTTCTTCCTCAGAGTTTTGAGGCCCAACCCATCCACCATTGTGTGCCAAAGGTTCATATGCCAAGTATCCTGCCACTGACAACTCCAGTTTATGCCAATTATGACCTAAAGAATGTTGATACACCAGGAAAAATTAATTCTTACCTGATAATTTTCTTTCCATTAGTCCCAACAGATCAATCTAGAGATTTGTGGTTGTGTCCCTTTACCAGCAGGTGGAGATAGAGAGAACCTCCGAGGTTTGCTATATGTGGACCTGTGCAGCCAAGTAAACCTCAGTATGAATGATACCAAAGCAGTGGAATGGAAACAATAGAAAACTGTCCTGACATTGTCAGACCAAATGCCCAAAATACTTCAACCACTTCCAAATTTATTTGCTTTTATTATTTAATCAATGAAGGAACATTCAGAACGAAACCCAAAACAACTAACCAACCGAAACAAAACCGCATACAGTAAATCCAGGGGGGGCTTCTGGATTGATCTGTTGGGACTAATGGAAAGAAAATTATCAGGTAAGAATTAATTTTTCCTTCCATAGCGTCCCACAGATCAATCCAGAGACTTGTGGGATATACCCAAGTAGGGCGGCACACCCCCAACCCGACAGAAATCACCGACGAGCCAAACACTGCATCCTGCCGAGCTGCCACATCCACCCGATAATGACAAGTGAAAGTATGGACCGGTCCATGTAGCGGCTCTGCAGTTATCTTCCAGAGAAACCAAATGGGACTCTGCATAGGAGGAAGACTGATCTCGAGTAGAATGAGCACGAATTTGCGCAGGGGCTTGCTTGCCCAATGCCAAGTAGGCCGAAGTGATGGCCTCCCGCACCCAACGGGCTATGGTGGCCTTGGAAGCCATATGACCCTTCTTATTGCCTCCAAAAAGGACGAAGGGATGGTTAGAAAGACGAAATTCATTCGTCATCTCCAAATACCTGAGAAGAGCCCGTCTCACGTTGAGGCTGCGAAGAGCCCGGAATTGCTTGGGGTAATCTTCCCGGCGAAAAGTCAGAAAATGCAGAGACTGCCCCAAATGGAAACAAGAAACCACCTTGGGCAAAAACGAAGGAACTGTCCTAATCAATACCCCCACCCCCATAAAACGCAGGAAGGGGTCTCTGCAAGAAAGAGCCAGCAATTCTGAAATTCTCCGAGCCGAAGTAATGGCTACTAGGAAAATCGCCTTCAAGATAAAATCCTTAACCGTAATCCCTGATAAGGGTTCGAAAGGAGGACGCTGAAGCGCTTTGAGAACTAGACTAAGGTTCCAGGGTGGCAGAACTGGCACGTGCGGAGGACGCAACCGATTTATGCCCCTCAAAAAACGAACCACATCCAGGTGGGAGGCGATCGACGCCCCTGAAGTGGGCTCTAAAGCATGCCAGAGCTGCCACCTGCACCATAGGAGAACTCGAGAGTGATTTCTGTACACATCCTGAAGAATCACGAGGATAACCAATACCGAAGCTGCTGACAATCCCGAACTCGCACACCACAAATCGAAGGTACGCCACACCCTAGCATAAGCTACCTAGGTGGATCTTTCCTGAGCGTGAAGCATCGTAGCGATAACCGCGTCCGGATACCCTTTCAAGGGCCAGGCCTTAAGGAGGAGGGATCCTCCATCATGACTGGTCCCTGCAGCAAGAGATCGTCCTGCTCCTGGAGCCGGAGAAGATAATCAAACTGGAGCCTGACCATATTCGCGTACCAGGGACATCTGGGCCAATCCGGGGCCACCAGGATCACTCACTGGCAATGCAAGTCAGTAACCTGCCCACCATAGGCCAGGGGGGAAGGGCATAGAGCAGGCCCCCTGGGCCAAGGTTGTAGAAGAGCATTGATGCCTTCAGAGCCCAGCTCTCTTCCCCTGCTGAAGAAACAGGGAAACTTCGCATTGAATGCAGTGGCCATTACGTCCATTACCTTCCCCCAACGGGCAGCTATCTGATCGAAGGCCAGAGGGGAGAGTGTCCACTCCCCCGGCTCCAACTGGTGGCAACTGAGAAAGTCCGCTTGCACATTCTGTGACCCCACTATATGAGCCGCCGTCAAGAGAGAGAGATCAGTCTCTGCCCAACGGCAGATCAGGGCCACCTCGCGCGCTAGTGGTGCACTCCTTGTGCCCCCCCCCCCCCCGACGGTTCACGTAGGCGACCGCCGTCGCATTGTCCGAGAGAACTCGAACTGGGCAACCACGGAGAAGACTACTACTACTACTACTATTTAGCATTTCTATAGCGCTACAAGGCATACGCAGCGCTGCACAAACATAGAAGAAAGACAGTCCCTGCTCAAAGAGCTTACAATCTAATAGACAAAAAAATAAATAAAGTAAGCAAATCAAATCAATTAATGTGAACGGGAAGGAAGAGAGGAGGGTAGGTGGAGGCGAGTGGTTACAAGTGGTTACGAGTCAAAAGCAATGTTAAAGAGGTGGGCTTTCAGTCTAGATTTAAAGGTGGCCAAGGATGGGGCAAGACGTAGGGGCTCAGGAAGTTTATTCCAGGCGTAGGGTGCAGCGAGACAGAAGGCGCGAAGTCTGGAGTTGGCAGTAGTGGAGAAGGGAACAGATAAGAAGGATTTATCCATGGAGCGGAGTGCACGGGAAGGGGTGTAGGGAAGGACGAGTGTGGAGAGATACTGGGGAGCAGCACAGTGAGTACATTTATAGGTTAGTAGAAGAAGTTTGAACAGGATGCGAAAACGGATAGGGAGCCAGTGAAGGGTCTTGAGGAGAGGGGTAGTATGAGTAAAGCGACCCTGGCGGAAGATGAGACGGGCAGCAGAGTTTTGAACCGACTGGAGAGGGGAGAGGTGACTAAGTGGGAGGCCAGCAAAAAGCAGATTGCAGTAGTCCAAACGAGAGGTGACAAGGGTGTGGATGAGGGTTTTGGTAGAGTGCTCGGAAAGAAAGGGGCGGATTTTACGGATGTTGTAAAGAAAGAAACGACAGGTCTTGGCAATCTTGGCAAGAAGAGACACAAACTCCCAAAGGGCCAGATGAATCACCCGCAACTCCAAGTGGTTGATGGACCAAGACGCCTCCGTCGAGGTCCAAATGCCCTGGGCCGTCTGTTGGAGGCAATGAGCCCCCCAACCAGACAGCAACGCATCCGTGGTCACGACCTTCCGTTCCTGGGTTTGCAGAGGAATGCCCGACACCAGATTCTTTTGAATGAACCACCAGTGCATGATTGTGTGCAGACGGGTCGAACATGGCACCCGAACCTCGTAATCCTCCGAGAGAGGAGACCAACAGTTCAGAGGGTGCCACTGCAGGGGGCGAATATGAGCTCTGGCTCACTTTATGACGTCCAAGGTGGAAGCCATGGAACCCAGAACTTGTACATAGTCCCAAGCCTGCGGGTTCGGAGTTTGGAACAGAGCTCGCAACTGACCCTGCAACCGCTGTGCTCGAGCTGAAGAGAAACTATCCCTGTTCGGGTATTGAAGCACACTCCCAAGTATTCCAGCGTCTGGGAGGGCGTAAGGCTGCACTTTGGGAAGTTGATCACCCAACCATGCGATTGAAGGAACCCGACCACTCTGTCGGCTGCCCGTCGACTCTCCTTGAAAGAAGACACCCGCACAAGCCAGTCGTCTAGATAAGGATGGATTTGAATCCCTTCCTTTCTAAGATAGGCCGCCACTACGACAAGGACCTTGGAAAAAGTCCGAGGTGCTGTGGCTAGGCCGAAGGGCATTGCTTTGAATTGAAAATGACGGTCGAACACTGCAAAACGAAGAAAACGCCTGTGGGGAGGCCAAATTGGAATGTGTAAATAGGCCTCTTTGAGATCGAGAGACGTCAAAAACTCCCCTGGCTGTACCGCTGCGATCACCGAGCGGAGGGTTTCAATGCGGAAATGCTGAACCTGTAAGGACCTGTTGACACACTTGAGATCTAGGATGGGTCACCAAGAACCGCCCTTTTTTGGCACCACAAAATAAATGGAGTATCGGCCGCACCCTCTTTCTGCTGGGGGTACAGGCTGAATGGCTCCCAGTTGTTGTAAGTTGAGGAGGGTGTGACGAACTGCCCGCACCTTGGTGGGAAATTTGCAAGGAGATTCCAGAAATGAGTCTACTATCGGACAAGCCAATTCCAACTTGTAGCCGTCTCTGATAACCTCCAAGACCCATCCGTCGGATGTTACCCTGGTCCACTCCACCAGGAATAGGGAAAGCCTGCCCCCAATAACCGGCTGCAGATGGACCAGGGCCCCATCATTGGGTGGACCTGGCTGCGGGCTGGTTTCTGTTACCAGAAAGGAAGGCCCGCCTGTCACCTCGAAAGGGCTGAGGTCACTGAGAAGACCTTGCTCTCTGAAAAGAGGCCCCGTGACCTAGACGGTAACGACATGTATCCCTAAACGTAGGTCTAGGTCCCGCCGTCCGCACAAATTTGGACCTGTCCTCCGGGAGGCGCTAGCCCTTAGAGTCTTCAAAGTCCTTCACAATCTGTTCTAGGTCTGTCCCAAACAAAAGCTTTCCCCAAAAAGGAAGCCTTGCAAGCCGTGACTTAGAGGTCACGTCTGCAGCCCGATGTTGCAAACACAGCCAGTGACGTGCAGTGACCGCTATGGAAACCTCCCTCGCTGAAGCCCTCAAAAAATCATAAAGAAGATCCACAAGGAAGGCTAAACCGGACTCTAAGGTCGGCAAAACAGCCACGAGGTCCTCCGGAGAGGAGGCTTTCTGTACCCACGATAAGCATGCCTGCACCGCATAGGAGCTACAAACTGAAGCTTGAAGGGAAAGGGCCGCTACTTCAAAGGACAGCTTAAGCAAGACTCCAACTGAGGGTCCTTGAGCGCCGTGCCACCCTCCACAGGGAGAGTGGTTTTCTTAGTGACCGCTGTGATTAATGAATCCACCGTATGAACTTTCAGTAAGTCTAAGTCAGCAGCAGGCAGCACGTAAAGACACGGCATAGCTCTAGCAACCTTAAGCCCACTGCGCCGAAATAAGGATTTTCATGGCCTCATGCACATGAAAGGAACAAGGTGGGCATTTGGTGCCAGACATAATAGAGGGCACTGGACCTGTTCCCCCTGACGATTCAGGGGGTGAAATGGCCAAAACCTCAAAAGGCCTAATAATCAGGGAGGGAAGCTCTTCCCTGCAAAAAAGGCGGGCAGCTGTCGGGTCATCCCCCTCCTCAGAAGGCAGGGTGACTTCATCTGCCAAATCCAATGATTCTGAGGGAGAGCCTGGAGACAATGCCGGGCCACCTGTGTCAGATAGCTCCTCAGGATCCAAAATCTCCACCCAGGGACGTTTTGGCAGGAAAGACTGAGAGGCTGCAGCAACCGAAGTTTGCTGAGGAAGAGACGGGGCTGCCTGAAGAGAAGTTCCTGACTTCTTCAGAAGAAAGGCATCATGCATTAATAAAACAAAATCTGGGGAAAAAGGAACTGAAAGGGACTCCCCTGCTCCCTCTTGTGCCACAGAAGCGCGCTGTGCCTCCTGTCTGTCAACCACCACCACGTGCGGAGCTGGTCGTGCCTCAGAGGAAAAAATGGCGCCCGCTGCACTAACTGCCCCGAAAAACTGCCAAAACTATCCCCTGCGCTTCCGACTCACCGGACACCTAAGGGGAACCCCCCCCCAGTCACGCTGAACACCCGCTGTGGGCTGACGGTGGCACGACTCACACTCCCCCGACGCTGCTCTCCGGCCCCCAGACAGGGAGCAGCGCTTAGCCGCCTCAGAAGGCACTGACATGCTCCACAAATGTCTGCCCCTCAAACAGACTCAGCAGCCCCTCTAGGTCCTCTGTATGATTAAAAAAAAACAAAGTCTCTTAAAGAGACGCTTACCTTTTTTTTTTTTTACTCAGGAGAGAAAGGCAACACCTGATTAGGTCCACAGCCCCAGGCGATGGAGGAAAGGTAGGGGGAGACTGGGAGGGACCTGGTACCACCAAGTGTACACCAGAAGCTACAAACAGCCACTCAACCCCTGACTGTGCTAAACTAGGCCCAAAGGACACCAGTAGCCAGATCAAACCAGAGCTGCACAGAGATGTTCCTCCACCTGCTAGACAGAGAATACTGAGGTTTACTTGGCTGCATAGGTCCACATATAGCAAACCTCGGAGGTTCTCTCTATCTCCACTTGCTGGTAGAGGGACACAACCACAAGTCTTTGGATTGATCTGTGGGACACTATGGAATTATACTTTACATCATCTACTTGATCAAACACATACACCTTTGCCTGGCTTGGCAAATTCACACCCTTGACAACTACAGGCCTGGGTACTCAAAGAACTTTGCAGTTCATCTCCATCTGCATCTAGAAAAGCCTCAGACCTTCCAATTCCAGACCCATCATACAAACAGCTTACTACATCTTACCCTGGGAAACATCCATATCTAGCATTGGAAGTGAAAAGACTGCAGGTCAACTGGATAAGAAATGCACAAATCTCACCTTCTTTGACTCGCTGAGTATGAAGTCCTCCACTTCTTTTGTGAGCACATCCTCTGGCAAGGTTCGGAGTTTTGTAGACAGGAATTTAATGGCTCGTTCTCTGACAATATCCTCTCCTTGCAGAATCTGACTAAACAAGCCTCCCAATGTTCCTAAATATTTAGATAGATTCCATTAGACTGGCAACCCATACGACAGTGTTTGACAGTGAGCAATTCATTTGGTATGAATAATTCAATCCACATTCCATATGAAGAGTATTTATGGTATGTGTTTTATCACAAGACACATAGCACCATAAATAAGTGTGTAAACACTTGCTGCAGAGAAACCCAACTACACTGTCCTGCTCATGGCATGGAAACGCATGTAAAGTTGCATTTAGCTGCAGAATATAAAAGTCCAAAAATATAATACTTAAAATTGCTCAGAATACAGGAAGTGATGCCATGGATGGTCAAGGCGAGTGCTACAGCCCAACCAAGACAGCAATTTATTCCTCAAGATTTCAGACTGGTTGTCCCTTTGCATAAGTATAAAACAGATAATTGCAGTTATCCTGGTAGTTTTTTTGTTTAAAAGGCTTCTGTCTTCAGGCAAAATGACGGTTTACCAAGACTCTCTTCAAAAACCATGGTCTAATCTGATCTCAAAGGTAAAATATAGCAACTAGTTTTAAGATTATATTTTTGAATATATGATAAGCTATAATTAAAGAGAAACAATCTTTACCTTTAGCATCCATCTTGAATATACTCAGTAGAGCATTGTTCACCAAGTTAAATTCCGCAGAATCGTCTGCAAGGAACATAACACATGGTTAGTAACCATCAGAGTAAAAGCAAAGCTACAGAATTAGAATCCATATTTCCTAACAAAATGCTTGGAATAAAGATTTGGTTGATTATATCTCTTGTCCTTCTGTTATTCTGTGGAAGAGCCCTGCTACCTACACTACTCCTTTTGCTGGCTAACAAAATAGTTAAATTGTATTGAAAGAAAAAAAATCACTGCCTTTACAGTAAAACAAGAGTAGCTTCATTTAGAAACATGAGTGCAGCAATGCAATATATGGCAAAAAAAAAAGACACATTAGGCCGAATCCATTATTTGGCTGCAATATAATACAAGACAGTCTAAGGGGCTCATTTTCATAGCACTTAGGGGGTCTTTTACTAAGCTGCAGTAGTGTTTTTAGTTCGCAGTAGACATCAGCAGGCGGTAAATGCTACTGTGGCATAGTCAAAGACCACCTTAGACTTATAAAGTTCCACTGGTTACTATGTAACTTTGTAAGTCTAGGTGCTTTGAAAATATGGCTCCACGTGACTTATCCTATCAGTCTTGGGTATATGGTGCAGGAAATACTTTTCAGCTCCACAGAGTGGAGGAAGCTGCTGCAAGAGTAATGCCAAGTGTATAATCTTAGATGAAACATCTCTCCAACCTCATCAGCCAGGGAATATCGCTTTTGGCAGTGCTATAACTAAGCACCAATGTTATAAGGGGGGTTGGGGAAAAAAGCCACAGCAGGAACCAGCAGCAATCCCAATACTGCAGAGAATTAAAAAGAGCTGGATTTATGATTTTGGAATGGGTATTTGGTACCTTCACAGTATGGCACCCTAGGCACATGCCTATGTTGTCAATACCTAAAACTTGGCCCTGCAAGTAAAGGAGGCACCTGAAAATACTTTTTTTTTTAAAAAGCAGTGAGAATAGTTGAGATGACTTTCAACAATTAAATCCATTTGAAAAAAAAAAACCCCAACCCATGTAGGTTAGCCAAGTTTTACATTATACAGCTAATAAGACTGCTGCCTAGAGTAAAGAAAAGTAAGCAAGATGATGAATCAACAACCAGTCTTTTCTTGTGTATCTTCCCCTACATAAGGATATGCACTAGTTGTATGAGCCCTCAAACGATATACACACAGACCATGTTTTGCACACTGATGCAAAACTGCCAATACATTAAGAATCTCAGATTTTAAAATTCTCTACTTAAAATCCAAACAATAAGTCGGAGGACTGTGGAGGACGGTTTAAAGATTTCATACTTGAAGCATTCCGTGAGTTAAGGTACTATGTGCTGTCACAGTATTCTTGTGGTGATACGGAGGGGTGAACATGCAGGTTTGCCAGTTGGGAGGAGGGATTTCAACCATGTATTTTAGTTCCAATAGAAATAACTAATACTGTTAGTTCATTTCAATCTCATAAGTGGACTTTAATTCTACTGAATGTTTGCTCTGTTAGGAATAAAATTGTTCTTATTACAGACAAGATATGCTCACTTTGCACCACTAAATCTTGGTTACTGGATAACATAGTAAGTGATGGCAGATAAAGACCTGAGTGGTCCATCTCAGTGGCGTACCGAGGGTGGGGCGGTGGGGGTGGACTGCCCCGGGTGCAGCTCGTGAGGGGGTGCTGCCATGGATGTCCCTCCCCCCCCCCCCCCCGACTGGTGCGGTGCTGCATCGGTGTCCTTCCCCCCGTCCCCGACTAGTGCGGTATCACTCTTCCCCTTCTCACTCCACATTCGCCCCACTCTGCAAGTCTTTAAACTTCAAGGCTTCTGTCAGCAGCATCAGCAATGTAAGCGCAGCCTTCGGCCAGCCCCGGAAGCCTTCTCTGGACAGCATCCCGCCTACGCGGGAAGCTATATAGAGGGTGCTTCCGGGGCAGGCAGAAGGCAGCGCTTACATTACTGATGCTGCTGACAGAAGCCTCGAAGTTTAAAGACGTGCAGGAGCAGAGCGGGCATGGAGTGAGGAGGGGAGAGCGATACCGGACTAGTCCGTGGGGAGGGGGGAAGCGATGTCAGCCAGCCAGATCAAAGGGAAAGGGGGGGGGGGTGAGAGGAGGATGTGATGCCACATCTAAGGGGAAGAGGGGGTGGAGACTGCGATGCCAGACCTAAGGGGAAAGGGTGGTGGAGAAAGGAAGGAAAGCAATGGCAGGGGAATGGGAAAAGGGGGATGAAGAAAGGAGTGAGAGTGATGCTAGTCTAGATCTAAGGGAAGCAAGAAGGGGAGGGAAGAGAAAGGTGGGATGCACGAGGGTAAGGACACTGTGAAAAAGCTGGATCAGGGGAGGGGGAGAACAAGATGCAGTACTATGAAGCAGGGGAGAGAGATACTGGCCCTGAGTTTGGAGTGCAGGAGAGAGGGAGAAAGAAGGGTGAAGAACATGGGAAGGGATGGGGACACAGAGCAAATGCTGAACATGGGGGAATAGGGACAGAGACACAAGAGGGGAGGTTATGGATAGGAGAGAGAGGGAGTAAGAGGGAATGACAGTGAACATGGAGAGAAAAACAGACAGGAAATAAGCAGAAGATGGATATGGATGGGGAACAGAGAGTGGAGAGAGAAAGATGGCGAGAAAGGGAGATGCTGGAATGCATCATATAAAAAGGAGAGAGGGAGGCAAATGCTGGATAGAAGGGAAAGAAAAGGCAGGCAGTGGATGGAAAGAACAGAGAAAGCTGGCAGACACCATATGGAAAGGGGGAGAGGGCAGACAGTGGATGGAAGGGGCAGAGAAAGCAGACACTGGATGAAAGGGAGAGAGAAAGAGAGCAGATGCTGGATGGAAGGGAGAGAGTGAAGAGAAGACGAGGAAAGCAGAAACCTGAGACGACAAAGGTAGAAAAAAAGATTGATTTATTTGCTTTAGAATAAAGTAGTACTGTGGTTATTATTATTATTTATTGCATTTGTATCCCACATTTTCCCACCTTTTTGTGGTGATACATAGAAAATAAAAATAAGGTGATCTTTGGTTAGACTAATTTTAATACATTTTTGACTAACTTTCAGAGACCAAAACCTCCATCCTTAGGTCAGGACAGGACCGTACCAGCAGTATACTGTATTGACCTGAGGCAGGAGGTTTTGGCCTCTGAAAGCTAATTGAAAAATGTATTAGTCCAATAAAATGGTATTATCTTATTTTCTATTTTTTGTTTTATTTCTATTTGTTAATTTGTAAAGTGGTGATTGGTATTTGTCAGTTTTTCAAATTTATGTCTTCTATCTTTATATTTTGCACAGTACTAGGGGACATGCATCACTGTTTCTATGGTGTTGCACTGTATGCGGGATCTGGCCTCTTGGGGGTTCAGTTTAATTTTAGTTTGTGGTTACTTATTCTATACTTGGTGAGGATGTATGAGGATGTATGAGGTGTTCTGCATTTGTGAAAAAGACATGGTTTTCTATTGGCAGGATCATTTTTACTAATGTCTTGGTTAGTTTTACAATGGGTGTATTGATGTTCTAGTGCTCAGTGCAGTGTTTAAGATGCTGCCTTTCCTAGGTACACCCTTGTTGTGTGACTCATAGATTATTACTAAAAATAATATTTTCATATAGAAGAGGAGGTATTAAAAAATGATCGGCCCCGGGTGTCAAATACGCTAGGTACGCCACCGATTCATCTAGTCTGCCCAACATCGCATTCATTATCAATTCAAGATTTAAATCAACAATGAATGTGACATAATTTACTTGATCGTGGTCTTTTTTTTGGTGTTTCTGGGACATAGACCATAGATGTCCGCCCAGCTCTGTCCTTATGTTCCAACTACTGGAGCTGGCATCAAAGCCCACTCCAGTCTATCAAAATCCGTCTTGTCACTTGCGGGACAAAGACCGTAAAAGTCTAACTGGCACTTCCCTCACGTTCCAAACCACTGGGGTTTCCGTCGAAGCTCTCTCCAGCCCACCCTAAACCAGATTGCCATATGTGGGACTCAAGACCATACAAGCCAGCCCAGCACCAGACTTAGTTGGAGCAGTCAGTCGACATCTAAGCACCACTTGACATGCAAACACATATGCAACCCATAAAGTTTTGTTTTTTATATCATTCATTTTCTAATTAGAGATCCTGTGTTCATCCCATGCCTTTCTGAATTCTGCAAGGTTTTTTTCCCCACCACCTCCCTCAGGAGGTCATTCCAAGCATCCACCAACCTCTCCGTGAAAAAGAATTTTCATTACTCTTAAGTCTACCACACCACAACCTCAATTCATGTCCTCTAGTTTTACTACTTTCCCTTCTCTGGAAAATACTTGTTTTTATATTAATACCTTTCAAGTATTTAAACATCTGTATCATACCTACCCTGTTTCTCCTCTCCTCTAGGGTATACATATTCAGGTTTTCCAGTCTCTTCTCACATATCTTTCAGTCTCTTCTCATATGTCTTTTAGCGCAAGCCCCATATCATTCTTGTCACCTTCCTCTGGTCTGCTTCAAATCGTCTTACATCTTCAGCAAGATACAGCCTCCAAAACTGAACACAATACTGGGGCCTCATCGACGACTTGTACAGAGGCATTAACACATCCTTTCTTCTGCTGGTTACACCTCTCTCTATATAGCCTAGCATCCTTCTGGCTACAGCCACCACTTTGTCACACTGTTTTATCGCCTTCAGATCCTCATTTACTATCACCACAAGATCCCCTTCCCCGTCCGTACATATCAGACTCTCACCACCTAACACATACGTCTCCTATGGATTTCTACTCCCTAAGTGCATCACTTTGCACTTCTTAGCATTGAATTTTAATTGCCAAACATTAGACCATTCTTCTAACTTCTGCAGATCCTTTTTTCATTTTTTCCACTCCCTCCGGATGGCCACTCTGTTACAAATCCTGGTATTGTCTGCAAAAAGGCAGACCATTTATCTTCTAAACCTTTGGCAATGTCACTCATAAATATATTGAACAGAACTGACCCCAGCACCGATCCTTCAGGCACTCCACTACTTACCTTTCCTTCCTCCAAGTGAATTCCATTAACTACCACCCTCTGGTGTCTGTCTGTCAACTAGTTCACCACTTTGGGTCCTAACTTCAGCCTGTCAAGTTTATTCAAGAGCTCCCTATGAGGAACCATGTCAAAGGCTTTGCTGAAATTTAAGTAGATTACATCTACGGTTATTTTGAATTAGCTTCATTTGCTAGGATATGTGGCCTTTTGTCATCCTAGACTGACTACAGAGGGGTGGTGGACTATTAATTTTAGGGAAGAAATCTTTAGGCTTTTCTGAACTAGTTAGTGTTATTTCAAATGATATGTGAGTCTTTACTGGTGATCCTCATTAAATTTAAATATTCTCTTGATGTACAGCATCCCAGGTATTCCTTATGAAAACTCCTCACCTTTGTTTTGAGTTCTTATTATCATCAAATCTATCTTCTAAACATACAATTCTTTTGGGAGATTTCAACGTTTATGTAGATTGGGCTACTGAAGATTTTAGAATTGCCTCTCTAGACATCTTTGAGTCATTAGATTGGAAACAATTGTTTACTAATCCTACTCATAAAGCATGACATGCTTTGGATTTATTGTTCTTAAATAATAAGTTTGTTCTGGAGAATAAGGTAGAATTAAGGACTGAACCAGTACTGTGGATGGATTATCATATTATATAATGTCAATTTCCTGTAAAGTTAATTCAGAGAAAACGGTCACGCCTCAGAAATTTCTTAAAAAGAGCTCTTAACGTAAAAGCTAATTGGATTCCTTCACTGAATATTAACTTGGATTTTTCATCCTTAGAATCAATAGTGGATAACTGACTCTTGTTTAAATGAAACTGCACCTCATGCACACATTCAATTAAAAGTACAACTTTCATCTTGTAACAAACAGAAATCACATTGGCGTTTCAATCCTATCCTCATAAATGAAGATGGTTTCAAAGATCAATTAAAAATACTATACAAGACTACTGTCTTCATAATAAAATTGAAGATGCTTTCCCCTCTATTTGGTGGGATGCATTCAAGGCAACAATTTGTGGCTCTATTATCAGCTTTTACATAAGATGGCATAGAAAACAAATTACTACCTTATCTTAGAAATTAAAGATCTGGAATCTCAATATGTTCTTAAAAGTAATGCCACCACTTTTCTCAAATTATGTGAGCTTCGAAAAGAATATAACTCGATTTGTGTAAAACAAGCTGGACAAATTAATGCCTCTATTGGTGCATATTATGCAGAACAAAATAAAGGCGGTCATCTCCCGGCCTCTTATCTTAAAGGTAAACGCACCAAAACATGCCCAATAAATAAAGCAACAGGACCCAACGGTCTCTCAGTCAAATTTTACAAAGTCTTTTCTTCAGACCTTTATCCCCTTTTACATTCCTTTTATATTATTACTGATAAAAAAGTCTCTGGCTCTTTTAAAGAAGCCAAAATTGTTGTTTTCTCTAAACCAGGAAAATATCCTGCTTATGTAGCGAATTATAGACCTATATCACTTAAAAATCTTGACAGTAAAATATACGCCAAACTGCTAGCTATAAGGCTGTCCTCCATCCTCCTGTCATTAATAATGCGGCTTAGTAAACAGGGCCCCCTAGCATCCTTCCCATTTAAAATCCAAACAGATTTCATTAAATACCTAGATATTTTTTCAATAAATCTATTGAAGCTACAGTTAATAAAACTATTAACACTTTTATATCCTTTCTGAAAAATATAACTTCCCATTGGTCCCCTCTATTCCTTAGTTAGTGGGGCAGACTAGAATCAAAAATAAACTATATATTAAACATGTTATCTCTTTGCTTGCCAAAATCATATCTATAAATCAATAGATAATTTAATTAGCTTGTTATGGAAGAAAAAACCTCTCTGTATTGCTTTAAAAAATTTACCCCTTCCAAAAAAAAAAAAAAGGAAGAGTCAATTTTCCAAACTTCACACAGTATCACCAATCATACATTTTAAATCAAGCCTCAAAGTGGTTTCTGTTTATGGATGGTAATTTAAATTTGAAATCCTTTATTCCCTCCTTGGCTTATTTTTGAAAGGTATTTAGCACATCCTATACCGCTACATCTCCTCTCTGAGATGAATACTTTTAAAAAGATCACACCTTTACTAGTTATTTCCACCACTATTGAGGTTATTAAAAGATTCAAATTTTACTTGTCAAACAAATCGAAAGCTCTATATGATTTGCCAATTTGGAATAATCCCCTAATAAAGATTGATAACAAGCCATTTGATTGGCCCCTTTGGCATAAGGAAAATAATTGATGGCTTCTTTCTCAATTAATATCTAATGGAAATTTTAAATCATTTGCATAATTGCAACAAGAATTTTCCCTCCCTGATTCTCAATTTTTCAACTGGCACAGATTACAAAAGAATATATTTCACACTAACTTGAATCTTAAAGTTTTACTTCCTTCTCTCCCTTTTCAATCTCTCCTTGTCTCTCACCACTCTAATAAATACTCTGCCTCAATATTTTATAAGACTATTAAAACCCACTCTAAACAATTATGCTCTTCTTCACGGAAAGCTTGGGAAACTGATTCTAGTGAGCAATAGTAGACAAACAATGGTCTCGTTTCTGGCTCTATATTCCCAGACCTGCTCTCTCTTCCTCCATCACTCAATCTCTTTTCTTCCTTCAACATAGAGCCTTATGGACCCCTATTAAATTGTTTAACAGCAAATTTTCCTCTTCCGATTAATGTTGGTCCTGTTCCAAACAAAAAGGATCACTTAAACATATATTATTTGATTGCAACAATGTCAACACCTTTTGGCTTGATATTTGATCCAAAATGTAGGAAAATTATAGAGTTTACAGAACCCTTGGCTTTTAAACACATTATGTGGAAATCACTTGTAATGTCTTATTCACTATCAGATGAAGAAGCCTCTTTGTTTGACTTTCTTATCTCCATAGCTTTAAAAATGGTTATTCATCACTGGAAAGATAATTCTAACGCCCATTTTTTAATGGTGGAATACTGTACTGTTTAAGAAATATGAAGACATTTCTTTGAAGTTCATTCCCCCAACTTGTAAGCGTAAATGGATTTATTAATCTAAACACTCAGCAATCTTCAGTGTACCGTAAAAATGTTTCCTCTCATCTGCTCATCTCGTATCTTGTTACATATGCTTCATGTTTGAAGTGTTTTGTTCCTTATTATATGCATACATAACATGTTAATAATGATTATAAATTGGTTCTATATGATTTTATATTATCGTAATGTTAAATAATCTTAATAAAGACAATTTTCAAAAAAGAAATTGCACCTCTTGAGTCAGACCTTTAGAAAAAAGAATGTTGCCCTATGATTTATGAAGGCTTTGATTAAACAAAAACAGGAATTGCATAGGAAAGAATGGGAATAGAGAAAATATCCAGATGACTTTACATTATCGAACTACAAGGATTATTCAGAGGTATACAAGAAATCAACACTGAATGCCAAATAAGCTTACTATGATCAAATTATACAGAAAGCAGGCTCCTCTTCAAAAGAACTTTTTTCTATTGTTAGAAACTTAACAGCTAATAAGAAAAGAGAAGATTTGATGGATAGTAATATCACAAGTCAAGCTTTTGCAGAAAAGCTTTAGGAAAAGACAAAATATTTTTAAATCTTTCGAGGACAGAGATCTTCCAAATGGTAGTTTCCTTGTAGCAAGTGTTAATAAATGTGGAAAACTCTCTCCAGTGACATTTAAACAAACAGAACAAGCAATCAGTTGTCTAAATAGCTCTGCAAATTCACTCAATGTATGCTTACCCAGCCTTATTAAAACACTGAAATCTAATGTTTCAAACTATTTGGCCACATTAGTTAATAAACCTTTTTCACACGGTGGCTGCTTTACATTGTTCCGAAAGGCTGTAGTGCGACCACTCAAAAAATTAACAGCTTGATAAATCTGAGATATGTGGTAATTCTCTCTCACTTCCTTTCTGTTTGTGGTTAAGATTCTGGAAAAACTAGTGTTATTGCAGTTACAAGTTTTGGAACAGAACTAGATTTTGGACGATTTCCAATTTGGATTTCATCTCAAATATTCTAAAGAGTCATTGATGATATACGTAATGTACGCAATAGCATAAGAGCACAATTTGATGGGGAGAATCTTTCCTTATGGTTACATATATGTCAGCAGCATTTGACACAGTACATCATGGTTTATTATTATAATATTTAGAGACACTGGGTTCTGAAGGAAAAGTATTATGATGTTTCATCCTGTATGAATGTAGATTCAAGAGTCCTGCAGGGATCATTAATCTCACCAGTCCTTTTCAATTAAATGCTTTCCTTATGCAAGCTTTTATCTGGTTTAGGCATCTCTTACAAGTTGTATGCTGATGACATACAATTTCTTTTTCTAATTGGTGGATCGACTGATAAACATAGATTCAAAAAATCTAAAGAGTTATCAACCATAAATTGTAGGATGTTAGCAAATAGATTAAAACTAAATGTATCCAAAACTCAAGTATTAATCCTTTCTGATCATCTAAATGGAAAAATTATCCTTCAGAATTTCAGATGGGAGATGATGTTATTCCTATTTTGTGAAAAGTGGAATATTTAGGTTATATTAGACTCCTCTTTGTCCTTTGGGTCTCATATTACATTTTTGGTAAAGAAGATTTTCTTCACAATGAAAATATTACTCAGAATGAAAGGCCTTCCATCTGAAGAAAATTTTAGAACTATACCACATGTATTGGTACTGCCACTTTTTGATTACTGCAACTCTTTGTTGTTAGGTATGCCTTTGAATCTGTTACATTCTTTGCAAATGGCATAAAATGCCACAGCCCATATTGTTACAAGTGCCATAAAATTTGATCATATCTCTCCTGAACTTCCAAAAATGGTGAGCACAATTTAAAGTTCTGACTTTGATATTCAAACCTCTAACTGTCCACGAATCAACCTCTTTGGGCACTACATTACAACTATATTGTCTACCATGCTCCTTGAGGTCTGCTCACAAATTAATATTGAATATGCCACCATGCAGGCAGATTAGATGATTGTAGATCAAAAAATTTTTATGTAGACATGTCTGTGGAATGCCCTCCCAGCACTGTAAAAAATTATTTGCAATTCAGAAAATTACTTAAAGCACAATTGTTTCAACAAGCTTTTTAGATGACAGTTTTAAAATGTACTGATTTTATTGTTTTGGTTTTAAGTGTTTTATTTTGTTTTATTGTGTGTGTAAACTTGTAAAGTGCCTAGCACCATGGACAGTGTAGTATAAAAACTGTGAAATTAATTAAGTCGAGCAGTAGGAAAACAAATTATATGAAGAACACATATCCAATCACCATACCTGACTGTAACAGCTGGGCAAGTATATCTGCAACTCTGGGAAGGTTCTCTCCTGTGGCAAACTGAGGCAGTTCTTTGATTGCTTGGCGTCGGATCTGATAAAAGTTAAAGGATCATAACAAACCACAACTTAGAATAAATTAACAAAATATGTGAACACAAATTCATGTGTACGCATTCTCATCACACATTAAAAAATATACAAAAGGTACTATGTATCACCATCATCCTTGATTATAAAAGATCTCTTCAAAACAAACAATTCTACTATGGATTTTTTTTTCTAACGTCACATTACTTAATAGCATAATATCACCCTCATCATTTCTAGATCACATTCTTACAGAAACATCTTCATCCTCACAGAGATCCAGCTGGGCATTGATTGCAGCATCCGCTAGCTCTGGAAAATGCTTGAAAAATTTTGGAATAAACTGGGCTGCTAATCTTTTTTCTTTCGGCCCTCCTTTTACGCCATCCAGAATCACTTGGTAAGCATCTCGGTGCTGCCAAAAGGGATTGAAAATACAAAGTTACATGCCAGGAGTTTCCTGAAATGCAAAGATCATCCTGCACTGACTTTCTCCTCTCCAATATCAAATGATCTGGGATACAAGTTAATTTATAAGGATCAGCATTTAAATAAATGCTTTGGCACAAGAAATTATTTGCCATTAAACTGCTAGATATTAACTGCAGAGAAACTTATTAACTTTTCCGAAAGGGAAGGGATTAGGTCACACCTTTTCCACTATAGATCAAAGTGAGTTACATTCAGGTGCGTGCAGGAAATATTTCCCTGTATCCAGAGAGCTTACAATTTATCTGAGGCAATAGAGAGTTAAAGTGAGTTGCCCAAAATCACAGGGACATTAACAGTAGCGTGTCACTCCTCTCCTGTCAGCTCCCCCATGACAAGATTGTGGAAGAACTGCCTTCTCCTTCAGGTTCAGTTAGCACAATCCTCCCCTCCCCCATTCCCGCCAAGCCTCCCCCTGACCTCCTCCACTTGTTCCTTGGCGTCGGCCAAAATCCCATAGTTTCGGTAAAGCTCTTCCACGGTGGGCATGGCGGGGGAGGGAAGGGGCGTCAGACGCGAATTCTACGGTGCTCCGGATCCCTGGCCCGGGACTGCGCTCCAGAGAACAGGGACTTGGTGCTCGGGAACAGAATGCTGCGTGATTCCGGCGCCCTGCGTTCACCCGCTCGCGCGTCACTACCAGGCGCGGTCTGCGTCTGGCCGCCCTGCGGCTACAGCGCCGCGGGATGCAAGAGCGACTCATGCTGCTGTCTCGCTACCCCACAGCGCCATCTGTCGCCTGTCCCCAAGCACTCAGGCCCAGCTGCCATGGACAACTGCGTTGGCGCAAGTGTGAGCGGAGGCTCCTATCCCGGGGCGAATCCTTGCCTACGTCATGTTGGATCCGAGAATCACTCTTGCTGACTTTTCAGTAATGCAGCATCATGAACCTTCTGCACCTCATCAGCCGCTGTCAGCGGAGGGTTTATTTCCTAAAGGAAGAGATAACATTCCGAAAGGATAGTAGGTTTTGGCTTCAGCATGTGACAGAGACTGGGTCATGGAGAAACTAATTGCTAATTTAAAGGACATGTATAAGCGTTTAGCGTTATATTACTCTTAGTAGGATTCTGCTCAAAAAGAAAACAAAATTCTGCACATTTTATTTGTAAATTTCTTGTGCAGAATTCCCCATTATAAAAGCTTTCTTCTTTCAACAGGCACGATCCCCACCCCCACCTCACCATAATAGCAATTTCCCTGCTCAGGTTCCACCCTTCTCCATTTCTCTCTTAGCATGTATCCCAACCCCTGTTAAGTTCAGTCTCCTGCTTTCTCTACCCCTTCACCAGGGTGAATGCCTCCAATTTTTCTCCCTCCTACTCTACCCGCTTTCTCTTCATCTGTTCTCTACCCTCTAGCAGTACTCTGCCTTTTAGATTTCTCTCCCCTATCCCTCAGTCTCCCTATGTTCTCCCCCCAACTTCCAGCAAGACTTGCTATTCTGGCCACCCCCAAGTTTTCTTCCACTGCCAGGCAAACTGTCTTACAACATTTTCTGTGCCCCAGTCCCCACAGCACACACACTCCATCCACCTTTTGCCAGCCCTCCCCCCCCCCCACCTTTTGCCAGCCCTCCCCCCTTCCATGGCGCACACATCCCCCATTTTCTAGCCTTCCACCCTATGACACTGGCACACACATACTATCCACCTGCCTCCAGCCTCCCCACACATACCTTCTACTTTTCTCCAACTCCTGCCCTCCACCCATGGCCCAGACTACCCCATTCACCTTGCTGTAACCTTCCTATGGCACACATTACCCCATCCACCATGCTTCAGACCCCCCCCCTAATGGCATACACAACCTAATGCTCCTTCCTGCAGCCCTCCACCTTCTTCCCATGGCACACAAACACCTCGCATTCACCTTTTATTACTCCTCCACACTCCATCCACCTTTTCCCAGTCCCCCAAACACTCCATGCACCTTTTTTCCAGGCACTCACCACTCTAACGTGGCAAGAGGAGGAGCTGCACATCTGCAGTAGCGCAGAATTCCCCTAGGAATATTATATGTACTCTCTGGTATGTAAAGAAATGTACTAAAGCAAATAGCTAGAGGCAGAGAGATCAAACCACAAACAAAAGAGTTAATCTGACTTCAATGGGGACAGACTAAACTGTAGGAAACACATGACAACATACCGCCAAGCCTTAGCAGCAGTCAAATAATATTTCAATGCATCAAATAGGCTGCCAGTTCAACCAAGCACTTGTTCGGCACAGTAAATAGCCTACAGCAACCTTGACAACAGATCTAGCCTGCCCAGTCAAAACTGAATTGCAGTGATTTTTTCTGCATACTTTGCCAACAAAATTATAAGTCTCTACCAGGATTTACAGGTAGTCTCAGACAGTTTCCTTTCAGTTAACCGGGGCCGTGCAAACTTGCCCCCTTGTATGGGACTCTTCTAATGCAACAACAGAGGAGGACCTTGACAAAATCCTAAGAGGTCTTCAAACAGCTACCTGCTTCCTTGACCCCTGCTCATCAAAGATAATGCAGCAGGAAATCAGAGGCCTTATAGAAGGGACCACAAAAATTGTGAAGTCTCTTTTCTAACGGGCAACTACCAACAGCATTAAAAAAAGGCAGTGGTGCGTCCTTTGCTGTAAAAGAACAACCTTGAGCAGGACAAGCTTGAAAGTAACTGGCCAGTATCCAACATCCCATTTCTAGGACAACTTATAGAATAAACACAGTCGATTCAACTCAGTGATTGGCTAGAAGAGAGAAACTGACTAGATCCATGTCAATCTGGTTTCAGACCCAGTTATTGAACAGAAATAATTTTTATATCCCTAGTAGATGATTTTCACAGAAACCGAGACACAGGATTTGCCTCGGTGTTAGTACTGCTGAATTTCTCAGCAGTGTTTGACACTGAGAACCACAATATCATGCTATCACGACTGGCTCAGTACTTGCTTGGTTCAGATCTTATGTTTCATATAGGCAACAATTCATACTGTTCGTCAGCATCTCATCGTCTCCATGGGCACTGAGCTGTGGGGTACCACAAGGATTGATATTGTTGCCTATTCTGGTCAATATCTACCTCATGCTGATTCTACATCTGCATGGTTGATGTGCAAGTACTCATAATCATTGAATCAAACCTACCTACAACCCTGAATAAACTGACCACCTGCAAATCAAGAATGGGCTAAAAACAAATTTTGCCTGAACCCAAGTAAAACTAAGATCCTGTGGGTCTCCAACATTAGGAAACTCCAAACCTCAAAGTCACTGGAACAAGAGAGTTTCTGATCCAGAAAGGGGGCTTACACAGATGGAAGTCTCATTCTCTAACACCCAGTCACCCCAAGATCTGAACAGCTACCAAAACCAAGAAGACTGATGTGGGAACTAGACTGAGTTGATTCACTCTTTCGGATGAGAATGACTTTTAGTAACTGCAGGCATCCAGACCAGATAAACACTACATTGAGATGATCACTCTTTTAGATGAGAATGACTTTTAGTGACTACAGACATGGGGACCAGACCAGGTGGGAACTAGACTGAAATGATCCTCTCTTTCAGATGAAAATGACTTCAGTGACTGAATGTATGGACCAGACTAGGTGGAAACTAGAAAAGAGACGGCTGAGAGGAGATATGATTGAGGTCTACAAAATCCTGAGTGGTGTAGAATGGGTAAAAGTGAGTTGATTTTTTACTCTTTCAAAAAGTGTAAAGACTAGGGGACACTCAATGAAGCTACATGAAAACACTTTTAAAATAAATAGGAGGGAAAAAATTTCACTCAACAAATAGTTAAGCTCTGGAACTCGTTTCCAGAGGATGTGGTAACAGCAGTTAGCATATCTGGGTTTAAAAAATGTTTGGACAAGTTCCTGGAGGAAGTGTCCATATTTGGTTGTTGAGATAGACATGGGGGAAGGCACTGCTTGTCCCTGGGATTGGTAGCATGGAATGTTGCTACTATTTGGGTTTCTGCCAGATACTTGTGACCTGATTGGCCACTATTGGAAACAGGATAGTGGCCTAGATGGACCATTGGTCTGACCCAGTATGGCTATTCTTATGATCCACCCATATATGGTGTGAAGCCCCGCCCAGTGCATCCCAGGATGCACTGAGCAGGGCTGGGTGCCGCCATTTTCAAGGTGGCGCCGATGGAAGAGGAAGGAGGCCACCTCACTCCTCCAATGAAGGTAGGGGGGGTGGGGAAGGGCCGCTATATCATCAAGTCGGAGGGAGGGGTTGACTCACAGCCCACTGGGCCACCAGAGCTCTATTTGAGGGGATGGTAGTGTCTATAATTTTTAGCTATAAAGTTCTACTTCAGGTATGCTGCACTATTTCCCATCCCCCATCTTTCTTTACTATAAGCCACATGCAGGAATTTCTGGCTGGTCACATGCTCTGATGGTGCCTCATGTTGCTAGGGCAACTCAGCTACCTGGTATAACTTGTTACAAATGTAATTTACTGAGAAGAGGTGTGGCAAGGATACCAATTGCAAGCCTCCAGCACATATGAAAGATCCAATTACAAGTCTCTAGCACATATGCAGCACCTATGATTGGTCCAGGGTAGAGGAGAGGTGGATGCTCACCACAGCCTATAAAACCACGCTGCAGACAAAGAAACTCTGAAAAACTAGGCATGCTTGGAAAGAGAGTTTCAGATTTGTCCAATGGCCTATTTTTTCCTGAAGGGGGTGTTCTCCCCCCTTCATAGAAACTAATTCTCTATATCTAAGAATCTTTCTTTCATTCATTCATTCTTTCTTCCTTTCTTTCTCTCTGTTCTGTGACCTTTGTATGAGGAATAAGCTTTCCTTCCTCCTTTTTCTCTTTCTATAATTAGTCTGATTACTTATAATTACCAGAGGTACTGATGTTAGATTTTGTAAGTTTGTTACAACTATCTGATGCTGTGCTGGTGGGTGAGTAATAAAGGACTTTTGATTCTCTGATTCCTGTCCGATTGTTCTATAATATTTTGTAATATTTCGTAACATGTTTAGAGAATAGCAAACCAAATGTGCAGCCTAGTACACTAGGGAGGGTTAGGGGGGCTGGAGACCCACCAGATGTCCAGTCCCTCTGAACTTGTGTTGGGGGAGTTGGGGGGGGGCCCATTTTGCTTGGCTCAGGGTGAGGATACTAGGCCACCAGGGCCATGATGTTTGGAGTCTGGTGGTCTCATGGACCTCCAGCCCCTCTGTTTGACAGGTCTGGGCTTTTGACAGCCCAGACCTGTCAAACAAGTGCGGGAATGCGCTCAGCACAATCCTCCCTCCCTCAACCCTATGATCAGAGATAATAGTTTGCTTAAATTTGCATTCTATTATCTCTGATCCTAGGGGCGGTAAAGTGCTGTTTCAGCACTATTTTTAGAGTGCTGTTTGGAACTGCGTGGGGCTTTCAATCATCTGCCCATTAGTGACTGCAGGTGTGGACCCAACCACTAGTAGCTAGGTTTTTTTTTTAAATATTAAAGGCTTGAACACAGAAAAGGGATGGAATGCTTTAAAAATAAAAATTGAGACTAAAGCCTTAAAATAAATGGGAAAGGGAATGGGACTTGATATACAGCCTTTCTGTGGTTATAATCAAAGAAGTTTACATGTTATATACAGGTATTTACTGGTCAAATTTCAAGAGGAGACTTACTCTGCTAGTAAGCAAATACAAAAGAAAAACAATGACAGAATTTTGATGTTTATTTATTTATTTGTTACATTTGTATCCCACATTTTCCCACCTCTTTGCAGGCTCAATGTGGCTCAAGATCTTCATATTATAGGTTACGTTGCATGATTTAATTTTACTACATCAAATAATAAATCAATAAGGAATGTCCAAGTCTGAGCGTTGAGGTCATTGTAGACCGGTTGAAGAGATGGTCAGGCCATGACCCTAGTTGCTATGATCCTTCTAAAGTTTGCATTAGGTTGGCACTTCTTCATCTGAAGAAAGTACCCTACGTATAACATTTCCCTGCACATCTTGGTGATATTTGGAGAACATGTATTTTTTGGAGGATTTCTGCTTGAAAAAGGATTCACATTCAGCCACTTAAGTTTGGGAAGTATTGTTTTGAAAAATTGGATTGTAAGCTCAAAATGTAGAGCTATTTCTCTCTGAAGCTTCACTTTCTATCACTTTGATTTTATTGCACTTGTATGGTTTTAAAAGCACTAAAAGATATTTATGGTTATAAGCCCGGGGTTTGATCTTTTATCTTCTTCTTGATCTATAGGACAATGTCAATATATTGTCCTCACTGTTGTTTTAGGTATTGTGCTGAGGTGCAATTACTTCTAGGATCTTGCTTGTTTAGAAGCTCTGTCTGTTGTCTAGCAATTTTCATTTTGTCTTCAGAACTTGAATAACATTGGAACAGATGCAAATTAGCACAAGTGATCGTACCCCTTCCTAGAGTCATTTTCCCAGAAATTCTATAAATGGTGCGTAAAATTGTGCACGCAAATTTAGGCACACACCCAATTTGCACACGCAATTGTAATGATTAACGAGCCAAATAACGATGATAATTGGGTGCTGATAATCAATTATCGATACTAATTAGCAATAATTGAAATTTCCTCATCAACCCTCCAGACCGGTCAAGACGCTTGGGTTATGCTCGCCTACCAGCAGAGGGAGACTGAGAACACAAACTTGAAACTATGTACTTATAACCTGTGCCTAGCCATCTATAGCCAGTATTTTCTCAGTCTCAGCAGAGGGTAGACAGGCAGCCTGTGCAGCTTGCCCGATCTGGATAGGTTTTTGAGTTAATTTTCAGAGTTTTCCTTTGTTTCTGTGCTATTTCTGGTGGATCCCCTGTGCCTGGAAGACTTTGGTGTGCTAGGGGTTGCGGGTCCGCTGGGGCCCGTCATTGTCCCCTTTGGGGTGTCACACCCGGGTGGCCGGGTCCCTCCCCCGGTCTGGCTCTCCGTTTGGGCAGCTTTGTGCCTCGGCTGCAGTTTGTATACTGCAGCCTTGAGTGCCGAATTGTGTTAGCAGCAGCAAGGCTCAAATGAAAGGCTGCAGTAAAGTTTAAAAAAAAAAAAAAAAAAAAAAGTCAGACCCAAACGGGTGAGAGCGATTGGAGCTGCACTCCGGAGCCTCGGAGCTGTTCAGCAGTGAGTAAGGCGCTGCTTTCCTGCTCGGGTGAGTTTCTTGACTTTTACAATCGGGGCTCTTGTTTGGCGGTCAGCTGGGCTTGCGCTAATGTCAGGGAAACCGCTGAGGTGCCGGTCATGTGCGCGTCGGGGCGTCGACGCGGTGGGGAGCGTTTGCCGGTTTTGTGGGGAACCTAAGCCTCAATCCTCCGTTCCGCCGGTGTTGGCGGCGGAGGTTCCCGCGGCTAGCGTCTCGGAGGTTACGGCGCCTTTGATTAGCGGCCCTGCGGCGGTTCCGATTTTGGCGGGAACCGCCGCCATTTTGGATTCGGCGATACTCGGGCCTGGGAGAGTCGGAGGACTGCTGGGCAGCCAATTTCCAGCGCCTTCGGGGGGTGATGCCTCAGGTAGGAGTGGTTTTCCCCCGGATTTCATTTGGAGTTTATATCAGGCTTGGCAGGCAGGGCCGTCCCGAGCGGAGCCCCTTAGCCTTGGAACGGGGGGGGGGGGGGCTGGCGCGAAGAGACCACGTGTAGAGTGGTCTGAGGATTTTGAAGGTTTTTCCCCCCCGGATTCGGAGGGCGACTTTAGCCTCCTAGAAGAGGAGGAGGGGTCGTTGGCTGGATATGATAAGGAGCTGGCGCTGCCTGGGGAGGATCCCTCGGTGGTGCGCATTTTTCAGCGAGATGAATTGTCGGATCTTATTGATCAGGTGGCTGCGACCCTCAAATTTGATCCGGCGGCAGCTCCGTTAGAGGCCGGAAAGCAGGATCCGTTGGTTAAGGGGATCAGACGGGTGTCTTGTTCTTTCCCTATGAATGCGGATCTGAGGGAAATGATTACTCAGGAGTGGCAGGCGCCGGAGGCGCCGTGTAAAGTGGCTCGGGCCATGGCTAAGCTTTATCCCCTGCCGCAGGAAGATAGAGATTCGCTCAAGCCCCCGACCGTGGATGCCGTGGTTACGGCAGTGACTAAGGCCACTGCGATTCCGGTGGACGGAGGGGCTGCGTTGCGAGACCCTCAGGACAGGAAATTGGAAACTTTCCTGAAGCGCAGTTTTGATTTGTCGGCCCTGGCGTTACAGGCGTCGGTCTGTGGAGGGCTAGTGGCGCGGGCTTGTTTCCGCTGGGCGGAACGGCTCTTAGATAGCCCGCCAGGGGACAGAGGCTCTTTGACTCAAGATCTGGCTAAGTTGGAGTTGGGTTCCTCCTTTTTGGCGGATGCACTGTATGATTTGTTGCGGGCCTCGGCGAAGAACATGTCTCTAGCGGTGGCAGCCCGTCGGGCCCTGTGGTTGCGAGGCTGGATGGCGGATGCTGCGTCCAAGGCCAAGCTGTGTTCGCTCCCGTTTAAAGGCTCTTTGCTGTTTGGTGAAGAGTTGGATAAGTTGGTAAGAGGTCTTACTGATGCCAAGGTCCCTCGGCTTCCAGAACTTCGCCCTAAGGCTTCTAGAGGTTCCGCGGGTCGCGGTCGTTTTCAGGAAGCAAAGCAGTATCGGCCGGGTAGGTATTCTGGTGGGACTAGGGGTCGTTTCTTTCAGAGAACTCAGTCCTTTCGCGGTGGCCGTCGTGGAGGGCGAGGTTCCTCTTTGGGAGCGTCCGGTGCGTCCCGTCCTTCTCAATGATGGTTTGGGGGCCCAGTCTCTGGTTCGCGTGGGGGCTCGCTTACGCTTGTTTTACCAGAGGTGGGTCCAGATCACGTCAGACCAGTGGGTGCTGCAGATAATCCGAGACGGGTACGCGCTGGAATTCGACAGGCCTCTGTCCGACTTCTTCCTAGTGTCTCCCTGTCATTCAAGGCGCAAGGCGAGAGCGGTCCGCGATACTCTGTCACGTCTGATAGCTTTAGGGGCTGTAGTCCCTGTTCCTCCAGCAGAGAGAGGAAAGGGATGTTATTCCATATACTTCGTGGTACCCAAAAAAGAGGACGCTTTTCGTCCCATTTTGGATCTCAAGAAGGTCAATGCAGCCCTAAAGGTTCCTTCCTTTCGGATGGAGACGTTACGCTCAGTCATAGTAGCGGTTCAGGAAGGGGAATTTCTGACTTCTCTAGATCTGACGGAAGCTTACTTGCACATTCCCATCCTGGAGGCGCATCAGCGTTTTCTTCGCTTTGTGGTGCTAGGGAGACATTTTCAGTTTTGCGCGCTTCCCTTTGGACTGGCCACCGCTCCTCGCACCTTCTCCAAGGTGATGGTCGTGGTGGCAGCAGCTCTTCGCTTGCAGGGCATTTTGGTGCACCCGTACCTAGACGACTGGTTGATTCGGGCCAAATCAAAGGCGGAGAGCGAGGAGGTCACCGGTCGGGTGGTGTCCTTTTTGCAATCTCTGGGCTGGGTTGTCAATCTGGCCAAGAGTCACCTAGTGCCGTCGCAGTCTCTCGAGTATCTGGGAGTCCGGTTCGACACGAAGAGAGGTCGGGTGTTCTTGACTCCCTCTCGCATGTCCAAGCTGCAGGCTCAGATCCGTCTTTTCCGAGTCCAGAGGGCGCCGTCGGCGCGGGAGTATCTTCAAGTTTTGGGTCTGATGGCCGCATCGATAGAGGTAGTTCCTTGGGCCAGAGCGCATATGAGGCAGCTGCAGGGTGCTTTGTTGTCTCGTTGGTCCCCTCAGCTTCAGGATCTGGAGGAGAGGCTCGCTCTGTCGGAGGTTGTGCGTCGCAGTCTCAGCTGGTGGCTCCATTCTCCGAACCTAGTGAAGGGCATGCCGTTGGCCGCTCCTCAGTGGGTGGTGATGACCACGGATGCGAGTCTGTCAGGCTGGGGAGCGCATTGTCTGGGACAGTTGGCCCAGGGACGTTGGACAGTGGAGGAGGCGTGTTGGTCCATCAATCGTCTGGAGACACGTGCAATTCGGTTGGCTCTTCGGTCCTTTCACTGTCTGTTAGTCGGCAAGGCTGTCAGGGTTCTGTCCGACAATGCCACAGCCGTGGCATATGTGAATCGACAGGGAGGAACGAAGAGTCCCGGGTTAGCACTAGAGGCGGCAGAGTTGCTGGTGTGGGCAGAGGCACATCTGCAGAGTCTCTCGGCGGGACACGTGGCAGGGGTGGACAACGTGAGCGCGGATTATCTAAGCAGGCACACGTTGGATCCCGGAGAGTGGGCTCTCCACCCCTCCGTGTTCGAGCGGATAGTGGTGCAGTGGGGTCGGCCGGTGTTGGATCTCATGGCGTCGTCCGCCAATGCGCAGGTCCCTCGGTTTTTCAGTCGTCGAAGAGATTCTCGAGCCGAGGGCATCGACGCGTTGGTCCTTCCGTGGCCGACTCAGCAGTTGCTCTACGTGTTCCCGCCGTGGCCGCTGGTAGGCCGAGTGGTTCAGCGGATCGGTCGTCACGCGGGATTAGTAGTCCTGATAGCGCCCAATTGGCCCCGGCGTCCGTGGTACGGAGATCTGATGCGGTTGCTGGTGCAGGATCCGATTCCCCTGGGGCCTCGGGTGAGATTGGTGCAGGGGCCGATCGAGATGGCCGACCCCTCTCCATTCTTGCTTACGGCCTGGCTCTTGAAAGGCACCGTTTAAGACATAAGGGTTTCTCGGCCAGGGTGATTGCTACGATGTTGCAGTCCCGTAAGAGGTCTACTTCCTTGGCATATGTGCGGGTGTGGCGCATTTTCGAGAATTGGTGTCAAGAGCGGGGCTATGCCCCATTGCGCGTGTCAGCGGTTGAGGTGTTGGATTTTCTTCAGGATGGTTTGGACAGAGGGCTTTCGCTTTCCTCTCTGAAGGTGCAGGTTGCAGCCTTGTCTTGTTTTAGAGGTAAGGTTCGGGGAGTATCCTTGGCGGCTTCTCCGGACGTGGGGCGGTTCTTGAAGGCAGTGAAGTTGCTTCGGCCGCCTTGCCGTCCGGTGGTTCCGCCTTGGGATTTAAATCTGGTCTTGGAGGCTCTGGTGGCGCCTCCGTTTGAACCTTTGCCTTCCATTACGTGTAAGGATCTTACTTTAAAGACAGTCTTTTTGGTGGCTGTTTCTTCGGCATGTAGGATTTCGGAACTTCAGGCTTTATCTTGCAGAGAGCCTTTTCTGTCCTTTGCCAAAGAGAAAGTGACTTTACGCACGGTTCCTTCTTTTGTTCCTAAGGTGGTGTCTTCCTTTCATGTCAATCAGGTGATTTCGTTGCCAGTGTTGGGTGATCGTGCCGGGGATTCCACGCAGCGTCGTTTAGCTAAGTTGGATGTGCGGCGCGTGTTGCGGTCCTATTTGAGCAGAACACAAGATTTTCGATCCTCGGACAGGTTGTTTGTTTTGTTTGGAGGTCCCAAGAGAGGAGAAGCTGCTTCCAAGGCCACTCTGGCTAGATGGTTGAAGGAGACTATTGCTTCGGCTTATTTGTTGAAGCGTCGGCCGGTGCCCTCTTTACTTAAGGCACATTCTACGCGGGGAGTAGCTGCTTCATGGGCGGAGAGTAGTTTTATTCCGCCGCAAGAGATTTGCAGGGCTGCGGCGTGGTCCTCTATCCATTCCTTCGTGAAGCATTACAGACTTGATGTTCAGGCGAAAGAAGATGCTCGGTTTGGAGCGGCGGTGTTGTCTTCTGCTTTACGAGGGTCCCGCCCTTAGTTGGGATACTGCTTTGGTACGTCCCAAGCGTCTTGACCGGTCTGGAGGGTTGATGAGGAAGGTGAAATTAGGCCTTACCTGCTAATTTTCTTTCCTCTAGACCCTCCAGACCGGTCAAGAGCCCGCCCGTTCTTTTCGCAGAAGTATTCAGCCGTCCGTTCTTTTCGCAGAAGTATTCCTCAGCCGGGTCTTTGCATAGCAGTATTTTGAGCCGTATATATGGATAGCAGTATTTTGAGCCGTGTTCTGCTAGGACTATTCCTTAAGGTTTGTGTGGTCAGAGAGAATTCTTTGACTCTAAGACATTACAGAGCGGGACGCTGTGACGTCTCGTCTGTTTTCAGCACACTGTTGGTACTTGTCCTTGGGTTTTCCAGGTACAGGGGTTTCTAGTTTCAGAGTTGTGTTTTTATTCTCTGCTTTGCTATGTGTATACTGGCTATAGATGGCTAGGCACAGGTTATAAGTACATAGTTTCAAGTTTGTGTTCTCAGTCTCCCTCTGCTGGTAGGCGAGCATAACCCAAGCGTCTTGACCGGTCTGGAGGGTCTAGAGGAAAGAAAATTAGCAGGTAAGGCCTAATTTCACCTTACGCACACAGTTTTAGTTGCGGGGATCCACACATAAATTTTGCACGCGGCTCCAAAAGGGGGTGCAGCTATGGGAGGGTCATGGGCGGATCAGAGGCATTTCTACAAATTATGCATGCTGTTATCAAATAAGGGTTTCCACGCCTAATTTAGACATGGGGATTTACGCCAGGGTTTAGTTAGAATAAGTCTTTGCATCTAATGTTAGGTACCGATCCCAGCACTAACTTCCGGATACTGTATATTGCGCCTAGTGTTCCATGCTGAAATCCAAGCATATTCTGTAACTACAAACGTAATTGGCTTAACAAGCCAATCAGTGTTTTTAACAGCCTTAAGCAATAATGAGCACTAAGTGGCAATAATTAGAATTTATGCACATAACTCACTAAGCGTATCCTGTAACGCACAGTGCCTACATTCTAATGCATGGAGCCAAAAAGGGGTATGGCTATGGGCAGAGAAATGGGTGTTTTGTGGGCGTTCCAAAATTTATACTCACTGTTATAAAATTTGCCCCCGTGCCTAAATCTACTCAATGGCATTTACGCCATGTTTCCCTTGGTGTAAATGGATGGTTCCAGTTCTAGGCGCTGGGATATCAACTAAGAGTATTCTATATACCATGCCTAAAAATGCAGATTTTTCAGGCACCATATATAAAATCTAGTCCTAAGTGTATTCTATAAATGGAACCTAACTTTCAGTGTTGATTATAGAATAGCGCTTAGTGCGTGTTTTTTTGGCACCGTTTATGGAATTTGGTCCTTTGTACCTGTTTCACTGTTGTTCATGGTTGTCAACAGTCTGTTAACATGTGAATCAAAAAATGCACAAGTGGAAACGAGAAGCCAAAGAACCACAAGGATTAATAAAGTATAGTCGTAATGCCCCCACTTTTGAAGGCTCCTTGTGCTTCTTTGGCTACTAATATGTGAAAGGAAAAAATAATCAAAATTGGTTTCAAGCATAGGTAGTGGAATGGGATGCGCCTCTGGGGTCATGGCCTGACCAATATTGTGCCCAACCCAACATCAGCAACTAAAGAGCTTGGGGATGCAGCTGAAGTCTTGACGATTTGTTTTGTCTCTCCAACCAAAAAGATGTTCCGTCACGTCTGCCTTCTGGGGCTTTTTTTAACTTGGCAGCTGTCTTGGGTTGGTCCTTGGATACCCCCTCACTTTTGGCAGATTAGAAAAAGAAGATTCAGATGTCTTGTGAAGTTCTCCATCTGTTCCAATTTCCTATGCAATATTCTTTTTTTTCCCCATATTTTTATTAAAGGTTTTTCAGAACATAAGACAGAAAAGTAAACACAAAAGCAAACAAAAACAACACTCCATGGTAAATAAGGGTAAATAAAGATCAGAACATTATCGTTCCATGACAACACCTTTAGACAAACATCCTAGATACATAAAGTCAAGTAGTGCTATGCGGTTCCTGACAAAAGAGGTCTAATCGAGCCCAAGTCCTTAAGACAGACTTAACTCTATGAAGTCTATGGGCCAGAATTGTTTCATATTTTCTTATCACACAAACGTAACTCCACCACTCATTATAATTTAGATGCACATTATTTTTCCAATTTGATACAATTAAGTGCAAAGCAACTGCTAACAGGATATTAAACAACTTCTTATCTGACTCTAGAAGAGAGATATTAGGACAAGAGGCTCGCAGAATCACAACCTTATACAAGATCGTTGTAGACACAGGCAAGTGAAAAATGAGACACATTTTTGCCCAAATAAGGCTCCAGTACGCTCTAACATTTTTGCAGAAGAAGACCATGAGGCTCATTTTCAAAGCACTTAGCCTCCCAAAGTTCCATAGAAACCTATGGAACTTAGCCTCCCAAAGTGCTTTGAAAATATGCCTCCATATGCACTAAGGATCCATCTCTTTCCTGACAAGACCAGCATTTGATGTGGAGAGTCTTAGTGATTCTTGCTACTCGAGCAGGGGTTCATTAGGCTCTGTGGAAGATAAAGTATGAGGATTGGGATATCGCTGCTGACTTAGTGGGACGCATAGAGTCAACCCAGAAGGTGTGCCAATCAAAGTCAGATGCATCGAAGCTTAAATCCTGTTCCCAAGACAGCTTCAATGGAGCAACAGTGTCAACATATCAATCCTAAAGCTTTTTATATAGGAGAGATGCCTTCTTACCACCTGATGTAATGGTGTGGCAAAAGGAAATAAAGTCTGAAGGAGTTGTTATAAACCACTATTTTCACATTTTGCGAAGAAGAACTTATATCCAAAGAGAAACCTCAGGTATCACTACTACTGTCCATATGGCATCCAGAGTTACCACCAGAAGCTTGACAAGAGGGGGATTAAGCATACTGATCACTAGGGATGTACAGCCTACACATTTTTGTTTTGTGTCATTTACAGGAACATTTGTTCATTTTTTTTGTTCATTTTCTTGTTCAACTTTTTTTTCATTATGGGAGAAATATTGTTGGTAGTGTTCCCAATGCTGATGAGTTAGAGAAACTGAATCAAATCTCTGTAAACTTGGAAGATGTAATGGCGCAATTTGACAAATTAAAGAGTAGCAAATCACCAGGACCAGATGGTATACATGGTATTGATAGAATTGAAAAATGAACTTGCAGAACTATTGTTAGTAAATGTAATTTATCTTTAAAATCAGGCATGGTACCGGAAGATTGGAGGGTGGCCAATGTAACGCCAATTTTTAAAAAGGATTCCAGTGGTGATGCAGGAAGTTACAGACCGGTATGCCTGACGTTGGTGCCAGGCAAAATGGTAAAGACTATTATAAAGAACAAAATTACAGAGCATATTCAAAAAGGAATTGGACTTGATATACTGCCTTTCTGTGGTTTTGCAACTACATTCAAAGTGGTTTACATATTATATACAGATACTTATTTGTACCTGGGGCAATAGACGATTAAGTGATTTGCCTAGAGTCACAAGGAGCTGCAGGGGGATTCAAACCCAGTTCTCCAGGATCAAATTTCACTGCACTAACCACCAGGCTACTTCTCTAGCTTGGAGAGAAAATGTCTGATAGAGGTATATCAAATGAGTGGAGAGGCATGAGTAGATGTGAATCGCTTGTTTACTCTTTCCAAAAATTCTAGGACTAGGGGGCATGCAATGAAGCTACAAAGTAGTAAATTTAAAACAAATCGGAGAAAATATTTCTTCACTCAACATTTAATTAAACTCTGGAATTCGTTGCCAGAGAATATGGTAAAAGCAGTTTGATTAGCGGGGTTCAAAAAAGGTTTGGATAACTTCTTAAAAGAAAAGTCCATAAGCCATTATTAAGATGGACTTGGGGAAAATCCACTTCTTTTTTCTAGGATAAGCAGCATAAAATGTATTGTACTGTTTTGGGATCTTGCCAGGTACTTGTAATCTGGATTGGCCACTGCTGGAAACAGGATACTGGGCTTGATGAACCTTTGGTCTGCCTCAGTATGGCAACACTTATGTGTTTATGTACTCTTTCAGAAAGAGGTGTAGTGTTCGTGAATAGTGTATACTCTTTTCAAAAAGTGCACCGTCTTGTGAAAGAGCTGGGGTCACATTCTCCAGTTGGGAAGCCAGAGGTTTTATTTACATTCTGCCCAATATTCAGCTGGCAGCGGGCATTCAACCTGTTTCCGGTGACTGATATCCGGACTTTTGAACGCTGGCTAGCGTATGATCGGTTAAGTCAATATTCAGACTTAACCGGTCATGGCTTAGTGGGGAAAGATTTGCCTGCTTTTAATGTGGCCTTATTTGTCCACCAAGCCTAGCCAATTAAGTTATGAATATCAAGACTTAACCAGTCATCCCTCCGGAACATCCTCAATCTCATCGACTTTATGTTCAGCACTAACCATAGCCGGGCATTTTCAGTGGCGATAACCGGTTAAATGTTGCTGAAAATGACCAGTTATCTGCCGAGATGCAAGTTAACAGTCAGTGACTGTTCCCAGCCAGTTAACTCTCCCTGAATATCAGCCCAATTACCCTTAAGAAGATTGAAAGGGGTTACTACAGATTTTTTAAAAATACCACTTTAAATGAACCTTTATCATTTATCAAAGGAGGCTGCTATTTTGCACACACTGTTTTGTTTTTCAACTACCTGAAAAGACCCCTCACAAAATGATGGGTGGACAAAGCCTCACTCAGGCATATTGCCCCTACACTTGTGCCACACTGTGGCCTCTCCCAGGCCACCTCCCCATGCCATAACTGCCAAGTCTTGGGTTTTTAAGCATGCCTCCTCTGAATATCCTCACTGCTGGCTCCTGCACTGTTGTGTGTCTCAGCGTTGGCCTGCACTTAGCTCTGTGGAGGCTGCAACAAATAATATCCATATGAACAACTGCTTATACTACAGAGTGGGATGGGGTATAGTGTTGTGGTAATGAGAACCTGCTTTCTAAATACCACATTGATCTGCCTGTATAAAGGAATGAGAAAAGCCCTTCAAAATATGTAGTGCCTCAGCTGATCATCATCATTGGGGGCAGTAATACAGGGGAAAGAAAGCGGCAAAGCTCACTCTGACCATTCATTTTCAGGTCTACAATAAATCTCTGGAGACTTAGAGGAGAAGGAGGAGTCTCCTGAATAAAGGAGAAGAAACTTCACATCAGGCACATGTCTGGACAATATAAGGGCAATTCTATAACTGGGTGCCTGCATTTGAGTGCCAGTTTTGTGCATGGATGTACAGATAAGTGCACACTTCCAAGCAAAAGTGGCTGCAAAACACCTAAGTGTTATTCTATAAACGTGCATGTAAGTGGCTTAGCATGTCTTTTCTGCATTAGATGTTTGCAGGTATCTGGCTGGGGTAACCACAGGTGCCTAAATTGTAGGAACTCTGTGTCATGAAATGCCTAGCCACCCACCAGGGGTTACCCAGAGGACACTTGGGCATAATCGAAAGGGACGCCCAGGTTTTGCTGAGGACGTCCTTGCAAAACGTCCCGATGGAGGGGTGGGGAAACCCGTATTATCAAAACAAGATGGACGTCCATCTTTTGTTTTGATAATATGGTTGGGGACGCCCAAATCTTGACATTTAGGTCATCCTTAGAGATGGTCGTCCCTAGACTTGGTAGTTTCTGATTTTCGGCGATAATGGAAACTGAGGACGCCCATCTCAGAAATGATCAAACGCAAGCCCTTTGGTCGTGGGAGGAGCCAGCATTCGTAATGCACTGGTCCCCCTGACATGCCAGGACACCAACCGGGCACCCTAGGGGGCACTGCAGTGGACTTCATAAATTGCTCCCAGGTACATAGCTCCCTTACCTTGTTTGCTGAGCCCCCCACCCCACCCAAAACCTACTACCCACAACTGTACACCACTACCATAGCCCTTACGGGTGAAGGGGGGCACCTAGATGTGGATACAGTGGGTTTGTGGTGGGTTTTGGAGGGCTCACATTTACCACCACAAGTGTAACAGGTAGGGGGGAGATGGGCCTGGGTCTGCCTGCCTGAAGTGCACCGCACTCACTAAAACTGCTCCAGGGACCTGCATACTGCTGTGATGGACTTGAGTATGACATTTGAGGCTGGCACAAAATATTTTTAAAGATTTTTTTTGAGGGTGGGAGGGGGTTAGTGACCACTGGGGGAGTAAGGGGAAGTCATCCCCGATTCTCTCCGGTGGTTATCTGGTCAGTTCAGGCACCTTTTTGTGCCTTGGTCATAAGAAAAACAGGACCAGGTAAAGTCGTCCAAGTGCTCGTCAGGGACGCCCTTTTTTTTTTCCATTATGGGTCGAGGACGTCCATGTGTTAGGCATGCCCAAGTCCCGCCTTCGCTATGCCTCTGACATGGCCCTGTGAACTTTGGCCGTCCCTGCAACGGAAAGCAGTTGGGGATGTCCAAAATCAGCTTTCGATTATACCGATTTGGACGACCCTGTGAGAAGGACGCCCATCTTCCAATTTGTGTCGAAAGATAGGCGTCCTTCTGTTTCCAAAATAAGCCTGTTAGTGGGTCTATCCCCAGCACAGCTCAGGTCCGCCTGCACCTGCCGCTTGTGCTCTAGCACCCTCTTCCCACCGACTGGGTCACAACCGCCTCTGGGCGAGTCTCCCACTCTCAAATTATCCCCAGTGATTTCTAGATTACTGGGGCCACACTCCCAGTGGTCCCATAGTTCCCAGAAAGCACATAAGCACCGCCATACTGGGAAAAGACCAAGGGTCCATCAAGCCCAGCATCCTATCTGTGACAGCGGCCAATCCAGGCTTCAAGAACCCAGCAACCCCCCCCCCCCCCCCCCCCAAACAAAAAAAATTTTTTTTTTTAATAATGTTCAATGGACTTTTCCTTCAGGAATCTGTCCAAACCCCCTTAAACTCTGTAAGGCCAGCTGCTGCCACTACATTCTCCGGCAACAAGTTCCAGAGTCCAACTACATGCCGAGTAAAGAAAACCTTACTCCTATTTGTTTTAAATCTACCATAGTCTAGCTTCATCTTGTGTCTCCTGGTTCTATTATTGTTTGAAATTGTAAACAAACGCTTCACATCTGTCCGCTCTACTCCGCTCATTATCTTGTAGACTTCTATCATATCACCCCTCATCTGCCTTTTCTCCAAGCTGAAGAGCCCTAACCTTCTTAGCCTTTTCTCATAGGGAAGTCATTCCATCCCTTTTATCATTTTCGTCGCCCTTCTCTACACCTTCTCCAATTCCTTTATATCTTTTTTGAGATGCGGCGACCAGAATTGGACACAATATTCAAGATGCGGTCGCACCATGGAGCGATACAACAGCATTATTACATCCTCGTGCTTGTTTTCCATCCCTTTCCTAATAATACTCAACATTCTGTGTGCTTTCTTAGCCGCCGCAGTACACTAAGCAGAAGTTTTCAACGTCTTATCAACGATGACTCCCAGATCCCTTTCTAGGTCTGTGACTCCTAACGCGGAACCTTGCATGACATAGCTGTAATTCGGGTTCCTCTTACCCACATGATTCACTTTGCACTTGTCAACATTGAACTTCATTTGCCACTTAGACACCCAATCCCCCAGTCTTGCAAGGTCCTCCTGTAATCTTTCATACTCCTCCTGCGACGTGACGACCCTGAATAGCTTTGTGTCATCTGCGAATTTAATTACCTCACTAGTTACTCCCATCTCTAGGTCATTTATAAATATGTTAAAAAGCAGTGGTCCCAGCACAGACCCCTGAGGGACTCCACTAACTACCCTTCTCCATTGAGAATACTGACCATTCAATCCTACTCTCTGCTTACTATCTTTCAACCAGCTCTTAATCCATAGTAATACCTTACCTCTGATCCCATGACTCTCCAGTTTCCTCTGGAGTCTTTCATGAGGCACTTTGTCAAACACCTTCTGAAAATCCAGATACACAATATCCACCAGCTCCCCATTGTCCATATGTTTGTTCACCCCCTCAAAAAAAAAATGCAGTAGATTGGTGAGGCAAGACTTCCCTAAATCTGTGCTGACTTTGTCTCATCAGCCTATGTTTTTGTATATGCTCTGTAATTTTATTCTTAATAATAGCCTCTACCATTTTACCCGGTACCGATGTCAGACTCACCGATCTATAATTTCCCGGATCTTCTCTGGAACATTTTTTAAAAATCAGCGTAACATTGGCTACCCTCCAGTCTTCCGGTACCACACCTGATTTTAGGGATAGATTGCATATTACTAACAGTAGCTCTACAAGTTCATTTTTCAGTTCTGTTAATATTCTGGGATGAATACCATCTGGTCCTGGTGATTTACTACTCTTCAGTTTGCAGAACTGACCCATTACATCCTCCAAGTTTACAGAGAATTCGTTTATTTTCTCTGATTCGCCTGCTTCAAATACCCTTTCCGGCACCGGTGTCCCTCCCAAATCCTCCTCGGTGAAGACCAAAGCAAAGAATTCATTTAATTTCTCTGCTATGGCTTTGTCTTCCCTGATTGCCCGTTTCCCACCACTTTCGTCCTGCGGCCCAACCGATTGTTTAGCCGGCTTCCTGCTTTTAATGTAGCTAAAAAAATTTTTACTATGTATTTTCGCTTCTAACGCTAACTTTTTTTCAAAGTCCTTTTTTGCCCTCCTTCTCTCCGCTTTGCATTTGGCTTGGCATTTCTTATGTTTTATCTTATTATTTTCAGTTGGTTCTCTTCTCCATTTTCTGAAGGATTGTTTAATGGCTGACATTTGGTCTTTTTTCCTCTTTTTCTAATATGCGGAATATATTTGTCCTGTACCTCTAGAATGGTGTTTTTGAAAAGCATCCATGCCTGATGCAAGTTTTTTACCCTGCGAGCAGGGTAAATCCACCAGGATTCTTTATTAGTCCAGACAGAGAGGCAATAAAAACTGCTAGGTAATTTCAAACTCCAGGCCAATCGGAGCCCAGTCAACAAGTTTTAAAAGTATACTGCTCACAGTACTGTAGATTCACTTCTTCACTGAGTGAAACAAAGAGGGCATCCACTTTTCTATAACAGCTTTAACATAAACATGCACCACCTGCTGGCCAAACTAGAGAAATAGAGAAATGCATTTCAGAATTAATAAAGGCAATTTTACATTCTTAAACAGACTGCTTTGTCACACTCTGATCAGGGCCGGTCTTAAGGCGAGGCGACCGAATAGGGCTCCGCGCTCAGGGGGGCCCCGCGCGGCGCACCTAAGGTCGCCCCGCCCCGACCGCCCGAGTTCCAGTCCTCCCTCCCTCCCTCGGATGGCGTGCGACGGCGGAGTGGTGGGGGCGGTCCGCCCCGGATGTCAGCGGGTGGGGGGTGCCCTGCACCCGCTGCTTCCACCCTGTCCTACCTTTAAAAAAAGAATTTGGTAGCGCTGGAGTGACAGGTAGCGCCTCCCGTCTGCCCTGCTACTAAAAATGTCTTCGACGTCGTCGTTGGGCCTTCTCACATTGAGTCCCACCCTTCTCTGAGGTAACTTCCAATTACCGCGAGGGTGGGCGGGACTCAATATGAGAAGGCCCAATGACGACGTTGAAGACATTTTTAGTAGCAGGGAGGGCAGACACGAGGCGCTGCCTGTCCCTCTGGCGCTTCCAAATTCTTTTTTTAAAGCCAGTGAGGGTGGTGGGCGGCAGGAGAACAAAGCTAGTAGGTAGGTTGGGGGGGGGACTACTACTTAACATTTCTAAAGCTGAGATGGGGAGGGGGGTCACGGATGGGAGAAGGGGGTGGGGAGGGGACTGAGGAGGGAGTTCTCGGATGTGAGAAGGGGATGGGTGGGGAGGGGACTGGGGTTCTTGGATGGGAGAAGGGGACCGAGGTGGGGAGGGGGTTCACGGATGGGAGAAGGGGGTGGGGAGGGGGAGGGGGTTCTTGGATGGTTAAAGGGGTTGGGTGGGGAGGGGACTGGGGTTCTTGGATGGGAGAAGGGGACTGAGGAGGGAGTTCTCGGATGTGAGAAGGGGACGGGTGGGGAGGGGACTGGGGTTCTTGGATGGGAGAAGGGGACTGAGGAGGGAGTTCTCAGATGTGAGAAGGGGACGGGTGGGGAGGGGACTGGGGTTCTTGGATGGGAGAAGGGGACTGAGGTGGGGAGGGGGTTCTTGGATGGTTAAAGGGGACGGGTGGGGAGGGGACTGGTGTTCTTGGATGGGAGAAGGGGACTGGGGAGGGGGTTCTCGGATGGGAGAAGGGGGCAGGCAATGGGGTCTGAGAAGGGGCCATATGGGAAAATGGGGGCCATGCGTGGGTCAGGTGGGAGAATGGTTCTGAAAAGGGGGCCCTAATACAAGGCATGTGGATGAAGGGGGCTGGAACTGGGGGCTGAAAAGGAGGGTAGGTGGGATAAGGGGGCTAGTATTGGGACTGGAGACTGAAAATGGGATAGGGAGAAGTGGCTGGGGGGCTGAAGCTCAGGACTGGTGGGAGAAAAGGGCTGGGGCTGAAATGGGGGACTGGTGGGATAGTGGGGCTGGAACTGGGGACTGAAAAAGGGCGGAGAGAGGGGCAGATCCTGGATGGGGTAGGGAGAGGGAGGGCAAACCCTGGATGGATGGGAGAGGGAGGTCAATTTGTGGATTGAAGGGGCAAAGAGAAAGGGCAGACAGTGGATGGCAGGGATAGAAAGGGCAGACAGTGAATGGATGGGGGAGAGAGAGAGGGCAGACAGGGGCAGATGGTGGATGGATCATGGAAGGAGCAGAGATAGAGGGCAGATGTGGATGGAAGGAGCAGGGAGAGAGGGCAGACATTGGATGGAGGGAACAGCAGAGAGGGCAGACACTGGATGACAGATGCTGGATGGAAGGAAGACAGTAAAAAGAAGATGAGGAAAGCAGAAACCAGAGACAACAAACTGTAAAAATATATATTTTTATTTTTTTGCTTTAGGATATAGTATTGTAGCTGTGTTAATAAATGTTTATAAATAGAACATGTAAATAAGGTAATCTTTTTATTGGACTAATTTTAATACATTTTGACTTATCTTTCAGAGAAGAAAACCCCCTTCCTCAGGTCAGGATAGGATACTGTAACAGTACTATACTGTATTGACCTGAGGAAGGAGATTTTGGCCTCTGGAAGCCAAATGTATTAGTCCAATAAAATGGTATTATTTTATTTTCAGTATTTGTTTTATTTCTATTTGTTAATTTGTAAAGTGGTGATTGGTATTTGTTAGTTTTTTCAAATTTACATCTGCTGTCTTTATATTTTGCACAGTACTAGGGGTCATTTTCTGTTTCTGTGGTGTTGAATTGTATGCAGAGTCTGGCATCTTGGGGGTTCAGTTTAATTTTTATCTAAATAGAAAGTTTAAATATTACTACTTATTCTATAGTGGATTAGGGTGTATCTGTGTTTGTGAAAAAGACATGGCTTTCAGTTGGCATTGACTGTGCAGGATCGACGATCTGTACTATTCTGTCTGGTTTTATTTTACAATAGGTGAATTGATGTTCTAGTGCTCACTGTAGTGTTTAAGATGCTTTCCTTTTCCTTGTGTGACTAGTAGAAATGACTGCTTATGGTATGGTAGAATTGCTCAATAGGTCCTGAGTGTTTTGTATTCTCGGCATACCTAGTACTGGATTTTGGAGGGGGTGTTAAAAAATGACCGGGAGGGAGGGGGGCCTTGGAGCTGGGGGCCTTGGAGCTCAGAGGGAGCAGCCCGGGAGCTCGGAGGGAGGGGTAGCCGGGGGTGGAGCTAGGTGGGGGCGGAGTTAGGTGGGGGCAGGGCTAGGGTGGGGCCCCATCAAATTGGTCTGCATAGGGCCCCGCACTTGCTAAGACCGGCCCTGACTCTGATACTGGTTTCTATAAGGGAGTCTGGGCAGTCAGATAAAGGCTGTCACCTTGTGGTATCAGGGCATCTAAAAGGAGGTGCCAGCTTATAGAATTACCCCCTACGTTATAACCCATTTCATAGAGTACTGTATCCTCGTCTCTCTTAGAGAAAGGTAAAATCCCTTTCATTTCAGGTACGTCACAGGATATCATGCAGAGCATTGTGTGAAACTGTCCATAATCACAATTACCATCCATGACAACACACTTGACCAAACTGCCACTAATCAACAGCTCCAATAGATGGTGCCAGCTTCCTACCTACCATCCGGAAAACCCAGGCTGCCTGGCTGACATTGTCCTTTGGTTGTCTTACATTTTGTAAACATGCTGTGGGATGCGACACGGCTGGGGAAGGAAGCAGTTTAATTATTTTGCTGCAAAGGACTTATACTCTGTGCAGGAAGCACTGCGATTAACAGGACACTGCCACGCAGGTCAGCAAACAGCAGGTCAGGGCTTGATTCACCAAAGTCTCTGTTCCCCCTGGGGATTGAGCCTGGATGAACTGTTCCTCAGAAGAGTAGCCCAGATCTTTAACAAATTGAAACCGTCATGCCACAGAATGGGAAAAAAGCTAAGTGAATCAGATGCAGTCTAATATTATCACTTTGGGCTAAATTTAGTGAATGGTGTCTAAATTTGGGCACTGAAAAAAAATGAGCCCCAAGTGCTATTTTATCAGCACTCAGTTATGCACTGTTTATAGAATAGTCTTGACATCCAGAGGTGGCTGGCTCAAATCCCACTGCTGGCCCTTGTGATCTTGGGCAAGTCACTTAACCCTCCATTTATTTATTTAGATTTTGCTCACACCTTTTCAGTAGTAGCTCAAGGTGAGTTACATTCAGGCAGGGCCAGTCTTAGGGCGAGGCGACCGAGGCGACTGCATAGGGCCTCGCGCTCAAGGGGGCCCCGCGCAGCGCGCCTGAAGTCACCCCGCCCCGACTGCCCAAGCTCCAGTCCCCCTGCCCTCTTAATTTTAAGCTACCTTGTCGTTGACGTTCATTATCTCCTCAGACCCTTGCTGAATTCTTTCACGACAAGGTTCAAAAGATAAATCTTGCATTCTCTACCTCGCCACCTCTCCCTCCACTAGTCCGTTCTCCTCTCTCTCCTTCCCCTCATTCCCTTTCCTCCTTTCCTGAAGTTACAATTGAGGAAACTACACTTCTCCTTTCTTCCTCAAAATGTACCATTTGTTCCTCTGATCCCATTCCCACCCACCTTCTTAATGCCATCTCTCCTGCTCTTATTCCTTTTATCTGTCACATTCTCAACCTCTCACTTTCCACTGCGACTGTCCCTGCTGCCTTTAAACATGCTGTGGTCACACCTCTCCTTAAGAAGCCTTCACTCGACCCTACTTGTCCCTCTAATTACCGACCCATCTCCCTCCTTCCTTTTCTCTCCAAATTACTTGAGCATGCTGTTCACCGCCGCTGCCTTGATTTTCTCTCCTCACATGCTGTTCTTGACCCACTACAATCTGGTTTTCGTCCTCTCCACTCAACCGAAACTGCGCTTACTAAAGTCTCCAATGACCTATTACTGGCTAAATCCAGAGGTCAATATTCCATCCTCATTCTTCTTGATCTTTACGCTGCTTTTGACACTGTTGATCACAGCATACTTCTCGATACCCTGTCCTCACTTGGATTCCAGGGCTCTGTCCTTTCCTGGTTCTCTTCCTACCTCTCCCTCCGCACCTTTAGTGTTCACTCTGGTGGATCCTCATCTACTTCTATCCCTCTGCCTGTCGGCGTACCTCAGGGTTCTGTTCTTGGTCCCCTTCTCTTTTCTATCTACACTTCTTCCCTTGGTTCATTAATCTCATCCCATGGCTTTTCCTACCATCTCTATGCTGATGACTCCCAAATCTACCTTTCTACCCCTGATATCTCACCTTGCATCCAAACCAAAGTTTCAGCGTGCTTGTCTGACATTGCTGTCTGGATGTCTCAACACCACCTGAAATTAAATATGACCAAAACCGAGCTTCTCATGTTCCCCCCCAAACCCACCTCCCCGCTCCCCCATTTTCTATTTCTGTTGATGGCTCTCTCATTCTCCCTGTCTCCTCAGCTCGAAACCTTGGGGTCATCTTTGACTCTTCTCTCTCCTTCTCTGCTCATATCCAGCAGATTGCCAAGACCTGTCGTTTCTTTCTTTACAACATCCGTAAAATCCGCCCCTTTCTTTCCGAGCACTCTACCAAAACCCTCATCCATACCCTTGTCACCTCTCATTTAGACTACTGCAATCTGCTTCTTGCTGGCCTCCCACTTAGTTACCTCTCCCCTCTCCAGTCGGTTCAAAACTCTGCTGCCCGTCTCATCTTCCGCCAGGGTCGCTTTACTCATACTACCCCTCTCCTCAAGTCGCTTCACTGGCTCCCTATCCGTTTTCGCATCCTGTTCAAACTTCTTCTACTAACCTATAAATGTACTCACTCTGCTGCTCCCCAGTATCTCTCCACACTCGTCCTTCCCTACACCCCTTCCCGTGCACTCCGCTCCATGGATAAATCCTTTTTATCTGTTCCCTTCTCCACTACTGCCAACTCCAGACTTCGCGCCTTCTGTCTCGCTGCACCCTATGCCTGGAATAAACTTCCTGAGCCCCTACGTCTTGCCCCATCCTTGGCCACCTTTAAATCTAGACTGAAAGCCCACCTCTTTAACATTGCTTTTGACTCGTAACCACTTGTAACCACTCGCCTCCACCTACCCTCCTCTCTTCCTTCCCGTACACATTAATTGATTTGATTACTTTATTTTTCGTCTATTAGATTGTAAGCTCTTTGAGCAGGGACTGTCTTTCTTCTATGTTTGTGCAGCGCTGCGTACGCCTTGGAGCGCTATAGAAATGCTAAATAGTAGTAGTAGAGCGGCCGGCAGGTAGCAGCAGCCGTGAAAAGCGTGCGAGCTGCTGGGCGGCGCTTCGGGAGCCTTCCTTTCCCTTCTCTCGTTCAGCTCTGGTGCCGCCCTTGTTTGGGAGGGAGGGAGGGAGGGAGGGGGGCCTTGGAGCTGGTGGGTGGGAGGGAGAGAGAGACTGGCCAGCCGGCCTTGGAGCTGGGAGGGAGGGAGCGGGGCCTTGGAGCTGGGGAGCCCAGGGGATGGCCCTGGAGCTCGGAGGGAGGGGTGGCTGCCCTGGAGCTTGGAGGGAGCGGTGGCCGGCCCTGGAGCTAGCGTGGGGGCGGGGCTAGGATGGGGCCCCATCAGATTGGTCTGCATATGGCCCTGCACTTGCTAAGACCGGCCCTGCATTCAGGTACTCTGGATATTTCTCTGTCCCAGGAGGACTCACAATCTAAGTTTGTACCTGAGGCAATGGAGGGTTAAGTGACTTGCCCAAGATCACAAAGAGCAGCAGTGGGGTTTGAACTGGCCACCTCTGGAATGCAAGACCAGTGTTCTAACCACTAGGCCACTCCTCTGCCTCAGGTACAAACTTAGATTGTGAACCCTCCTGGGATAGGGAAATACCCAGTGTACCTGAATATAACTCACTGTGAGCTACTAATGGAAAAGGTGGGAGCAAAATCCAAATAAATGAATAGTGCTTAGCGCTAGGATTGGGAGCAAAGATTTACACCAACTGAAACCTGGTGTAAATCCTCACTCCAAAATTAGGTGCAGATCTGCTGTATTCAATAACTCTGCATGCAAATTCTAGGAATGCCCCTGATCCACCCATGCTCCCCATGGCCACACCTCCTTTTGGATCTGCGTTTCAAAATTTACGCGCACGTTGTTATAGAATGCTGACTAGGAAGATGCACCTGCAAATTCAAATTGCTGCCAATTAGCACCAATAATTGTTTGCAAGCACTCAATTATTCATGCTAATTGGCTCATTATTCATTTGTGTGTGCAAATTGGGCACACACAAAGTTTTGAGCACCATTTAGAAAATTTTGGGATATGTACACACCAGGTGTACATGGCACTGTACAGAGGCATATCATGACTGCTTCAGGGCTCATCTATTTCAGTGACAATACTTGCTATTACCACGCTGACTGCAAACCACTCATACCATGGCCAGTACATGTGGGCATCTCAATGTTAGGTACATATATACCCGGTTACAATAGTACTCTATAAAGCAGGGGTTCTCATTCCAGTCCTTAAGACACACCTAGCCAGTCAAGTATTCAGGACACCCACAATGAATATGCATAAGGTAGATTTGCAAACAATGGAGGTAGTGCATGTAAATTTATCTCATGAATATTCACTGTGGATATCCTAAAAACCTGACTGGCTGGGTGTCTCCCAAAGAATGGGCTAAGAACCACTTACTACTACTACTACTATTTAGCATTTCTATAGCGCTACAAGGCGTACGCAGCGCTGCACAAACATAGAAGAAAGACAGTCCCTGCTCAAAGAGCTTACAATCTAATAGACAAAAAAATAAATAAAGTAAGCAAATCAAATCAATTAATGTGAACGGGAAGGAAGAGAGGAGGGTAGGTGGAGGCGAGTGGTTACAAGTGGTTACGAGTCAAAAGCAATGTTAAAGAGGTGGGCTTTCAGTCTAGATTTAAAGGTAGCCAAGGATGGGGCAAGACGTAGGGGCTCAGGAAGTTTATTCCAGGCGTAGGGTGCAGCGAGACAGAAGGCGCGAAGTCTGGAGTTGGCAATAGTGGAGAAGGGAACAGATAAGAAGGATTTATCCATGGAGCGGAGTGCACGGGAAGGGGTGTAGGGAAGGACGAGTGTGGAGAGATACTGGGGAGCAGCAGGGAGTACATTTATAGGTTAGTAGAAGAAGTTTGAACAGGATGCGAAAACGGATAGGGAGCCAGTGAAGGGTCTTGAGGAGAGGGGTAGTATGAGTAAAGCGACCCTGGCGGAAGATGAGACGGGCAGCAGAGTTTTGAACCGACTGGAGAGGGGAGAGGTGACTAAGTGGGAGGCCAGCAAAGTATGGAAAGTATTTGTCTCTCTTCTGTCATGCTAGCGGGAAGAGACGATAGGGTTTCTGAGCTAATGGAGTCCTAGGTTATTTTCCTCCTCCCCCCCCCCCCCCCCTAAAGAGAGAAGAGTTGTACTGTTGAGGTGTATGACTAGTGTGAGGTGCACTGGAGAAGAGGACTGACAGCTTGGGAGTTGGCTGATGGGCCCTGCGACCAGAAGAAGGGAGTACTGGAAGAGAGGAGGGCCAGCAAGAGTGATGCTGTTATTCTATGGGCCAAATGATTTTAACAGGAGAAAAGTCACCGGAGTGGAGAAAGGAACAAACCACTATGATAGCCAGAACGGGAGTAGAAAAGAATAGGGTTGTTAATGGGTCTTCCAGCAAAAGCACTCGTAGGTGAACGAAGTCACAAAAAGCGTTTATTGAAACAACAGAGGACCCGACACGGGACTGTGTTTTGGTGTAATCGCCTGCCTCAGGGGTCTGCTGATGTATAAAAACAATTATTCTCTATTATAAAAGATGTCAAAAACGACACTATGGTATGCGTGGTTCAATGAGCAACTCTGCTTGTCGCTATTGCATAGGACAATCACTCATTCCATGCACAAGAATAATGAGCAGTCGTTCCACACTATAACTATGAGCAGAGTTTTTTATCGAATTACTGTTCATGCACAAGAGTAATGAGTGGTTGTCCCATGTAAGTGAGAAGCAGAGTTTTTTTTCGAACCATTCATACCATAGTGCCATCTTTTATTAGAGAATTGTTTTTGTACATCAGCAGACCCCTGAGGCAGGTGATTGAAACATGGTTGTTTCAATAAACACTTTTTGTGACTTCTTTCACCTACGAGTGCTTTTGTTGGAAGACCCATTTATAACTTTACTCTTTTCTACTCTCAAATCATTTTAAGCCTTTAGTATGAGAGGTGTTGTTTAAGAACATAAGAATAGTCATACTGGGTCAGACGAGTGGTCCATCTAGTCCAGTATCCTGATTCCAACAGTGGCTAATCCAGGTCACAAGTACCTGGCAGAAACCCAGTTAGTAGCAACATTAGTGTGCTTCAACTCTGCAACACAACATAACCTTAGATCGTATTGGACATTATATATTCCTTATTATCGTTGACCCTTATTGTACCTTATACCCTAACCTTATCGGACCCCAATTTCAATCTATATTTGTTTACCCTACTGGACTTGGTGTTCGCCTATACGGTATTTTGTAAGCCACATTGAGCCTGCTAATGGGTGGGAAAATGTGGGATACAAATGTTACAAATAAATAAATAAATAAATAAATTTCATGCTACCAATCCCGGGCAAGCAGTGGCTTCTCCCATGTCCATCTCAATAACAGACTATGGACTTTTCCTCCAGGAACTTGTCCATCCCTTTTTTAAACCCACGATTCAATAAAAGCAACTTACAAAGGGGCAGGAGAAGAGGAATTTGTGCAAGTTGATATGAATGGGAGTAGAAGAATCCCAAACCAGAGGAGGAGAGGAAACCCTAGGAGGATAAATTCAGCACAAATAACCTAGTGTCTACTTTTCTTATGTTTTGAAGTCTGTAAAGCTGCACAGATGAACTCAGTTTGATTTTGATTCACCTGGTAAAGAACATTTTTAGATATAGACTTCTGGAGTGGACATTAGCTTTCTTTAGAGTATTCACAATTGCCTGCCAGTGAGGGTAAGAGACACTGTAACAGTGGAAAAAGCATCCATCTAGTAAAATCTCTCCCTCAAATTACATTTCAGGACCCAAAGGGAGCATAAGGAGAGATCTACTAGGGCAGAGGTTCTCAACCCAGTCCTTGGGATACACACCAAGCCAGTTTGATTTTCAAGATATTCACAATGAATATGCATGAGATAAATTTGTATTCATTGCCTCCATTGTATGCAAATCTGTATCATGCATATTCACTGTGGTTATCTTGAAAACCAGACTGTGTGCCTTGAGGACTGGGTTGAGAATCCCTGTGCTAGGGGCAGGAGGGAATGTGGGTCGCTCCTGCCCATTGGCGTTCCTAGGGGGGCGGACACCCGGGGCGGCGCCCCCCCCGGGTGCAGCACTCCCCCGATGCAGCGCGGACCCCCCCGGGTGCAGCACCCCCCTGATGCAGCGCGGACCCCCCCCCGGGTGCACGCCGCTGGGGGGGGTGCCGCAGTGCGCGCCTGCTCAGAGTTCCCTGACTTCGCGCATTCACTGCAGCTCCCTCTGACCCGGAACAGGAAGTAATCTGTTCCAGGGCAGAGGGAGCTGCAGCGAGCGCGCGAAGAAGTCAGTGAACTCAGAGCAGCGCGCGCCGTAGCACCCCCCAGTGGCGTGTACCCGGGGTGGACCGCCCCCACCGCCCCCCCTTGGTACGCCACTGCTCCTGCCTGAGATTCCCCCATTGAACCACCATGGATGTAGGTAGACTTGGGGGGGGGGGGCTAATTTCAGAGGAGGGTTTGGAAGTTTGGTCTGAATTGAAAAGGGGTATCTGAATCGATAGGGGGGATGGGGAGGAGAGAAACTGACAGAGGCACATGTGCATTCCAGCTGATATTCAGCTGGGACCTGTATAAGTGCGAGGGCCAGCAGACTGGCCAGACTTGGATATTCAATGCCAGTGACCAGACAGAGCCCAACCTTGAATATCCAGGTCTAACTTAGCTGGTGATGGTCAGTGTTTGAAAGCACGCTGGCTGCTGCTGCTGCTGAATGGTGACCAGTTACAGTCTAAACACACCTGAGACAGTGAAGGGTGATGTGACAAGGAACATTACTGAGATTTGAAACTTAGCTCTCAACCCACTGCTCTGACAACACAGCTGTTCCTTCTATAGATTATAAGTCACCAACTCTTTTTCAGATATAGAAATTTGTCCTGAAAACAGAACGTGGAACAAAGCCAATCATGTTTTTTTCAGATACTGAGAGTTTTTTGGATGAAAGAAGTTCAGATGCATGATGCTGTGTCCTATCTACAAATTCTGAATCACTTGGCCCCGGTTATAGAGCTTAGCTAAAATGAAAATCACAAACTGTGTTAAGTAGGAGAGTTTCCTAGTGGCACAGAATGCTGCTTTAAATCAAAGAATTGTGAAAGGGCAGAAGAAGGATTTGATCTTTATGATTTATTTTTCTGCAATTCATTTTGTTCTGTAAAGGTAGGAGAGGTGCCCAAGGTGATGGTTTTTCTAGTTATTCCCATTAACTCCAGCAGATGGCACTAGTTGTACATTGATTTCAATCATGCACAATAAATACATTTCACAGTTCACATTTACTGATACACTGCAAATCAAAGAATAACATCTATGCGGTTTACAATTATTATAAAGTGGAGGAGTAAAAAGGAGGAGCTACATAAGGAGGCTTAGGTTACAATCATAGATATAATAGTAGCTTAACATAACAAGGGTAATTATCTAATTATCAATAAAAGAATAACACAATGACTATTAAGACATGGAAGTGGGTGGGAGGATAGTGAAAAATCAGACAGGACAGTGACCAGGAGAGGGAATGTCACCCAGGAACACCCAAGAGTGCAACCAAAGGCCAAAGGGGAGTATGATTGCAAAAAGACTCATCTGGTCTTTATTAAATAGAGAGATTTATTTTCTATATTCATACAATAGAGAGAAAGCCATTTAAAAAAAATACAAAAGATGCAGTGACATAAATGATGCAGGTTGATTCACACATTAGTCTCCAGTGGAAGACAACATTGCTGCCCCCTGAGTGAGTGAAAATCTCTGCCTTTCACAGAAAATAGTATGGAGTCAAGCACTCCCAATGAGGGAGTGAAATAACTAGACAATGTAAGGGGCAGAAAAGAATTCCCCCTCCCCCCTTCAAAACATGAGAGGAGGCATTCCCAGGCAAGGGATTAAAAAAAAAAAAAAAAAGATTTTTAGCTCCTCATGTTCATTGGTAGCTTAAGGTGAGTTAAGTTCAGATACATTAGGTATTTCCTGTCCACAGAGGACTTACTGTGGGGTTAAATCAGAAAACCATGTGGTAGTGCCACAGCTGGCTACCTTATCCAAGGAGATTTTATGACAACAGAAGGCATGAGCCTATCTAGCCTATTCTGTGGGCTGAAGCAAGTGGGTGGAACTTGCCGCCATATTGTGTGATCCCCAAACATTTGCAGATATGAGAACCATAGCAAACTTGTGAGGTTTATGACTCCCTATGTGTTTTAAAAAAAAATTGACATTTTTATTTATTTGAAAGCTTCCCATACATAACCCAAGGTTTTTTTTTAACCTCTATGGGGTCCGGGGGCATGAGCTGCGGTCCGCGGGTACAGGCACTCCAGAGCCATGGGAGCAGTGGTGTGCTGGAGCAGACTCTCACAGGCTCGCAAGAGCCGGTTGTTAAGTTTTTAAGAATTTTGGGAGCCGGTTGTTAAAGTAGGGCCCTCCATGTCTACAACTGGCTCCCAAAATTTGGGCTTGGGCCCCTGCTGAATTATCTTTTACTTTGCTGGTGGGGATGCTGAACCCCGCCAGCCAAGTAAATAGACTACTGCTGCTCCCCGCTCCTTGTTTCCAGCTCTGGGCAGCAGGCTGGGACTTCTCGAGCATGTGAGAGAAGTTCCAGCATGCTGCTCAAAGCATGACGTTGGGAGTGGTGGCAGTCCATTTATTGGCTGCCAGCAAAGGTATGCCTAGCGTGCCCACACGAAGGGAGGGAGGAGAGAGAGAGGCAAGTGTTGCTCCCCCCCCCCCCGGCCACTCCTGGCCCTTCCGACTGCAGAGCTGGCTACGTCCGGAGAAAGAGTCTGTTAAAAATTTACCAGCACACCCCTGCACGGGAGGTACGATTGTTGTAGAGGGCAGCTTTTTGAAAGGCCCCAGCTTTGCCTGAGCCTCAGAGCTGAGTTGGTGGGGACCCCCCAGGAACTCCTCAGAGGTAAAAAGAAACAAACAAACCCTGGGTTACATATGGGAAGCTTTCAAATAAAAGAGCTGTCAAATAAAAAAAACCACACACACACATAGGCAGCCATAAACCTCACAAGTATGCTATTGTTTCAATAGCATCTGCGAATGTTTGGGGTCACACAATATGGCGGCTTCTTAAAACCTGGTCCAGAGTACCCTGTGTTGCCTTATGCCCCCCCCAGAGGATGATCATGAGCTAATCTCATTATCAGGCTACGAAACCCCTTTGGTATCACCAACTGTTTCTGACACCCCTTCCCTGCTGTCGAGTTAACTCTAAATAGCAGCCCCCTCTCTACCACAAAGTGCGGGAAAGAGCCCCCCTCACCTTCCCGGGCCCTACTCCAGGCATATTGCAAGGTACCATCAGACTCCTGCTCCCTTGGGAAAGATGGAAACTGCTCCAAGAGCTCCCCTGGGTCCCTTGGAAAATCTCCTTCCCCCTCGACCTCTGTCATAGCCTGCCTTCTTCTACATTGAGCTCCTTTTTTTTGTCGGTCCCCTTTCCTACTTTTCCCCGGAGTACCTAAAATCTCCGGATGAAAGGGGAAAACCTGATCCAAAGGGAGAACCTCCCCACCCTCCTGCTGAGCTTTTCTCCCCTTTACATATTGGGAAAACGGAGCCCAGTCCCTCCCCAGTATCAGGTCCTGAGGCAGCCGAGGAAGCACCGCTACTAATATCCGGTGTGCCCCCATAGGCCCTTTTATGGTCACCCAATGTAAAGGGTATCTTGTACTAGCCGCATGAACACATTGAATAGCTACCTCACCAGGACTAGACCCTCCCTGTTCGTTCTTTCCCTTACTTATACGGGACCATAACCTCCTCGAAAGCATAGATTGATCAGCTCCCGAGTCTAATAGGGCCTCCACCTTCAACCCCCTCACCTCCACGACCTGAGAAAAGGGATGTGTAACCTGCTTGTAAGAGTGAGAAGTAAAGCCCTCTTTGGCCCTACAATCTTTCCTTAAGTGTCCTTTACGCCCACACCTGTAGCAAATCCGATCCCCGGCATACCCCGAGACCTCCACTCCCCTTTCTCCCTTACTAGCCGGTACACTCCTTGCCTGCAGAGGCCTAGACCCTGTTATAGAGCTTTCTTTCCCTGCCCGCACCCCTCTCCCACCCGCATGCTGTGCCTCTAGAAAGCATTCCATACTTTTTTTTTAAATTCTTTATTTATATCATTTTACATTTATTTACACAGTATAAATGTAAAGGGAATACAGAAAATACGAATAAAAAAAAATCAAGATTATAAGGCAATAAAGTTCTCTATAAACTTTGTCCACTATTCATTAATCCAAGTACCAGGAAAATAAAAAGTAATAATTAACTAGTCTTAATCAAAGAAACTTGAAGAGCAGATAATCCTGCTAGCCCACTTATAGCATTTTTCACAGGGTTACCCATTCAGGGCTTAGCAGCGCTTTCATGTGATTCAATAAACTGTTGCAGTTTTATGGGGGTCAAAGAATACATAATTATTGGCATTTAGGGATATCAAACATCTGCAGGGAAATTTTAGTTGAAAAATAGCTCCTAAGTTGAGAGCTCTTGTTTTATAAGACAAGAACTCTCTCCTTCTCTTTTGAGTACCCCTCGCTAGATCAGGGAAAATTTGTATCCTTGAACCCATAAAGCTTGCATTTACATGACGAAAATAAGTCTTAAAGATGTTATTACGATCTATCTCCAAAGCAAAGGTAACAATTAAAGTAGTTCTTTCGGTCACAATTTCCAGGGATGACTCCAAAAATCCAGACAAATCAAAGTCTGGTTGAGCTTGAGATTGTCCACCAGACACTTTTTTTAAATCCTGTAATGTACTGGGCTCTAGCAATAGGGGAAAACCCCTCTGCCGGTATTCCCAGGACTTCTCCAAAGTATTTCTGCAACATGTCAACAGCAGGAATTAGTGGGGATTTGGGAAAGTTTTTGAATCTCAAGTTATTCCTGCGACTTTGATTTTCAAGAAATTCCATTTTACGATATTGAACTTCTCTGTCCCTGATCAATGTGGCCGAAACATTTTGTAATTTATTGACCTCCATTTCCAAAGTTGTTACCTTATTTGTATTATCTTGGACTTTTCCAACTATTTCTTGATGATTTTGTTTCAAATCAGTTACTTCTCCCGTCAGGGAGTTTAAATTCGTTTGTAAAGCAGTGCTAATACCTTGAATGGCGTCCCAGAGCGTCTCCAATGTAATCACAGCAGGTCTTCCTACACCTTGAGTTTCCACAGGAACAGGAGCTCGATCCATAGAAGAGGTATTATCCTCCGTTGTTAATTTGGTCGGCGTCGAAGCGCTAACGGGCCCTCCTGGTTCAGACGACAGGGGTTGTATTCCACCAATCACTCCGTCGTTCCGAGCCTCCGTCAGCGTCATGCCTGTTCCTGGCCTCGGGGGGGCTGTGCTCGAGGGCGGGCTAAGTGATATGCCCTCAATGCTATGATCCGCTTCAATTGAAGCCGATCCCGTGGTCGCAGGTAGCTGCTCTCCGAGTGCCCGAACTCCAAAAGCCTCCAGCACGGTTTGGCGCACAGCGGGGTTCATAGCTTGACTCGAGGAGGTAAGAGTCTTCGCTTTCCCCTTTCTCTTACCCATGTTGTTTATTCAGGTCTTCTGGCGTCTTCCCCTGCTAGGAGCTCAGGGGGTCCGACACTCACACCGTTTCAGGCGCCATCTTGGATCTCGCATTCCATACTTTTAACTGCTTCATCCAAGGTCCCACATCCCCGCCTAATCAAATCCCTTTTTAATTCTTCCGGTAAGGCCTCCAGAAACTGCTCCAACACCAGCTCTAACATTACTTGTGTCACTGAGCTTTTTTCTGGTTCTAACCACTTGGTGGCCAAATCCATTAATTTCTGGGCCAAAGCCCTGGGCGTCTCCCCCTCTGCCCACCTCCATTCTCTCAGTCTCCGCCGGTATGACTGCTTACTTAGTCCATACCTGTCCAAAATAGCCCATTTCAGTTTAGCATAATCCGCAATCTCTACAGCAGGGAGACTGCGAAAAGCCGCCAAGGCCTCCCCAGACAACGCCGGAGCCAGCCTCATAGTCCATTGCTCCCCTGGCCAGGCTGCAGCCACCGCTACCCGTTCAAATGCCCCCAGGTAATCCTCAATGTCGTCCTTATCAGACAGCTTACCCCAGGGTAACCAGTTCATTCCCATCATGCCTCCTGGCAAAGGTCCTCCTCCAGTTGCAGCTCCCTCTGGCACTGTCGGCCCAGCCTGTACCCGTGCTCCTCCTTTCAACAACTCTTGACAAAGTTCCAGAAGCGGCTGTTGCTGAGCCCTCGAGGCAGCCAAGGAGTCCTCCATCAGCTTGTGTGCCAGTTCCTGTTGTTTTTGGAATTGATGGGCCATGAAGGAAAACATCTCCTTTGGATCCATTGTGGCAGGCCTTCTTCTCACCTAGACAAACCCAAAGAAAAACAACATCCAAGTGCAGCTGCTTTCATAGGTTTGCCCCCCTGCGGCACCACACATGCATAAGCAAAATCCCTCCCGGCCCTGCTATATGCTCACCGGATAGCCAAGGATTTTGCACCTTTGTCAGCGTTGGCCCCCTCGACGGGCTTCTGGAACCTCCAGGACACCACCACCTCGTTCTGGCAACTCGACTGGCCTGTTTGTGGAACTCCCTCCGCTTCCTTGAGGCCTCTCCTCACCCACGTGGAAGTTCATTGTAGATCCCACCGCTGCCACCAAATGTCAGCAAGCACCTCTCCGTGCTGTCCGCTCTCGACCCGCACCTCTCCATGCTGTCTGTCTTCACCCACACAATTGGGGCTAATCCCCCTCCTAAGAGGAACTGCTTCTGCTCACTTGCAAAAAGTAATTATTCACAGTACCAAATTTATCCTGCAGAGTACTTTATTACACCGTGGTACCAGTGGGAAAAACAGTATGTTCACTGTACCACAGCTGTTGGTCTCCGTGCACTTTGCTTCACTTTTCCAACACACCAAACAAACAACAGTTCAGTCTTAGAATTAGCTAAAGACTTGGGAAAACCTGTGGTTCAGTCTATTCCTCCGCTCCTCTCTGCTACTGCCTAGGAGTTAGAGGCATTTTCACCACCCTCATTTGCCAGACACCAACACTCTGACAACCTCCCACAAATGTTCAGACTGACCTCCTTCAGGTAATTAATTCCCACAGTTCCATGAAGCCAGACCGCATCTAGGCAATGTCACTTAGCGGCCCCAAAGCTCTGGCTTCTCTCTCTCTCTGCAGTCTCTTCCTTTTCCACCGCCCTTTGTCCTGAGCAAAAGAACTCCATTTGCTCCTCACCAACCTCTTTCCTTTCGCTTTCCTCCCCTAGTTCAATCTCCTCCCACTCCATGGAGTCTTCCCCCACCCTCTCTCCCAGGTGCTGCTCCTTCCCCTGATTATCCTCCATCTCCCAATCACCCCCTGACTCTACTACCTGCTGGGAGTTGTGGTACTGTTTCTCTTGTTCCCGCCTCCCTTGCAAGTGTTGCTGGGCTCTGTAGTTCTCTTCCCTTTTCATCAGACTCCTCCTCCCTTTTCCCCTTTGAGGGTTTTTCTCCTTTCCCCGCTTACTGTCACTATCAACTCTTCTCTGCCTTCCTTCTACCTCCTCCTTACAGTGCTTACTCATTAATTTTTTTTCAGGTAACATGCCAATGCAAACGTTAGCGCACAACTTGAAAAAAATGATTGAAAATGCCCTATATTCTGGGCATGGTAAAAATTGCAGAAAAAGTCCTGCATTAGCACAGGCTAAGCCCATGTCCTAGCGTCCTTTAGTAAGGGAAAGAGAATGGGATTTCTTTCTGGGATCCACTTCCACATAGACTCCTCCAAAGACACACAGTCTTGTATACAATATCTTCTTGTAGTCCAGCTCCTCAGTGGGAGTAGGAGGAGTAGCCTAATGGTTAATGCAGTGGCTTTGATCCTGGCAACCTGGGTTTGATTCCCACTGCAGCTCCTTGTGACCTTGGGCAAGTCACTTAACCCTCCATTGCCCCAGGTGCAAAAAATTTAGATTGTGAGCCCTCAATCGACAGAGAAAGTACCTGCACATAATGTGTATAGCACTGACTACGTCTAGCAGCACTATAGAAATGATTAGTAATAATAATGGCCTCTCTCTCCTTGGTCCTGTTGGATTCAGGGTCATCAAAAAAAAAAAAATAACCAGCAGGTGGTGGGTAAAATCTCTGTCCTGTCACATTTGTTTCACATTGGACATAGCTAAAAAAAAGGGGGAAAGGGTCATGGATTTGATATACCACCTCTCTGTGGTTATAATCAAAGTGGTTTACATATTATAGATGGGTACTTATTTTGTACCTGGGGCAATGGAGGGTTAAGTGACTTTTCCCAGTAGACATACCCCAAAGATTCATGTGTATATGAAACTGGTGTCATAATACTGACAGGAGAAATTAAACTGTAAACATGGTATAGATTTTTTGGCTTTATTATACATGCTGATGCAGGTGCCCATATTAGGAACTACCATTAATCTCAATGTGGTTTTGAGGCAGATTGCAGAGCTAGAAAAAACTCCAAAAGTGTGCTCAGAATACCATTGTAGCACTGAAAGCAATACTGTCAAGATGGCAAAACTTCTGGAACTGAATAAAAGTCTAATTAGATCTAATAATGAAATCATTAGCAAACCCTACCAGAGTGGAACTAAAGCATAATTAGTTTTCTAATACATAAATATAATTTCAAAATGCAATTTGTACTTTGTCTGCGTTGCTGATCCTCTTTATAGAATTTATTACACTAAAGTATTAATCTGAGTTGTTTAGTGACTGTAAGACAATACAAAAAATAGGTCTGGGAAGTTCCCGCTCTTAGATCTGTTGCTATACATCCAACATTTATTACCAGTTGTCACAGTGCTTGCATTGATAATAATGCTATACATGTTGTGTTTTAATGGGAGGTTTAATCCTCCTCATAAGGCCAAAAGTCAAACAATTTCAAGTCCATAGTGGGGTTGGGTAGAATGTTGTTAACATTCTTTGCCCCCCCCCCAAATATTATAAAAGTTCTCAAGAAGACCCATCTCTTTAACAAGGTGTACCACAAAGAGTAACAAATATGAACATATATAACTCCTCCATATATATTCAGAACTGTCCTACTATATCTGCTTGTTATACTATCATCTCTTATTATAATGTTACCCAAGATCCTTATGTACCAGTAATTGTATATTTTATAACTGTATTTCCACTTATTACGATGTATTGTAAGCCACATTGAGCCTGCAAAGAGGTGGGAAAATGTGGGATACAAACACAATAAATAAATAAATAAATAAATCTCAGGCACGAATGGGAGTCTTTCATTAAAAAAAACAATGACACCAAGTAATCTCAACTGACCCAAGGTAAACCTTTAGCTATGTGTACTCTCCTCAAGGACAGCTCAGGACCCAAACCATCTCCAATTCTGTATCTGCCCTTCCCTTCCCTATTCCCCTACAAGTGTCCAGAATTTCCTCTTCCATTGTCTTCTCTATGTACCCCTCCCCCCTTATCCAACATCTTTCCTTCCCTACAAAATGTTTAACGGAGACAGGATAGTAACTATGGGCTACTGCAAGACTAATAAAACCTTCAAGACAGTTTAGCACATTTTTCTTTTTATGGAGAATCGATAAATAAGGCAAATATTTACTCTCTTGCTGTTAAAGTTACATTATCAGCTCTTGACTCTTACATTCAAGGCTTTTCAGACAGGATTATCACAGCATCTCGCCACCCTCACTATCCCATACACCCTACCATGATTACTCCATTCACTAAACGATTATTGTCTGGTCCTTCCAAAACCTAAACAAGCCACTTTAGAAGTCACCCAACAGCGTGCTTTTTATTTTACAGCTCCATTCTACTGGAATTATCTCCCCGAGATTTGAGGGTGGAGCTATCATTTAAGAAATTTAAAGCAGCACTAAAGGCTTGGCTTTTTGGCCAAGTCTATAATCTCTGTTAGGGCAAGACGGTGCAGCCTTTCACTGGATTACCCTCTTTTTTCCTTGTCTCCCTCCTGTATCTCCCCCCCCCCCCTTGGTTGTTGTGTGCAAGAATGAATGATGGTCTTTCTTTCCTATCACACTTTGTAGTTCCTTCTCTTACTTTCTGAAAATGTTTAATTGTTAGTATTGTAAACAGCCTAGATCTATTCATTAGCTAAGGTGGTATAGTCAATTCTTTCTAAGAAAATAAATAAATTATTTACTGAACCCCCCCCCCCCCCATATGTTTTGCACACCCAGATCAACACATACATGAACAGAGGTATATGTACATCTAGATGCATGCCTTCAGACCTGTACCTAGACACAAGTCCTCTAATTCTAGAAAGTTGTGTGTCCAAATTTCTGACTATTGCACAAATTTGTGTGCACAATTTATATAATAAGGTCAGTTGTGTGCATAACTTTATTAATGAACTGGTAATTGGTGTTAATAAGCAGTAAGAGCCTATAGATGGCCTTAATTGGTGGTAATTGGCACTAATTAGCAGTTTTGCATGTAACTTCCCTTAGTCACTATTCTATAAGTTGCGTGCTTAAGTTCTAGAGTGCACAACTTCAAGGGGGGTGTGGACCTGTGAGGGGCAATGGCAGGTTAAGGGCATGTCAAGGGTTATAGAATATTAGCATTTACACACTTAACTGCCTACAGTTAGGCATGAGTGTTTATACCAGCTGTTAAGGTAGTGCCTAAAGTTAGGCATGTAAATGCGGACTACACTAGTATTCTATAACGACAGTTGTGTGCACAACTGTCTTTATAAAATTTGAGTCTAGTGCACATCATCTCGACACCTACTATGTTTAAAACTGTTTGTTTTACTAGTCACTGAAACTGGCCATTTTAGTGTGCCTGGTGAACCTTGAAAGAAAAGAATCATAAGATGGAGTCCAAAGTGACCCACACTGAGGGTGAAGAAGGATACAAGAAGCAAGGTCTCTAGGGTATTGTGCAACATGACGGGGAGGAGTAGAGCAGAAACGACAAGCACAGCATTTTCAAGGACATTGCAAGGATACAAAATTGAAATAAAGAATTAAAATAAAGAGGTGGCGAATTATGGGATGTGAGAGGTGGACATAAGTACGTAGGCACATTTGGGGCCAAATAGGGGAAAAGAACAATTTGACAATGAAAGGAAGTTTTTGTTGGGGAATGTATGATCATGTGATAGAGGGAAAGTAAAAGAAAATAAAAAAAAACAGAGTGAGATAAGCAAACTTAGGAATTTGTGGGCACACTGATTTGCGTCTTGCCATCATCTGCTTGCAACTTTCTCTTACAGGAAAAAAAGAGACCTGTATTTCTGCTTTAAACATTTTGTTTGGAGAAACTTGATGGCAGTGAAGGGTTAAAAAGTGCTTTTGAAATTCTGTGGTGTATTTGAATACATTAGCATATATTTTACGCTCAATACACACAAGAGAAAGTCAGGAAACTGCATTTTGCTTGCTGTATGTGCATCTATGAAAATGATCATTCTGATTATTTAATTTTAATATTGAAAATATCTCAGGTATAGGCAAGACATTACTAGTAAATAAAACTGCATTCGGCCTTGGATTTTTATGGTACTTTAGGACAGGGTATATTATTGCCTTTATCTGCTCAAATATAAGAATAGGTCAGAGTGCTACTGGGTGGTCAGAGTAATGAATTACAGTCTGATCCCTATCATTTATCACGGGGTAATCAAGAGATGCCAAGTTACCCAGTTCCAGGTCTAGATTTTGGGACAGTCCTGGATTTCTGACCACCCCGTCCTGTTGCATTATGGGACTTGTAACACTGATTTCAGTGGGCAGGATCAGGCACTACAAATCCCACACTGCTTTGGGATATAAGTGCAAAACCAGGACTGGCCAAAAAGCCTCCAGCCTGGAACTGGGTAGCCTGGCAACTCTGTTAGCTCTGACATAGCACATTTCAAAGACGAGCCACATGTGTTCTGTTTTGCAAATGTATAAAAAATAAATTGAATGCAAGAATTCACTCCAGTCCTATGTTAAAATAATGTAAGCAAAGTGAAGGAACATTTGGATCAGGGCCTATCAAACAATAAGGCCAGCTGTATGGTATACAGATCTGCATATGGCATATAAATACAGTGTATACATCCAGGGCTTTTTTTGAGGGGGTACTTGGGGGTACTGAGTACCGTCACCTTTTCCATTGTCTGCTAAAATTGACCCATGGTCCCCAAGTTTTAATGAAAGTTCTCAGGCTCTACACAAATTCTGCCTTGTCTTAGATTCTGTGACTGGTTGCAGGGGGACTGGCTATTGAGGAATGGGTGGGTCTCTCAGTGATCACCCCACCCCTGAAAGGTGGCCTGGCATTTAAGTACCGGTACCTTTTTCGCTAGAAAAAATTCACTGTATACATCTATATAGAAGGAGAAAGAGATAGCTAAAGACATATTAAATTGTTGATTTTCCACTACTGTCTATCTAAAATTCACCAGTGAGACTTATTGGCTTTTAGCATTTTTAGGACCAAGTTACCCTTTTTGTCACATCACTATGTTGAACCGAATGTAGAAGCAGATAGGGAGCTACGTTGCTGCTTCACACTTACAACAAATGCATTCAGCCTGTAGTTCCAAGCTACCTTTTCTCTCTCCCTCCTCCTGACCTCTGTTTGCCAGTCAAGCTCCTCTCTATGCCCTTCTCCTGTTTGGTGGTACTGCATGCCTGGATTGACCTTCCTGGGGTGATTACTCCATCCTCTGACTGTGTTTAGGTCCTACTTTACGCACTGGCATAGCTGATTTAGGTTGGGCCTGAGCCCAAAGTGTGTGGGCCCAAAGTTTCATCTTTGCAACCCACCCTCCTCACCCCCCCCGGCACCCCTCAAAACTAAAAACAGAAATATCTGAGCTGGCGGGAATCCCCAAACCCCACCAGCTGAAGACCTCCTCCGTATACAGTAAAACTGTGTATCATGACCAGGTCGAGTCTAGGGGAACATTGGGGCCTTAGGAAGTGCACAGCATGCAGCCAACACCTAGACTCACAGTCATACCCTCTTTCATTTACCCCTTCATTCTATAACTTGGTGCCTAAATTAAATTAAGTTTCATCTTTGCAACCCACCCTCCTCACCCCCCCCGGCACCCCTCAAAACTAAAAACAGAAATATCTGAGCTGGCGGGAATCCCCAAACCCCACCAGCTGAAGACCTCCTCCGTATACAGTAAAACTGTGTATCATGACCAGGTCGAGTCTAGGGGAACATTGGGGCCTTAGGAAGTGCACAGCATGCAGCCAACACCTAGACTCACAGTCATACCCTCTTTCATTTACCCCTTCATTCTATAACTTGGTGCCTAAATTAAATGCCATTTGCATGTTTACATTTATAGAAAACTTGCATTTACAGGGGTAAGTGCACAGTTGTTCATGTAAGTGCTAGGTGAGCACTCAGCACTATTCTGTAAATAATGTGTAAAAGCAAGAGGGGTGTTCACGGAGTGGGACCAACATTAAGGGGGAATTCTATATATAGGGCTAGATTTTATATATGGTGCTGTGCGGGGGTATACAGAACACTGCCCCTCACCCTTAAGAAGGATCCCTCAGGTATTGTGAGCCACCTTAAAATCCTTAGCCCTGCCAAGGGAGGAATTGAGACAGGAGGGGTGGAGCCAAAACCAGGAACTATAAAAGACAAGGCCAGAGTGGGGTTAAGGGGGCCCAGAGGGAAGTAGTGAAGACCTACTGTATACGCCCCATCAGGTACCTGTGAAAAGGAACAATAACAGTCAGGTAGGCCAAGTTAAACTTGTGGCTTTCAATGTTGGATCCGGCCTGAGGCAGTCTGGTTGGTGAAGTACTTACTGATAACTCTGGGAATCAGGCCAGAGTCAAGAGAAAGAACATAGTAACATAGTAAATGACGGCAGAAAAAGACCTGCACGGTCCATCCAGTCTGCCCAACAAGATAAACTCATATGTGCTACTTTTTGTGTATACCCTACTTTGATTTGTACCTGTTCAGGGCACAGACCGTATAAGTCTGCCCAGCACTATCCCCGCCTTCCAACCACCAGCCCCGCCTCCCACCACCGGCTCTGGCACAGACCGTATAAGTCTGCCCAGCACTATCCCCGCCTCCCGCCACCGGCTCTGCCACCCAATCTCGGCTAAGCTCCTTAGGATCCATGAGGCACTGTGAAAAGTTGAGTGCTCTCTATCTCCCCATGCTGGTTGATGGACACAACCCATACGTAATGGCTTCATCTGCTTGATGACAAGGAACAATCAATCACTGCAGCTATAATGAATCAAATTCCAATTTCTTTTTTTGGGGGGTTGGGGTGGGAGGGGAGAACAGCAGAAAAAGAAACCCAAGAGTCCCAGCAGCCTTAGTCTTCTGAGGGAGGGTCCTAGGATGGTACAGCCTAACTAAAGAAAAGGAAATAACAGGCATGACCAAATTTCACTTTCTTTAGCGTCTGGGCTGTACCATCCTGAGCAAATGGGATGTAGCAAAGCAGAATCACTGGGCAGGTGAAGACAATGACCCACTGAATGATGGCTCTTTCAAAGCCTGAATGGGCTATGGCCAGCACATCCAGTCTGTAATGATTACAAAAGGAATGGACCAACAACCATATTGCTACCAGACAGATATCTTCCAGAGAGGCTGCTCAGGCCTTTGCCCAGGATGTCGTCTGAGCCCAAATCGAGTGAGCTCTCAACCTGGGAGGGAAATGGGACTTGATATACCGCCTTTCTGTGGTTTTTGCAACTACATTCAAAGCGGTTTACATAGAGGCATATTTTCAAAGCACTTAGCCTTCCAAAGTTCCATAGAAACCTATGGAACTTAGCCTCCCAAAGTGCTTTGAAAATATGCCTGATAGTATATTCAGGTGCTTATTTGTACCAGGGGCAATGGAGGGTTAAGAGACTTGCCCAGAGTCACAAGGAGCTGCAGTGGGAATCGAACTCAGTTTCCGAGGATCAAAGTCCACTGCACTAACCACTAGGCTACTCCTCCGCTCCATTCTGTTATTCCTAAAGATGTAAGCGGCTTCAATGTCTGCCCTAATCCAATGCAGAATGAAGGCCTTAGATGCCACATGATCCTTCTAAGGGACACAGAAAACAAAAAGATGACCCAGAGGAGAAACTCATTTGTCTCTCATAAGTACTTGAGTAGAACCTTGTGAAAGACCAGCTTGTGAAGCCTCTGATCAGAAATGTCTGATCGCTCATCCACAAAGAAGGGCAGACAGACCACCTGGTTCACATGGAAGGTAAAATTATGTCTTACCTGATTAACACAGCAGATGGATCCAGGAACTAGTGGATTAAGTCCGCCTACCAGCAGGTGGAGACAGAGATAAATAAACTAAAGGCAGTGAGAGACTGTAGTGCATACAGTGGTCGTGCAGGAGCAGGCCACAGACATGTCCTGCAGGAGTAGGCCACAGAGTACCGTCTTCTGTTCAAAGACTGGTTTTGCATTTGTTTTTTCCTTTCCCTGTGAACTGAAACAGGACTCCTTTTCCCAACACCTTTAATAAACATTAATTTCGCTCCCTCTAACCTGCTTCATTGCGCCACTTTATCCGGGTCCTGAAGCCATCTTCATTCATGGTACCACAGGTGCCTAAAAAATTGGTGCCGAAAAAAACTCTGTTGTATAAACCCTGCTTAAAGTTAGTGTGGTTTATAGAATAGTGCTTACGCCTGGGAATTGCACCTAATTTTAGGAGTGGCCATTTGCACCAACTGAAATGTGGTACAAATCCTTGTGCTTAAATTAGGCATGGATCCCCCATGCCTAATTCAACCCAGTCCTCGGGACACACCTAGCCAGTCAGGTTTTCAGGATATCCACAATGAATATGCATGAGATAGATTTGCATGCACAACTCCAATTCTATGCAGATCTATCGCATCCATATTCATTGTGGATATCCTGAAAATCTGACTGACTAGGTGTGTCCCAAGGATGGGGTTGAGAACCCCTGTTCTATAATTATGTATGTAAATTCTAGGAACGCCCCTCATTCCACCTATGACCCTCTCATTTCTGCACTCCCTTGTTGGAGTTGTGCATAAAATTTAGACGCGACTCTGGCATCTAAATTTATGCACGTACATTCGTTATTCAATTCAATTGCACACGCAAATTGGGTGTGTCCAATTTTTAGCTCTTTTTATAGAATTCGGGGGATAGCACTGAAAGTTAGGTACCAAAATGATCTGCACTGAGTTTCTATTCTAGAAAAGGCACCTGATAGAAACAGGTGTAAGTCCAGCACCCAAAGTTAGGTGCAGATCAGTACTATTCTATAACTTGGAGCCTAACTTTTGGGAACACCCAAGACCCACCCATGCCCCTCCTTTTGGGTTGTGCGTGAGAAAAATTAGGTACCAAGTTATAGAATAGTGCGTAGGGGAGATCCGCTCGCAACGTCATCTAGCACCAATTAAATGGCCAATCGGTGCTCATTTCCTCATTAAGTTGCATGTGGATCTCAGATATGCATGCAATTTCCAGCGCCTAACTTTGAGCGCAATATATAGAATCCGGAGGTATACACCTAATTTACAGAATATTGTAAGCTATGCACTGAAGTGTCACACTTAGGTGTGTGCATTTATGCCTGCTATTGATATGGTGTAAGTACATTGCTCCTAAATATGGGCATATAAATGCCAACTTATACTAATATTCTAGAATGGAATCTTGGCACATAGTAGATGACAGCAGATAAAGACTTACCCAACAAGAGAAACTCATTGCATAAGGTATGATGTGATACTACTTATGTACACATGATCGTGGTTTGCCCTTGCCATTTTCAGGGCACAGACCGTAGAAGTTTGCCCGACATTATTCTCCCATTTCTGAAGTTGTTATTGAAGCCCCACTCCAGCCCATCCAAATATGTCCAACCATGATCAGGGCACAGACCATAGAAGTCTGCCTGGCACTGGCCTTGCTCTCCAAATTCTGAAGTTGTCTCAAAGCCCCACTCCAGCCCATTCAAATCTGTCCAGCCATGATCAGGGCACAGACTGTAGAAGTCTGCCTAGCACTGGCCTATCTGTCCAGCTACTGTGCCTTTTATAGAATTGGCATTCAGCATGTTGATATCTAGACCTCTAAATTGTGGCACCCAGTTATAGAACTGCCCCCCAAATGGGACATGTTTCCCTATGTGAAGAATTCAAGTATTCTTTCTTGCTGCTTTCTGCTCGGGACTGGGCCAGCGGTGACGGCTGTCACTGAGCTGAATTGTGCTGAATAAGTACTTATCTGACCTTGAGGGAACAGTTCTCATCCCTCAGACTTCACTTCCCTGATGCAATTTGGCAAGTTGACAGTCAGGTTGTTTTCCTGAAGGAATTAGTGTCACAATTCTCTTAGCAAGCCAAGCAGAAGTGGCCGCTTCCTCCTGGGAAGCTCAGCTGCTGGACACACTGACCTCTTCTGAGCCTGCACATATTGGAAGCCAGAGAGAGTTGCCAAATGGTTGCTGTTTGTGCTTTGTAGGCTTGTCTGGTTTTGCTGAAGGGAGGCCAGTGGTCAGCATGACCTTAAAACTGACTGGCCATCGGTAACCTGTCAGCCTTTCTCATGGGCCGATGCTCAGAACTCCTGTGCTATAGGGAACAATGGTGCTTGACCCATGCCGCGGGAACAGCACCAAAACTTAGCTCCTTTGCCAGTTCAGCTCGTGCTGCAAATGGTATACATGCTATGAGACTGAAAGTAAGGGGAAAGAACGTGCCTAGCACATGTGCAGAAGAGTTTTCAAGTAAGCACACCTCTTGTGCACAGGCCCAGGCAAACCAGGAAGCGAAGCACACATTGGTGCTGTTCTGTGCTTTTAAATGAAAGCTTTTAAAAAAAAAAAAAAAGTTTTCACTTGAAAGGCATATATTAAGTGCAGAAAACAGGGGCCAATGTGTGCTTTCACTTTCTAGTTTGCTTGGACCTGCACACATTTGTTTTTCACTCCAGCACTTAGAGTCTTGCACGGGCTTCCTTCTCCTTCTGAAATAAATCAAAACTGTCAGATTTTTTAAGCTGAAAAAAGTTAGAAATCTTCTCTTCAAACACCCGAATGCCAGTTCTCTGAGTTGGCGTTAAGTTTCCAATGGTAAGGGCTGTTCTCGGAGCTTTGGGAGGAAATAGCAAATGACCTTGTTTACATCTGTTTGACTACATTTAAATACAATTTGCACTAATCTGTAGTGTGGTCATGTTTCTTGCACTGCAGTCCTCTGAACATTCTGCGCAGATTAATGTTGGCGCTAGTCCAGCACTAATCAGCTCTAGTGCCGGCAATAGGTTCTGAGCAGGGCTGCTGAGAGACTGGGTCGGGCCCGGGGCCCCGCTCCCGTCACCGCCACCCCCTCGAGGTTGCCGCTGCTCCCCCCTCCACCTGCCCCCTTCCGTCCGCCACCGGGCCAGGCCCCCTGCATTGAAATCACAGCGCCTCTCACCTCTGTGTGACTGCGTTGCAGGCAGCAGATCGCCTCACTTCGGGCCTCCTTCCCTCCCTGTGTCCCGCCCTCGTCTGACGTAACTTCCGTGAGGGCGGGACACAGGGAAGGAAGGAAGGAGGCCCAAAGGGAAGTGATCTGCTGCCTGCAGCATTTTCACATGGAGGTGAGAGACGCTATGATTTCAATGCAGGGGGCCCAGCCTGGTGGCAGATGGTTGACGACGGAGGGCGGGTGGGACTGCGGTGCCGGGCCCCCCTTGGAGGCCCAGTCCGGGGAATTTTATCTCCCCTGGCCCCCCCCTCTCAGCGGCCCTGGGTCTGAGCATCAGCCCATCAAGGCAGTATTCCCAAGCTGCAGACAGTGCCTTGCCTCTGATTCCACTTTATCTTCAAAACTAATCCCTACTAGATTAGCTTCCCTTAGTAGTAGGGGAAGGCAGTAGAAGTGAGCCTACAGTTTCTCAGTTCAGCAATGCTCAGAGTCCTGCCTCTGTCAGGGCATCCAAGAGACAAAGCCGGGCCCAGGGCAAACAAGAGACCCGCCTCTGCCCCACTGCCTCCCATGCCCTCATTTTTGTAAAAATTGAGTTCCTCCAACCCCCCCCCCCCCCGGACCTTTTAAAACAGCAGTTCTTTGCTGGCAGCGAGCACAAGCAACTGATACACACTGCTCCATGGCACCATGGCACCATGGCCTTCTCTCTGTCATGTTCCCGCCTTTGTGAAAGCAGGACATTGTGTTATACAAGGAAGGCTGTATGGCTGGTGCGAGCAGTGTGTATCAGTCACTGACTGCTTATGTTTGCTGCCGTTAAAGAACTGTTTTAAAAGGTACAGGGGGCCTCGAGTTTTACAAAAATAAATTTGCCAGCACAAGCGCTGGGCCCTCCTTGGAGGCCGGGCCTAGGGAATCTTCCCCCCTCTGCCTCCCACCCCCCAGCAGCCTTGGCCTCTGCTCTTATGCTGGTTTTCTATTTGAGTTCAGGAGCCTGGGCTTGTGCATATATTGGACACGTGGAGTTGATTCTGTAAATAGCTGCCTCTTGTTAGAAGCCCCGATGCTATGCATTGACAGCCTATTCTATCTGGGTGCCTGGATTCAGTTATATAATAGTGGCGCAATCTGGTATTGGGGCACCTAAAATTTAGGTGCCCCCAGTTACACCACCATAGCCCTGATGTAACTGCAGTCATCTAAATGTAGCAAGGACATGTGTAACTTACGGCATTCTATAAGTTGAGGGCTTAAGTGGCAGCACCGCCAATTCCCATCCCATGCATGACCCCCCCCTTTCATTTATGCACTATGGGGCTCTTTCATGAAGCTGCGGTAAGCACTAACACATGCTACCACAGTTAAAAAGTGGTGTACCGTGGGACGCAATGAGGTGTCCTATACTACTTGTGACATGTGCATGGTACAAAATAAAATCTATTTTTTCCCGCAGGGGGTGTATCTTAGGGGTGGAGTGTATGTGTGTTTGTGCTAATCAGTTAGCACAGTCACTGCTGCGTGCTGATTAGCATGTGCTTAATACGTGAGCCCTTACCACCTAAATGGGTGGCAGTAAGGGTCCACGTGGTAATAGCCACATTCTAATGGCAACATGGCCGCCACAGCTGGAAAATGGCTGATTTTCTGTTTTCTGCATGAATGGCCACGTTCTAATAGCATGTGGCCATTAATGCAGAAAATAGAAAATCGGCGATTTTCCAGCCATGGCAGCCTTAGCGCATGGGAAAGACCCACATAAGGATGTGCTACGGTCACTTTTTACTGCAGCTTTGTAAAAAGGCCCCTATGCCACTTACACGCACCCTGACTGAATAATGCTTAGCTGTTTTGCTGCCATTTATTTATTTATTTATGACATTTATATCCCACATTATCCCCAAAACAAGCTCGAGTTCAATGTGGGTTACAGTTAATTTAATTTAATTTATTTATTTCTGCATATGTATCCCACATTTTCCCAGCGATTGGTAGGTTCAATGTGGCTTACAAGAGTCTTGAGTTGATTGGTTACAGTTTGTATAGAACAAGGTTACAATTATATAGGACAGTGAGATTAACAGATGTCTTGACTATGCCAGGCTCTATGTGTTTATATTTGTCTCAGGCTAGCATGTTAGGTGTTTAGGATAATTGGGTCAGGTAGGCATTTTAGGTGTTTGGGATGAATTTGGTGACGGAAGCTTAGTTCATTTTCTGTTCATTGTCATGTTCATTTATTGTTATTTAGTAGTCTGGTGGTTAGGTTGGTTCAGTGGGAAGGAACTTTCTGAAAAACTAGGCTTTCAGATATTTTCGGAAGATAAGGTAATTGTCCTTGAATTTTAAGTCTTTCAGTAGTGTGTTCCAGAGCTTGGTGCAAACATATGAGAAGCTGGACGCATATGTTGATTTGTATTTAATGCCTTTACATCTAGGGAAGTGGAGGGTAGGTAAGATTTCGCTGATTTATTTCTATTCCGGATTGGTAGGTCTAGTAGATTGGTCATGTAGCCCGGTGATAGGCCGAAGATTATTCTGTAGGCCAGAGAACAGATTAAAAATACAGAGTTTGAATTTCAACAATAGTGACATAGTATGATGAAGTGGCTGAGAGTAGCAGATTAGCAAATAAACTACAAATAGTGTACATTGATTCGCAGTACAGAAAACAGACAAGATTATCAACTGGTTATTGGTATATTAACTAATGTGTTTCACAGTTACCTGTAAAAATGCAGGGATTCTGCATATTCACCCATGCATCTGGCACTAAATGTGAGCGCCTGGTTCTAGAATTGCCCCTATGGAAGCCAACACAAAAGGAATTGAATCAGCACACGTCTGAAATTGGTGAGCAGTAAGGTAAAGGAATTATGAATACACATGAAAAATGCATGTAAATGGCCAATGGCCAATGTTGAAGCCTTGAGAATTGGCACTTTTACTCACAGGTTTCAAACTTGTACTACGTTTTATGTGTCTGTTTTTTTGTCAGGGAAAGTGGTGTGAAGGGACAAAACCACTATGAGGCCACATCAATGCTCACTTACATCCCTCCCCTGTGTTGCTGTTCTCTCCAAACTAATGACATTAGGGAGAGTCCAGATCAGCTGATGGATGATGGGGGAGGAGATTCAGAGACAGAGCTGGCAACCTTAAATCCAGATATAGCTGAACATTTCCCATTTAAGCCAATCTCTTGTCAGAAACCAGCTCCCACTTTCTCCATCCTGACAGCTCAAAAGTAACTCTGCTGTAAAGCTTAAGAGTATGGCTCTGTATGATCAGGTGTACCTGGTTAAATATATTTCTGTGAGTCTGCTGGCCCTTGTAACTTGTTTTAATTTTTTCAGGCCAGTGCTGAAGAGGACTGAATCCGCTCATGGTTTGACAAAGCAGCCTGACCAGGCATGGAGCAAGAGTTTCTGATGCTCCCTGGCAACTTTTAAATAAGCGCCTCTTCTCCTATGTCCAGCATCTCATCATTCCTCCCATTCTCAGTCCTGTACACTTCTACTCTCCCCCTTGCCCATGTCCAGCATCTTATCTCTTTCCCCCCCACCGGTCTTGCATACCTCTTCTCTCCCCATCCTCCCACATCCAGCATCTCATCACTCTTCCCCTCCCCCCCACTGGGCCTGCATGCCTCTCCTCTCCCCATTCCTCCTATGTCCAACATTTCATCCCTCTTTCCCCCTTCCCCCCTCCACTGAGCGTGCTGCCATTGCCCCTATCTCCTTTGAAACCAAGAAGAAACCAACACAGCATGAAGCCCCCACCACAAACCCATGCTCCAGCACTCCATTGCTGCCCCATTCTACACCTTCTGACAACTTCCTGTTGGAGGCGGTGGGACACAGTAAGGAAGAAGCAGGCCAGTCCAGCCTTGGCGCCACCACAGTAAGCAAAATAAGCCTGGTAGTGGTGGTGGGTTCCTCTCCTGCCTGACACCCCCCAAATATTAGCACTTCTCACTGACCCTTGGCCTGGACTCTTTTCCCCAGAAAAAGAAATACATAAAACATCCTGAAGGAGTGAATATAGCCCTTGTAAATGTTTGTTTGTGGATTTCTTCTGTTGCACTGTTTCTTTAGGTACCCGGTATAAGAGGTTTGAGGAAAGAGGCTGGGCCTTTCTAAAATTCAGGCTGACAGATAGGAGCTGGGGTTGGATCATGCAGTCCAGATAGCTTAGTCTGAGAGCAGGGTGAAAATGTTTAACAATAGAACCACCAGTATTTTTATAAAAAGGCTTTTCTAGAACTAGTCAATTATACTGCAAATCTATAGATCTGCAAAAAAAGTTCAGTGGACGTTGTTAAAAAGTTCAATTTAAAGTTCCATTTAAAGGAACATCAGCCAGGGTCCAATCGCTTTCAACATACTGTACCAAAATGCCATCATTTGGTCTAAGTCCTTTTTAATCTTATGTTTAATGCTGCAAATAAAATCCTTAAAGTAGAAAAAAGTCACTTATCTTTCATCCAGCAGACAGATCACTCAATATCTCACAGGGACTTTACTTCAGAGGATGCTGACACTGGCAAATGCATCCCTCACAGGAATTAACAAAGCCTGGTACCTGATATGATCTGTGTTTTGAGACTCAACTCTGTTTCGGGTTGTTTGAAAACCTACTTCAGAGGTGTCTGGTGTGCAGACCTGATTCATATGTATTGAAAGCGCCTTGATGAACTTAAATTGTCTCTGGTGTTTTTAAAGGAATAGAATTTCAAGGGGGGGGGGTACTTGTAATATTTATGCCCCAAATTGAGGCTGGAGGTGTTAAGGTGCTGCTCTATCATCAGCGGCACACTTAAAAAAAAAATATATATGACATGCATTGGAGCTGGAGAGTATTACATGGCTTGCTGGACAACTAAGGGTTGGAAGCTGGACAAGGGTCTTATAATTTAGGCAGATATTACTGCAGAAAGAAACAGTACATACCAGCCTCTATGACAGCGGCAGATATAATGGCCATTCCTCTTAGAGCAGCAAGTGGGCCCCTGGAATAGCCTAGTTGTTGGTGCAGTGCACTGTAGAGAAGGGAACCCAGGCCCACATCCCACTGTAATTGGTACATTTCTGGTGGAAAGTGTGAGCCCTCCAAACCCACCAGAAACCTACTGTACCCACGTATAGGTGACACTTGCAGGTATAAGGGCTCTTGTAGTGGTGTATAGTTGGGTACAGTAGGTTTTTGATGGGTTTTGAAGGGCTCACCACACAGTATAAGGGGGTAATGGTGAGATGTGTACCTGGGACCATTTATGTGAAGTCCAATGCAGTGACCCTTGGGTGCCCCATTGCTCTGCTGGGATGATTGTGTGGCCAGTCTACTAAGAATGCCATACATCCCAATGGCTTGGTTTTGTGCATTTTTCCCATGGCCGTTTTTCTTTTTTTTTTTTTTTTTCCAAAAATGATGCCCTGAGCACAAAACATAAACAAGAGTCTGCATTCCGCAAAATGCAAACACACAAGGAGAAACAGTGGACTGGACAAGAAAAGCAGGAAATCTTTAATGAACAGTTCTTCAATCTGTCTCAACACGGACCGTGTCTTGGTGACAAGGTATGCTTCAGGCGTCTGTAACAATGCTCACGGTCTAGGTGCAAACTAATCTATACCACATAAATAAGCAACTTGTTGAAAGTATTCAATTGCTCATATGAACAGCTGCAAATCCAGCTTCACATAACAAATTGTATCTAGTGATTCACTGGCCAAACAGAATATGTGACTCTGGGGCAGCCGCTGGGAGTTCCTGGTTATCACCGACATTTAGAAGTGATACTCAGATATCTACTCGGTTAACTTTTGCTGTCATAAGCTAACAGGGTAGCTATTTTGCTGCTGCTGCTGCTGCTGAATATCAGCGGTGCCTCGATAGCTTCTGGCTCTCCTCAAATTCTTTAAACAGTGTGTTTTCATATCTTTTTAAACTGAAGGAAAAGCCTCACGTGTCGTGATGTAACTCCGAACTTCACAGTTTACACTGTCATACACTTACGGAGTACTCACATCATTGGCATAAAAACCTCCAGTAATTCATAATTTATTCCCTCTATATTAAGTCTAAATCACTCTTAATCAAAATTCTATGAAGTGTTCAGACTCTTGGAACTTCTTTGCAGTCATACAGTCTAACTGTGGCCAGAGTTTCGGGTCCTGCTTCGGGGTCCGTGGTCACTGCGACTGTTTCTTTTCTGCAATCTCTTCTGCTTCTTAGTCCAGTTCTAGTATATGATTAGCTTGTACAGTATAAATATCTTTCATTGTGCTCTAGTTTTAGATATACGTCTCCTCAAATTCTCCCAGAGAGTTCCACAGTGATCAGAGCAGATATTCAACTCCCAGCCTAGTCAGCATCATTTAACTGGGTAGGAGCGTTTTCTGCTCAGTTAAATCACACTATTTACCCTATAGTGTAGGTTTTCTGTATTTTAGCTTATGCTTTTTAATTCAATACATTGCATAATTACATTTATATTCCACATTATCTGTATTATTTAAGCGAGTTACAGTAAAATATCCATAAATTAAAAATTACACAAAAAAACGTAACAACTAAAGCAAATATATTTAATTTTCATTTAAAGTCCACTGTGATAATTATGGCAAAACATACCACTTAAATTTCCTTTTTATGCCTTATTGGTCCTATATAATAGTTTGTTTTTCAAATAGGTGTGTTATAAAATAACTGGCTGGATCGTTTCTGAAAGAAGTGAACAGGCTGCTGCTTTCAAAGTTTGACCAGTGATGTAAGTTCTTGGGAGGGAACCTCACCAGTCTGCCCCCTGCTGTTGGAGGAATCAGAATGATGAATGTATTGCATTACTCTTTGATCACAGACTGTCATTAGAAAGCCTTAGAACCTCCTAAGAAAACCATCTTCTGTCTTCAAAAGGGCATATGAATGACTAAGCAGGCCAAAAGTCATTATCCTCCGCAGACCTTCTCTATGATCCCCGAGTGCCTACTAATAATTGCCACTGGAATGCATCTCTTACAGATTCATATTTATTCAAACAGATTTAATGAGGAGGCAGCATGCTGATCGGTGGAAATTAGACTCAGTAAGGGGTTTTGACATGCAGTGCTTTAAAGAAATTTGCTTGGATCATTAACAAGGCTTCTCCTTACTGCTTTGACTGCTGTTTTGCTTGCGATGAATTGCAAAAAAATGAAAGTGGCATTTAAGTATGAGAAAGTGTCTTTCCTTGCAGTTTCTCTGGTGCTTTCCTCCACGAGTAGAATAATGAAGGCACAAGGGATTTTGTAGTCTCCATAGCAGTGATGTCCCATACTTAGGGTTACCATATTTGCGGAGGGAAAAATAAAAAAATGGTTTTTAACTGTGATAAAGAAATATTTAATTGTAGCTGTGACTATCTTACAGTACAGCGGTAGACAGTAATCTACTTTTCAAAAACTTCTGGATTTGAGTTTGACCGAGTCTGAGCCCAAGCGTACTTACTGTATCAGAACAGTGGATATCCCTCAACAACTTTGGCTGGCTTCTGAGATACTTGTGAAAGGCTTTGCATGACATATGCTTAAAATTGTGCTGCACGAACAAAACTCTTTTGACAGATTCAACCAGCAGGGAAAAAGAGAGATCAGCGATGCTTTTCTCTCTCTTTAAAAATGATATTTTCTTGGACCAATCAGAGGCAGTTGTCACCCAAGTAACTTTCTTTAGAGGATCAGTGCATGCTATAACTTCATAGATCTAATTTTTATGTTATTCTATTCAATGAACTTCTACAATGTTTGAGAAATAAACCATGTGAAAAACGAAACTTATTTATATTGCTCAGGAAGACTGGTTGCTGACATAGCTATATTTCGTTGCCTGCTTCAGGACAATGGCCTCTTGAAAAATAAATTCACAATTAAATTATCACTAATAACAAAATGTCATTCAATAGTAATCAACAAAACTTACTACAAAAAATACAAACAGCTACTGTTAGAGCAGCCTTTACAATTCTTCTGAGCACAGCCTAGAGAAAAATGGTGGCTGCTTTTTTTTAGAGTTATCAGTGCCTCAACCAAAATTCTCCAATCGCAGTGGCGTATTCATATGATGGACATCCACTACAGTTCCTCATTTAATCCACGAGGGTTCACAGTATTTAGAACAAAAATCCATCACTGTTCTTTATAATTTAATAAATTCTTCAAATAAAAATAAAGCCTATAAAGAGTTATGGCATGCACTGATCCCCTAAAGAAAGTTACTTGGGTGACAACTGCCTCTGATTGGTTCCAAGAAAACATATTTTTTCTACAAAGTTATATGTAATAGACTGCTCATGATTATATAAACACTTGATAAATGGTGTTGGGAAGTTTTATATTTTTGGCTTTTAGTACACTCCCTGCCAAAAGTTTAGTTGGATCTTGATAATTAGAAACATTAGTGTATGTTTTCTCTCTCTTTAGCATCCCCTTGTGTCCAGACTAATAGGCCACAGATGGTTTTCCTCATTTGTTGGTCATAGGCACATAAAAGAAAAAGATGATATTTTCCTAAAAATTAAAAAACCTGGAGGACACATCTGAAGAAGTCCAAAAGCAAGACATATTTTCTTAAAAGATAGCATGTGGTAACCCTACCCATACTGAATCTTGGGGTCTGAGTCTACAGTAGAGCAAAGATAAGATGGTGATGGCAGGTTGCAGGACTGTATTGAGCCCAAATTGGTTTTAAAACTGTCTCCTCACCGAATACTGGAATTAACAATTCAGCCTCTTTTAGAGCAGGGCTTCTCAACCCTCTCCTGGAGGCACACCTAGCCAGTTGGTTTTCAGGATCTACACAAGGTAAAAAATGCACAAAGATCAGATTCACTGATTCAAATGATGTAAAAACCACAAAAATAACATGAATCAAAGTAATGGCACACCCAGGGGCCCTTTTACTAAGCCGCATAAGCGCCTACGAGCGCCCAATGTATGCCATTTTGGAGTTAACAGCTGGCTACTGTGTGGTTCTTGCAGTAATTTAATTTTTGGTGCACGTCCGCTACGTGCATCTGAAAAATAATTTTTTTATTTTCTGGCACGTGTTAGCTACGTGTGTCAAGTGGCATTTGACATGCGTAGGTCATTACCGCCCGGTTAACATGTGAGACCTTACCACTAAGTCAATGGCTGGTGGTAAGGTCTCAGACCCAAAATGGACGCGTGCCAGTTTTTATTTTGCCGCATGTCCATTTTCGGCAAAAATAAAAAAAGGCCTTTTTTACAGGCGCTGAAAATTGGATCTGCACACGCCCAAAACCCATGCCTACACTACTGCAGGCCATTTTTCAGCGCACCTTAGTAAAAGGACCCCCCATTTATTAAACAAGGAGGAAAAAGACCTCATCTAACTGTGGCAAGCAGCGGTATGTAAAATCGGGCCACAAAATCAACTGATCAAAGTGCACACAGATGAAAAAAATAGTCATTGGTCAAAAAACCTCCTGAAAAATTCAGCTTCAAAACAAAAGACTATTTAATAACAACAACAGTCTTCAACACAGCTAAGTCATGCAAAATAAAATCGCCAAAAGCACTTATCTTGAATTATGCAATGTATCAGTTTTCAGTCGCTCAGTCTTGCCAGGATAAATGAATGACAGTGAGGTCCTGACGGACCCATTTTGCTCCAGCTTCCTCTGGAGACCTTCACTGTGCTCCAATTCTGCAAACAAACAAAAACTTCCCCTGCGGTATGCTATGCTTGAGTTTTCTCTTCATGAGCATGCTTGTTTTCTTTTCTGTAGATTTTTTTAATGCTCTTTCAAGCCAACCTTTTTTTATTTGCAGAATTGGGACACAGTGAAGGTCTCCAGAGGAAGCTGGAGCAAAATGGGTAATCCTGAAGATCCACCTTGCTACAAGTGCCTCCAGGAGAAGGTTAAAAAAGCACTGTATCAGGGCAACCAGAATGCAAATCCATGCATGGGGGTGGGGGTGGGGAATATGGACTAGGACTAAATCAGTCTGTTGGCTGATCTGGGGTGAGAAAACTAAAAATGACTTCATCTGCCTTTGTAGAATTGAATAAATGAAAAGAAAACCATACAAGAACCTTATAGACATGAATCCAGTCTCTACCTAATCCCTTTTGCAACTTAATTGAATTTAAAAATAGAACTTGTAACCCGCCTTTCCTAGTTATTCATTGCAGCACGACAGGGTACAAAGTAGGACACGTTTATTTACTGGCTGCTCATAACCATGTTTTCTGCAGCTCCATACTCTTGTTAACACAGTGATTTACATCCCTGGGTAGGAGCCACTCCTTTCAATAGAAGGGAAATTTTACACAATGGTTTAAATCTCATTATTGCTACTTGCTTTCACATCCTTAGGTACATTAGCGCAATTAGGCGTTTTCTCAAAGAATCGGTGTTGTTTACCTTGATTTTATTAGCCATCTGGACTATTGCACTGCTTAGTATAATGGTATTTCCCAGGTACTGATGCACTGGTTACAGTTACTTCAAAATACGACTGTTAAGGGGCCCTTTTATTAGGCCACGGTAAAACGTGGCCCCTGCTAGTTTTGGCACATGGAATTGGTGTGTGCTGGGCCACGTTTTACCATGGCAGGAAAAAGGCCTTTTTTGAAAATGGGACAGTAAATGGTCATGCACTAATACTAAAATTACCATGTGGCTATTTACTGCCTGGGCCCTTACTGCCACCTATTTAGTAGGTGGTAAGGGCTCATGCGCTAACCCCATGGTAATCGGGCAGCATGCGGCAATGTGACCAGTTACCATCAGGAAGTCCCCCTGCAGAAAACAGAACATTATTTTCTACCGCGGTAAACTGCGCACACCAACTTCAGAACTGCTGGGCTCCCACATTACCTTGGTGGTAGGGCCGATTTGGCACCTGCTACCCACATGGTAGCCCTACTGCACCTTTGTGAAAGGGCCCCTAGGTTAGTTGTAGGTTCACGGAAATCATCATTGGTTACAGGCTTCATATCAAGTTGCAATGAATAACTAGGAAAGACAGGTTACAAGTTGCTCATTTAGTAGTGACATCTCTCTAATATTTTGGTACCCTCTCTGGAACTGAGTTCACAATCTCACAACAAGTTTTCAGTTCCCCCTCCCACTACAGCACAGCTGAATTTTACTTGTGATGCTGCATTTTTTTTATCATGCTCCTGCTTTATGGAATTTTTTTTAACCCTTTACCTCTGACAGGAACCCAACCTTAAGAGATTCAAAGGTGAGGTTGAAGATGTATTTTTATTCACCAGCATGTATAGAAATGGAGGGCTTAGAAATGGAGAGATTTCTAGTTGGATGTTGTAACTCCAGGCTGCGGAACATGAGTAATAGCAAATTTACTTTTATGTCTTTTATTTTCAATTGCCCTTCAAAGAAGGGAAAAAGGACCCAAATGAAGAAAACAAGAAGCAACATAAGCACCGGCAAAGCATTAATAAAGAAGGCTAAAAGAGAATATGAAGAGGAATTTGCTGCAGAGGCTAAAACTCACAGTAACATCTTTTTCAGGTACATCAGAAGCAGAAAGCCGACCGTTAGATCATGAAGGAGCAAAAGGGACTCTCAGGGAGGACAAGGCCATAATGGAGAAACTGAATGAATTCTTTGCTTTGTCTTTACGGAAGAAGATATAAGAGATCTGCCTGTACCAGAAATGGTTTTCAAAGATGATGATGGAGGGGAACTGAAAGAAATCTTGGTGAACTTGGAAGATGTACTGTGCCAAATTGACAAATTGCATTGACTCCCACTGAAGGATCGTATTACATTCAAGATATGTACCTTGGTGCATAAGATCATTTATGGAGATGCCCCATCCTACATGTCAGACCTAATTGACTTACCAGAGAGAAATAACAAAAGTTCATCACGCACTTGCTTAAACCTTCACTATCCCAACTGCAGAGGACTTAAATACAAATCTATACATACATCTAACTTCTCATACACCTGCACACACCTATGGAATGAGTTACCGATCGCCATAAAAACAGCACACGACCTGACAACCTTCTGAAAATTTTTGAAGTCCCACTTATTCATAAAGACGTACAAAAAAGATTCCCCATAACGATCTGACTCCCAAATTACTCCAATTACAACTATTATGGAACCCTCCTAATTTCTTCATTTCAATTACATCCTCATGACTAAATATTACATCTTGTCCTGATGTCATCGTGCTATTTTTCTCTATTAATCCACTTCCAATCCTACATGATTTACTTATGCACTCTTATTTGTAACAATTGTAAAATTATTATTCCGTTAATATGATTGCTATGATATTCTTATGCACCTATCTGTATCTATGTTCTGAAATTCTTATTCTTTAATATGTATATGTTGTAACATTTTGTAAGCCTGCAAATAGGTGGGAAAATGTGGGATACAAGTGCAGCAAATAAATAAATAAATAGTAGTAAATCACCTGGACTGGATGGCATACATCTAAGGGTACTCAAAGAACTCGAGCATGAAATTGATGATCTGCTAGTAATATATAACCTGTTGTTAAAATTGTCCGTAGTACCTGAAGATTGGAGGGTGACCAATGTGGTGCTGATTTATAAAAAGGGTTCCAGGGGTGATCCAGGAAATTGCAGACCAGTAAGCCAGGCAAAATAGTGGAAACTATTATAAAGAATAAAATTAAGGAACACATAGACAAACATGGTTTAATGGGATAGAGTCAGCATGGGTTCAGCCAAGGGAAGTCTTGCATCACCAATTTGCTTCATTTCTTTGAAGGCATGAACAAACGTGGATAAAGGTGAGCCGGTTGATATTGTGTATCTAGATTTTCAGAAATCTTTTGATAAAGTTCCTCATGAGAGACTTCTGAGAAAATTAAAGAATCATGAGATAGGAGGCAAGGTTCTGGTGTGGATTAGGAATTGGTTATTGGACAGAAAACAGAGAGCAGGGTTAAATAGTCATTTCTCTCAATGGAGGAGGGTGAACAGTGGAGTGCCGCAGGGATCTGTATTAGGACCAGTGATATTTAACATATTTATAAATGATATGGAAATTGGAATGACAAGTGAGGTGATTAAATTTGCAGATGACTCAAAACTATTCAAGGTTGTTAAAACACGTGTGGGCTGTGAAATATTGCAGGAAGACCTTAGGAAATTGGAAGACTGGGCATCCAAATGGCAGATGAAATTTAATGTGGACAAATGCAAGGTGATGCACATTGGGAAGAATAATCCAAATCATAGTTTCCTGAGAGTGTCTACCGTGGGGGTCAGCACTCAAGAAAAAGATCTAGATGTCGTTGTAGATAATACGCTGAAAACTTCTGCTCAGTGTGCGTTGGTGGCCAAAAAAGCAAACAGGATGCCAGGAATTATTAGGAAAGGGATGGTGAATAAGACTGAACATACTATAATGCCTTTGTATCGCTCCATGGTGCGACCTCACCTTGAGTATTGCATTCAGTTCTGGTTGTCGTATCTCAAAAAAGATATAGCAGAATTAGAAAAGGTTCAAAGAAGAGCGACCAAAATGATAAAAGGGATGGAACTCCTCTTGTATGAGGAAAGGCTAAAGAGGTTAGGGCTCTTCAACTTGGAAAAGAGATGGATGAGAGGAGATATGATTGAGGTCTACAAAATCCTGAGTGGTGTAGAACGAGTAGAAGTACATCGATTTTAACAGGGATATACTTTTAAAACAAATAGTCGGAAATATGTTTTCAGTCAGTGAATAGTTAAGCTCTGCAGCTCTTTGCCGGAGGATGTAGTAACAGCAGTTAGTGTATCTGGTTTTAAAAAAGGTTTGGACAAATTCCTGGAGGGAATGTTCATAGTCTGCTATTAAGACAGACATGGGGAAGCAACTTCTTGCCCCAGGATTGGTAGCATGGAATGTTGGTGCTCTTTGGGATTCTGGAATCTTGTTACTCTTTGGGATTCCAGAATGTTGCTACTAATTAGGTTTCTGCCAGGTACTTGTGAATCCAGCAGTTTCAAAAGGATACATTTCCCCTGGTCCTTTAAATGTAATAAATAATCCATCAAAGCCACAAGCAAGATTTCAATGCCAGGTCTGGCCCTAAAACTAGGCTGGCATCCATCTAATACCTTAGGTTCTGAATATACCCATTCAATCATGTCAACACTGTCTGTGCAGTGATTTTCACTGGAAAAAGTGCATTAGAAACCACAGTGGCACATTATGGATCTCCAATGCCCAGAGGCCAATGCTTACATTTGCGCTCTCCCCAATATATACCACATCACAAAGGCTGTGACCTCTCTCCTCCGTCGGTACACCATTGGAAACCAGGTAGAAATTACTCAGCTCCTCAGGATTCAAGTGTGATTTTTTTTTGGAAATATATCTATTGAAGATCAGTTGCAACAAATATGAACAGTACAAGAAAACAACAAGAGAAACAGAGCGACTTGGCCACTGATTGGAAAACAGGATACTGGGCTAGATGGACCAATGGTCTGACCCAGTGTGGGTACTCTTATGTTCTTATGTTTTATTGTTTTTATTTTTCCTTTTTTGTAGACTTCTTTGGTTTTGAATACAGCAGAATAGCAAATGTCCCTAATAAACATAAACTGATTACTATTATTATACTTTTGCAATACTAGACATATTCAGCATCAGCACTGCACACTAAGAGACAGTCTCTTTACTTGCCAGGCACATGATTGTTACACAGCACAGTCTCTGATGAGCCAGTCCATTCCAATCTCTAATTACTGGTGCTTTTACCATTTGAAAACTGCCTAGCGCAAAGTGAAAAGTGGTAGATGTGAGGGGTATGCACAGGTACTATGGAGTACATAATGCTTCTCTGAATGTACTCATAACCAATGTATAGTATCTCACCACCCACACTGCTCAACAACAAAAGACATGTAAATGGAATGCCGAATATAGTTATATTTATTTAACACCAATGCTATGTTCTTCCTTGGTTCTTCCTTCTGCCCCCACAGCTGTCTGTGCATGTTTACATTTACTCCTGGTTTCTATATATGGTGCCCAGATTTGGGCGTGCTCCCTAAATGTGTGCTCAACTTAATTGGCTAATGAGCTGTTAATCATAATAATAGCCATACTGGGTCAGACAAATGATCCATCTAGCCCAGTATCCTGCTTCCGACAGTGGCCAATCCAGGTCACAGGTACCTGGCAGAAACCCAATTAGTAGCAACATTCTGGAATCCCAAAGAGTAACAAGATTCCAGAACCCCAAAGAGTAGCAGCATTCCATGCCACCAATCCCAGAGCAAGCAGTGGACTCCCCCATGTCCATCTCAATAACAGATTATGGACTTTTCCTCCAGGAACTTGTCCAAATCTTTTTAAAATCCAGATATGCTAACCACTGGTACTACATCCTCCAGCAAAGAGTTCCAGAGCTTTACTATTCTTTGAGTAAAGAAATATTTCCTTCTATTTGTTTAAAATGTATTTCCATGTAATTTCGATTCACTTCTACCCGTTCTACACCACTCAGGATTTTGTAGACCTCAATCATGTCTCTTTTCCAAGCTGAAGAGCCCTAATCTCTTTAGCCTTTCCTCATATGAGAGGAGGTCCATCCTCTTAATCATTTTGGTTGCTTTTCTTTGAAGCTAACAACCAATTATTGACATTAATTTGCACGCACACCTGGCTGTGCATTATTCTGTAACACTAGGTACCTAAATCCCATAGCGTGCAACTCAAAGGGGGTGTGGCCATGGAAGGGGATTGGGCGGGTCAGGGGAGTTCCAAAAAATTTATATAACATGCCCAACTTGGATGCCAGGATTTACATCAGGTTTCAGCAGGTGAAAGTCTGGCACCCAGAGAATCGGCACTAAGCCCTATTCTATAAAGTGTGCTTAGTGCCAATCTTTTCTACTGTCCATTTTTTAGCACCATTTATAGAATCCCCCCTCCCCACCTTATTGTATTTGTATTATATAATTCAAGTTAGCAGTAACTTCATGGTAGGATCTGTAATCTCTGTTTCCATAGGTCAACTTCTGCATGTGACCTATATCTTCCAATCACAGAGAAATCTGTTTTCATTCTCCTAAGGCTATTATTAAGAATAAAATTGCAGAGCATATACAAAAACATGGACTGATGAGACAAAGTCAGCACGGATTTAGTGAAGGGAAGTCTTGCCTCACCAATCTAATGCATTTTTTTGAGGGGGTAAGCAAACATGTGGACAATGGGGAGCCGGTTGATATTGTATATCTGGATTTTCAGAAGGCGTTTGACAAAGTGCCGCACGAAAGACTCCTGAAGAAATTGCAGAGTCATGGAATCGGAGGTAGGGTATTATTATGGATTAAGAACTGGTTGAAAGATAGGAAGCAGAGAGTAGGATTGCGTGGCCAGTATTCTCAGTGGAGGAGGGTAGTTAGTGGGGTCCCGCAGGGGTCTGTGCTGGGTCCGTTGCTTTTTAATGTATTTATAAATGACCTAGAGATGGGAATAACTAGTGAGGTAATTAAATTCGCCGATGACACAAAATTATTCAGGGTCGTCAAGTCGCAGGAGGAATGTGAACGATTACAGGAGGACCTTGCGAGACTGGGAGAATGGGCGTGCAAGTGGCAGATGAAGTTCAATGTTGACAAGTGCAAAGTGATGCATGTGGGTAAGAGGAACCCGAATTATAGCTACGTCTTGCAAGGTTCCGCGTTAGGAGTTACGGATCAAGAAAGGGATCTGGGTGTCGTCGTCGATGATACGCTGAAACCTTCTGCTCAGTGTGCTGCTGCGGCTAGGAAAGCGAATAGAATGTTGGGTGTTATTAGGAAGGGTATGGAGTCCAGGTGTGCGGATGTTATAATGCCGTTGTATCGCTCCATGGTGCGACCGCACCTGGAGTATTGTGTTCAGTACTGGTCTCCGTATCTCAAAAAAGATATAGTAGAATTGGAAAAGGTACAGCGAAGGGCGACGAAAATGATAGTGGGGATGGGACGACTTTCCTATGAAGAGAGGCTGAGAAGGCTAGGGCTTTTCAGCTTGGAGAAGAGACAGCTGAGGGGAGATATGATAGAAGTGTATAAAATAATGAGTGGAATGGATCGGGTGGATGTGAAGCGACTGTTCACGCTATCCAAAAATACTAGGACTAGAGGGCATGAGTTGAAGCTACAGTGTGGTAAATTTAAAACGAATCGGAGAAAATTTTTCTTCACCCAATGAGTAATTAGACTCTGGAATTCGTTGCCGGAGAACGTGGTACGGGCGGTTAGCTTGACGGAGTTTAAAAAGGGGTTAGATAGATTCCTAAAGGACAAGTCCATAGACCGCTATTAAATGGACTTGGAAAAATTCCGCATTTTTAGGTATAACTTGTCTGGAATGTTTTTACGTTTGGGGAGCGTGCCAGGTGCCCTTGACCTGGATTGGCCACTGTCGGTGACAGGATGCTTGGCTAGATGGACCTTTGGTCTTTCCCAGTATGGCACTACTTATGTACTTATGTACTTAAGCACATACTCTGATCTTATTGGTCATTTTTTCAGCTCACTAGTCTTATCGACATTTTTGACAACCCTCCCTGTAAAGCATAACCCTTCATCTTAGGCTGAAGAGCAAGTAGTCTCAGTCCCTCTATCTCCCCTGAGAAAGCATCCTCTGCAAGAAAGTCAATATCCTTTTACAAGATCCAATATCCTTCCTGAACTGAAATCTGTTTTTATCCAGTTAGACAGATATCCATTTTCCACTAAAGTTTAACTTCCACCTCTGCCATAATTCAGAATCCATCTCTCCAAGTCACTCCACATCCACTCCTTCAGTTTTGCAGTCTGTCATCCAATTGATCAGTATCTAGCTTCAAGGACTCATCCTGCCTTCCCAGAATGCTTGTTTTTTCGACTACTTGCTTGCAGTAAGATATTTGCTTTCACTTATTTACAGTGATCAGTTGAAGATTAAAAAAGCGAGTCTTCCTTTGGATGTTAGCTTTTTTGCTGACTGTTTAAATAATGCATGGACATGCATTGTGAGAACAGCACACTCGGAGTTACGTGTACCTCCTTTCTAGCACTCATTTTAAGGAGACTTTCTGTAATTTTTTTTTCATTTGTTGCACTAATAGACATTTAGCCTTTTTATTGTATATTCTTTTTTGATCCAAATAGCTGCCTTTCTGGGTGTAATGTTAGCTATGGGTGTGATACACTGCAATTTCTCAGGAGCTGGAGGCATCTGATATGTCCTTGGAATTACACAACACCACTTCTCTCAGGCCCTCAAGTTCCTACAGAGTTAACAAATATCACCGGCTCCAGTGAGTGTTCAGCATCCTCACAGGATGCAGCAGAAAAAGTTCATTTGCATGACTGGATGTGCACTAGCCAACAGCAGAAAAGCAGTTCTGACAATGATATCCCAATAGGTTGTCCATGAAAATGGCATTTTATGTAGTCTGTGTGAAATTTGAAAGTACATTACATCAGATTGAGGGCAACAGACAGCATTACGGGGTGACCAATGTTCCCTTTAATTTAGTGTCCAATGTTCCCATCAATCTGTTCCCATATGGCTTATTATGGGAACATTGGACACTAAAGGGTTAAGATTTGGGGAGTCTTCCACCTACATTCCTGCCAGTGGAGAGTGCTGTTTCAGTATCACATTTTTAATAGAAAGGGACAGGTAGGTTCTGCAGGACTCCAGGATCCTGCCTGTCCCTACAAATTAAAAGCATGAGTTGAAGCACCACCCCCTACTGGCAAGAATGCAGTTGGAGGACTCCCACACAGCTTAGAAGGAATACTGGGGGATGACACAGTTGAAAAGTGGTAATGATCAGGAAATATTAACAAAACAAATAGGAAAGTACTACTACTACTTACTACTTAACATTTCTAAAGTGCTACTAGGGTTACGCAGCGCTGTACAATTTAACAAAGAGGGACGGTCCCTGCTTAAAGAGCTTACAATCTAAGAGACAAGTGAACGGTCAGTCCGATAGGGGCGGTCAAATTGGGGCAGTCTGGATTTACTGAAAGGTAAGAGTTAGGTGCCGAACACAGCATTGAAGAGGTGGGTTTTAAGCAAAGACTTGAAGATGGGCAGGGAGGGGGCTTGGCGTAAGGGCTCAGGAAAGGGCTCAGGAAAGCTGAGAAGAAAGGGAATTGGTGTACTCTAGTTGCATACTTCTGTCTGAATGATGGTGATTTTTATGCCAGGACAAGTCATGGTACCAATGCAGATCTTTTTGGCACCCCCTGAGATTTCAAGGCCCTTCTCTGACACATAAGTACACAATCTCTCCTATAGATATTTTGAACTCATCTCATACTACCTTTGAAAATCAAACAACCCTACTTAAACTAGTGCATTTGTTCCAAATTGGGGGAAACACGATCTCATGGGCCACAACCAATCATTAAATGAGGAACCACATTTTGGACCAATTGTAAACACCTTGGCAATCCCACATACAAGGTGTTGAAATACAGTAGTTCAGTCATGAGGAGGCCAGAATGTAGATGATTGTAGCCAGTTACTCCCAGTCAAAGAAGAACTTCAATTTCTTAACCAGTCTAAGCTGACAAAATGTGTTCTAGCTAGTTTGGTAATGTGGGAATGAAGGTTCAATGAGGAATTCAGGTACTACTACTACTATTATTTATCATTTCTATAGCACTACTACACATACACATACACAGCACTGTGCACCAAACACATGAAAACCAGTCCCTGCTCAACAGAGCTTACAGTCTATCTGAGACAAACAGGACAAATAAGAAATTAGGGAATGTCATTTATTATGGGAATGATTAAAACAATATGAGTATAGAACAGATGAATAAGGGGGTTAAGATTTTAAAAGAACATTAAAAGGGTGAGCTTTTAGCCTGGATTTGAATAGGGCCACAGAAAGAGCATGATGTACTGACTCAGGAAGTCTATTCCAGGCAGCAAGATGGAAGAAAGGAGTGCAGAATTGGTGGTGGAGGAGAAGGGTACAGATAAGAGCAATTTACCCAGTAAAATGAGTTCCCTAGGAGGGGTATAGAGAGAGATAAGAGAGGACAGAGACTCAGGAGCTGCCAAATGCATTTGTAAGTAAGATAAGATAGAACTGTGTGTAGAAATGGATAGGAAGCCAATGAAGTGACTTGAAGAGAAGGGTTATGCAAGTGTAGTCACACTGGCAGAAGATAAGATGTGCAGCGGAAATTTGAATGGATTGAAGTGAAGAGAGATGGTTTAGTGGGAGACCTGTGAGGAGCAGGTTGCAATACTCTAAGTGGGAGATGATAGGAATGTGGACAAGGGTTTTGGCAGTGTGCTCAGAAAGGAAGGAACACATTTTGGTAAGATTATTAGAGAAATAAATGACAGGTTTTAGCAATCTGTTAGATAAGTGCAGAATAACAGAGAAGAGAAAGGTGACCCCAAGGTTATGAGCTGAGGAGACAGGGAAGATGACAGAAATAGAGAATGGGGGAAGGGGGTTTGGGGGAAGTATAAGAAGCTCAGTCTTGGCCATGTTCATTTTCAGACAGTGGTGGGACATACAGACAGCAATGTCAGATAATCGAGCTGAGATTTCAGCCTGGATTCCTGGTGAAATTCCAAGTGTAGAAAGGTAGATGTAGGAGTGATCAGCATAAAGATTTTATTGCAAACCGTGATCCTGAAAACCTTCCGATTGCTCAGCTACTTGTTAACCATAAAAGGTGGATTATTTATGCATACTTGAGATGCCTTCTGCTAGGAGGATCTTGGATTTTCCAAGGTTCATTCATAAATCATTTCCTATTTTTCACTGTCACACTGTCAACAGTCATTAATTCTTCCCAAAAGCTCCAACCCATTAGTATCCTATGAAATATAAATCTGGAGGTTGTTAAATATGAAAATTTAACCTGAACTTCCTGATAATGTCTGGGAGAGGACATAGAGAAAGAGACCTCATAGTTGAGGGAAGGAGGCAGACATTGAGGATGGAACTATAACTTGCTGACATCTGTCCTTCAAAAATGAAGTAAACCACTGATGCACTATTTCAGAAATTCCTTTAGCTGCTAATCTCCCCAGCAAGATGTCATGTTCAGTCAAATTGAACACTGCTGAGAAATCCAGCAGTTTCAAAAGGATACATTTCCCCTGGTCCTTTAAATGTAATAAATAATCCATCAAAGCCACAAGCAAGATTTCAATGCCAGGTCTGGCCCTAAAACTAGGCTGGCATCCATCTAATACCTCAGGTTGTGAATATACCCGTTCAATCATGTCAACACTGCCTGTGCAGTGATTTTCACTGGAAAAAGCGCATTAGAAACCACAGTGGCACATTATGGATCTCCAATGCCCAGAGGCCAATGCTTACATTTGCGCTCTCCCCAATATATACCACATCACCAAGGCTGTGACCTCTCTCCTCCGTCGGTACACCATTGGAAACCAGGTAGAAATTACTCAGCTCCTCAGGATTCAAGTGTGATTTTTTTTTGGAAATATATCTATTGAAGATCAGTTGCAACAAACATGAACAGTACAAGAAAACAACAAGAGAAACAGAGCGAAAAACTAAAGCAATCAGCTTACATATAGCTCAGTGCTTGCTTCAGACATGATAGTACCCAGAGATTGGACAAACTAGACTCTTGCCTACAGTGGTGTAGATTTAGGGGGAGGGAGCCCAAAATATGGTAGGATTTGCAAACACTGGAAAAACAATACTAATCTCACAAAAAGACCAGTGAATAAGTCATGTCACAATAAAGTCCAATCTCAGTTGTTCATGCAATCTAAATCACCAGTCTAATATTATGGTCATAATAATCTCTCTATATAATAATTTGCTCATCTGCATCCCTGGCTGGTTGACTGGGTTCGTAACCATATGCAAATGAGCTGACGTCAGCTCACCTCCAGCGTTCCCTTCCCTCTCAGTGACCCGCCCTCGTGGAAAGACAAAATGACGTCAGAGGAGGGTGGGACACTGAGATGGAAGGCAAGGGAAGGCTGGAGGCGACGTGAGCTGAGCTGAGCCTGCCGCTGCTGCAACCTGAGGTATGGATGGGAAGGGAGGGGAGAGGAGAATCACTGGACATGGATGAGATGGGATGGGAGGGCAGAGAAGGGGAGAGGAGAATCGCTGGACATGGGATAGGATGGGAGGGGAAAATCGCTGGACATGGAGGGGAGGGCAGGGGAGAGAGACGAAAAAACGCTTAGAAGACAGCCTTTCTAGGGCCCATTTCATTTGTTCCGAAACGGGCGTTTTTGCTTGTGTTGCAATAAAAGGTGCCCTCAGATCACACTTTCACCCACTGTACGACATTTGCTTTTACAGCACTTTTTCGGGTGATAGAATTTTCCCATTCATTGGGCTACCCTTAAGTGCACATAACAGAAATAATCTTTTGTGTTCAATAAAGTGATGCAAATGATATTGTCCCTTCAAAATGTGCCTTTACAGTGTTAGTCTCAAATGTAATCTAATAAAGCCACAAAAGGAGAATACAAATTATTATTACAGACGCCACCGCAATGTCCATATGCTGCTATTGTAAGGCTCTGAGTGTGCATTTTTTCCAGAGTTTTCAATAATTGTTCTGGTTGGCATCACTGCAGTGTGTGTAAATATTCTATGCATATGATTTTTACTTTTAAAGACAGGTTTTTGAGTAACTAATATTATATGCATGCTATTCTATTATACAAAAATAAGGTATAAAATTTTAATTTGTTATTATTAATGCAGAATTGATGTTACACATTCCAAACCCTATTAAGCTGAGAAATCATTTTCTCTTCAGGTTTTGCATATCAGGCTCTGACTATTTGGAATTCACTTCCTATTTATATTGGAGAAATGCGGGATTATTTGATTTTTAGGAAGTTATTAAATACTTTTAAAGAAATTTTTGTATGTTTAAATAAACTTTGATGTCATTTTTAGATAGTTTTATTGTTAGCTCCCAGGATGTGTGGGGTTCTTTTTGATTTTGTGATCCACATAGAACTCTAATGGGTGTTTGTGGAATATAAGAATTTGTATAATGTAATCTTTATCCTCCCTGTTTACAAAGCTGTGCTAGTGGCTGCTGGAGCACTAATGCCAACACAGTCCATTCCAGAGGCGTAGCCAGACAACAGATTTTGGGTGGGCCTAGGCAAGAATTGGGTGGGCACCAAGTGTTCTCCCCCCCCCCCCCCAAAAAAAACCAAATTAGCTCAGCTGGTGGGAAAACGCTTCTTGCCATCTTGGCAGCAGGCATACACTGAAAACTGAGCATGCGCAGGTGCCGGTTTCGTGGAGATTAGCGTTTTCGTTACCATCAGGGGAAAGCTTCAGCTGGTGGAGTTTGGAATTCCCACGTTACCACTAAACATGTGCTACTGTTGGGTGGACCTGAGCCATAAATGGGTGGGCCCTGGCTCACCTAAGCCCACCTGTGGCTACGCCACTGGTCCATTCACTTTGAAAGGGCTGTGTCGGCATTGCTCCATGGTAGCCGCTAGCCCATCTTTGTAAACAGGAGGGTATGTATGCTAATGATAAATAATTTTCAAAAGTTTACTATGCATACATGTGGGCAGTGCATGACTTATGGCTCATCGGATGGCACCCAGTACTCTTGTGCAAGGGGAATGTCTTGGTCTTGGGTGGTTCATCACTGGAATTGCATTTTAGGAACCCCAAAGAAGACTTATTTCTTCCTGGTCCTATTCCCACTTCATTCTCAGCATGCACACTCTTCTCCAAGGAGTAGGTTCTCTCCTTGGAGAAGGGATTTTCCTTCAAGGCCCTGACATTAGGGCAGTGGCTCCCAAACCTAGTCCTGGAGGCACCCCAGCCAATCAGATTTTCAGGATATCCACAATGAATATTCATGAGAGAGAGTTGCATGCACTGCCTCCACATCATGCGACTCTCTCTTATGAATATTCATTGTGGATATCCTGTAATCCTGACTGGCTGGGGTGCCTCCAGGACCAGGTTTGGGGACCACTGCTTTAGGGCTAATGGAACATTTATTTGGTTGGAAGGGACAAATATACCAATCTCCAGCCTCTCTCCCAGGTTCTGTAGTTGCTGATGCTTTACTGAGCAAAATATTGGTGGGGCCATGGCTGCCTCTGCCTGATGGAGAAGTCCCTCCAAAAGATAACTCAGAGATGTATATGGGGTGCTCCAACTCTTTGTAATGAACTTAAGTGCAAAACAAGTATTGCTTTGAGGTAGTCCTTCTGTCTTGAGGGCCTGATATTCAAAATGATTTAATGGCAGGAAAGGCTCCTGGCCACTTAAATTAGATATCTGGGGCTAACGGGTCATTTTCAGTGGCACTTAACCAGATAATGTTACTGAAAATGCCTGGTTAGTACTCAAGCCAAAACCAGCTACTTTGGGGGTATTCCAGGGGCAGAGTTGTCACTTAACCGGTTAAGTACATAAATACATAAATGTTGCCATACTGGGACAGACCAAAGGCCCATCAAGCCCAGAATCCTGTTTCCAGCAATGGCCAATTCAGGTCACAAGTACCTGGCAAGATCCCAAAACAGTACATTTTATGCTGCTTATCCTAGAAATAAGCAGTGGATTTTCCCCAAGTCCATCTTAATAATTGCTTATGGACTTTTCTTTTAGGAAGCTATCCAAACCTTTTTTAAACCCCACTAATCTAACTGCTTTTACCACATTCTTTGGCAATGAATTTCAGAGTTTAATTACATGTTGAGTGAAGCAATATTTCTCCGATTTGTTTTAAATTTACTACTTTGTAGCTTCATTGTGTGCCCCCTAGTCCTAGTATTTTTGAAAAGAGTAAACAAGCGATTCACGTCTACCCATTCCACTCCGCTCATTATAGACCTATATTATATCTCTCCTCAGCCATCTTTTCTGCAAGCTGAAGAGCCCTAGCTGCTTTAGCCTTTCCTCATAGGGAAGCTGTTCCATCCTCTTTATCATTTTTGTTGCCCTTCTCTGTACCATTTCTAATTCCACTATATCTTTTTTGAGATGCGATGACCAGAATTGCACATAGTATTCGAGGTGTGGTCACGCCATGGGGTGATAAAAAGGCATTATAACATCCTCATTTTTGTTTTCCATTTATTTCCTAATAATTCCTAATATTCTATTTGCTTTTTCAGCCGCCGTCACACGCTGAGCAGAGGGTTTCAACGTATCATCAATGATGACATCTAGATCCCTTTCCTGGTCGGTGACTCCTAATGTGGAACCTTGCATCACGTAACTAAAGTTTGGGTTCCTCTTTCCAACATGCATCACTTTGCAGTTGCTCACATTAAACATAATCTGTCATTTGGATGGCCAGTATCCCTGTCTCATAAGGTCCTCTTGTAATTTTTTACAATCCTCTTGCGATGTAACAACCTTGAATAACTTTGTGTCATCAGCAAATTTAATTACCTCACTAGTTACTCCCATCTCTAGATCATTTATAAATATGTTAAAAAGCAACAGTCCCAGCACAGACCCCTGGTGAACCCCACTATCAACCCTTCTCCACTGAGATATTTGACACTTATCCAGTTAAAGTTAATTGCATAAAACGCAGTCCTGTCTTTAAACGGTTCTTTATAGCCAGTTAAGTACCAAATATCACATTTAACTGGCCGGCTCTGTATACCTGGATATTTAGTGCCAGAACCTGACCATGGCCCAGCATTGAATTTCTGGGTATATTTCCAGCAAGGGTTAGCACAACGCTGATTGCTGCTGGCTGAATATTGAGTCTCAAGTTGTTTGATTAAATGCTGTAAAGCTCCACATTCTTCCTTTGTCTGTGTGTGTGATTCCTCTTGAGTGATATTCAGTCTTTTGGGGGCTAAAAACGTCCTGGGTTCTGGGGTATCCTAACCTGAGTCACAGTCTCTCCTTCCTGGGATCCACTTCAACACAGACTCTTCCAATGACAAAGACCCACAATCTTGTATACTGTCAGCATTATTTTCGAAAGTGATGGGCGCCCAGATTTCGACCCAAATCGGGAGATAGGCGCCCATCTCGCAAAGGCGCCCAAATCTGTATAATCGAAAACCAATTTTGGGCGTCTTCAACTGCACTCTGTCGTTGGAACAAAAAAAGTTGACGGGGGCATGTCGGAGGCATGGTGAAGGCAGGACTGGGGCGTCTTTATCGGCTGAGCAGAGATGGGCACCCTCGGCCGATAATGGAAAAAAGAAAAGCATTTTTAGTGAGAAGTTGGGTCACTTTTTCTGGACCCTTTTTTCTCACGAACAAGCCCCCCCAAAAGTGCCCCAACTGCCCAGATGACCACCGGAGGGAATCGGGGATGACCTCCCCTGACTCCCCCAGTGATCACTAACCTCCTCCCACCAAAAAAATAGAGCTTTAAAAACTTTTTTTCCCAGCCTGTATGCCAGCCTCAAATGTCATACCTAGCTCCATCACAGTAGTATGCAGGTCCCTGAAGCAGTTGTTAGTGGGTGCAGTGGACTTCAGCCAGGTGGACCCAGGCCCATCCCCCCCCTACCTGTTATACTTGTGGTGGTAAATGGGAGCCCTCCAAACCGCCCCCAAAACCCACTGTACCCACATCTAGGTGCCCCCCTTCAGCCATAAGGGCTATGGTAATGGTGTAGAGTTGTGGGCAGTGGGTTTTGGGGGGGGATTTGAGGGGCTCAGCACCCAAAGGAAGGGAGCTATGGACTTGGGAGGTATTTTACTTTTTATTTTAAATTGTTACAGGTGCCCCCTAGGGTGCCCGGTTGGTGTCCTGGCATGTGAGGGGGACCAGTGCACTACGAAACCTGGCCCCTCCCACAACTCAATGCCTTGGATTTGTTCGTTTTTGAGCTGGGCGCCTTCAGTTTCCATTATCGCTGAAAAACGAAACCGGCCAGCTCAAATCCGCACACATCCGATGCATTTGCCCGGCACAAACCGTATTATCGGAAAAAAGATGGGCGCCCATTTTTTCGAAAATACGGTCTGTCCCGCCCCTTCACGTACCTGTTCTTGGACATAGACGCCCATGGAGATGGGCGTTCACGTTCAATTATGCCCCTCCACATCTCCTTTGTAGACCAGCTCCTATGTGGGGCTTCTCTGTCCTTGGTCCTGTTGGACTGAGGGTCAAACTGACTCCACTGCTTGAAAAAATAGAAGGCAGAGGGGTGGGTTAGATCTCTGTCCTGTCACATTCATTTCACACTGGACATAACTAGAAAAGTGAAAAGCATCATGGGTTTGATATACCACCTTTCTGAGGTACAACCAAAGTGGTTTACATGTATTATACTTTGTCTGTCCCCAGTGGGCTCACAATCTAACTTTTTCCACCTGGGGCAATGGAGGTTTAAGTGACTTGCCCAGAGTCACAAAGCGCTGTAGTGGGAATCATACCCAGTCCCCCAGGTTCAGGGAGTCTTTGAGTAAGACACAATGAAAAGAAAAGCCCAAGGGCAGGGCCAGAAGCGTAGCCAGGTTGTGACATCAGGAGGATTGGAGAGGAGACCACAAAGGTGCATGTGTGCGCGTGTGCATGGACTGCATAGGCATGACAGATCATGTGAAAAATAGGTGCTGTTGCTGTAAGAAGTCTGTTTGGGGGAGTGGTCAATCCCCTTGTGCCCCACCTAGCTACACTACTGGGCTTCTGAGGAGAGCTGATCTTTTCATTCACACTCCCTCCTTCATTTTTTTCCTCCCACTCACTCTCTCCTTCCCCTCGCCACAATCCCCTCACTCACTCTCCTTCAAGCAGTCTCTTCCCCCCTCCCTTAGCTGCTTATGAGGAAAAGGGGGAGGAGGAGAACAGTGGAAGTGCAGGATATCAGGCTGTGCTCGTCATCCTCTTTTACCAAGCCCTGGGTGTCAGAAGTATGGCAGTCTTATAATTATTCCTCATCCCCATCCAGCCCCACTTTCTAGGAGGAGGAAGACAGCAGCAGTGCAGCGTCTCAGGCTGTGGCCTTCTCCTCTACTACCCTGTCTTCCAAATGTTATACTTTGAAATACATGAGATGTTCAGGGTCCAGATGGTGAAGGATATTACTACTACTACTACTACTATTTAGCATTTCTATAGCGCTACAAGGCGTACGCAGCGCTGCACAAACATAGAAGAAAGACAGTCCCTGCTCAAAGAGCTTACAATCTAATAGACAAAAAAATAAATAAAGTAAGCAAATCAAATCAATGTGAACAGGAAGGAAGAGAGGAGGGTAGGTGGATATAGTCCAAAGCATTGCACCACCATTGTTTTCCTTCTCCTTCTAAAAGCAAGATAGATATCAGCTGGGAAGAAGGGAAGACTATCACCATTGCTGCTTCTGTTGCTGCCCTTGCCACTCCTGCTACTCCATCTCTCAATCTCCAGTGGCATTTCCACCAGGAAAGAACAATCCCACAGGGTGGGTCAGATTTTGTGGCCCTTCATAAGACTCTGGTAGCTTGTCCATCTGTGGAATTTTTCATATGCCAATACGCAGTAATTTATGTGTAAATTCCCTAACAGGGTAAATTTTCACACAAGAACAGATGAAAACCCACACAGTAGGAGATGCAGTGTGGCTGTCAGGGTTCTCCAGACCCTGCTGGTGAAAGACTAAAGTGAAGAGGCAGCAGCTAGTGTAGCATGGTCAACAGGGATCCTCAGGCATCATCAACCAGAGAGTGACATGAAGAGCTGGTGGCAGAACTAGTGGGGCTAGCAGGGAACCTCAGGCCTTTCAGACAAAGATAAGCACTGCCTCTTGCCTCCTTATATGGCCTTGTGCTAGATCTAGAGCTCTCTTACCCACACCACCTCACTATGCAGTCATGAAAGCTGAAGGCAGCAGCTGCCTTGCAGAAGTAGGCCAGGTATCTCACCCCCATTAGGCAGGAGATGGACAGGACTGAGGGTGTGTTCAAAGTGAAGCCAGTAGTGAGTAAGAAGCCTGCAACTAGATAGGGGTGGGGGAGAAAGGAAGCTGTTGATGGGTGAGTTGTGTGCAGTCCCAGGGAAGAGCTGCACATACCATGGACTCCTGTTACCTGCATCCATTCAAACAAATTAATGAGGGAGGGCAATGGCAGCAGGAGAACATGACCTGAGGAGTGGTGAAGGTAAAGAACACATTTGGAAATGTTGTATACTCCATGGAGTTCACCTTTCTAATCTTGCTTGATTTGGGAGACACATCCCGTAGGAATGAGACCTGGAATGTTCAGCCTTCTGATTGGTCCCAGAGCATCTCCACTTTGTGTAATTACAAGTGAACTCATGTTACTGACATCTGCACACGCTTCATCTCTGCCTCAGTGCACACAGCCAGTCTCTCATTTCAAATAACACTTTCATTTCTTCGTTTGCTTATTTTCAACACCATCCAGTGCTCTTGAAATTTTGCCCTTTCTGTTTACCTGACCTTTACAGCTTACTGTTTCTGCAAACCCATTTTCTCCAAGCAATCTTTGCAAAATAAGAAAATAAAAGCAGCACAAGCTACATCCAGGAGAAGCAGAGAGGCTGAGATGAACTGTGCATGCAGAACAAATGTTCCAAGCAATGGCTGGTGGTGGAAGGGGCGGGGGGGGGGGGGGGGGGTGTTCATGTTGCTTAGTCAAACAAATGGCAGAGTAATCATAGCATTCAAACCTCTCCCTCAAGAGCTTGGCAGCATGAAACAGAATGCTCAGAGCTCAACAGCTCAGGCTGAAGCTCAAAGCTTCACTTGTATTTTTCTGGTGGAATGAGCAGGGCAGGCTGAAGTGGCGAGACAGTAAGGCACTGGTTCAGGTCTCCAAAAGCCTTCCTCACTGGCTCACCATTTCAGCAAGGCACAGCAGCAAGAGCTTGTTCCTTCGCTCCCACCATTCTGCCTTTCTACAACCAGTGCTGCCACTGGCACTGCCGGAGGATTTGAAACTCGAGAACAGTGCCTGTGGCCGCACCGGTAGAAGAACAGCACAGTGGCCGGAGTGAAGGAACAAAATTTCCACCTCTGTGTCTAGGACTCAAGGAGATGCTGGGTCAGGTGGGGGAAGGGAGCCTGGGGCCTGGGAGAAGGGGCTGATGCTGGGGGCAAGGAGAATGGAGAAGAGGACAGACTGGGGTCAATTCAGGAAAGTTAGATGCCAAACTATCTTTTGCTAAGCATTTATTTATTTATTTATAGCATTTGTATCCCACATTTTCCCACCAATTTGCAGGCTCAATGTGGCTTACATTTGCCGTGATGGCAATTGCCATTTCCGGTTAACAGAATTACAAATGGTATTGCATTAAGGTGTGTACATACATGGTAAAGAATAATACATTATGGTATTGCATATAGGTTCTATACGCATGAATTTTATACGCATAATTACCATTCTAGAATACTACAAAAAGTTGACAGTTATAAGCCAATATTTAGCAGTGAGTATTTATGACATATCAATAGAAGGTATAAATGCTTACGCCTATATGTGGCAGTTGTGCCCATAAATGACATCCTATATAATAAAACGCACCTCCAACATTCTGAAGCTGACTGCATGGCTGAGGCATTCCTGCTCTCTGTATCCATCTCCTGAATTGACATCACGTACTTCCGGGTTCGTCACAAGCAGAAGTGACCAACCACATGAGGTTTCTCGGCTTCAGAATGTTGGAGGTGCATTCTATTAAAAATGATTGGTCAGTTCCTTGAAGCACAGCCAGAGCTCAGGTCCTGCACAGTAACGCTCAGACACCAGAGAGAGAGAGGGGGGGGGGGGGCCTGACACCAGAGAGGGGGGGGGAGGTATTTCTGTCACACACACTCTCTCTCTCTCTCACAGTCAATGTCTTTCTCTCTCTCTCTCACTCACACACTGTCTCTCACACACTCTATGTCTCACACTGTATCACATTCACTCTCTATGTGTCACACAGTCACTCACATACTCTCTTGGTCTCATACACTCAGTCTCACAGAGAGTCTGTGTCTCACACACACACGCTCTCTCTCGCACACACTGTATCTGTGTGAAACACTCTCTCTCTCTCACACTGTGTCTCACATACACACTTGCACACACTCTCATTCTCACACACACACTCTCTCTCTCACAGTCACACTCGCACCTAGATTCACTCTCTCTCTCTCACACACACACACTCGCACATTCACTCTCTCTCTCACACACAGTCACTCTCACATACACTCTCTCAAACATACACACTCCGAGGAAAACCATGCTAGCGCCCGTTTCATTTGTGTCAGAAACGGGCCTTTTTTAGTAGTTGATCTATAAAGTTAGCACATAGGTGCTAGGCACACCCCTGTCCTGCCTCTGCCCCTCCCATGTACACGCCCCCTTGCAATTGCACATGATAAAAATTGTGGGCCAACGTTACAGAATAGGGTCTAACTGCAGATATGCACTTAAGTGTAAATTAGTGCCAATCAACAGCAATTAATGCCAAGTATTGCTTGTTAGTACCAACTATGGCTGAAATAATGGCATCATTTAACAAGTACTATGCTATAACCTATCTAGAGGCCGATTGAATTTTAGTTTCAGTTTTGGTTATGGAGCCAAAACTGGCCCAAAATCTTTTATTCTGCTTGGTTTTGCTTTTGGCCGAAAGGTTATTTTAATATTTGGCCATGTTTTCCGTTTCGGCCAATAAATGACCAGGTGTTTTGGTGGCATCCTGGTTGGCATTGGAGTGTTTAATATTGTGTCTGTGTAAATTGAGCCTTGTCTTTAGCCACCTGTATGGGATAGCACTTTATAAAACCAGAACACTGCATCAAGGTACTTATGGTAAGAATACTAAAAGAAAATTTTAAGACAATCCAGGAATGTAAGACCTTTGAAGTCAAAATGATGAAATATTTTGATACCCAACAGACAAGACTTCAGAAAGATCTGGGCTTTCTATCCCACTATAAACCATAAAATTCTACTGCTTTGTCACTCTCTTATCTGCCATCCATCTCTCTCTGTCTCTCATCCACTCAGCTCTTCCTGTTTCTCATCTAACCTACCCCTCCCTTTTCCAGTGAGACTGTCATTGGAATGCTTCTGTGTTTCACTTATATCCTATATAATAATTCTCACCTCCAACGTTCTATATGTCTGCCTGCCTGTCTCTGTGGCTTTCTTCACAGTTGGTCTGCTAGGCTCCGAAGCCTTGGATGACGTCACCGTTGCGATGGTGGCCACACCCATGGGGGCGGGGCTGACTAGGGAGTGGGAGGGGCGCATGACGTGGACGCGGATCACGTCACCGCTGGGGATGTTGATGGGAAACAGCAGGGTGGCCGGCAGCAGCCAGGCCACCGCGATCAGGAGCACCCCACTCCCTTGGTGCATCAACCCCCCCTTGGCGCATCAAACCACCCCTCGGCACATCAACCAAGCCCCCCCCAGTGCATCAAACACCCTCCTCCCCCCCGTGGCACATCAACCACCCCCACACACACCCCAGCGCATCAAACCCCCTTGCCACCTGCAGCTGCCTCTGGTACCTCTGTCCTGCACATCTCGCCCTTCTGCTGATGACATTTCCTGTTTACACAGGGGTTGGGACGTGCAGAGGAAAGACTCCAGGACTAGCTGCAGACAGCATGCGCCGATCGCTGTCACAGCAAGGATAAAGGTCAGAAGCGCCACAGGCATGAGACGAAGAGGAAGAAGGGGAGGGTGGGGGAAGTCAGGACAGCTGCCAATTCACAACAGGCTGCACATGAAAGGAGGGAGGGAGGGAGAGAGAGCCACAGCATGAGGGAATGAAAGAAAAACGATGCAGGAGGGAGGGAGGGACAACCCTGGAACTGGGAGGGAGGGGGGAAGGGGGGAGGGAACAACCCAGGAACTGGGAGGGAGGGAGGGGGGAAACGACCCAGGAACTGGGAGGGGGGAACCTGGAATTGGGAGGGAGGGAGGGAGGGAGGGGCCCCTGGCACACACTGTCATGCTCACACACACACTCTCTCTCACAGACACACTCGCACCCAGTCTCACTCTCTCTCTGACACACACATTCACTCGCACATTCAGTCTCTCTCTCTCTCTCACAGAGTCAGTCTCACACAGTCTGTCAAACATACTTACTCCGAGGAAAATCTTGCAAGCGCCGGTTTCATTTGTGTCAGAAACGGGCCTTTTTTACTAGTATTCTAATATTTGTCAACATTTGCTTATTTCCAATCTGAAGAAGAAGGGTTACCTTTGAAAGTTAATCAAAAGATTATTAAGTTAGTCCAATAAAAAAGGTATCTTATTTTCTTTTCTGTGTTTTGATTTATTTCTATCTATAACTCTTTAGGTGTGCAATCCCGTGCCCACTGATGCTTCTTGCATATGTGAATGCCCTTATGGGCAGGAAACTGTGTATGGCCCTACATGCAGTTTGTGCTTCTTTTATGTATGTGGTGTTCTGTTGTACCATGGAATTAGAAAAGGTACAGAGAAGGACAGCGAAAATGGTAAAGAGGATTGGGACAACTCCCCTATGAGGAAAGGCTAAAGTGGCTAGAGCACTTCAGCTTGGAGAAGAGATGGCTGAGGGGAGATATAATACAGGTCTATAAAATAATGAGTGGAGTGGAACTTGTAGACCTGAGTCGCTTTTTTTACTCTTTCCAAAATACTAGGACTAGGGGGCAAGCAATGAAGCTACAAAGTAGTACATTTAAAACAAATCGGAGAAAATACTTCTTCACTCAATGTGTAATTAAACTCTGAAATTTGCCAGAGAATGTGGTAAAAGCAGTTAGCTTAGGGTTTAAAAAAGGTTTGGATGGCTTCCTAAAGGAAAAGAACATAGACTATTATTAAAATGGATTTAAACATAGTAAACATAGTAGATGACGGCAGAAAAAGACCTGCACGGTCCATCCAGTCTGCCCAAGAAGATAAATTCATATGTGCTACTTTTTTATTTGTACTGTCCTCTTCAGGGCACAGACCGTATAAGTCTGGCCAGCCCTATCCCTGCCTCCCAACCACCAACCCCGCCTCCTACCACCAGCTCTGGCACAGACTGTATAAGTCTGTCCAGCACTATCCTCGCCTCCCAACTACCAGTCCCGCCTCCCACCACCAGCTCTGGCACAGACCGTATAAGTCTGCCCAGCACTATCCCTGCCTCCCACCACCGGCTCTGGCACAGACCGTATAAGTCTGCCCAGCACTATGCCCGCCGCCCAACCACCAGCCCCGGCACAGACCGTATAAGTCTGCCCAGCACTAGCCCTGCCTCCCAACCACCAGCTCTGCCACCCATTCTAGGCTAAGCTCCTGAGGATCCCTTCCTTCTGCACAGGATTCCTTTATGTTTATCCCAGGCATGTTTGAATTCCGTTACCGTTTTCATCTCCACCACCTCCTGCGGGAGGGCATTCCAAGCATCCATCACCCTCTCCATGAAAAAATACTTCCTGACATTCTTCTTGAGCCTGCCCCCCCTTCAATCTCATTTCATGCCCTCTCGTTCTACCGCCTTCCCATCTCCGGAAAAGGTTCGTTTGCAGATTAATACCTTTCAAATATTTGAACGTCTGTATCATATCACCCCTGTTCCTCCTTTCCTCCAGGGTATACATGTTCAGGTTCGCAAGTCTCTCCTCATACGTCTTGTAACGCAAATCCCATAACATCCTTGTAGCTTTTCTTTGCACCGCTTCAATTCTTTTTACATCCTTAGCAAGATACGGCCTCCAAAACTGAACACAATACTCCAGGTGGGGCCTAACCAACGACTTGTACAGGGGCATCAACACCTCTTTTCTTCTGCTGGTCACACCTCTCTCTATACAGCCTAGTAACCTTCTAGCTACGGCCACCGCCTTGTCACACTGTTTCATCGCCTTCAGATCCTCAGATACTATCACCCCAAGATCCCTCTCCCCATCCGTACCTAGCAGACTCTCACCACCTAACACATACGCCTCTCTTGGATTTCTACTCCCTAAGTGTATCACTTTGCATTTCTTCACATTGAATTTTAATTGCCAAACCTTAGACCATTCTTCTAGCTTTTTCAGATCCTTTTTCATGTTTTCCACTCCCTCCGGGGTGTCCACTGTGTTACAAATCTTAGTATCATCCGCAAATAGGCAAACTTTACCTTCTAACCCTTCGGCAATGTCACTCACAAATATATTGAACAGAATCGGCCCCAGCACCGATCCCTGAGGCACTCCACTACTCACCATTCCCTTCTCCGAACGAACTCCATTCACCACCACCCTCTGGCGCCTGTCCGTCAACCAGTTCCTAATCCAGTTCACCACTTTGGGTCCTATCTTCAGCCCATCCAGTTTATTTAAGAGCCTCCTGTGGGGAACCGTGTCAAAAGCCTTGCTGAAATCTAAGTAGATTACATCTATAGCACGTCCACAGTTCAATTCTTCGATCACCCAATCAAAGAATTCAATGAGATTCGTTTGGCACGATTTCCCTTTGGTAAAACCATGTTGTCTCGGATCTTGCACTTCTTAATTCTAGGATAAGCAGCATAAAATGTATTGTACTGTTTTGGGATCTTGCCAGGTACTTGTGACCTGGATTGGCCACTGTTGGAAACTGGATTGTGGGCTTGATGGACTTTTGGTCTGTCCCAGAAGGAAACGCTTATGTTCTTAGGTTCCAGAAGGCTGCTCATATATTCAAACTGTCTTTCCATGTCTGAAATTGTGGATGTTCTTGGTATCGCGGAGGCCAGTTTGAAATACAGCATTCCAAGCTCTTTCAGAAACTTTTCCATCTTGTTTCTAGTATGAGGCAGAGTCCAAATATAGTGCAAGTTTCCAAGTTTATTTAGAGGTTTGATATACTGTTTATGGAATATCCATCAAAGTGGTTTACATAGTATATCATAATTCAATTGGGATAGTAGTGTCACAATTGTGGTCGTGACCCCTCTCAGACTCACCTTATTTCTGGCGGTCAGCTTCTGAGCTGGCTTCTGTCTGTTCTTCCTGAGTTAGCTCTGTCTCTGTCTCTGTGTGCTGGCTGCTTCCAGCATGGCTCTAATTACTCGACTATACTGCACCTGTGTGTGTTAAGCCTCTCTGTGCTTCAGTATGCTTTCTGCCTGTGTCCTTGACTTGTGACATCATCAGTCAGGGCCTTGATGAGGAACTGGTGTTCTTCTATTCAGGGCCTTTGCATCGTCAAAGGTCTGCAGGTCAGTTTTGTTTGCAGTTTGCATTTCTGCCTAGCCTTGCCTTGTTTCTGGATGGTGTGCCTGTGGCACTTCTGTTTGTTCTTGTCTAAAGTTCTGTTGTGTGTTTTGTGTAACCTTGTGGCTATCTTCTAGCCTTCTAGCTTTCTGACTGGTTTTGCTGTTTGTCTTCCTTGAGTTCTGCCTCCATTTTGCCCATTACCTTTTGCTGTGGTTTTTGTCTTGTCTGAGCTCAGTCCTGTGTTTGTTTTCTGCTTTAGTCCTCCTCTGCTCTTGCCCTCTACCTGTAGCATTAGTTCCAGCCCTGCCTGTGTATCTTATATCCTGTTTCTGTCCAGCTTGTTGGTCTAGCTTGAGTCTGGCTTCTGCCAATCTTGTAGGTATTCCTTGACCCTGTTTCTGTCTGTCTGCGAATTCTTCACCCTGTTTTAGTCAAGCTGGTTTTGAATCCCGTTGTCTCAGTCTGTCTGTAAGCCCAGTCCTGTAAGCCCTGCCGGCTGCCTGCACCCAGGGGCTCAACCCCTGGGGAATGGCAGCCAAGTGTAGGTGAACCCTAGTTCCAGTCCAGTGTGTTCCAGCCCAGTGTCTTCCAGTCCGTGTGTTCCGGCTTGCTTGTCTGCGTCTGCAGTCCTTGCCTTGCCAGTGTGCTAGCCTAGTGTTGGTTGGGGGGGGGTTTGCCTGCCACTGCTGCTCCTTGGCGGGGGTCCAAGGGCTCACGTTATCCTTGAATCCGTGACATACAGTAGAGAGCAGCGGAAGAAGGGGAGGATTTAAGACCAGGGAGGAAGAGCTAGGGTTACCATACTTGCTCCATAAAAAAGGGGACACATGCCCTGCCCCCACCACACCCCATCCCAACCCTGTCACTTCCTGCCCCACCCCTGTCACACCCCACCCTGTCCCATCACACCCCTCAAAGAGAGGACATGTCCTGGTAAAACCAAATGTATGGTAACCCTAGGAAGGGCCAATAAATAGGAAAGAGGGACAGGAAGGAGGGAAGAAAGGGGAAGTCAGAACGCTATCATGCAGGGGCACCAAGATCAAAAGCTTGAGTGAACAAATGATTAAGTTTTGCCGAAGAGCAAAAGTGAAGTTTCTACTTGGAAAGCAATGAGCTCTTCCACTTGTCCCAACCTAGACTCTTCCAGACTGGGAGGAGAAAGAACAGGGCCATGAGAATCTGACTTGGTCCTTGTTGTAGCTTTTCAGGGTGATGATTCTGTTGCAAAAAAGCTCCAAAGTATGGACTATTGAGATAGACATGGGAAAGCCACTGCTTGCCCTGGGATTGGTAGCATGGAATGGTGCTACTAATTAAGTTTCTGCCAGGTACTTGTGACCTGGATTGGCCACTGCTGTGCGATAATCATGAATTCTACATCAGCAAGTATGTGCATAATTATCATCATAGAATAGTAGTGTAAGCCAGCATTTACACACTAACATTTAGGCATGACTACTCAATGGCTGGGGCATAAATTTCTCTGCTAAATGTCACAGTTGCACACATAACTGTCAATATTCTGTAACCTTAGCATGTAAGTTCTGGGCATGCCCCTGACTAGCTCATGCTTCTCTCATGACCACACCCCCTTCTGAATTTACACGCTAAGGTTATAGAATACAGATTAAGTGCAGATATACGCGTAACTGCAAATTAATGCCAATTAGTGCTACTAGCTACCAATCAAGGCACGCATACCCTTCAAGATCTGTTTTCTAGCCTACAGAATAATCTTCAGCCTGTCACTGGTCTACATGACCAATCTAATAGACCTACCAATTCAGAACACAAATAAATCAGTGAAATCTTACCTAACCTTCCACTTCCCTAGATACAAAGGCCTTAAATATAAATCAATATACACTTCAAACTTCTCTTAAGTCTGCACCAAGCTCTGGAACACACTATCGAAAGACCTAAAACTCAAGGACAATTATCTAATCTTCCGAAAACATCTGAACGCTCACTTTTTCAGAATGTTCCTCCCCATTGAACCAACTTAACCAACCAGAATACCAAATAGCAGCACAAGAATACGACAATGGACAGAAACTGAACTAAGCTAATATCGCCCAACTCACCCTAAACATTTAACATACTTACCTGAAACATCATGAACACATATAACCTGTTATTATCAAGACATCTGTTAATCTCACTGGTCTATATAAAATGTAACCTAGTTCTATACAAACTGCAGCAAATCTACTACAGACTCTCATTGTTCCATATAGCTTGTTACTTTGTTCTATACAATCTGTGACCAACTTACTCCATAAGCTTGTAAGCCACATTGAACCTACCAATATACTACTACTACTACTACTACTACTACTACTAACTAGCATTTCTAAAGCGCTACTAGGGTTACGCAGTGCTGTACAATTTAAACGTAGAAGGACAGTCCCTGCTCAAAGAGCTTACAATCTAAAAGACAAGAGAACAATCTAAAGACAAGTGAACAATCTAGAGGACGAGTGAACAGTTAATCTGATAGGGTGGATAGATTGGAGGACGAGTGAACAGTTAATCTGATCGGGTGGATAGATTGGGCCATTTCATATTTCTAGAGCAGTTAGGCGCCGAAGGCAGCATTGAAAAGGTGAGTTTTAAGCAGAGATTTGAAGATGGGTAGGGAGGGGGCATGGCGTATGAGTAAAGGAAGATTGTTCCAGGCATAGGGTGAGGCAAGGCAGAATGAGCGGAGCCTGGAGTTGGCAGTAGTGGAGAAGGGTACTGAGAGAAGGGTTTTGTCCTGTGAGCGGAGGTTGCGGGCGGGAACATAGGGGGAGATGAGGGTGGAGAGGTAGTGAGGAGCCGCAGACTGAGTGCATTTGTAGGTAAGGAGGAGGAGCTTGAATTGTATGCGATATCTGATCAGAAGCCAATGAAGTGATTTGAGGAGAGGGGTGATATGAGTATATCAGTTTTGGCGGAATATAAGACGTGCAGCAGCGTTCTGAACGGATTGAAGGGGGGATAGGTGGCCGAGTGGGAGGCCGGTGAGGAGTAAGTTGCAGTAATCAAGGCGAGAGGTAATGAGAGCGTGGACGAGAGTTCTGGTGGTATGCTCAGAGAGGAAAGGGCGAATTTTGCTGATGTTGAAGAGGAAGAAGCGACAGGTCTTGGCAGTCTGTTGGATATGCGCAGAGAAGGAGAGGGAGGAGTCGAAGATGACTCCGAGGTTGCGGGCAGATGGGACGGGGAGGATGAGGGTGTTATCAACAGAGATAGAGAGTGGAGGAAGAGGAGAGCTGGGTTTAGGAGGAAAGACGAGGAGCTCAGTCTTGGACATGTTCAGCTTCAGGTGGCGGTTGGACATCCATGCCGCAATGTCGGATAAACAGGCCGATACCTTGGCCTGGGTCTCCGCGGCGATGTCAGGTGTGGAGAGGTATAGCTGGGTGTCATCAGCATAAAGATGATACTGAAAACCATGAGACGAGATCAGCGAGCCCAGGGAAGAGGTGTAGATTGAGAAGAGAAGGGGTCCAAGGACAGATCCCTGGGGAACTCCAACGGCTAGTGGGATGGGAGTGGAGGAAGATCCATGGGAGTGTACCCTGAAGGTGCGGTGGGAGAGATAAGAGGAGAACCAGGAGAGGACAGGGCCTTGGAACCCAAAAGAGGACAGCGTGGCAAGAAGTAAATCATGATTGACAGTGTCAAACGCGGCGGAAAGATCGAGGAGGATGAGGATTGAGTAGTGACCTCTGGATTTGGCCAGGAGCAGGTCATTGCAAACTTTAGAGAGTGCCGTTTCAGTCGAGTGCAGGGGGCGAAAACTGGATTGAAGTGGATCGAGGATGGCATGAGAGGAGAGAAAATCAAGGCAGCGGCTATGAACGGCACGCTCAAGTAATTTGGAAAGGAAGGGTAAAAGAGAGATGGGGCGGTAGTTGGAGGGGCAGGTAGGGTCAAGTGAAGGTTTTTTGAGGAGAGGTGTGACAACGGCATGCTTGAAGGTGTCAGGGACAGTTGCAGTGGAGAGAGAGAGGTTGAGGATGCGACAGATGGCGGGGGTGACAGTATGGGAGATGGTGTTGAGTAGGTTGGTGGGGATGGGATCAGAGGAACAGGTGGTGCATTTCGAGGAGGAAAGAAGGCGGGAAGTTTCATCCTCGGTGATCTCAGGAAAAGAGGAGAAAGAGACCTGGGTAGGTTGGTTGAGGGAGAGGGTTAAAGGGTGAGGAGGTGGTGGTGGCTTGGTCGTGAACTCAAGGTGGGGAAATGTGGGATACAAATACATTAAATAAATAAACTGTCACCAATAATAGGTTGTTCATGCCAATTAGCAGCAAACGTTATTAACATAACTGTAGTCCATTTTCTTTCTCTATCTCCCTTTCTTCTCTCTCTCTTGTTGCTCTTCCTCATGCAGTCTGACTCTGAATTTCTCCCACTATTTTTCTCCATTTGTCTCTTCTGTATTATCCCACCCTACCATCTGCTAGTCAGATTGCTTGTTTTTCTTTCTTGCTTTAGAAGGTAAATTAGAATCCCAAAGCTGCATGATATCATGTCTGTGACTAACTGCCTGTTTAGACAAATTGTTTGACCTACTGCTGTTGTAGTAGGGCTCATATCACAGTACTTGGACAAAGACCAGGCCCCTGCTTCTCACAGCCAAAGGCCCTGGTTTGCATGCTACTGCATCTGGAATGGAAGAAATACAATTATGTGTGTTTGTGCTGGGAAATAGAAGAAAATTAGAGGAAATGCTCCACCATAGGGACATGCCAAATGGGCCAATGAGACAAAACAATTAGTGCAAGTGTGGAAAGCAAAGATTCAGGTTGTAAACAGATGCATTTATTAACTAGCATTGAAATCCCTAATGGGGAATTTTCTTATGTTTGGGTTGTCAGCAAGCACTTAAAATCATTTTTTTAAGCAAATCAATACATTTTTTTTATAGAGTGCCTGGAAAAGACCTCAAGGTTATGCCATATTCTAACACACAGAGCATTTCTTTTCCTTTCGGGGGCCATGAAATTGCAAGCTCTCATTAGGGCAGCTTTTATGGTGCCTATTTACTAAGCTGGAATAACACTGCAATGCATGTTTAACACTGAGGAATAAAATAATCAGCCTGAGGCAGTGAGCCGCAGCCAATTTTATGCCTGGCCATGTTCAAGCTCCAGGATTGAATATCTGGGTTTGTACAGCTGGCTGTCCCTTATCCCCCGGATTCTACATAGGACACCTAGAGATCCGTGCCGAAATAGGCACAGATTCTATAACAATGCGCCTAGCGTAACAAGCTAATGAGCACCGTTAACAGCACTTAACAAGCAATAATGAGCACTAATTGGCACTGATTAGAATTTAGATTCAGAAGTCACTAAGGGGTTCTTTTACTAACTTGTTCTAGCGTTTTTAGTTCACACTAAAAATCAGCTGGCGCTAAATGCTAAGATGCCTATTGTATTCCTATGGGTGTCTCAGCGTTTACCACCAGCTGATTATTAGCATGAGGTAAAAATGCTAGTGCACCTTAGTAAAAAACCCCTAAGCGTATTCTGTAACAATGTGCACCAAACTAGTAATGCATGCAGGTAAAAAAGGGTCATGGTTACGGGCAGGGAAATGGGCATTTTGTGGGCGTAAAAAAATGATGCGCCTAATTATAGAAAATGACCCAGTGTGCCTAAATCTACACACTGAGATTTATGCCACATTTTTATTGGTGTAAATGGATGCGTGTAGATTTAGGCACTGAAATATCAATCAAGCGTATTCTATAATCGGCGCCTGAATCTAGGCAACAATTATAGAATACGCATAGTTGGCACAGATTTCAGTGCCAATTTTTTAGGCACCATATATAGAATCTCCCCCTATGTGGCTATCACGGGGCTCTTTTACTAAGGTATGATAGGTCTAATGCAGGCCTTTCATGCAGCAAAACGGCACTGAGGCATCCTGGGGTAGTTTAGCCATCAACGCACGCTACGCTCGTGCTAAAAATGATTTGTTATTTTTTGGTGCAGGAGGTGTGTCTGGGGTTGGAGAGTAGATGTGCCTATGCTAATCGGGTAGTAGTGGCACATTACTCATGCTACCTGATTAGCATGGGAAAAGTGCAGGAGTCCTTTCCGCCTTCTAAATAGGCAGTGGTAAAGGCTCCTGGCAGTAATGGCCACACACTAATGGGGAAATTAGCTCATGGCCATTACAAATAAAAAATGAACGTGGCCATTTTACTGCCACACTAAAAGTGGCCACAGTGCGTGGGAAACCCCCATGCTGACAGCCGCTCCAGCCACTTTATAGCACGGCTTAGTAAAAGGACCCTTAACTGCGACATTCAGCACTTATCTGCCTAAGCAAAACTGGATATAGATAGGACTGCATTTTATGAGGCCTGTTTTAGTCACTTAAATTAGGCAATTAAGTGCTGAATATCGACTTTAACTGCGTAAGTTGCCAACTCCATCTCCAGACCACCCACAAAATAGTTGGCTAGAGCTGGTTAAGTGGCACTAGCTGGTTACGTGATGATGAATATCTGCACATAGCCCTGCATCAGCAATTTATTTATTTATTTATTAGGCTTTATTTACCACCCATTTGAAAGAATTCACTCAAGGTGGTGTACAGTAAGAATAAATCAAACATAAGCAATAGACAATTACAGTAGTAAAAATATTCAAATAACAATACAAAGTATGGCATAGTATGCTACATTACAATGCCACCACCTTGATTGAATTCCTTTAAAAAGGTGGTAAATAAATCCTAATAAATAAATAACAAATAAAATGTCAATGCAATACATAATGTCAACGCATTTTAATTGACAGTGTAGGATATAAGCAAAGATGGAACATATAGCTAGGTAAGAGAGTAAGAAGAGTTAGAAAATAAGGGGACTAATTTAAAGAAAGGTGCACATGAGGTCAGAGAGATGATTGAATGTTATCTCAGCTAGGGTAGGATAAGATAAGTGTGTCCTGCTGCAGTATGTACAGCCTGTGTCACTCCTTGTGTGTGTGTGAGACTAAGAAATTAATTACTTCTTCCACTAAAGGCTTAGTTGAAGAGCCAAGCTTTCACCTGCTTCCTGAGGTAGAGAGAGTCTTGTGTTCAGGGCCATGCCAACACGGTAAGCGAGGTAAGTATGGCAGGGGGGCGCCTCCCTCTGGGGGGCGCCGCCGCACCATGCTCACCTCGCTCGCCCTCCTGCTCCCATTGTTCAACTACTGCCCGCCCTCTTCTCCCCCCCCCAACATCCCTTTTCTTGTTTTTTCTTTTTAAATTTACCTCCATGGCAGTCCAGCAGCGCAGCGTCAGTGAAGGAGGCGGCGCTCCCGACGTCTCTAGCCTTCCCCTCGCTGTGTTCCGCCTTCTTCTGACGTCAAGGAAATGACGTCAGAAGAAGGCGGAACACAGCGAAGGGAAGGCTAGAGACGTCGGGAGCGCCGCCTCCTTCACTGACGCTGCGCTGCTGGACCACCACGGAGGTAAATTTAAAAAGAAAAAACAAGAAAAGGGATGTTGGGGGGGAGAGAAGAGGGTGGGCAGTAGTTGAACAATGGGAGCAGGAGGGCGAGCGAGGTGAGCATGGTGCGGCGGCGCCCCCCAGAGGGAGGCGCCCCCCTGCCATACTTACCTCGCTTACCGTGTTGGCATGGCCCTGAACACAAGACTCTCTCTACCTCAGGAAGCAGGTGAAAGCTTGGCTCTTCAACTAAGCCTTTAGTGGAAGAAGTAATTAATTTCTTAGATTCAGGCGCCGATTATAGAATACGCTTGATTGATATTTCAGTGCCTAAATCTACACGCATCCATTTACACCAATAAAAATGTGGCATAAATCTCAGTGTGTAGATTTAGGCACACTGGGTCATTTTCTATAATTAGGCGCATCATTTTTTTACGCCCACAAAATGCCCATTTCCCTGCCCGTAACCATGACCCTTTTTTACCTGCATGCATTACTAGTTTGGTATGCAAAAGTGTTATAAATATTAAAATGGAGCAATACAGATCCCACTAGTTTTTATAAATAAATAAAGTTCACTATCCATGTTATATCAGGGAATATTGACTATACCTGTATATCTGATAATGCTTTTGGTGGCCTGCCCACTACCTGTGATCTATATAGTAGCATTTAAGTCCTGAGTTGTAATAAATACCACCTGTGTTCAAATCCCCAATCAGTTCAGAGGTTTCCCCAGCAAACACCCATCTTCTTTTTTTTTTTTGTTCAATCATTTTTATTAATTTTTAAATAACAAAAAGAAAGGAAATTAAGTACCAGAAACTTAATAATAGTTTAACAAGTTTGATTATGTACACTGACTTGTAGAAGAATTATAGACATTGTTTACATCAACTCTAGGATCCCTGATTCTGTTTCATTACAGGTATTGTATATCTATAGGAATAAGCATATTACTAAATGTTAGAGGTGGAGATAAGAAATTATATATATATATATATGTAATTAGTACCCATTTATATTTGCATAGATTATAATAATTAATATTAACTGGATGAGTAATCGAGTATAGGAGACCAGGTTTTATTGAATGCTAAAAGGGAGCCGCATTTCTCTGCAGCAGCTTTTTCATATTTAGCGTAAAGACATACTGTATTCCACCACATATCATAAGATAACTTCGTAAAGTCCTTCCAATTTTGACATATCAGTTTTAAAGCAACTTGAATCAATATACGTAATAATTTGGCTATTTGAGGTTGTATTACCGTGTTTAAACCAAATTCTCCCGTGATTATGATTTTGTATGTTAGATAGATCTTAAAATCTAGAATATGGGAAATAGTGTCCTCTATACGAGACCAATACTCATCCAGTATAGGACAATGGTAAATTAAGTGGTCTAAAGTACCTACATGGTTGTTACAAGACCAGCATCTATTTGAGACTTCTTTAGATATTTTGGAAAGTTTGTGTCTGAAGCCAAGTACCCTGCCCCCCCCCCCAAAAAAAAAAATTGTCCTCTCTATACTTTATTACTGGCGGGAAGCCTTCTAGTGGAACACCCAAAACTTCCCTGAAGTATTTCTTCAGCATTTCTAATGCCAGAATGAGAGGAGACTTGGGGAAATTTAGCAATCATAGATTATTCTTCCTAGCCTGATTTTCTAAATATTCAATCTTACGAGCTTGGTAGTAATTGTCTTTTATTATTGCAGTGATAGAGTTTTTAGAAGAGTTTACCTCATTTTCTAGAACTTCAACCTTGGTGGTTTGCTCCTCTATCTTCCCGGATAGTTGAATCTGAGTTTGTTTGATTTCCATCACATCTCCCCTAAGGGAGCTTGAAATCTGTTTGAGGGTGTTATTCATTCCCTGAATTGCATTCCATAAAGCTTCTAATGTAATTATAGCCGTTTTTGATATTTCACCATTCCCTCCGGTAGGACTACTCTGTGCTGTTACTGGTAAGGGAGGATAACACATCTGCCTTCCCAATTGCATTGTTTCCATAGGAGTTGAGACAGCTGCGGGTCCTCCACTCTCAGTTACCGAGATACTTCCCCTTCCGGGTGTCTCAGCCCGCTGTAACTCCATTGCCACCAGTTCTCTTCCAGGTCTTGGAGGTGCTGTAAATGAGGGAGGGCTAAGTGTCACTCCCTCTATGCTATGGTCCTGTTCATCCGTTGGTCCCTTCGAGGTGTTTTCCTGAGCTCCAAGTGTTTGTAGCCCAAGCTCTTCCAGTGTCATCTGTCACAATGTGGGGGGGGGGGGGGGGGGGGGGAAGGGGCTTCTGCCCGACTCGTGGAGGTGAGCATACAGGCTTTCCCCTTCCTCTTTCCCATTTCTGGTCCAAGGGTTAACCCAATTGTCAGAATCTCACTGGGAGTCAGGAGCTAACAAAACGCACCTCTACTCCAGGCACCATCTTGGATCTGTCGCATGTCAAACATTTATCGTTTATTTAGTTTAGTATACCGCTTCTCTTGCATTCAAATCAAAACAGTTTACAATACATAAAAACTAAAACACTAAATTAATAGGGAACACCATAAAATAGATAGGAAAACACAATCACTCAAGACCAATCAAAAAGGTCACAAGCATCCTCACTTAAAAGCAATACAATTTGCATAAAACAGTCTTTATTGACTGACAAGTGTGATTCCTCCCCCCATTGCAGAAATCCAACCATAAAGGACATTAAAGTTCAGAAGCTAATTTGAAAAAATAGGTTTTCAAGGAAGCTCAAAAAGTTATATAAGAGTCATCTAACCTTAAGTATTGGGGAAGCGAGTTCCAGAGGGCAGGTGCAAGGAAGATAAAGCAGATGATTGAGTAGACTCTCATCGTGCCTTGGAGGGTGAGGTATAACAAGGAATGGAGGGTATGAGAGGGAGTGTAAGGAACAATCAAAGAAGCCAAGCAGGAAGGGATATCAATGTGCAGGATTTTATGTCATTTATGAATGTAGGTTATAGAATACTTGCTGTCACGGCCATTGAGGGCTTGTTACATGAGGCCTCAATGCTGTGGAGTATAACCCTGGCACATCAAATCACCTGAAGTCTCTATTATTTTTATGAAGTCTCTTTTATTGAATAAATCACAGATAATTTACTCACAGATAGATGTTCAGAAATGCTGCTTTAAGATACAGAGTCTTCTTAATCTGGAGGCTGTAGGAGGTGGAGAGGTAGTTGTATTGCAGGGGGGAGAAAGGTAGTTGAACAGGTAGAAACAGTCCAAAGCTGGGTGACTGGAATGTGCGATATCTCATTTGGAAGGAGATATTCTCAGGGTAAAAAACCAGGTTCTTTACAGGGAGTTCTCAGCAGGACAGAGCTGTCTGGAGCAAGATGGTGTTAGCTCCATGTCCCTGGCTAGAATGGTGAAAGAAGTCCCTCATGGCTGAAAGGACAAAGAAGTGGTGGGGCTTCACACAGGGAGGAGCAGATAGAGACCAGTGGGGACAGAGTCTGCCATCGGATAGCAAGGGGTGGTCCTAGAGATAAAAGGGAAAGGTCATACCTGGCTGACCTCTCAGGACAGAGATAGTAAGACTAAACAGGAAATGATAGCAGGAAGACAAAAGAGCCAAGCTTTGCAGAGAGAGAAAGGAGGTCTGGGCAGCCTCACAACCAGGTGGTAACAATTCTTACACAACCAAGCAAGTGTGGTTGCACTGCCTGTGAACTACATTACCCACAGTGCCTTGCTCATGTGTCTTTGCAATGAGAGACTGCAGCAGTGAAAGTCCTTAGAAATGAGAATAACAGTAAAGGCATTATACACATTTTAGGATCACGTTATGAACTAGTGCAAGGCTGTCGGGAGACAGAACACTTGCGTTTACAAGCTGAAGTGCTATATTTAGGCATACACATTTATACCTGCAGTTGGTGTGGCATAAGTGGGCATGCTTAAGTGTTAGCATATAAATGCTGATTTATGCTAATATTCTCTAAAATAATCTGGGACCCCAGATTCCATTATAAAATTCATGGTCAGTGAGCTGCATTTTGGCACCACAATTTTGGCACACTTCATAGAATTGACCCCTTAGTGTTATGTATGAGCTGCAACAGCAATGATTATATGCTTGTTATGGGAGCTTTGTGAAAAATATCCAAGACTTCCCAATCTAACTTATTCCTATGCTTATATCTGACTGTACTTGTGAGTTTTTATGCTCTCACTGCGTATTCTACTAGAATAATATCATTTACAAATGTGCAGAATAGAACATGAATAACCAGTAAACAGTTCTACAAGTTGAAATGTTGAGAGCAAAACATATGAAAATAATGAAAATGTCAATAGAATGGAATACATTTCACTGATAATTATCTGAGGCTGGAGAAAAGAAATGTTTTGTATACCACCAGGGCTAATTTCTGGAAGCCTTTTGTACATACAGTAATCAGTCTTAAGATGAGTTTGGTTTCAATTATGCCTTTGTGTCTTCAGTTCTCCATGACAATAGGAAGAAGAAGATGGAGATGAGAGTCAGGAGAATAAACAGAGAGAAAAAGTCCAACAAAGTCAAATTGATTTGTATTGGTAAAGCACATGGGCTCATAAGTAGCTTATTCTGCATAACATTAGGTAATAAATCTAGGGAAATAAAAAAAATAATCAGAGAGGTTAAAGTCCGTAAGAAAGCACAAATGAAGAATACAAAGAAAAAAAAAAGACTTGCGATCATAAATAATTCATTAAAGCTGTATCTGGAAGTAATACACAAGCAAACAATGCTTTGGGGTTTACATGCATACAGAAACAGGGAGAATAAATCAGTGGAAATTATCCTAGCACTACATGCCACTGGGCATTAGCGATTGCAGGTATAATATATTAATCTTGATCACTCTATGAGTTCCAACAGGTTTCAATGGGGGAAAAGAACTCTATTAAAGAGGACTCTATGTTGTTGGAAGCATGTGATTGATTTTGAGAAGGCAAAGCATGCAGTAATCACACAGGCCTGAGGCACTGTTCCCTCTGAGCGGGAGTCTCCACCTGTAGTCCTGCCAGTAGATAGCACTGTTTCACGATCACATTTTCAATAGTGAGAGACAGGCAAGCTCTGCAGGCCTTCAGGGAACCTGCCTGTTCCTAATGATGGAAGACCCAATATTGAAGCACCGCCTCCCACTGGTAGCAATGCAGTTGGAGGATTCCCACTCAGCTTAGAGGGTTGCAGGTATTCAATTTCTTTAGATTTAGCTCACACGTTTTCAGTAGTAGCTCAAGGTGAGTTACGTGTGTACCTGAATGTATTTCCTTGACCTCAGAGGGCTTACAGTCTAATTCTGTACCTGAGTCAATGGAGGGTTAAGGGCTCCTTTTACTAAGCGGTGGTAAGCTCAATGCGGGCTTACTGTTTGGTATACAGGAAGTACTGCTGGGCTACCGCAGCAGCCCGGCAGTACTTCCCACTCCTAGCATGCTGTTGTTTCCAGCATTACCAGTGTACCCCATGGTAATCGGGCAGTGCCGTGTGCTGCCCGGTTACCACTGGGTTAACACAGGAGCCCTTACCGCTGTAAGAAATAATATATATTTTATTATATTCTCCACCAATTACCTATAAGGTAATAACATAAGCATATGTAAGAAAAAGGGGAATTAAATATTATATTTGTGGAATTACATTAACCTGCACTGTAAGGTTTAAGGACATGTGCTCAGAACATAAAAGACCATATATTGAATAAAAAAGGTTTATTTACAATACAGGTAATGTAATAATGTTAGAAGCGAGAGGCAGTTTTTAAGAATCTTATCACAAGTGGAAATGTACTTCAAGATATCAAGTCTGAATTATAAATTATGCTGGATATGGTAACTCACTTTGATAGAGTCTGCTGGTAGCTGGTTGGAGTGATGAAGATCCTCTCTGCTGAAGAAGTCTTTTCTTGCAAAGTTGTGGTTGTTGCCTGGAGAATTCTTGTCAGGGTGTCAGTGAAGTCCAGCAGAGAGTCAGGAGGCAGATTCCAAGAAGAGAGAGCTCCCAAGAGAGCTGGGCATTTTATATTTTCTTGCTGGACCCTAGGCTGAAGTCAGGAGGGGTGTACTTGATCCAATGAAAATTCAGGTATAGCTGAAAACTGGTTTCATCTAGTTTTGAGATGGAGCATGGTAACTGGTCCCATGTTTAATGACATCATCTGGACATCTGCTGGTCCATTGTCTGACAGTGATTGAGCTTAGATGGGCTTAGTCTTTGTCTGAGAATAGGTAGAGGTATAGTCTTTTGTTAGGTGCTGTCTCTGTGATTGATTCTTTGCATAGGTGTTGATGGGTTTAGGTATACACCCAGCTAGTTTTTGTTTTCAGTAGTCCAGGTGGAAGGGGGATGTGAAATGAAAGCCAGACCAGTTTATCTGATTCTGTCCCAATAAGTCTTTAAAACTGTATTTTTATATTGGTATCTGATCCAGCAAAATCAATAACTCTGACAATTAACCTCATTTCATGGTACACCGCCACCTCAATGGGTGATGGTAAGGGCTTCCCCCCAAAATGGCTGTGTAGCAAGTGCTTTACTTGCTGCATGCCCATTTCCTGTAGGAAAGCAAAACTTCCCTTTTATCAGCTGCAGCAAAAAGGGGCCTTGGCGTGCCAGTAAAACACGCACTGATGCCAGCGCTGGTCCCCTTTTCCCACAGCTTGGTAAAAGGGGCCCTTAGTGACTTGCCCAAGGTCACAAGGAGTAGCAACAGGATATGAACCTGGGTGCAGGACTGCATTGTTATTTTATGTTTTTTTTTCTCACAATCAGTTATCACAGCTAGTTCCTTCGGAAAGCAGGGCCTCCCTTGCTTTTCTTGTTAGTCAATATAAATAAAAAGATGAACTAGATTTGACTTTACCAACCAAAACAAGAAGTTTCATACAGAACTAATGTATATGCATGTGTAAATGCACATATATATAAATGGATCAACCCCACACACCTCTGTTAGAATCTTCTGTGAGCCCCTGACCTGTTCTGAAATTTGGTGTGAAAAAGACACCAAACAGAAGTTATTGGGGATAGGACATATGCACACTCACTTATGATACTCTCATAAACCTTTCTTCTCTTCCAACAGTAGGCTAAACATGAATGTTGTTGATAGGAGTGGGAAAAAAAGTCTCTTAGAATTTACATTTAAGACTATAATGCCATACAGAACAACAGATTGTTTTGTTAATACCAAATACAAGGTCAGTAAAAAAAAAAGAAATAAGGGCCAATAAACTACTTTAGTGATGAAATCAAACAGAAATGGTCATAGACCTTGAGCTGAGGAACTCCAACAGAATTTCCTACATTAGAAATACACCATGAAGTATCTTGACATTGGTAGCAACAGAAGTAATAGTCATGAGACCCACCATCCCAGCTGGTGTCCTAGTTAGCCACGTAACCAAAGGACCAGTGGTTTATTGCATGTAAACTAAGTTAATCAGTAGGAGAAAAGTGAAGAAGTACATGAGTAGAGTGGAGTGGAGAAGCTGGTCCTAGTGCTATGCTCATTACAGTTTGGCACCTTTGAATAGCACAAAAGTCTATGAGAAGTTGAGAAAGCAGTTGTATTTATATTTTGCCAGAACATAACAACCACTTGGATAATAATATACCACTCTTGCAGAAAAATTACTAATATCAATGGTTTGGTTTGCTTTTAATTCGAGGGTCAGCAATAAAAGAAGGTTTGGTTATTTTCCCAGCTGCCTTAGCTACAGCTAATAGTTTATATTTTGCAACGATAACATCTTACTGCCTTCTTTGCTTCTAAGTTTGGGTTAATTCAGGTACTAAATAGATAATACATGTGCTCATTCCTTACTGCCAACAGAAACAGAATTGTTTACTCACTGTATTTTTAAGCTTCTGTAGTTGGCGTTTTGTTCAGTTACAATGTAACCTTTTTTTTGGCTGAAAGTTTGGTTCAAGGCCAAGTTGATGGCCAACCAGGTCATCATGAAGAGTAACTCATTTCAAAGAAAGCTTTGCAAAGACTTGTTATTGTACACCTGTAACCCATAGAGGGTTAAATAATTAAATTTTACCTGGGTGCCTCCGTGACCGGCATTGGCTTCGGGGCGTTAGTTTTGGAGAGACATCTGGGGCTGCGGGAGCCGATTTGGGGCATTTCTTCGACCCTTTGCGGGTCCGACGTTTTCAGCGCTGGGTTTCAGCGTCGGGGATGGAACAGCGCGATTTGGGGCTTCCCTAGGCTTGCTTCGGGGATGTTGGGTCCCGATTCGGGACCGGAGCAAGGCCTAGGGACGGGAAGGAGCGAGGGCGAAGAAGGGGAAGCCCGGGGAAAGCTTGGGGAGTGTTCTGGGCTCTGATTGGCCCTGCATCGGTGTCTGACGTCGACGTAATGACGTCAGATGCACGTTTCTGACGCAGGGCCCGGGATTCTTTAGGCTTAAAGGGAACCGGCTCTTTTAAAAGTGCAGAGCCGGTTCCGAAGAGAAGATAAAGTCGGCGTGGGACCGGAAGAAGAGTGGGGGAGTGCTCCGGTGCACTCTCCCAGCATTTATTTTTATTTTAATAAAGTGGCCGGTCACGTAGTGGGTGCTGCACGCGCCAGGGAATAGATGGGGGCGCGTGAGGAGGAGAAACAGCAGTTGGCACGAGCTGAATGCTGGCTCGTGGACGGAGCTGAGCAGGAGGCTCGTGCCAGAAGAGAACAAGGAAGATTTTCGGGTTTCAGGAAAAAAAAGGTATTAATATTTGCATTTATTTAAACAGCTGTTTATTTCTTTATGTTTAAAATGTATTTAATATAATGTGCAAATGATATATCTGTGTACTGGGGGTTTAGAGTGCCCGGGGCTCGTGCTTAGAGCTCGAGCTCTGGCAGAGATGTCATCAGGTTCTAAATGGGGCAGTTGGCAGTTGGGAGGTAGGTGCAAAGCTGATCAGACCTGTAGTAAAGGTCTCTGGTCAGCGGAGAGTGAAAACAGTCTAAAAACTGACAAATTAGAGTTTTGGGAAACGTGTGTGTCTAGAGAGTGATTTGATATGATTGATTAATTTGTCCAAAGCCTGCCGCGTCTTTAAAGGCTTTTTAAAGTTGTGGTTGGAAACTGTGTGAGCTGGCTGAAGTGTTTATGATAACATAAGTTCATACAGTCAGCAAGACTTAACTGTTTAATAAGCTGGTAAAGCTTATTCAATGAACTACTTGTCCTGTGAGATGTACAGGACTAATGTGACAGTTTAAATGTTCATTTCTTACTGTCAGATTAAGCAGGGGTTTTGTGAATAATTTATAAGGAGGAAAGAAAATCCCTGCAGATTACAAAATTAATTGCTTTTATTGTTTTAAAATTTTAAAGTTATAGTGCATACAGTGCTACTATGTGAGACCTTCTGACTCAGAAGAGTTCAAACTCTCCGCTTTCCTTTAGTGATCTCAGTGAGTCTGGTCATAGAGGAATAATTATTCTGAGAAACATTATTTGAAGGGTGGGATTAGATTAGGGTCAAACAATTATATATTTCTTTTATTGGGGAAGCTAGTTAGGGAAATATTTTTAAGTTCATTAAAAAAGGCTATTTCTTTACAGAAGGAGGTAGGGTCTAGGGTTTTTCTTTATTGCTTTTTAAAGCTCAGGTTAGTAGGTACCCTGAACCAGGTTCCCGTCTCTAGCTAGAAATGTTAAGTAGTAGTAGTAGTAGCTGACTGTAAAGATACGGTACCCAACGTTAAAGAAAGAAGAAGAACAGAAGATATACAAGAAAGCGGGAAGAGAAGCTAAGTGTACTGAGATTAACATACAAACAGCTCAAAGACTGACTTACAAAGGGCTAACCCAAGGAAAAAAACACAAACTATACTTACCTGCTTGACGGATGAGAGACCTGAAAAAAAAATATTTACAAAGAATCAATTCTTATAGAAAAGGGGAATGTTTATACACAGTTTTTAAGATTTAATACATATTTAGTTAATAAGTTTTGCTAAGATTAAATTATACTTATCTGATAAGACATAGGAGAAGTTGATCTGTTGGATTGTTGATGCTCTAATAAAAAAAAATATGGAATTTGTTAACCGGATCTGAACTTGACACATATCCATAATATAAATAAAAATAATAAGTTATTGAATTATTAATGTAAATGTCATTTGTTCTCCTGGGTTATAACAAAATATAATAACCAAATTTAGTTTTATTTCCTCTTCCCATTTTAGAAATGGGGAGACGGGGCTAGTTTGAATGTCTGTACTTTAACCCTGTCCGATACACGATATTTTGCCCGAGGTATTCTGAGGGTATTGTAGGGTAAAGTATCGTGCCCAGGGTGAGGTCACAGTTACACACCAATAGCCAGAAGGCAATTTTTGAGTGAGCCAAGGTAGGATGGGTGGCCATGAAGCATTTCCTCTTGCATCCTCCCGGTTCATGCTCAACATAATAATTAAATAATTTAACTGGCAAGAGTCCACAAGCTCTGCCAGCTAAGGGGCTTTTCAATACACTTGGACAAGAACTTTTCCATGTCTTGATTAGACTGTGAAATCCAAAGAGTAGGACTGTCTTTAAGATATATTTGCATCAAGGCTTAATTTTTGTGGGAAATAGCCTGTAACACTGAACTACCACATCTTTTTAGACTCCAGAACCAGAGCTGTAGGGCTGTTCTGGTCCAGGCAACTTAATGGGAAGAGTAGGGGAAGGAGTGAGCCTGGAGCAGAGCAGAGAACAGTTAATCTGGTCCCTAATCCAGTCACTCTTCTCTTATTTCTCCTGCCCCTGACCCATCTGCCTCATTCAAATTAAGCTTTGATCTGTGTATATCTAGTCAGAACCCATTAAAACATAGGCAAACCAGGAATGTGCTTAGAGCCCAAAAGTTTAGGGGGCCATGTCAGATTGTGCTGAGGACTCAGGAGCCTAAGATTGCCAGGTGACTGGATTTTTTTCAGTTTTCTACATGTCTGTAAGTTACCCAACTCACAGCTAGAATGATGGCTAAAGTGTCTGGATACTTGCCAGACTTTAGCCCTCTGAGGCTTTCCAGACCTCCAGTCTTCCAGTGCCCGGACTGTGGTAGGATCCAGCCAATGGGAAGGCTGCTTTGTTACAGGGAGGAGGGGCTGAGCTGCAAAATAATGGAGTAAGGGAGGAGGTGGAGGCTGTGCCCTGCATGGGGCTTTGGAGAAAGTTGTGGAACCAGCGAGTGTTCTTGAGAGAGGGGGATTGTTGAAAGGAGTAGAAATTGAAGAAGAATGGGGGAAAGTGTGAAGGGTCTGCTGCAGGTTGAGTAAAAGAATTTGCAGTAAATGCAAGAACTTGACATGATGGTGGGCAGATTGGGGGCACTGTATACCTGCAAGGGGAACATACACTTGGGGGGGGGGGGGGGGTGGGCATGTTGCCAAGTGACACATGTAACTTATAGAAAACTATCAGTTGTATGCATTACATGGTATACTTAGGTGTGCCAAATTATGCCAGAATTGATCTGTCATTTTAGCATGCCAATCCAGCCCTGTGCTAGCATTCTATAAGGGCTTAGGCATGACCTGAAGCCATTGTAGTACTGGCACGAAGCGCCTCCCATTGTGGCAATTACATCTTAGTGTTAAGTTATAGAATTGCTTCCTAAGGGGCCCTTTTACTAAAGGGTTGCTGCGTGGCAACCCGGAACTAATGCCGGCCCGATGTGGGTGCTAACGGTAGTTCCACCTCCAGTGCCCGCCATTTCCAGTGCTAGCGGAAATGTTTAAAAAATATTTCCACATGAGGTTACCTGGCAGTAATCGGGCTTCCTGTTTACCGCTGGGATAGAACGGGAGCCTTTACCACCACCTGAATGGGTGGCGGTAAGTATTTTTTCCCCGAAATGGTCACACGGCAAGTGTGAACTTACTGCATGGCCATTTCTTTTTTTGGCCTTTTTACCTGCTGTGGTAAAAGGGGCCCTGGCACATGGCAAAAATGGCTGTCACCGCTAGCTCAGGGCCCTTTTACCACAGCATAGTAAAAGGGCCCCTAAGAGACTAGTAAAAAGAAAGGGGAAAGAAAATTGTTGTTGGTTGGGGGGGGGGGGGGTAAGAGGGAAAGAGAGAGTATGCTAGGGGAAAAGGAGGAGAAGAGGGCCTTGTTCAGATTGTGGAGGATGACTGAGAATGCTGGGGCTACTGCAAAAGTTTTGCAGGTGTTTACTGTTACTTTACACAGTTTGTCTCTATCTTTATTGCTGGTATTTATTTATTTGGGTTTTGTGCACACCTTTTTCAGTAGTAGCTGAAGGTGAGTTACATACAGATTTATTGGGTATTTCTCTGTCCCTGGAGGGCTTACAATCTAAGTTTGTACCTGAGGCAATGGAGGGTTAGGTGACTTGTCCAAGATCACATTGAACAGTAACGGGATTTGAACCAGTCACCTCTGGCTGTCAAAATGGGTGCTCTAACCACTAGGCCACTCCTCCACTCCAAGACTGAAAGCAGCAGAGCCACAGATTGCCTGTTTTTTCTAGGTTTGCATAAGCTCCTGTGATATATTCTGTTGGAAACATTATGCAGTACTCCTGCCCACCCCCCCATGGGAAGTTCTCAAGGGAAAATTTGTGGGGGCTGAAACTGTGAACTAATCATTTAGATAGAAGAAAAAGAATGCGAAACGCTTCCCACCAAAACTATGCAAAGCAAGCTTTAGCCTTGTACCATTTACTTTGTCAGGAAAGTTCATTAGGAATGTAGTCTCCACGGTACGATGAATCCCATTCTCGCTTTCTTTTGATCATCCGCCTCTCCCCCCCATCGCTACTGAAATGAATCATGCCTTTCCATTTTCTGTTTTTCTTTACAGTTTTTGGCACCAGGATGAATTGCCCTAGAATGGCAATGCCTGGGATAGTTTCTGAATTATAGGACCTGGTTCAGCTTGATGAGAAAAAGCTATTTTCTGTGCTGAGAAATTTGTCTTTAAAATTACCTTAGTCTTTGCATTTCCTTTCCAGACTGGGGAAAGTAATTACTCCGTCACAGGTGAATACTGTACAGTCTGCATCGGGTGGTTTTGAGTACTCTCCTTACCCCCTCCCCTTGGTTCTGTCCTCGACACCCAGTTGAAAAACTGGAGTAGAAGCCAGCATGCTAATAGACCCTAACCTAATGTGGGCTGCAGTTCTGCAAGATTAACTGGACCATTGTTTATGGGACTCCATTAATTTCTACAAGAGGGCAGCGACTGACTGACCGAAGGGAAAGGCCAAATGCTGAAAAGGTCAGGAGCACTAGAGCGGGCAAGACTGTAATTCTTCACAATCTGAAAGGTAACAAAATGTAATATATCATTCCCATGCCAAAATGCCACATAGTGATCACACCCAGACTTAATAACACAGGAAATTGAGCCTAGATAAATAGGCATGAGAAAGCGGGTAAAATTGTACCAGGGCCATGCTTGGGATCACAAACGCCTGCCTTGCCTCACTAGAAATATAAGCACTAGTAAGTGAACAGATTACAGGCAGCATTTCACTGGCCTGAAGCACCACTTGGTCTCATTCTTTGATTTCTTTGTAGTTTGTCTACTTATTTTGAGGAGGGGGGATGCGAAGAATAAGGAAGTCATATTGGTAGTACTGAAGGCAGTCAGTTGAACATTGGCACCTGAAATAATTTCTTTTGGTGGGGGGGAGGGGGCTGTCCCCCCTATGCCCACCCTAAACTGTGCCTATGACATTGGGTCAAAGATAAAATGTTACCTAAAAATTAAAGTGTCGATATTCAAAGCAATTTACAGAAGAACTAAATAACACTGGCTGCACATAGTATAGCAGGACATGTTTATCCACTCCTGCCCTAGCCAAGATAATGTTCAAGCACCTTTCTGACCTCATTTGCAACTCTTAACTAGTCCCTTATTTTCATAGCCCTGTTACTCTACCTTATGTATCTATATGTCCATCTTTGCTTACACCCTATGCTGTCTATTAAAATGTTTTATTGTGTATTATGTTAGCATTGTAGTATAGCATTGTGCCATACTTTGTATTGTTGTTTGAGTATTTTTACAATTGTTCTGTTGCATATGTTTGACTTATTCTTGCTGTACACTGCCTTGAGTGAATTCCTTCCAAAAGGCGGTAAATAAATCCTAATAAATAAATAAATACATTTGACTGGACAGGAAAGACTCCTGGCTGGTTAAATTGCCTGCGTGGGGCTGTTGGGGGATATTCATTAGCATTTAATGGGATAGTGCAGCTGAATATCCCCTCTAACCACCTAAGCCAAAAACAACTATGTTGTAGGCGGTCTGTGGGGAAGAATCGAGGTGGAGTCGACATTTAACTGGATAAGGTAACCAGACAAATTGGTCTACATAAAACACAGTCCTATCTTTCTCTAGTTTTGCTCAGCCGGTTAAGGACTGAATATTGTTTTTAACTGGTTAAGTGCTGACTGTCCGCCCATATCTGATTATTCAATCCGGTGCCCGGACATGGCTCGGTATTGAATATCTGGGCACAAAGCCGGCAATAGCTAAAAATTCACTGACCGCTGCCAGCTGAATATTTATTCTTATTAATCCAAAGCACAAAATTCAGTTCTAGCCTGAGTAATGATGTATTTCTAGCAATAGCCCAAAGAATCCTGGCAAATCTACGTGCCTTAATTCAGACAACACCGGAATCATGAGAGAATGCTGGAGTAGTGTCTGCTCTGGACTGCCTTATCGTCACATATTGAAGTGAAATAGTTACCAGGGACGGTGACCTCAGGGCTATGCTCTTATCCACTAGTTGCTCAGTTTTATTAGTGTATGATCCTAATGAAGTCCAGAAATAACACACATTGGGGTCCTTTTACTAAGGTGCGCTAATGGATTTAAAACCATCATTTCAGTTTACTTAGGGGTCTTTTTACTAAGCTGTGGAATTTTCAAAGACCTTAGATTTACAAAGCTCCATAGGTTGCTATGTAACTTTGTAAGTCTAAGTGCTTTGAAAATATGCCTCTATGTGTTATGTGCTGAAGTGCACAGTGTTGGAATAAAACCCACGAAGTCGGGCGATTTCAGAGCAGGGGAGTCTGGAGTGGTCTCTGTTATGACTCTTTGTTTGTTGCATCTCAAAGCATCGTAATGCCCATGGTGTCTATCATTGTTATTGATGCTGGGATGATAAGATATTTGTTTCTTCATGATAAGTTGCTGGAGGGATGCTTTATGTCTACATTTTAAAGCTGGCTTTTTACATACACACGTTTCAGTATACGATAAATATGATAAAGATGGTTTATGAAAATTTCAAAAACTTTAAAAATATTTGAGTGCACACTTTGCTTTTGTAGCACATGATTGCACTTTTCTGTATTTGGAGTAAGCTGCCTGATGAAAGAAGTGCAAATTGTTTATGATGACTGCCATGTGGGTGTTCTAAATGTCTCAGGGCATTGCTCTTTTAATTTGTGCTTTCTCCTGCTTATGTTTTGAGTTTGTTAGTCTACCAGTGAGTTGTTTGGATTATTTGTATTGAATGTGCTGAAGTTCAGCATTTAAGGTAAAGTGCACATTTATGCTTGCTGGTGGAATAGCCTAGTGGGTTGAGAACCTGAAGAATTGGGTTCAATTCCCACTGCAGTTCCTTTTGACTCTGGGCAAGTCACTTAACCGTCCATTGCCACAGGCACAGTACTTAGATTGTGAGCTCACTAGGGATAGAGGAAGTACCTGCATACAATAAATGTAAACCATTTTGATTGTCCCACAAAAAGGCAGTATATCAAATTTCATTACCCTTACTGACAGGGCTTAAGTGGACACATCTACTGGGTACCCAGATATTGTTATGGAATTTGTGCTCAGCGCATTGCATCTTGACCAGAAGCGGAGCCAGGTTGACGGCGTGGCGGGAGCGAGAGTGGCACGAGAGTGGACTTCCACCGGCGCTGGTGCACATTTTCAATGCAACACATTGAAAAAAAATAGGCACCAGCACCACCAGAACTCCCCCCCTGGCTACACCACCGATCTTGACAACTAAATTTTGGTGCCATTTATAGAATTGCCTCAGTGAGTGTATTCTCCCATCTTTGTGCTCAGAATTGGTTAGGAATTGCTCCTGTCCAGCTGGAAAATGAAGACACTTGTGATTAGCAACTAGAGTGACCATCAGACTCCAGATTGGGAAGGGTATGTGTTGATTCGCACATACACTCACACAGAAATCCCTCATGTTCCTTGACTACTAGCTATGCCTTCCTCCTAGCAGGGCAAATTTTCTTTCAGGAGACTCTCTTTCTTCTAAGGGAATTTATCACTGTTTCTTTTCCTTAATGGGTAAGCTGAATATTTGTGGCATAACAGAGCTGGCTGCGCTAATGCCATTTGCTTTCTTTGGCTCTGTGCTCTTTCATAATTCTGCTGAGCATGGCTGTGCATGTCACCTTTTCTAGCAGAAGTCAGTTGAATCAATACTAATTTTCTTTGCCTTAAATTAGAATGTCCATTTAATCTTGGCGGATGTTTGTCCCCTCTTTATGGCGTAGTTAGAGCCATGATGCTTAGATTCTATACTGCACCTGAATCCCAAAGTGCTTTTTGAGTCTTAATGTAGCCTTAAGATTAAAACAAAAAAACAGAATTGGAGAAAAGGTCACAGGAAAGGGGGCACGGGAAGAGAAACATAAAGACATCACATAGCTTGCTCACTGTCATTTTCATGGAATAAGGCAAAGTTAAACACAAGGAGGGGAATGAATTGTGCTAATGCTCCTAGTATTGAACTTGGGTTAAGGAGCTGTCTGTAAGCTATATGATAGCTAATCTCTGGTGCCGGATGGTTGTGCTGTTCAGATGTTTTTGGAGTTATCATAGGTTACCTGTTCATATATTATTATTATTAAGCACATGGCATTTAGGAAGAAGGAAACCAAAGAAAAAATGAAGGTGTGGCTAGGTGGAGATTTGTATAGAAAGATGAAAGATGAATGAAGGGAATTAGAAAATAAAAGGAGGGAGATAAAAGAAAGACTGATGAGTTAAAATACCAAATAATTCCAGAACGTTGTATCCTCAGTCTACTGCTTTTCATAGCTGATGGGGGGGGGGGGGGGCAATGTCTCCAAATGGGTTAGTTTTACACATCTTGTTAAAGAAAAGCTTGATAATGGGAAAGCAAAATATATCCTGACGTTATTACAAAAAGTATATATTTTTGCATAGGGCTATGTGAAGTGACACCACGGAATACTATCATAAAACTGAAAACAACTGAAGCCTCATCTACCCCAGTGAAGCAGTCTGCAGACTTGCCAATCAACTGCAAATGGGTTTCTCTATCTGGCTTCTAACTACAGACTAGAAAAACGGTAGTTTATTTATTTATTTATTTATTTTGTAGCATTTGTATCCCACATTTTCCCACCTATTTGCAGGCTCAACTCCCCCAAAAATTTGGATAAAAAAATCATTATTGACAAAAACAGTCCATGCAAACTAAATTCTCATATAACACCCTAAGGGCCCTGTTTACTAAGGTGCGTTAGTGTTTTTAGCTTGCCTACACTTAGCGCGCGCGCTAACCATGTAGACGCCTATAGGGATATTGTAGTCATGTACATGGTTAACACGCGTACATGGTTAACGTGCGTTAAAAATGTTAATGCATCTATAACGCTGCTTAGTAAACAGGGCCCTAAGTGTTAACCATTGGTTACAATCCTAAGATGATCCAGTTATAAAGGACCTTGTCCATTAGGATATAAACCTTTGCACCTCCCTTATGACAATGGAAAGGAGGAGGTTTAGTTGCTTTATACAGGGATTTTTTCAAGATATCTATGTGTAATGAATTTTGATCTAAAGAGTTAGAAGCAATTTCAACTGAAGTTAATGACTCATCCTTAGAGGGAAAAGTCAAATTTATTCTGTTTTATCGTCCCCCAGGCTTCCGGTCATCTGTGGAGCAATAAATTTATGATTTTATTACTTGTGAAGTCATAGATTGTGATGTCTGTGTCCTGTTAGGAGATATAAATTTACATTTGAAGCAAGCAGGAATTGAAGTAGTTCAAGAACTATTTAATTTTCTGAATTCAATTGGATTTGTCCAACCTTTTACCTTCAGTGACCCATGAGAAAGGCCACCGATTGGATTTATTTACTTTTATCTCCCACTCTATTAATGGGCAAATTAACGATGAAATTTTGTCCCCAGTGATTTGGTCTGATCATTATAAATTAGACTTTACTTTAAGATGGAAATGTTTTACTAAGCATACAAAAAAAATCTCAATCCCATGACTTGTTTTATTTTAGAGGTAAAATTGACCCTGCCCTTTTTTGGTTATCTATCAACAAGGTATTAGATGATAACTCAGGAGAGTTATTTGAACAATGAGACTTGTGGAACAAATGTAGTACTCAATATTTAAATCAGCAAGCTCCTATAAAAAATGAGTAAGGAAGACAAAGGCTCCATGGTTTAATGAGCCTTTAAAGTTAGTAAAACAACAGTGTAGGAAACTGGAGAGGATATGGTTGAAAAGTAGAAAGGAGCAGGATAGACTAAATTGGAGGAAACAGATTAGTATCTGTAAATCAGCCTTAAAATCCTCCAGATAACATTATTATTCCCATTTGGTTGAAACAGTGGCCATGGATTCAAAAGCTCTTTTTAAAGTACCTAAATCATTAACCAATGTCTTAAATCTTACTAGACAGGGAAATGTTAATAATGTTCCTTTAGCTCAGGAACTGTCCCATTGTTTTCAAGACAAAATTAATAAGATTAGGATTGCCCTTCCTCGTCTAAATTTTTTATTCCTGAGTGACGACTCCAATCCTGCTGACTCATGCACTAGTGCAGTGCCAGTAGATCGAATTTGGAATTCATTCTCAGTTGTAGACATTGATAGTGTTAAGAATTTTCTAAAAAAAAGATATTCTTCATCTCAGTGTCATCTTGATAGTTGTCCAGCGTATCTATTTAATACTCCGTTTTTTATTTTTGTTTTTTTTAGATTGGTTAATGAAGTGGCTACATTTTGGTCTCCAGCAAGGAACATTTCTCGATTACTTAGGCCACGTTGTCTTAACTCCACTTCCGAAAGGTTCATTAGGGAATCTCTCTGCTGTGTCCATTTATCGTCCTGTTGCTTCAATTCCTTTGTTTTCTAAGATCATGGAGGCCATAGTGACTGTTCAGTTGGTTAGTTACTTAGAAGATCATTCAATCTTACACTTTTCTCAATCTGTATTTAGAGGAAACCATAGCACAGAAACTGTTCTGTGTTCTTTAGTAGTTATGGCCAAGAAGAGGTTGAGTAAAGGGTGCCAAATCATACTGGTCAAATTTGACCCAGCTTCAGCATTTGATGTTGTGGACCATCAGATTTTATTATATCTACTTGAGGAAATTGGTATTACAGATACAGTGTTGAATCAGTTTAAAGGTTTCCTAGTTTCACGTAGTTATACTGTAAAGATGAGTATGTGTTTTCTGTGCCATGGTCAAATGGATGTGGAGTACCCCAAGGATCCCCTTTGTCACCCATTTTATTTAATGTGATGTTATTTTCTTTTGATAGAGATTTAGAAAGAAATGAGATAGAACATATTTTTTCTGCTGATGACATGTAATGACGTGACCCTGTTGTTCCCCATCCCTGGTCCCACATTTGACATTAGAACACATGTGGAACATTGCATTAATATTGTAGAGAAATGGGTATCTAGTTATAGGTTAAAACTGCATGTTGAGAAGACTAAGTTTTTCATTGCTGCTCCTCAATTTCAATCTCCATGGCATTAGACTGACTTTTCTTTGGTTTTGGAAATGAAGGTCCTGGGAATGATATTGGATAGCACTTTTTCATTTGAAAAGCATAGCACTCATCTTGTCATAAAAGCTTTTTTTCTGTTTAAGACACGTTCATTGGATCCATAATTGCTTCAAATCTTTTCAATTTAAATTTCTGTTGCATGCATTAATTTTAAACCAACTAGATTATTGCAACTCATTGTATGCAGGTTGCAATTCTATTCTATTGAGAAGGTTGCAAACATCGCAGAACTCAGCCATGAGGTTGGTTTATTCTGTGGGCAAATATGAGAGTACAACACTTCTCTTAATTAAATCTCATTGGTTACCTATTTATGCCAGGATTAAATTCAAGATTTGTACACTGCTATTTAAGATACTCCATGGTTTATCTCCATATTACATGTGTTCTCTTATCATCCATCCTACTTCAGAAATGCCGTCAAAATTATGAGATCCTTCTGTACTGCATTTCCCCTTTTCCAAAGGGAATTGTTATCAGAGCATTTTGAAATCATCTTTCATGTATTTGTCTGCTAGTTTTTGAAATTGCCTCCCAAAAGAACTTAGATACCTATCAATTTATTTGTGTTATAGAAAACACCTGAAAACTTGGCTCTTTCAGAAATATCTGAGTTAAGCTTCTGTGTTTTGTTTTACTAAGTAGTGTTTGGATGTATTATTCTCTGGGTTGTTCTTAGTTCTCTTGTTTGTAATCCACATTGAGCTGACCAGGTGTAGTGGAATATAAGTGTTCATATCATGTCGTGTCTTGTCTCTTCAACAACAGTCCTACTTGAAAAACAAACATACTCAATAGTTCCAAAGGAATGATCCCCCGCATCAAGGGAAAAATAGACCAGTTATCTTATATCGAAACATTAATCTTCTTCAGTTTGCAAACCCTTTTCCAGTGGTCACTACATAAATCTCCAAGCACATTAGATCAGTTCAAGCACATTCACTCTGACAAAATTGTTGCTCCTGAAGCAGGTTGGTGAAACAAGGGGCCCTTGTCAGGGTCAATGGACTTGAACAGATCTGATATTCTTGGGGATTTATGTGGTGACCACTGGAAAAGGGTTTGCGAACTAAAGAGGATTAACATTTCGATGTAAGTGGTCTTTTTTCCCCTTGATGTGGGAGTTCAGTTCTTTGGCGCTATTAAGCATATTTTTGTTTTGTTTTTTATTTGGATTTTTCAGTAGTAGCTCAAGGTGAGTTACATTCAGGTACACTGGGTTTGTTTTTCAAGTAGGACAGTTGTTAAAGAGACATCACTTCGGGTGTTATTTAAGGAATTAGTTTGCATGGACTGATTTTTTCAGTAGCGATTTTTTTCTCCAAATTATTTTGAGAGTTGTTTCTCATTACCTTTTCTAGTCTGTAGTTAGAAGCCAGTGATAGAGAAACCCATTTGGGGTTGACTGGCAAGTCTGTGGACTGCTTCCTCGGGGTAGTTGAGGCTTCAGTTGTTTTCAGTTTTTTGATAATGTTTCATGGTGTCATTTCACACAGCCCTATGCAAAATATATGTTAGTTTTACACATATTATACTGTGACAGTAATGAACCTTAGTCCAAAGCCGAGGTATGTGGAGTATGATTTCAGAGTCTCAATTTCACTGCTAGCACTTGATGAAGCACATTACAGTGTGCTAAGGAGAGCTTCCTTCTGGAGTTCATAGGATGTAACGTGTGTGATTCACTTTCAAATATGACCATATGCAGAAGGGATGAAAATCTCCTTGAGAGAGCCCCAAGAACTGAACCATGGTAAACAACAGCAGGGAAGAATCTGAAAGCTTCTCCAAAAAGGTGATTTCTTGTGAAAGAAGACTAGAGAGAGGGGATAAGTTTACTGTTTGCTGTGCCTTTGCTCTGGTCATGATCTTGGGTTCAGAGTCCACAGTGCTTTGCTTTGGATAGTCATCTACCCCTAAAAAATAGCACTGTTTCTTTATTGTAGCTCTGTGGGTGTAAATACAACAGCACAGCTCAATTAGGATGTTTCTAGTAATCCACTAATTATTAAACAATTGCCAAACTCCATTATTAAAAGCACAACATGATCATTACAATGGTTTTAATGAGCTGCTGATTATTGCTGGAGGCCTATTACAACTTACTTTTTAAAGTCATTAGTATCTAAACATTATTATTAGAAATTGTGTCATTACATCCAAAAATCTCAAAATAAACACTGTCTGTTTGCACATAATTAACTCTGATCCTTGAGGAAGCATTGTGCAGTCTTCCAGTTGTTGAAATTGATGCCTGAATTTCATGACAATATGAAATTTGTTTAATGGAGTGATCATAAGATGTGAGGTAGGAACTGGTGACAACTGGGCAGGGAATATTGATCTTGGTTGGTGACCAAGCTTTAGGTTGTAAGGTAAGGGATTTTCAATTTGGCTTATTCCTTTTTTATTTTCACTAACATAGTAAATAATGGCAGATAAAGACCTGTACAGTCCATCCAGTTTGCCCAACAAGATGAACTTATAGCATAAGGTATGATGCAATACTACATCATATGCATATTTGATCTTGATTTGTCCTTGCCATTGTCAGGGCACAGACTGTAGAAGTCTGCCTGGCACTGGCCTTGTTCTCCAACTACTGAAGCTGTCATCGAAGCTTCACTCCAGCCCATCCAAATCTATCCAGCCATGATCAGGGCACAAACCACAGAAGTCTTCCCGGCACTGGCTTTGCTTCCCAATTACTGCAGTTGCTATCTAAGCACCACTAAGTTTGTTTGGTTCCATTCTTTCTATGCAGGATTCCTTTGTGTTTATCCTACGCATTTTTGAATTCCATTACCGTTTTCATCTCCACCACCTCTTGCAGAAGGACGTGCCAGGTATCTTGAAAAAGTAACTCAAAGTGAGTTACATTGAGATACAGCAGATATTTCTCTGTCCTTTGAGGGCTTGCAATCTAAAAAGGCAGTTCTATAAAGTGTGTCTACCTTTAGGCACCAATAACATTCACTAGCCGTTAGCGTATTAGCCCTTTTCCTCTGGATTATATATAGAATGACTAGAGATATGTGCTGAAATCGGCATGGATTGTACAACAAGGCACGTAACTTAATTGGCTTAACAAGCTAATCAGCATTGATAATAGCTCTTAACAATCAATAATAAGCAGAAATTGGCACTGATTAGAATTTACATGCACAACTCTCTAAGTGTATTCCGTAACGAAATGCGCTGAACTTCTAACGTGCGTGGTTATGGGCGGGGAAATGGGCATGTTACATAGTAACATAGTAGATGACGACAGATAAAGACCTGTATGGTCCATCCAGTCTGCCCAACAAGATAAACTCAAATGTTCTACTTTATATGTATACCTGACCTTGATTTATCATTGCCATTTTCGGTGCATAGACCATAGAAGTCGGCCCAGTACTTGCCCCTCCTCCTGTCACCCAATCTTTGCTAAGCTTCTGAGGATCCATTCCTTCTGAACAGGATTCTTTATGTTTATCCCACACATTTTTGAATTCCATTACCGTTTTCATGTCCACCACCTCCCTTGGGAGGGCATTCCAAGTATCTACCACTCTCTCTGTGAAAAAGTACTTCCTGACTTTTTTCTTGAGTCTGCCCCCCTTCAACCTCATTTCATGTCCTCTAGTTCTACCGCCTTGCCATCTCCAGAAAAGATTTGTTTGTGGATTAATACCTTTCAAATATTTGAACGTCTGTATCATATCACCCCTGTTTCTCCTTTCTTCCAGGATATACGTGTTCAGGTCAGCAAGTCTCTCCTTATATGTCTTGAAACGCAAATCAAATTTACGCACATAATTATAGAATATGGCCCAGTGCACCTAAATCTACGTGCTGGGATTTGCGCCACATTTTCATTGGTGTAAATGGATGTGCATAGTTTTAGGTGCTGAGATATCAACTAAGTGTATTCTATAATCAGTGCCTAAATCTAAGTGCCGATTATAGAATACGCTTAGACAGCACTGATTTCAGCGCCGACTTTTTAGATGCCACATATAGGATCTCCTCCTATGTGCATGATTGGTGCCAATAAGTGGCAGTTACACCTGTAGGTGCTAGGCACTATTTTATAAACAGTGTGCCAAAAATCACATAGGGGTAAATTCTATAAACAGTGCTGAAAAATCAGTGCTGGAAACAAGGTGTGGAGCGCTATTCTATAAACAGCTCTCTGAGTTGCATACGGTTTATAAAATAGTGCTTAGAGCCGATTCCTGTGCTCAAAGCTGGGCGCTGGTATTTACATCAGCTGACACCTAGTATAAATGCTGGCGCCCAATTCTTGGCAGTTATTCAGAGGAATGACACTATTCTATAACAACACATGCAATTTTTTGAACACCCATGCCCTGCCCCTGGCCTCGCCCCCTTTTGAGTTCTGCACTAATGGATTTGAGTGCCTGGTGTTATAGAATATTGTGCATGAAAATGGGTGTGCAAATGCCAATTAATTGCAATAACTGATTGTTAACATCAATTTATTGCAAGTTAATGGCTCGTTAGCTAATTAATTTGCATGCATATCTTCAATCTATGTGCAAATTTTGGAGCACATTTTTCTGCACCATATATGGAATCTGGGGTGCACAGTTGCAAGGGGGAGCATGAACATGGGTAAAGTGTTGGCAGGTCATGGGCATTTCACCTAGCAATATGTGCAACTTACAGCACTTTTGTTCTAGCACGTCACTTTGCACCTTCGCTCAGATTACGTCTTTTTAAAGACTGTTATCCTGACACCCAGTATTCATCAGTGACTCTATGTACAGACCCCTGATGTAGGCTTTATACCGAAACACAGTGCTGTGTCAGGTCTTGAGGAATTAAGACTTTCCAGCTTATTTTCGAAAGAGAAAAACGCCTATATTGCGACCCAAATCGGGAGATGGGCGTTTTTCTCCCGTGGGCTCCCAAATCGGTATAATCGAAAGCCGATTTTGGGCGTTTCCAACTGCAATCCGTCGCGGAAATGGGTAAAGTTGACGGGGGCATGTCGGAGGCGTGGTGAAGGCGGAACTGGGGTGTGGTTATCGGCCGAGGAGAGATGGCGTCTTTAGCTGATAATCGAAAAAAAAGGCGTTTTTACCGCGATTTTGGGTCACTTTTTTTGGACCCTTTTTTTTCACAAACTGGTCCCAAAAAAGTGCCCCCACTGACCAGATGACCACTGGAGGGAATCGGGGATCACCTCCCCGGACTCCCCCAGTGGTCACTAACCCCCTCCCACCAAAAAAAACCTACTTTAAAAACTTTTTTTCCAGCCTCTATGACAGCCTCAAATGCCGTATCCACCTCTATGACAGCAGAATGTGTTCGATCCTCTCACAGCCTTTCCCTGGGTCAGATGTGGCTCTCGGGTGCACTACAGGGTCACATCAGCATTGCATTGTGGTGGGTGTAGGGTATTGGGCTCCGTGATTTCATTAGCTTGTGTTACAGTCTCACGATGTTGGTAGTTGGTAGGCTCTTCTCCCATGGTGCTTTTTCCCCTGCCTACTGGGTCAGAGTGTGTCCTGTTGTGTTTCCTGTTGTAGTCCATGCGGTAGTGGCCATTTTTGTAAGCCAGTTTTACTTCCCTTTCCTGTGTTAGCCACGTTACAGAACTTAGTTCTTCCCTTGAATGTGGCTGAAAGAGGGCATTGTACAGCATTCTGCCAGCTCTGACCTACTGCTAATCTCAGTACCAGGGAGACTCGTTGCCAGTGGGGCACAACCTCTGATCTGCAGTTAACTGTGAGTAAAGGCGGTTATTCCAATAAAGGACGTTTTCTGAGAGATTAGTCTTCAGGTGTCAACTGGTGTGCCAATGTTATACAGCAGCAACAAGTCCTAGAGGCCTGCGTGTATGCAGGTCCCTGGAGCACTTTTAGTGGGTACCACAGTGCACTTCAGCCAGGTGGACCCAGGCCCTTCCCCCCTACCTGTAACACTTGTGCTGGTAAATGGGAGGCCTGCAAAACCCACTGTACCCACATGTAGGTGCCGCCTTCACCCCTAAGAGCTATGGTAGTGTTGTACATTTGTGGGTAGTGGGTTTTGGGGGAGGGGGGTTGGGGGCTCAGCACCCGTGTTAAGGGAGCTATGCATGTGGGAGCGTTGTCTGAAGTCCACCGTACTGACCTCTAGGGTGCCCAGCTGGTGTCCTGGCATGTCATGGGGGAGAGTGTACTACGAATCGTGGCCCCTCCCACGACCAAATGGCTCGGATTAGGACGTTTTTCAGCTGGGCGTTTTTACTTTCCATTATCGCTAAAAAAAATAAATGCCCAGCTGAAAAACGTCCATTTTTTCGAAAATACGGTTCGGCCCACCCCTTCACGGACCCGTTCTCGGAGATAAACGCCCATGGAGATAGGCGTTTGCGTTCGATTATGCCCCTCCACGTTGATTACATCTTTTGTCCTTCTCTTATTTTGTGGAAAAGCCCTGCTACTTACAATACTTCTCCTGCTGGCTTCTACTTACGTAGTGCTACACGGTCCTCTGCTTTTGCGGTGTCCCGCAACTTACATAATGCCATCAGCTGTGCATGTTGCATGCCACACTTACACATGTTCACTTCCATCTGCTTTTGAGATGACGTAACTAGCTATGCCTACATTTTGATGTGCCAAAGTGTCTTTGAGCTAGTATTCTATAACAGCTTAGGTGTGCCTTTAAGCTGTAATAGAAATGGTGCTACCACACCCCTTTCTGGTGCCTAAAACTTAAGAAAAACAGAAGAGTACAGAATGATTTTAATTATAAGATGTTCTGCTCTGTGTTCATGTATACTGTAGCTTTCAATCAAGCAGTTTTACAATGCTGTTACCATCTTACCTATGTGATGTTATTGATTTAACATTTTTGTCTGCTCTTTGTTAGCCTCATTTTATTATGTTTATAATGTTTTTAGATTAGTGATTATTATTTGTTCATTTTAAAATGCACAGTGAGGTGAAGGAAGCTATTAGAGTTAAGAGAAAATCCTTCAGAAAATGGAAGAAGGAACCGACTGAAAATAATAAGAAACAGAATAAGGAATGTCAAGTCAAATGCAAAGCGCTGATAGGGAAGTCAAAGAGGGACTTTGAACAAAAAGATTGCGTTGGAGGCAAAAATTACATAGTAAAAAGTTTTAAAAATATATTAAAAGCAAGAAGCCGGCAAAAGAATCGGTTGGACTGCTAGATGACCGAGGGGTAAAAGGGGTAATCAGGGAAAACAAAGCCAGATTTCGGAGAGATACTGGTGCCAGAAATGGTATTCAAAGCTGATGAGTCGGAGAAACTGAATGAAATTTCTATAAACCTGGAGGATGTAATGGGGCAATTTAACGAATTGAAGAGTAGAACATCTCCTGGATTGGATGGTATTCATCCCAGAGTATTGATTGAATTGAAAAATGAACTTGCAGAACTATTGTTAGTAATATGTAATTTATCTTTAAAATCGAGCGTGGTACCAGAAGATTGGAGGGTGGCCAATGTAACGCCGATTTTTAAAAAAGGTTTCAAAGGAGATCCGGGAAATTCTAGACCAGTGAGCCTGACATTGGTGTCGGGCAAAATAGTAGAGACTATTATAAAGAACAAAATTACAGAGCATATTCAAAAGCATGGATTGATGAGACAAAGCCAACATGGATTTGGATGGCTTCCTAAAGGAAAAAGTCCTTAGACCATTATTAAAATTGACTTGGGGAAAATCCACTGCTTATTTCTGGGATAAACAGCATAAAATGTATTGCACTCTTTTGGGATCTTGCCAGGTATTTGTGACCTGGATCAACCACTGTTGAAAACAGGATGCTGGGCTTAATGGACCTTTGGTCTGTCCCAGTATGGCAATACTTATGTACTTATTTACTTATGTAAGCCCAGAATCCTATTTCCAACAGTGGTTGATCCAGGTCACAAGTACCTGACAAGATGCCAGAACAATAAAACAGATTTTTTGCTGCTTATCCTAGAAGTAAGAACTGGATTTTCCCAAGTGCATCTTAATAATGACTTATGAACTTTTCTTTTAGGAAATTATCTAAACCTTTTTAAAACCCCACTAAGCTAACTTCTTTTACCATATTCTCTGACAATGAATTCCAGAGTTTAATTACATGTTGAGTGAAGAAATATTTTCTCTGGTTTGTTTTAAATTTATAGAGATGACCCCTAAATTTTACATGAGGTATTAGAGGATGAAGTGACTTGCCCAAGGAGCGGAGGTAGAATTTACACCTGGCTTCCCTTGGTCTCAGCCCGCTCCTCTAAGCATTAGGTAGTCCTAGGTTTTTCAACTCCGTTTCAAATATTTTCCAATTAAGAAACACCCAGAATGCTTTCAAAGTACAGATTTAATTAATCAAATATGACTTATCTCTTCCTTATGATCTAGAAGCAGGTGATCACTGTAGTCAAGAGAGTGCAACCTGTAGCAAATAAGTTTACATTTCTGTGTTCCTACCTTAAAATGTTGTATTTCATTGTGCCTGAAATTGAATTGTGATTATTTCACACAGAATAGCAAATTGTTTACTAGCAAACAAAACAATAAGATCTGCTGTCAGAGAAAATGACTACTTATAGCAAAATATTACAACAAAATAGCGGAAAAAGCCTCAAAAAGCTTCTGGGTCTTGAATTGACCTAAAGAAGCTATGTCGGGTCGAAAAACCCTGCTTTCATCACAGGCATATAAAAACGCTACTGCTACGCTACGCTATCTAAATATTATCAATTTTACTTAATTATTTATTATATTCAACTTGTGATCATCTATGTGTTAAATAAACACCACACTTATCTTTGCGGTGGGTGCTTCATAACAATGGATAGCGTGAAAATGCTGAATTCTTCCCTCTCCACCAGTGCGGGGATGCAATGCAATATTCCAAGGTTTGTTGTATCTGTACATAAGATGCAATATGCTGTGAATATAGGCTGGGGTCAAAAAGTTTAAATTTATAGTTCTCCTCACTGACTGCAGATTCAGTCTACAATTACACAAAGACCAATTTCTCATTGATTTTAGCAATGAGACCTTGAGTCTTTCTTTGATAATGGCCAAAACTGTAATTACCTATTTAAGAGAAAATGTTTGATTTAAAGTAAGAAGAAAGAATGAGACAGAAGAGAATAGAAGAAATTACTAGAAAAATGGGACACAGTGAACCTTGGCAATTTGGTGTACCTTGATGATGGGTATTTCAATGAAGACAATGCAAATATCAACTGTTGTCAAATATTTTGCGTGTTTATATAATAAAGATAACTTTTAAATTAAAGAAGCTGAAAAGAGTACACATGGAGGGGCATAATCAAACGAAAACGCCTATCTCCATGGGCGTTTATCTCCGAGAACGGGTCCGTGAAGGGGCGGAGCCAACCGTATTTTCGAAAAAAATAGACGCCCATATGTTATTCGCTACTTTGTGAGCTGGGCGTTTTTGTTATTCAGTGATAATGGAAAATGAAAGCGCCCAGCTCAAAAACGAATACATCCAAGGCATTTGTTCGTGGGAGGGGCCATGATTCGTAGTGCACTAGTCCCCCTCACATGCCAGAACACCAACCGGGCACCCTAGGGGGCACTTTTACAAAAAAAAAAAAAAGGTAAAAGAGCTCCCAGGTGCATAGCACCCTTCCCTTGTGTGTTGAGCCTCCCAAATCCCCCTCAAAACCCACTGCCCACAAGTCTACACCATTACTATAGCCCTAAGGGGTGAAGGGGGGGCACCTACATGTGGGTACAGTGGGTTTGGGGGGGTTGGACGACTAACGCATTAAGCAGCACAATTGTAACAGGTAGGGGGGGGGATGGGCCTGGGTCCACCTGCCTGAAGTCCACTGCACCCCCTAATAAGTGCTCCAGTAACCTGCATACTGCTGCCAGGGAGGTGGGTATGACATTTGAGGGTGAAAATAAAAAGTTGTGAAACGTCATATTTTGTGCTGGGAGGGGGTTTGTGACCACTGGGGAAGTCAGGGGAGGTCATCCCCGATTCCCTCCAGTGGTCATCTGGTCATTTAGGGCACTTTTTGGGGCCTTATTCGTGGAAAAACAGGGTCCAGGAAAAGTGCCCTAAATTCTCGCTAAAATCGCATATTTTTCGACCATTATCGGCGAAAGGGCGCCCATCTCTGTTCGCCCGATAACCACGCGCCAGTTCCGCCTTCGACACGCCTTCAACACGCCCCCGTCAACTTTGTCCGCATCCGCGACGGAGTGCAGTTGAAAGCGTCCCAAATTCGGCTTTTGATTATACCGCGTTATTCGTTTTTGTGAGATAAACGCCCATCTCCCGATTTAGGTCGGAACTTGGGCGTTTTTCTCGTTCGATTATAAGCTGGATAGAGTGACACATTGGGACATTTCCCCTTTTTTTGTTCACCGACTCAAGTATCTTTATTTGGAGGAACTGGTGAGGAGAGACTTGGCAAACTGTGTCTTGGGTTGCAGGGGGCTATGTTGTTAGGTGTGAGGAAGACAATTTGAAGGGTCTATGTGTTGTGACTGTATGTGAATTGTGTATTTCTGTCAGTGGTAAGATATGTGCATGTCTGAGACAGGGGCGTAGCCATGGGTGGGCCCAGGCCCACCCACTTTCCGTCCAGGCCCGCCCGCCCATGTCGCTCGCAGAAATTCGTTGTCCTCCCCAGTCCCCGCCAGCGCTGCATTCTTTTCTTCGATTGTCGCCGGCAGCGCTGCCATTCACACAGGCAGCTCCGCCCCCCTTTGCCACGTCCATCTGGCCCTATGTACACAGGAAGTGCATCAGAGTGGGCCAGATGGACGCGGCAGAAGGGAGTGAAGCTGCCTGTGTGAATGCCAGCGCTGCCGGCGACGATCGAAGAAAAAAATGCAGGTACTGAAGCTGCCTTGTCTCTTCTGCTGCGCCGGTTGAAAGGGTTGCTGGCAGCGTGTAAGAATCACTGCTGCTGGCTGAGTCTCACCTGAAATCCTTCCCTCTGCCATGTCTTCCCCCCCAACTATTAAGTAATTTCCTGGGAGGAACGCGCAGCAGAGGGAAGGCTTCTGGGTCATCATCAGCAGTGCAGCAATTCTCTCTCTTACATGCTGCCAGCAACCCTTTGAAACATGCTGCGGTGCCGTGATGCTCCTGATGCTGCATGGAGGGGGGGTTGGAGAGAAGATAAAATTGTTGGACTGCTTGGGCATGGGAGTGGAGGGGAGGGAAAGAAAAGAGATGCTACACAGGGGGTGTAGGAGTGAGGGAAATTGTTAGGGAGGGGAGGGAGAGATGTCGGGGGGTGTAGGAGAGGGAGACATGCATGGGAGAGTAGAAGAAAGGGGATCATTATTGGGATATGGGGGGAGAGAGGGGGATAATTGCTGGATGTAGGGTAGGGTGGGGAGGGAAGGAGGGGTGAATGACAAAAGGAGAAATGTTGGACCTGGGAGGGAGGGGAGGAAAAGGTACTGCACAGGGGAGAGAGGGATGAAGGAGAAATGTTACATGGTGGTGGAAGAGATGCTGCAAGGGGGGGAAACAGATGTTAGACTTGGGATGCAAGGGTGAGAGAGAAGAGAAAAATAGGGAACAATGTTGAACATGAGGGCGGAGGAGGGGGAAGAAGGAGGGAGATGTAGGATCCAGGGGTAGAAGACAGTGAGGGAGAAATGCTGGAATGTGGGTGGGAGGGAAGAGGGGGAGAATTGCTGGCCCCTGGGGGAAGGGGCAAGAGGAAAGAGAGAAAGGACAGGAAGACGCTAGGCGGGGATAAAGGGTGGAGAGAGGAGAAAGAGGGAGCAGATGCTGGGCTAGAAGGGTTGGAAGGAGGCAGACACTGGGATGGTGGAACCATGTGGAAGGCCAAGGGGGTGGTAAGGAAATGAACGAGAAGATGATAGTGATTACGGGGAGTAGATTGAAGACGGAAGGCTGGAAAAGGAGTGAGATGGGGAATAGGAGAGCTAGTGGGTGAAAGAAGGAGATGGAAATCAGATAGGTATCTGAAAAGTAAAAAGGAAAAGGATTAGAAGATGAAATTTGAGTGGACAGAGAGCAGGAAAGAAAGAAAAAAGATAGGAAAGAGCTAAAATGAAACAAACATCAATATGTCAGTGTAGTGAGGGAATGGAATGAGCGTGGAGAAAAGACAAATGAATAGCAGCTGCTTGAAGGAGAATTAACATAAAGACAGGAAAGTGGAAAAGAGAAACTTGAACCAACATAATGGAAAAATAAAATGACCAGACAACAAAGGTAGGAAAAACATTTTATTTTGAATTTATTAACTGAAATTTGTTAGCTTGAGAAATGTGCACAGCGGATATCATTTTATTGTGTTCAGTAGAAAAAAAGAAATATATTTCTGATTTTATTTCTCCACTGTAACATGCCAAGGTTCTGAGTTCAATTTTTGTCTACATATTTTTATTTCTAATTTGTGATCCCTTGTACTGTATTTGGTGAGAGTCTAGGCCCTAGCATGTCTAACACTAGTCCCGACCCTTGCTGTAGCTGGTGGGGATCCCCAACCTACATCAGCTGAGGACCTCCTCTAAAAGCAGCTAAAACTCCCTTCTACTAAGCTTGGCAGATGGCGGCAACATCCTTGAGCCACCGATAACTAAGCATGCATGGGGTGCCAGCATTGGTGACTCAAGGCATTGTTGCTATTGCTGCCTGCCAAGCTTGATAAAAGGGATTTGTGGCTGTCTTCGAAGGAAGTTTTCAGCTGACAGAGCTTGGGGATCTTTATGAGCTAAAGTATATTTTGAATTGGGAGGTGCCAGGGGAGATGTGGAGAGTGCGGGGAGGAAGGGGGCAGAGACAGAGAGAAAATTTTGTGCCCACCCACTTTGGGCTCAGGCCCACCTAAAATTGGCCGTCTGGCTACGCCACTGGTCTGGGATGTCTTGTGGATGTCTGGACTGCATGGGAGATGCTGGTCAGAGTTGGGGGTTGGGTCTGATGGTGAGCGGGAGAAGGTATAGGATGGGGGAGTGTGTGTCAGGGTATCTAATAGGGGTATAAAATGTGGGAGGCTGTCAGATAGTTGGTGCTTGGGAGGGCATAGAGGTATTCATATTCCTCTCCCCCCCTCACGCTCAGGCCCTTTTTTCTCCCTCTTGTACTTTTCCCTCCTCCCTCTTCCTCACACCTATATTCTACTTCCTCCCTTCCTACTCCTCTCCTTGCAATCACTCTCCATCCCTCTAGTCTGTCCTTACTTCTTCAGCCTGCTGCTCTTCCTTACTGCAGCTGGGATATCTTGACCTCTTCGTGTGGTGTGGAGCTTGGGATCTCTGCAGTGCACTCAGTTCATCTTCATTGCAGCTACAGCCTGACCTTTTCTTCCTGTGCTGTGAGGTTTGGAATACCTATAGCACCTAGGGGTTATTTTACAAAGGCGCACCAAAAACTGCCCTGCGACAGTGTGGGTATGTGTTTTTGGCGTGCACCAGACCCTTATTGTACCGTGTCTGGAAAAAAGGGATTATTTTAATGGGCTCAGAAAAAGAACATATGGCAAAATAAAAGCCAGCGTGTGTCCATTTTCAGCCTTAGACCTTACCGCCAACCATTGACTTAGAGGTAAGGTTTCACACGCTACCTGGGCAGTGAGCATGTAGCGCATACCAACTGCCATTTACCGCCGGGTAGGTGCCCTGTAGTAGAAAATATTCTACCTCATGTTTTTGGCACATGCCAAATTCAGAATTACTGCCCGGGCATGCAGTAGCCAGGTGGTAAAGTCGATTTGTTGTGTGCTGGATGTGTGTAGGCCTTATGCACCTTTGTAAAAGGGCCTCCTAGTGAATGGTTGTTGCAGGTGTGCCCTGCTCTTTCCTTCTTGTAGCGCCTCCTACTGTTCCTTATGTATGAGTTTGTGCATGCACAAATAAACCTATGGGTACAGATGGACAGACAGACAGATCCTCCCTAATAGGTGCTATTGTTCCAGCAAGACATGCTTAAAAATGTTCTATTCCTCCATAGTTTTAAGCATACAAATATAACTGGTTAGCTTTGCAACTAATTTTAGGGCAGCCTTTTTGTTGTGCTAACTTTAGCTGCTTACTTAACCAGTTAGTGGTTGAATATGGCCGCTAACTGGTTAAGTCCCGGCTGCTCCCAGGTTCCATCCAAACTCCATCCACAGACATCTCCAGCACTAACCAGACAGTATAGGGGTGGTCTGTGGTGATATTCAGTGACATTGTCCGGTTAAGTGTCGCTGAATATCAACACTTTGTTGGTCACAAGCAATTAAACCAGGCAGGAGCTTCTTCTTCCCAGTTAAATTGCTTTGAATATTGACCTGCATTTTGTAGAACACTCACACCTGCCAATGACATGGCATAAGAGCGTGAGCATACACATGGGTGCAAAACTAGCACTATGAAGCACTATATGTGTTTTCCTATAACAAAGATATATGGGAATATAATACTTGGCACTATCCAGCATCAATAACCTGACTTACATATACAGACCCAGACTTTTCATCTCTAAAGCCTCGTCCTGCATACAAAGACTGCTGATAAGATTATCAGTGTATTAGAATAACAAGGTTATTATGCTAAATTGACGTCATGGCCATAACAGCTAAGGACTCTTTGGAATTACCCTTGCAGTTGGAGAGACATTATGACTGGCAAAACTGCACATTGTTTGTGAGACTCTGGCTCTTTACCAAGGTGCCCCCTCAATGTGGTGCCAGTGAGAAAATCATGTGGCCCCTGAAGTCACAACAATGATGATAACAATGCTATGTGGACGTCATCCACAAGGCCAGAACGTGCATTATCAGTACAGCTGCAGTTTGTGATTTCTCCATAAATGGAGATAAAGGGCTGCTGTATCAACATCCCGTGTGAGGAGCAAGCCTGTGTCCGGATCAGACTGACCATCTGAAGAACACTGCTATCTCGAGGTCTACATCAGGTTGTCATGCACCTTTGTATTAGCGCTCTGTGAGGATAGAGTAGCCTGACTAGATTAGAATTCCACCTAGGGATTTATGTGCATTTACTCTGAGCTATTTCTGTGATGAGATTGGCTTTATCTTCATTCCTGCTTTTCTTATATCTGCTGCTACCGTAAATAAATAATTACCCTATTTTTATAATTGGGTGTAGAGTTAGTTCTTTCTATTATTTTGGGTGCAGCGAGCTTGGATCTAAGGATAAGGGCGAACAGACTTGCTTCTGACACTTCACTCACTAATGTTAGTCTTGTTTGGGACTCATTACTTGCAGAATTTATACTGTGTCAGGTACCCCAATAACACCCCAAAAGTGTGTTATCTGTATTGCATCTACAGGTATGCCAGTGCTGACTGTATGCTAGTGTTCTAAAATAGAATCTTGGTGCCAGGATGCCATTACAGAATTGGCACAAAATTCATGATATTGGAGCACCTAGAATTGGCAAGTAACTGATTTTTATGGAGAAGATAGCACATGCCAAATCAGCATTACCACTCGGCTACCACATGCCCCGGGTGGTAATTCTGAATTTGATGTGCGCTAAAAATACACAGTAGAAAATATTTTCTATCATGTGGCGCTTACCTGGAGGTAAATGGCAGTGGGCGTGCACTGCATGCCTACAGCCCGGGTACCATGTGAGACCTTACTGCTAAGTCAATGGGTGGCAGTGAGGTCTCAGGCCAAAAATGGATGCACGCTGGGTTTTTTTTTGCCGCACGTCCAGTTTCCAGCCCCTTAAAAAAGGCCCTTGTTCCAGAACATGGCAAAAACTGGCCTGGCGCATGCCCAAAAGATGCGCCTGCACTGCTGCAGGCCACTTTTTGGTGTGCCTTAGTAAAAGGGCTCCTAGTTTCTTTAACTCTGAATTCCTGCAAGATGGGTGTACAGTGCATTCTTCCATAGTAAAGGTTATCAATAGAAATCAAACAAAATAAAACATGGAAAAGAAAATAAGATGATACCTTTTTTATTGGACATAACTTAATACATTTCTTGATTAGCTTTCGAAGGTTGCCCTTCTTCCTCAGATCGGAAATAAGCAAATGTGCTAGCTGACTAGCATGCTTGAATGTTTTCACTTATATACACTGTCAGCTAGCACATTTGCTTATTTCCGATCTGAGGAAGAAGGGCAACCTTCGAAAGCTAATCAAGAAATGTATTAAGTTATGTCCAATAAAAAAGGTATCATCTTATTTTCTTTTCCATGTTTTATTTTGTTTGATTTCTATTGATAACCTTAAGAGTGGACTAACACGGCTACCACACTTCCATAGTAAAGAAAATAAGATTGTTTGCATTGAAAAAGAAGTGAAATAAAAGCCTGGAATGGTGTAGTAATAAACCCTAGTGCAAAAGTACTTATGCTGGTTTTCAGATTAGACCAATTTTGATTTATGGAGGTTTTATTCAAAATGTGCTGAAATTCCCAGTGCTCTCTTCTGCTTAAAAGCTTATTCCATTCCGATCAGCAGGTAGAAAAGCCTGCAGCATAAGCTCTCTCTTATTGCCACTTTCCTTCACACTTTCCTTTTCTTAGTTTGAATTTACTGATCTGTTTCTGTAGACATAAAGCTGGATTAACAGATAAACAGCCTAGAAATCATAATAATTGAATTTGAAAGGCAGATGCCTGCAGTTTGGTTTAAGATAAAAGTCACCATCCTGAACTGAGGAGGAAAGCGAAGGAAGGAGAAAGAAGGAATTAAAAGGTGTTTAATTGACTTGGATTGATGTCCTCACTCTTGCCCATTTGAGAGTCATTTTCAAAAATACTTAAGTAAACTGAGCAATCTGAAAATTGTTTTCACTCCATCTGATTACATGTGGGTTTCCTTAGCATTCATACTTTTAGTTGGATTGATATGTGTTATGAGTGAGACTGGAAAATGAGATGCACAGATTGTATTTCCAAATCTGTGCCTCTTATTTTACAAAGACATTTCCTACTGGCATAAAAATGATGAAGGAAGATAATGGATCACAGTATATTAATATTTACTTCATTCACAGCAGGTATTGGTGGGTTTTTACTTTACAAGTACCCTTATTTTATTAATACATTAAACAATTATTTTATCCTAATCTTTTTCACTAGCATTTCACATAGTTACAAGTTCAAAATAGTCATGAGATATTGTTTTTAAAATGTAGTTTTATGTATATTTTCACCTATGTATCACTATTTGTTTATGTAATTTTGTTTATTTAGATTTTGCTCACATGTTTTTCAGTAGTAGCTCAACATGAGTTATGTTCAGGTACACTGGATATTTTTCTGTCCCAGGAGGTCTCACAATCTAAGTTTGTACCTGAGGCAATGGAGGGTTGAGTGACTTGCCCAAGCTCACAAGGAACAGCAGTGGGATTTGAACTGGCCACCTCTGGATTGTAAGACTGGTGCTCTAACCACTAGGCCACTCCTCCACTGTGCTGTTTTAGAACATTGGGCTCCTACCACAGGTGTTCACACCAAAACACAACCACGTCGAGTCAGGCGGTAAATAAATCCTTGACAGCGACACAACTACAGCCAACTACTTTTCGGGGTTTCCCTCTCTGTCAATTTTGCAGAGGCCTACCCACTCACCCAATTTCTTCTTGTCATCAACCTTGATCAGGTTGATCTGATGTTCTGCACACAATGCCTCAACCAGCTTCACATACATGGGTTCATCGCAGTTGGAAGCAAGAACACAAAGGTGGGCTTGGTGCTTGTCCAAGGCTTTGGCAGCTTCTCTAATACCACGAGCTAAGCCATCATGGATTAGTGCGGTCTTAAGCACTTCTTGCAGGGCGGTGTTAACATCCATTACATCTCCAGCAGCAATGCCTTCCTCGGTCATCTTTGGATGATCGGCGGATGTCTTGCGCCCGGTGCTGAACTTCTTCGGAGTCCACAAGAAAGATTATTGTATTATATTTTTCAATTTTTAAAGTTGACTCTTGATGAAGGCTTGTATAGCCAAAACACAGACTGTGTAGAGTCTACATGTCTTGAGACGTGATTATTTTATTTTTTTTATTTATTTAAATTTTCCAATATATCACCACATAAAGTGAATATGCAATCGGCATTATTTAACATTAGGAAACAAAAATGATAAGTATATATCTTTACAGCCCATTTGTCCACAAATTAAAGAAATTTGATTCCAAGATTAAGGAAATTAAAAAAGAAAAAAAATACAAAAATTAATAATCAATAGATGCTTCCTCTGGTTCAGACCCCAGCCTGCTAAATTAGGGAAGGTTTACTATATACACATCAACTCTTGCATCAATAAACTCAACTGTTTTGGATCTACAAACTGAAAATGTTTACCCTCAAGCATCACATTACAAAAACAAGGAAATCGCAAAACAAAATTTGCTCCCAATGCCACCACCCTGGGGCGAAGTTCCAAAAAGGCCCTTCATCTCATCTGTATAGGCCGTGAGAGATCTGGAAAGATACGGACCTTTGAGCCCAAAAACAGATTTTCTAAGTGTCTCAACGAAAGCCGTAGTACGGCATTCCTATCAGGCTCCAACTCGAAAGTGGCAAGCAGAGTTAACCTCTGAGTAACTATTTCTAATGAGCTTTCTAGGAATGAGGTAAGATTCATTCCCTCCCCTATTACGGGGGGGGGGGGGGGGTTCCCACCTCCACTCCAGTACTCCCGATGTAATAAGCCCGTGTAATGGGAGGGAGTGAGTCCTTGTCCATTCCCAGGATGTCCACCAAATATTTTTTAGCCATCTCCAAAGGAGAAATTAGCAGCAATTTGGGAAAATTAAGAAACCTAAGGTTAAATCTTTTAGTCTGATTTTCAAGGTATTCAAGTCGTTTATGTAGGAAATTATTGTCTTTAACCAAAGCTGTTTCTATAGATCCCATTTCTTGAATTTTGATATCCACACGTTCCAATTTCTGGGTTTGCTGTGCAGTCACTTGTGCTTGAAGCAGGGCAGCCTCAGAAAGAACTTCAATATCAGAAGAATTCTGCTTTAAAGTAGTTTGCATAGAGGTTTGGATATTGTAAACCATGTCCCATAGTGACTCCAGCGTCACAATTGCTGGTCTAATCACTCCACTAGCCACAGGAGATTGAGATAGACTATCAGCCCGAGCTAACTTGGAAACAATAGCTTGAGGCAATACCTTTGAAGCCTGTTGTAGTAATGTTTCCCGAAGTTGAGAATCTATCTCCGTTGCTGCAGTCACACCCTCAGACAGGACCAGCTGAGCCACTTCGGCATCTGTCTCTGAACAGCCAGCAACTCTCTTCCAGGCTGGGGAGGTGCAATTCGCTCCACAGGGCTCAAGGAAGCCCCGTTTCCACTCTCAATCGACTCTGAAGGGCCGAGAGCTGCAGTGGGGGTCGAAGTTCCCTGAGGACCCGGTTGCTGCCTGGGAAATTGCAGGGTTGTTTGTTTCATCGTGGAGGAGGTCACAGGAACCGAGGGAAATTCCTTTATCTTCCCCCTCCGCTTCCCCATGGTTAACAAGGCTACAGAGGCACCGAGAGAAACTCACAAACACAGCAGCCTCCAGGAGCAAACACAGGTGCATCTATTCACAGCGCCATCTTGGAAATCTGTGTCACCCCAGGTCCAGTCCTAGATTGAGACGTGATTATTAAAGCCACACTTTCAGCAGTTTGGAGTGACTTGATATGTATTTTCCTTCCTTCCACCCTTGTGATTGTTTCACAGAAGGTGAAGTACAGCACACCTTTATTTAAGGTAGCCTAATGTGGCCACATTTCACCTATTGCAGGCTGCTTCAGGGGCAGTGACTACAAATTATAAATAAGAATATAAGGACATCCGTACAGATTAAAATCTTAATCACATATGCAAAATCATTCAAAATAATGACATGACTTAATACATACATAAACAGATTAACTCCAATTATAATATCATTGATAAAAAATTAAAACAATAAATAACATGCATGCATACTATGGGGCCCTTTTACTAAGCTGCACTAAAAGTGTCCTGCACTATGACTAGCGCATGAGTTCACCCGTGCATTGAGGCCATTTTTAGTGTGGCTGCAAAATGGCCAATTTTTCATTTCTTTAAATAGTGGCCACGCACTAATTTCCCAATTAGTGTGTGGCCATTAGCTTTGGAACCCTTACTGATACCTATTTACTAGGTGGTAAGGGTTTCTGTGCTAACCATGCACCAGGGGCATAGCCAGACCTCGCGGTAGGAGGAGGCCAGAGCTCGAGGTGGGGGGCACATTTTAGTCTGCCGCCCCACCGCCGCCCTGCTGCTCCCCACCCACTGCTGCAGCAAAGTACCTTGGCTGGCAGGAGTCCCCAACCCCCACCAGCTGAAGCCTTCTCCAGTGCCAGTCTCCTGCGCCACCGCATTGCCTGCCCTGCTCTCGCTTCCTCCTCACATCCTGCATGCGCCTTTAAGTAAAATTGAGCATGCTCACATTCACTAAAAGGAGTGTGCAGGACGTGAGGGGGAAGGGAGAGCAGGGCAGGCAACTCATCAGTGCCGGAGACTGGCGCTAGACAAGGCTTCAGCTGGTGGGGGTTGGGGACCCCTACCAGCAAAACCAGGGGCCCGGAGGAAATTTGGGAGAATCAGGCCCCCGTGACCCCATGAAGCTACACCACTGCCATGCGCTAATCAACTGGTGCGCAGCAATGTAGCTACACTAACCTGCTGGGTAAACCTACTCTCTGCCCCAAATTACCATGGGATGCCTGAGTGCACTCCTAAAATCCTAGACATACAGATTAATAACAGATTAAAACAACATCATTGGCTAAATGTTTTTGACTCAGATCAATAAACATGCATAATTAAAAACATGCACATTATATGCAAATACTAAAAAGTGTGTATTTTTTTCTGAGTGCATCAACTTTGGAGAATGCCTGTACAGAATGAAACTCACATGTATCATTTTAAGGATGATTGTGAATCAATCGTACTAAACAGCTTAACACATACCTACAGGGGATTCTGAAAGCACTTTCCCTTTAGTTAAGGCAAAGGATGCTGGCAACCTACATGTAGAATAATCATATAAAGGTTACCAACTGAATCACACTACACAAAGCAGCTAATTGGTCATTTTGTACCTTGGTGGACAGACAGAAAATTGCCTCTTTATGCAGGACTGGCAAACTGGAACCCTCCAGCCCAGGTACACAGATACCAGCAGCAGGTCTTAACTTGAACTAATCAGGTCAATTTGAAAACTCTGGTCAGTGTTTCTTTTAAACTTTGGTCACAACATTTAAACCTATTCTCAGATATTCAGTCCTGGGCACTCTCTGGGTAGCAGTACGGAATGTCCGATAATGTCACCAAATGCCTGAGTTATCCAGGACATAGTGATATTCATAACCACTATCTGGATAATTTCCCATTTTCCCCTTTATTCAGCTATTCTATAAGGTGGTGCATAAGTGCTAAGGTGCATGATTGCAAGGGGAGGGGGGCAGAGCATGGGTGGGCTGTGGGCACAGTGCCAAGCAACATACACATCTTATAGGATAGTATCAATTGCACCCATTCCCCCTAATTCTATAATTATTGGCACTAATTAGATTTAATTGACCTTTATGCACATAAATTTAGGTTTGGGATCTGTGCTTAAGATGTACTTGCAATATGAAAAAGGGGGCTGCAGAAATGTGAGAGTCATAGGCAGAATGGGGGCATTCCTAAAATTAACACACATTTTTATAGAACAACGGGGATACACACCTAGTGTAGGTGCAGACATTTGCACCACATTTCAGTTGGTGTAAGTGACTGCACCTAAAGTTAGGTGTGATTCCTGGGCATAAGCGCTATTCTATAAACTGTGCCTGATTTTAAGTGCGGCTTATAGAATTCCACTTTTTCGACACCAATGTTTTTGTGCCATATATAGAATCTAACCCCTTGCATGCACAATTAGGTGCACACTCTTATATTAGCCGTTTGGGTGTAAGTGATTGTGTCCAACTTTTGCTGCACCACAGTGGATTTACACTAGTATTCTGTTGTGCCATAGTCACACTTAAGTGCCTTTAAAGACTCGGTGCTCATCGTGCCACCTATTTTGAGGTACAGTCACAAAAGAGAGGGTAAAACAGCATCTAATATAATAAAACGCACCGTGAACGTTCTAATGAGGACAACGTTCTGAAGCCATCTGACGTCACTCCCTGGCTGTAGGGTTCGTGGCGTTCGTGGTGTGAAGCCACCCAGCCGTCTCTGCCCCACCCTCGCGTCAAACGTCATGACGTCGAGGGCAGAAACAAAAACAAACAAATCCGGCAGCGCAGCGTCAGGGAAGGAGGCGGCGCTCCCGACGTCTCCAGCCTTCCCTTCGCTGTGTTCCGCCTTCTTCTGATGTCATCCTTGACGTCAGAAGAAGGCGGAACACAGCGAAGGAAAGGCTGGAGACATCGGGAGCGCCGCCTCCTTCCCTGACGCTGCGCTGCCGGAACCGCCACGGAGGTAAATTTAAAAAGAAGAAGAAAAAAAAAATAGAAATAGGGGAGAGAGAAGAGAATGGGCAGTAAAGTTGAACAATGGGAGCGGGAGGGCAGGGAAGAAACGACAGCATAGATGTGAAGGGGGGGAGCATGGATGCGAAGGGGGGGGGGCATGGATGCGAAGGGGGGGGGGGAGAAGAGGGCGGGCCAGGCTGGGATATGGGAGAGAGAGGAGCATGGATGCGAGGGGGGTCATGGAAGGGAGAGAGGGGACTTGCTGGAAAAGGATGAATGGAGGTGGCAGGGGACAGAGGAGAATGGATGGGCATGGATTGGGAGGGCAGGGCTCAGGGAGAGAGGGGAATTGCTGGAAAGGGATGAATGGAGGGGGCAGGGGACAGAGGAGCATGGATGGGCATGGATTGGGAGGGCAGGGCTCAGGGAGAGAGAGGAATTGCTGGATAGGGATGAATGGAGGGGACAGATGGGCATGGATGGATATGGATTGCAGGGCAAGGCTCAGGGAGAGAGGGGAATTGCTGGATAGGGATGAATGGAGGGGATGGATGGATATGGATTGCAGGGCAGGGCTCAGGGAGAGAGGGGAATTGCTGGATAGGGATGAATGGAGGGGACAGGTGACAGATGGGCATGGATTGGGAGGGCAGGGCTCACACTCTCTCATATACAATGTCTTTCTGACTCTCACTCTCACACACTCTGTCTCACACTGTATCACATTCACACTCTATGTGCCACACAGTCACTCACACACTCGCTTGGTCTCATACACTCACTCTCACAGAGAATCTGTGTTTCACACACACTCTCTCTCTCGCCCACACACACACACTCTCTCTCACACTGTGTCTCACATACACACTTGCACACACTCTCATTCTCACACACACACTCTCTCACAAACACACTCACACTCACACCCAGACTCACTCTCTCTCTCACACACTCACACTTTCACTCTGACTCTCACACAGTCACTCTCACATACACTCTCCCAAACATACACACTCCGAGGAAAACCTTGCTAGCGCCCGTTTCATTTGTGTCAGAAACGGGCCTTTTTTACTAGTACAAAATAATACAGAAACAGAAAAAAGCAACACTGGGCTTCCAGGATTGGGATAATCAATGTCCTTCTTTATTGAATAAAGGAGGACATTGATTATCCCAATCCTGGAAGCCCAGTGTTGCTTTTTTCTGTTTCTTACCTATTTTGAGGTGCCAGGTTATAGAATTAGCTCCTGTTTTCTCAGTAGTGTTATTCCTAACTATATCCCAGCTGCTTTCCAGCTTTCCCATGCTTACACACCAGTCTGTGCTTTGCACTTGTACACCTGGCTTCACTTATGCAATCCCAGCTTGTAGACCACTTTGAAGATTTTAAGGGGGCTGCTAACAGGGAATCTGAAACCTCTGAGATGGATGTTTGAATATTCATTCATGAAGGAACACGAAAAGTAGGGTTGTAGACGGTCTTCCAACATATGAGCCAACTTTTCAAAATTATTGGGGGTGCTAAGCCCAATGGAAATGAGCCCTCACTGGACACATACAAGCAATTTTCTCAATATTGCGGGTGCTCAAGCACCCATAGCACCCACAGAGTCAGCTCTTATGTCTTCCAACACAGGAGACAATAGAATAAGGATATCGTAGGGGTTTCTTTCTTCCTCCACATTGGTGGTCTTCTTTCCGTTGAATATTCTTTCATCCAGGAGAAATCATTCATCCTGATAGAATAACACTTCTGTGGTGAAACTGCTGAAAGCTTTCTCAGAGAATGAAACCATGAGAAGCTGAAGGTGTGCAAACTGCAGGAGAACATCAGCCTTTATTTTGGCCCTTAACTAGCAGAGGATAGGTGAGAATAGCAATTCTCCAGCTTTGTTTCTGAGAACATGCAGAGCCATCCTTATGTACGATCTACAGCATGTGTCAACTTTATTTAAGGGGTTTAGATCTAGCAGGAAATTAAGACAGTTCAGGGTTCTAGAAAGAAAGTAAAGGAAGAGCTTAAATATTTAATGCCCCAGAGTTAAAGATTAACATAAAAGTAATTTAATAGAAATGGCTTTTAGCAAGCTTATATCTAATTCATATTTCATGACCAAAATGGATGATTTTGGGTATTTGCTTGCACTTAATCAAGGTGAGCACAGTGTAGACATTTCTTATGTTGAGAAGGAGAGGCACGAGAAGAAACACCACAATCTAGATATAATTGTACTTATTTATTTACCTTTTACTGATCAATAGGACTCAACCACAACATTAAATATTAATGTTACTTAATCTTCAAAGAGTGGTTCACAAATGACATGGCAATAAGTTTCACGCAGTGATGGAGGAAAAAGCCTCTGTATCCCCGATCCAGAAAAAAGTTTTTATTCTGATTGCAAGGGGTGAGATCTTCATCAGCTTAAAAAACCTCCTTCTTAATTTAAATTTACTGTTTAGTCTTGTATCTTGTATTTTAGCTTATATGATTTAATCACAAAGCAGCAAGCACTTATTAGACCCCATCTAATACCAGCTCAAGCACGAGGTCTACATCCTTGAGAAAGCCGAATACGGCGAAACGGGACCCCGTCGGACTATTAAGATAAGTGCTTGCTGCTTTGTGATTAAATTATATAAGATAAAATACAAGATACAAGACTAAACAGTAAATTTAAATTAAGAAGGAGGTTTTTTAAGCCGATGAAGATCTCACCCCTTGCAATCAGAATGAAAACTTTTTTCTGGATCGGGGATACAGAGGCTTTTTCCTCCATCACTGCGTGAAACTTATTGCCATGTCATTTGTGAACCACTCTTATTTATTTACCAACATGAATTTTTTTGCAACCACCGTTCGATTGCAACTTTGTAACAAAAGATAATTCAAAAGAAATAAAAACTGAGAAAATACATAGAGAAAAATAGGGATAAAATGCGCACATATTTATGAAAAAAACTCCCACATCTGAAAAATATGTGTAGGGCAGTTGGCAATCTAGCAGTAGGGATGTCTACTTAGATTCCCTACTTTAACCAATACAATTTTACCTCTTGTCTGATCTCAGTGGTAGGCAGGCAGAGTAAGATGCTGACCATCTGGCCTCTTTCAGAAAGAGACGGAAGCTAGGAGTGTCTGATATAATCAGAGGAGGAACTGGTTGCAAAAAGAAACTACCTTGACTCACTGTTGAAACTTTGTCTTTGTCTTTTTCTATTCCTCCCCTCTCATAAGGGGAGAGCCTTGAATCCTAGGCCTTAGCCTTATAACCCAGATATTATAAGGACTGATGCTGTGCTACCCAATCCACTACACTAAAGTCCAAGTGTATCTAGATGAGAGAAAGCCACTGCAGTGCCTGCCCTAGTGGATGGCAGAGGGAACAGGAACCTTCACCACCCTCTTGAAATATTGATGTAAAGAGACTGATCTATTTTTGTATTTATTACAGCAGAAGTGACCTGGATTTCATTCCATCTACTTGTGGTCCAGGAACATCACAGGGATGAAGGAAAGATACCATCTATCATATCTGCAGTGTTCCTGAGGATGCCAGCACCCATTACCAGATCCTGAGTACAAGGATCTGTGCCAGAATCTTATAGCCCCTGATTTTTCATCTAATAGACATCTGAATTGTAAATGAAACTTCTAATGAACTGCTACCCACAGTAGCAAGTCATTTGACTTAAAGGAACTGTGTGTACCATCTGCTACCCTCAGTAGTAGGGCTGAGGAGATTTGGATTGTTTCTATGACAATGGAGTTGAGAGTGAATAACCTGAAAGATTGTGTATATATTTTGCTACTGTTGCCTTTGCCATTGTGTCTACTGTCTTTGTCATATATTATGTTGATTGCCAAAATGATTTTAGTAAATAGTTGGTTCAAAACAATAACACTGGAGTCATCTGAGTTATTGAGTGAGTGGATTGGAGAATTGTTTATTTGGCCTCCTGGTTTAAGCCAGTCCTGATCCTGGTCCCAGGATCAATAAATATGGTTTATGTGTAGGGTTATCCACTATTTGGGTATCAGCTAGGCAACTGCCTAAAAGAAATGAAAACTCCCCTGTTACATATGCTAGTGTCTCTTCAATGTCTTTTCAATGTTATTGTAGTAGCATGAGTGGCGGAGCCTTCACAGATACAAGCAGCAGACAATATAAACCAGAAGAAAATCCTGCCTATGTTTGCATACCAGATCTGCTATTGTCACAGATCTGGTATGCAAACATAGGCCAGATTCAAATGGAACCCCATTTCATACAAAAAGAAACTTTACTCTCTCAGGTTTCCTGGAGCCCAGCTTTATTAACTCACATTTGGTAACACTCACAGTGACCACTTGACCACTTCACTTGTATTCTATAATCTTCCCACTGTGACCTGTCTCCAAACACTGCAGTCACAGGCTGGGTAAATGCTTCACAATATAAACCTCCTATCTTGACCTATCTTCAAACACTGTGGTCACAGGATAGAAGCCAAACACTGCTGCCTGTGCTCTTGGAGCACCCATTCCCCTTGGTTTGGGCCTCTCTGTTCTGTTCCCACTAGGGATTTTAACCTGCTCTCTGCTTGAGCCACACCCTCCACCCTGAACCCCACCAGCAGTCTAAACATTGCTTTAGGGTGGCCTGGTGAGAGAGTGCTTTTAAGGGGAATTGTGTTTGCTCTACTCTTCCCCTCACAGACTTACTAAATAAGTCAGTCTAAGACAATAATACCAAGGAGGCAGTGTATGCAAATTGATCTAATGAATATTCATTGTGGATGTCCTAAAAACCCGAGTGGCTGGGGTTCACTCAAGACAGGTTTGGGAATCACTGATCTAAGAGGGCACACCAATTTGAAATACATAATTTTTAAAGAACCTCTCAACAGCTGCCTCTTTGATCCTGTAGTCATATCATTGATCTGGATAACCTTTTCACTCAAAATCTTTCACTCATTCCAATTTTGTGGCGCACTGGGTGCTTTTCTTTCAAACACTTAGCTATGTCCTATTGCGATCTGTAGGTTTGCGATAAAGCAGCAAAGCTGTCTATTATTGTCTTTCTTAAGAGGTATCTCCCTGATATGCAGCCACAGTTGACCGGCCAGGATCGGCACTTGGCTGGTTAAATGTGGGATGACTGGCTATCCGCCAGTATTCAGCAGTGCATGGTTAGCCATGTACCGCTGAATATTGCCAGTTAGTGACTAGCGGCTAGCCGGTTATCCACCGATTTTTAAAGTCAGACCGGCCAAGTTTGGTGGCCATATTTGGTCATTTGAAACTCTAGAATACCTTTGGCTGGTCTGACTTTAACCGGCGAGCCCTGAATATCGGCTTGGTTGGTTAAAGTCTGACCAGCCAAAGTTAAATCGGATATTCAGTGCAGGTCACCAGAAATGGCCCAGAATTGAATATCAGCTCTTAGTGCCGACCGAGGGAGCTAGCCGGTCTTAACTCCTGTGATCTGAAAATCGGCTTCTATATCTTTAGAAAAGGGATCTTATCCAGACTGCAGCTCTTTTGAAACGTGAGAGGAGGCGTTAAGGGCATGTGTACTAATTGTGAATAATGTTAATTCTCGGTAAAGAATTTTTCTGTGTGGTAACTGCAGAAGACATGCCAGGCACAGCCTGAACAGTTACAGCACTGCCTTTCCATTCACTGCATGATAATTTTTGCTGCTAAAATACGATAAGTGCAAAAAGGGGCCCCAAAGTTTCATCTGGATGGAAAATTCAGGTTTGTAAGCATATACATGTAATTATATCTAGGGGCCCTTTTACCAAGTGGCGGTAGAGCTACTGTGTGGGTAAAACAGTACTATCACCAGGCAGGCTCAGGTACCCAGCTTTAGTTCTGAGTTTGCTGCGCCCCACAGTGGCATTCCTAGGGGGGCTGACACGGTGGATCGCCGATGCGCCCTGCCCCCCCGGCACAGTGCGATGCCCCCCCGGTGAAAGAACCCCGATCCCCCGGCGAAAGAACCCCTCCCCCCCCGGGTGCACGCCGCTGGGGGGGTGCCGTGCGCCTGCCGGCTCTTCGTTTTCATGCTCCCTCTGCAACTGTCCCCGACACCTTCAAGCATGCCTTAGTCACGCCACTCCTCAAAAAACCATCACTAGACCCTACCTGTCCCTCCAACTACCGCCCCATCTCCCTCCTACCCTTCCTCTCCAAGATACTTGAGCGCGCAGTCCACAGCCGCTGCCTTGATTTTCTCTCCTCTCATGCCATCCTCGATCTGCTTCAATCCGGTTTTCGCCCTCTTCACTCGACAGAAATGGCACTCTAAAGTCTGTATTGACCTGTTCCTTGCCAAATCCAGAGGCCACTACTCCATCCTCATCCTCCTCAATCTATCCGCCGCTTTTGACACTGTCAATCATGACTTACTTCTTGCCACACTGTCCTCATTTGGGTTCCAGGGCTCTGTCCTCTCCTGGTTCTCCTCCTATCTCTCCCACCGCACCTTCAAAGTTCACTCTCATGGATCTTCCTCCACCCCCATCCCCTTATCTGTTGGTGTTCCCCAGGGATCTGTCCTTGGACCCCTTCTCTTCTCAATCTACACCTCTTCCCTGGGCTCCCTGATCTCATCTCATGGTTTCCAGTATCATCTCTATGCTGATGACACCCAACTGTATCTCTCCACACCAGACATCACCGCGGAGACCCAGGCAAAGGTATCTGCCTGCTTATCCGACATTGCTGCCTGGATGTCCAACCGCCACCTGAAACTGAACATGTCCAAGACCGAGCTTATCGTCTTTCCACCAAAACCCACTTCTCCTCTTCCTCCACTTTCTATCTCAGTTGATAACACCCTCATCCTCACCATCTCATCTGCCCGCAACCTCGGAGTCATCTTTGACTCCTCTCTCTCCTTCTCTGCGCATATCCAGCAGATAGCCAAGACCTGTCGCTTCTTCCTCTTTAACATCAGCAAAATTCGCCCTTTCCTCTCTGAACACACCACCCAAACTCTCGTCCACGCTCTCATTACCTCTCGCCTGGACTACTGCAACTTACTCCTCACCGGCCTCCCACTTGGCCATCTATCCCCCCTTCAATATGTTCAGAACTGTGCTGCACGTCTCATATTCCGCCAGAACAGATATACTCATATCACCCCTCTCCTCAGGTCACTTCACTGGCTTCCGATCAGATACCGCATTCAATTCAAGCTTCTCCTTCTTACCTACAAATGCACTCAGTCTGCTGCCCCTCACTATCTTTCTACCCTCATCTCCCCTTACGTTCCCGCCCGTAACCTCCGTTCACAGGATAAATCCCTCCTCTCAGTACCCTTCTCCACCACCGCCAACTCCAGGCTCCGCTCATTCTGCCTCGCCTCACCCTATGCTTGGAACAACCTTCCTGAGCCCTTACGCCAAGCCCCCTCCCTGCCCGTCTTCAAGTCTTTGCTTAAAGCCCACCTCTTCAATGCTGCGTTCAGCACCTAACCCTTACCGTTCAGTGAATCCAGACTGCCCCAATTTGACTGCCCCTATCGGACCGACCGTTCACTTGTCTATTAGATTGTAAGCTCTTTGAGCAGGGACTGTCTCTCTTTGTTAAATTGTACAGCGCTGCATAACCCTAGTAGCGCTCTAGAAATGTTAAGTAGTAGTAGTAGTAGTAAAGCCACAGCGGTCAAGAATTTCTATAGGCAGCTTTTACCTCTAGAATTCTGAGTTAAAGTTTCAGCCCAAGTCACAAACGAAGCAAATTGTTGGCTCTAACAGAACCTCTAAAGGACATTTATTCAGATCATGAAAAATTACCTGCAAGATTTCATTCTCAGCTGAGTACATTCCCAGTAAAATTTCTCATGCTGAACTGGCCTATTCAACTACATATTCTTTCACATTCCTTTCCTCAGTCTGCTGTTTATTGGACTAACTTAATACATTTTTTGACAAGCTTGTCAAAAACTGCATTAAGTTAGTCCAATAAAAAGGTATCACCTTCTTTTCTTTTGTTTTGTATTATTTCTATTTATTACCTTGAAATTGGACTAACCTGGCAGCCCTATTACTTTATTCAATTTGGATGGTCACTCTATCTCGGCAGGAAGAGGAATACTGTAAACTGCACATCTGTAGCTTAAACAGCAGTAAGAATCAAGGAAGGGGAAAGAACCAGATTCATTATTTTTGCCAGGCACAGTTTTCTATTCTAATACTACCATTTGATTGGTAATTAAAGAGTTGTTTATAATCAAAGACATGAAGGGAATATGAGCAGGGTTTTCCAAATCTGTCCTGATGACCCTGCTGCCAGTTAGCATTTTAGGATATGCACAGTACCATATGCATTAGATAAATAGGCAAATATTGGAGCCCCAGAATGTGCAAATTTATCTCATGCATATTCATTTAAGTAATATTAAATTACAATGTATTGAGACACCGTTGGTACAACATTGGCTAAGTAGTGGGAACAAATTAGAGGATCTGCGATTTGTGGTTTTGGTTCATGTACAACCAAAATATAGTGGTTCGGTTAAGCAAAAATTATTTTATCAAGAATAAAAGGCACATTTATATGTGGGATATAAAGGACTGAACAAGGAAGTAGATTGGAGTTTGCTATTGGTTAATCCAATTTGAGCCCTGTGTGAAAAAGAGGGGATTTTTCTATTGGTAGAAGAACTTTTCATACTGTGTATTTGTGGGCGTCTTCTGGCAGTAGACACCATGGTGGGAGCAGTGCTAATCCAACTCAGGTATGGCTGTCATTAGTAGAATTTAAAACTTATAGTTAGATAATTTTGTCTTTATAATTGTTGATAAGTTTAGGATTATAATTACAGTATGGTCTCCTGATGATGCTTTGGTGAAACATGGCCAATGTTGAGACTGTGAGAGAGTGTTTGATTGTGGAACAGTAATGGACATTTTGCATGGAATCAGTGAGTTTGGTTCCTTCACGAGTTTGATATGAACGCGGATTTTTGGACATCAGAACAAGAATATAACATCATTATTTGGATAATTGGATCACGTTCTAAGGAATTTTTATTCACTGTATGACATAAGGAGTTTTCCACGATAACTATTAAGCCTGTCAGGCATTTGGATACAACAAGAACAGGAAGGAGTTCTGAGTAATATTGAGGTAGTTCAAGCCACACGAAAGGACTCTTGCAGTATTTGAACTCTAAGAGGGGTATAGCGATTCCAGCAAGGGACGTTTACAAGATAATTGATTTTATAAATTTGAATAAATGTGGAGATTTGCATTGTGTATATACGTTGTGTTTATATGAATGTATAAGATTATTATGATGATGTAATAAAAGAAGGAATTTTAATGTTTTGGGAGTAATCAAAATAGGTTTAATTGGTATGTAATAATACTTGTTGACAGTAGAAGATTATTTGAGACCATTTTTGAATTGAGTATGCATACTCATTGGAGATGTCTTCAAAACTAGATTGGCTATGGAGTCAAAAGACAAGTTTGGGAAGCCCTGAGGTGGAGGTAGATCCTGATAGCTGTGGCGGAGGTATACAGAGGGTAGATAAGGGGCATTGGGTCATGGATTTGATATACCACCTTTTTGTGGTACAACCAAAGTGGTTTACATTTATGTTCACTCTTCCTAATGGACTCACAATCAAAATAAAAAAAACAACAAATGATGCTGAAGAAATGGAGTAGACTGTACTATTCCCTCTAAGCTGAGCAGGAGTCATCTACCAATAGTCCTGCCAGTGGGAGGTGCTGTTTCGCTATTACGTTTTCAATAATGAGGGACAGGCAAGCTCTGCAGGACTCCAGGGAAAGCTACCTGTCCCCAGCAATTGAAAACACAATATTGAAACACCACCTCACACTGGCAGCAATGCAGTTGGAGGGCTTCCACTTAGCTTAGAGAGAAAAGTGGTGGACTGTAGTCTCAGCATTGGGGTTTCATAGGGCCCTGGGAAAGGGTTCTTCTGGCTGTGCCCTAAAATCAGACAATGCCTTGGGAAATTCTTGATTTGATTCTGTGCATCTTGCTAAGCTCTCCAGCACCTGACCCAAGCCAAACTTGACCAGTATTCCTGACTTTATTGCAGCTGTCTTTCTGCTGCATCATTTGATATTTCTTATTAATCCCAGAAATCATGCCATGGTCTGGTGGCAACCAAGACTAGATGTCCTACAAAGCATAGTAGGCATTGCTGTACTCAGAGGGTCCCTACTCACTCAGTCAAGTTGGTCAGGATGTCCTTTGATCAAGGAGGAGAGAAAGCCAATAGATTTTACCTACTAGCCAATAGATTTCACCTACTAAGAAGGAATCTCTCTGCCTCTGTATCTTTGGATCTTCAGAAGAGGATTCTTCTGCCTCAGGATCAGTGAGAAGAGGAGGAAGAACCATAATAGAAAGGTGCTGAAGATCTATGTGTGTAGCCACCAGATTCTTAATTTCTAATGTCTAAGGACCTCTTTTATTAAACTGTGCTAGTGATTCCTGTGCAGCAAATGAGAGGAAGCCCATTCAATTCCTATGGGCTTCCTCTCATTTGCCGCATTGAGAATTGCTAGCACAGTTTAGTAAAAAAGGCCCTAAATGGATGTATACTGGCCTATCAGATTGCCCCATCCAGTTAAGTTATTTCATTAAAAAAAATGCACATGCCAATTACTTAAACCCTAAAATAACTTTGTGTAATTACTGTGCAAGTGGCCATTTATTTTCAGTTTATGAGCAATTGTCTTATTAGACTAGGCAAGGGTTGCATAATAATTGCTGTACTGTAGTAAGTAATTATTTGGAAATTTATTTCACATCAAGCTGAACACGATGCAATATTAAAATTTATTTATCTGCAGTGTAATAATTTCATTCTGTGTTACTTCTCTGTAGAGTAACACTGCCTCATTTTTTCTATAGGTTGATTTATTTTCTTGGAATTTTCCTTTAGTGGGCCAGTACATAGAGGGTCAAAATTACACCATTGGTACATTTTTAAATTAACTTCAATAAAATATAACAGAAAAGAAAGAGATAGGTGCAAACATTTTGATGAAAGTAATAATGGTGAATGAGAAACTCATATACAATGTTTGGGAAATCTACACATGAAAATAATGTGTGCATATTGGATATCTGGCCAATAGAATTTAAAAAAGCTTAAAATTTATGAAAAGTAACACTGATTGTCAAGGCTTCAAGTGTAATTGGTGGATTGTGGGACATTTGTTTATCTCATGTGTGGCAAAGGTGGCACAACCTGACAGCTTCTCTGGAGTCTAGAGATAGATTTGTTGTAGCTAAGAGTGTGCTAGTACAATAAATAGGAAAGTTATGTATTAGGTCCAGCTCTTGTTCCTCTTCTGAGCTCTGTTGACTGGTCTGGTCTTCTTTAATGGGACCAGCAAAAGGAGTAGTGTAATCAGCAGGGCTCTCCATTGAAGAAAACAAAAGGACAAGGAATATAATAAGTAAAATCTTTATTTCTTCAGGACCCAACACAGCACTGTGTTTCGGCAGAAAGCCTACATCAGGGGTCTGTATACAAGGTCACTGAGGAGTATAAGAATCTCTGGATAAAAGCCTTCGATTGCTGGCGGTGGCAGCACTCAAGGCACAGTGCTGTGTCAGGTCCTGAAGAAATAAAGGTTTTACTTATTATATTCCTCGTCCTTCTGTTTTCTTCAATGGAGAGCCCTGCTGATTACACTACTCCTTTTGCTGGTTTCTGCTGACTTAGTGGAATATGGTCCTCCGCTTCTGCGGTGTCCGTTCTTGAATGGGAAACATGCTTTACCGCCAGGTGTTAGACAATGTGAGAAGCATTTTGGCTCTACCCATAACTTAGCTCCCTAGAATTCATATTAATCTGAGAATACCCCTGCCTCCGCTTTGCTCAACTGAGACGTTGGAGGCAGAGGTTCACCCAGATTGGCAAGGTATTTAACATCACCACATATGCCACATAGCACACCTTAGTAAACAGGGCCCTTAGTATGGTTTGGGCCTTAGTCATTGCATTAATGTTTTTTGTCTTTTCTTGCAAAGAGTTTTGCTTTAATACCGGGTAAAGGTTTGTTGTGTGGCAATTGCCATAGTCTCAAGAAATTATTTGTGAAGCATGAAATTACTTTTTTTTTTACCTAGCTGTGGATAGCACACAGTGGAACTTTTACTAATCTGTGTCATGAAATGGGTTTAGCAAGTCTTTATGCAAGACTTTCCCCTCACGCTAAGTCAATTTTTAGAGTGGCCATCAGAAAAGGCATTTTTTTCCATTTGTTGAATATATAGCTCTGTGATAACGTTAGCATTAGCGCATGACCATTAAAAAAAATTACTGCAGAACTATTTACTGCCTCCTTTGTAGGTGGTGCTAAGGGCGCTTACATTATGGACATGTTAACCTATTAGTGTGGTGGCAATATCAGCATGCAAGCTGATTAGAACATTCATGCCCATTCTCCACCAATGACATGCCCCTCCCCTCAAATTACTACATGCTAAGCGTGCAGAGATGGAAATACTAATGTAGAACACTGTAGTGCATCCTGCATTAGGTCATCTTTGCAGCTTCAGACATGTGTTAGCACCTAATGCAGCTTTATAAAAGGCCACTTAATCTTTGCATTAAGGTTATTACATCTGGTCTTGGCAATTTAATATTTTGGGTATGCATTGTTTTTGTTTGCATAGCAGGACACCTTCACTAACACAAAATATTTGGCCCCATTACTGTCACCTTGTCTTCAGCACTTCTATTACTGAGTGGACGCAAACCTGGCATGGTGTAACTCTTTGCACTTAGATTTGATGCATCGTTATGAGCCCTGAGGCATCATTGCTCAGGAAGGTCCCTCCACACTCACTTTAGCTTTCTGATTTTTTTGTCCTTTCCACTGGCTATTCTTTATAAATCCTTTTCATGTTACTGATTGGGTTTTGACCTTTTCAGCAGGCTGGCTGACAGTACTTATACTTTCCAGCTCCTGCGTGTTCTTGCTTTTGCTATGAGATCTCTGACAGATAGCTTCCTTCTGCACAAGAAAAGGACTTATGTAATTGTTTCCTGATGGGACATCTTTTCCGATGCTCTGTATTTGCTGCCTTTGGCTAGACTCCATTACATTTTTACGCTGCTCATGCCTTGATATTTTGGTCAGACAATGAATGCAACAGGTGTTTCTATTTAATATGGATTCATTTTCTAATGAAGCAGCTACTTTGTCTCAAGGCCATAAGACATGCCTATTGATGATTCAGTGTTTAGCAGGCTGTATTGCCAGCTGTGGTGCCTGGCTTTGAGTTGCAGCTTAGTTTGGCTGTTGCTCCTTGCACATGCTGGCAGGCTCCCTGTAGACAGTACGGATGAGCTGTCATTTGCAATGAAATAGGAAATATCTTGTATTGTTGCATGTCATTACCAAATCAAAACAATCAATCCTTCTACTGTGTACATATACATACATATATCAATTTAGGTTCTATATACAGAATAGTGGCTCAAAAAAGTCTTGTGACCCCTGAAGCAGGTGGCTAGTCTGTTGAAACACGGACCCATGCCAGGTCTTACTTTGGTGCCTTAATAAAGACTTCTTCTACTCCCGTCTTGAGAGTCGTGAGTCACCCTCTACTCTGTGTTGCATCTTGCTTCTTTGTAGAGGTTTCTCCTTGTTTTCCTTGTGGATTGTGTTTTGTCATTTGCCATTTAATAATGTACACTGGGCTAGATTCTATATATGGCACCTAAAAAACTGCGCTGAAAAAACTGTGTTTAGCGCTATTCTATAAACCTTGCCTAACGTTAGGAATGGTTTATAGAATATGTGTACCAGCAATCCTATGACTAAAATTTAGGCACAGGCATTTATTGTTACACTCCTACCTTGCTGATCCTGGCGGCGGCCATATTGAGAGGTTCATCTGAGGGGCGGCCATCTTGAGAGGCTCATCGATATCAGTTCCTGAAGGTCAGCCATCTTGAGAAGAGCATCTGCATCAGTTCCTGAGGGGCAGCCATCTTGAGAGGCTTATTCCTATGGGTGTGTCTAATGAGGTTCCTCACCTGTCAGCTGTGGCAGGGATCTCCTGATGAGAGGCCTATTTAAGAACAGAAAACTGTCATCAGTTTGCTTCGGCTTCTACTTTGGTGGAGTTTGTGGTGTTTCCTGTTATTTTGCGGATTTGATCATTGCCTGAATCCTGACCACTTCTTTGTTTGCTGCCTGCCTTGACCCTTGCCTGAATTCTGACTACTTCTTTGTTTGCTGCCTGCCTTGACCATTGCCTGAATCCTGACCACTTCTTTGTTTGCTGCCTGCCTTGACCATTGCCTGAATCCTGACTACTTCTTTGTTTGCTGCCTGCCTTGACCATTGCCTGACTCCGGACCTCCTCTTTGTTTGCTGCCTGCCTCGACTCTTGCCTGTCGTCTGACCCAGTTGGAGTTCGGAAATCCTGTCGGCCCCCGGTCCTAGGGGCTCAACCCCCGGGGGAAGGGGTCGCTGTAGGTGAAATCTTGGGATTGTTTGGCCATCCTGCGGAGCTCAGGTCTGAGCTTGTCTCATCTGTGATTCAATTATTCTTTCCAATGTGCATCAATTTGCATTTGTCCACAATAAATATGCCTAGTCTTCCAATTTCTTAAGGTCTTCCTGCAATATTTCACAGTCTACACATGTTTTAAGAACCTTGAATAGTTTTATGTCATCTGCAAATTTGATCACCTCATTCGTTGTTCCGATTTCCATATCATTTATAAATAGTACTGGTCCCAGAACAGATCCCTGTGGCACTCCACTATTCACCCTCCTCCATTGAGAGAAATGACATTTAACCCTACCCTCTGTTTTCTGTCTGATAACCAATTCCTAATCCACACTAGAACCTTGTCTCCTATCCCATGATTCTTTAATTTTCTCAGGAGTCTGTCATGAGGCTCTTTATCAAAAGTTTTCTGAAAATCTAGATACACTACAGTCCTAGTTTTACAATAATCACAGTAGGCCAGCTAAAGTACTATGTCTGATGAAGCACCAGCTGCCCACTGGAATGCTTAACCTATAGGAGAAATTTGTAAAAATAGCATCAGGCCGTGTCTGAGAGTCCCCTGATAAGGGAGTATGAGGTGAGGTTTTCTAGGATTTTATTACCAATAAAAAAAATTGGACATTTAAATGAATAAAAATAAAACTATTCACAATTTACTTGCTGAGTTGGGCCTTTTAAGCAACCTCGACTTATAGCTGGCGTTCTCCACCCAGCCCAGGGGACTCACCTAGCCAGTCAGATTTTCAGGATATCTACAACGAATATGCATGAGATACATTTGCATGATTTAGCTCTCTTGTTTGCAAATTTAATTTCATACATATTCATTGAGGGTATCCTGAAAACCTGACTGGGTAGATGTGTCCCGAGGACTGTATTGAGAATCCCTGATTTATAGTATTCTGTAAATGTTGACCTAAATTTCCTTAAAAATTTGGCTGGTGTTGAGTGGCATTATGACTACTTACCTCCATCCATAGATGCCAGTTCTGTGGGTGCTTGAGCCAGGGGCGTAGCCAGACAGCAGATTTTGGGTGGGCCTAGACAAGAAGTGGGTGGGCACAAGTGTTCTCCCCCCCCTCCCCCACCAACTTAAAAAAATATCTCAGCTGGCAGGAAAACACTGCTCTCTACCTTGGCAGCCTGAAGCAGGCATGCACTGAAAACTGAGCATGCACAGTTGCCAGTATCGGCAGCTTAGGAAGCTCAGACTTCTGAAGTGGAGAGCAATGTTTTCAGCACCATCAGGAGAAGGGTCTTCAGCTGGTGAAGCTTGGGATCCCCACCAGCTGCCACTAAATGTGTGCTGCTGTTGGGTGGGCCTGAGCCCTAAGTGGGTGGGCCCCGGCCCACCCAGGCCCACCTGTGGCTACACCACTGGCTTGAGCACCCCCAATATTGACCATACCCCTTGAGTTTGTCTAGTAAGGGGTAATTTCCATTGGGTTTAACACCTCCAATTAGTTTGAAAATTTGTTCCTATGCCTCTTTTGATACAGGACTGGCATTAGTAAGATCATGGGGCACTGCAATTTAGGAGCCAGCTGTTGGGCTCACCACTAGGGCAATTAATCTCTGGAAGGAAAGTACCTCTCTGCCTAAGATCCTCCAGGTCTCTGTTATGGGAAGGAGGGTAGATAATCCTTAAAGTCTGGGATTCAAGAGAAGGATATGTATGTAGGAAACAAGGTATTCGTCTGTTTCTTCTAGTTCATTTGAGCGGGTAGCTGAATAAAAGACAAATCCTTGTCATGAGAGAAACAGTGCTGTGGAGGCTGGTTCCTGTCAGTGAGGTATAGGTTAAATTTGCATAGTAAATGTTATGCATGTTCTGTATTAAAAGGAGACTTGCTCTGCCAGGGATCTGACATCACTGGATGGGTACATCTTGTACTTGATACAGAAGCTCAGCCCTCGGTCACAGTAAGTTTGTAATGTTTTTGGTCCATCTCTTCTCTTTGTGACATTTTAAAAATATCTCAGGTGCCCTGAAAAAAAAAAGAAGAAGCTTAATTTTACCTGAAAATTTACATGCGTCCTCTTTTCACTTTCCTTACCTGGCATATGTTGGTCTCTACATGTGTGGCATTCTGTTATAAAGCTTTCTGCTCATTTTAGTGGTGCTCCTCTCCTCATAATGCTCAAATTTCCTGGCTTTTGGCTTAAAACACATACTAGTGAGAAGCAAGTTCCCGATAGAAACTCAAAAAGAAGAGGGTGGCACACATCCTTGCAATATATCCAGCTGCAAACTATGCCAAAACATTTCACAGCATCCCACAGTCATTCACAAAGAAAAATATTCAACACAAAGGAATCCTTCACATGCTCATCTTCCAATGTGGTATATATCATTCAATGTAAAAAGTGTGATGAAGGGTGCTATATTGGAGAAACAAGCCAGATGCTAAAGAAGAGATTCAATTTACATAGACACCATATAAAATATGCCAGAGCCAACCAGGATGTCACCTCTGTGGGACAGCACTTTACAAAACCAGCACACTGTATCAATGATTTTATGGTGAGAATACTAAAAGGAAACTTTAAGACAATCCAGGAATGCAAGACCTTTGAAGTCAGAATGATTAAATATTTTGACACCCACCAGACAGGACTTAATAAAGATCTGGGTTTTCTAGCCCATTATCTAATATAATAAAACGCACCCTCAACGTTCTGAGGACAACGTTCTGAAGCCATGAAGCCATCTGACGTCACTCCCAGGCTGAAGGGTTCGTGGATTCGTGGTGTGAAGCCTTCAAGCCAGCCAGCCGTCTCTGCCCCGCCCTCGCGTCAAACGTCATGACGTCGAGGGCGGAAAAAACCCCCCAAACAAATCTGGCAGCGAAGCGTCAGGGAAGGAGGCGGCGCTCCCGACGTCTAGCCTTCCCTTCGCTGTGTTCCGCCTTCTTCTGACGTCAAGGATGACGTCAAAAGAAGGTGGAACACAGCGAAGGGAAAGCTAGACGTCGGGAGCGCCGCCTCCTTCCCTGACGCTTCGCTGCCGGAACCGCCACGGAGGTAAATTCAAAAAGAAGAAAAAAAACAAAAAGGGATGTTGGGGGGAGAGAAGAGGGTGGCCAGTAAAGAAGAACAATGGGAGCGGGAGGGCAGGGGAGAAATGACAGCATGGATGCGAAGGGGGGGGGGCATGGATGCGAAGGGGGGGGAAAGAGGGCGGCCCAGGCTGGGACATGGGAGAGAGAGGAGCATGGATGCGAGGGGGGGTCATGGAAGGGAGAGAGGGGACTTGCTGGAAAAGGATGAATGGAGGCGGCAGGGGACAGAGGAGCATGGATGGGCATGGATTGGGAGGGCAGGGCTCAGGGAGAGAGGGGAATTGCTGGAAAAGGATGAATGGAGGCGGCAGGGGACAGAGGAGCATGGATGGGCATGGATTGGGAGGGCAGGACTCAGGGAGAGAGGGGAATTGCTGGATAGGGATGAATGGAGGGAACAGATGGGCATGGATGGATATGGATTGCAGGGCAGGGCTAAGGGAGAGAGGGGAATTGCTGGATAGGGATGAATGGAGGGGGCAGGTGACAGAGGAACATGGATGGGCATGGATTGGGAGGGCAGGGCTCAGGGAGAGAGGGGAATTGCTGGAAAGGGATGAATGGAGGGGGCAGGGGACAGAGAAGCATGGATGGGCATGGATTGGGAGGGCAGGGCTCATGGAGAGAGGGGAATTGCTGGATAGGGATGAATGGAGGGGACAGATGGGCATGGATGGATATGGATTGCAGGGCAGGCCTCAGGGAGAGAGGGGAATTGCTGGATAGGGATGAATGGAGGGGACAGGTGACAGAGGAGCATGGATGGGCATGGATTGGGAGGGCAGGGCTCAGGGAGAGAAGGGAACTGCTGGAAAAGGATTAATGGAGGGGGCAGGGGACAGATGGGCATGGATTGGGAGGGCAGGGCTCACACTCTCTCTCTCATATACAATGTCTTTCTGACTCTCACTCTCACACACTCTGTCTCACACTGTATCACATTCACTCTCTATGTGCCACACAGTCACTCACACACTCGCTTGGTCTCATACACTCACTCTCACAGAGAATCTGTGTCTCACACACACTCTCTCTCTCGCCCACACACACACACTCTCTCTCACACTGTGTCTCACATACACACTTGCACACACTCTCATTCTCACACACACACTCTCTCACAAACACACTCACACTCACACCCAGACTCACTCTCTCTCTCACACACTCACACTTTCACTCTGACTCTCAAACAGTCACTCTCACATACACTCTCCCAAACATACACACTCCGAGGAAAACCTTGCTAGCGCCCATTTCATTTGTGTCAGAAACGGGCCTTTTTTACTAGTAAACCATAAAATTCTACTGTTTTGTCACCCTCTTAACACTATGCATATCTCCCTGTCCCTCGTCCACCCAGCTCTCCCTGCTCTCACCTAACCTACCCCACCCTCTTCCTGTGAGACTGTCACTGGAATGCTTTGATGCTTCACTTATATATACTGTTATTTATCAACATTTGCTTATTTCTGATCTGATGAAGAAGGGTTACCTTTGAAAACTAATCAAAAAATGTATTTAGTCCAATAATAAAGGTTTCATCTTATTTTCTTTTCTAAGTTTTATTTTATTTTATTTCTATTGACCGAATTTCGAGAAAATTTACCTCTACCTGGTCTGTAACCCCCCCTGAATAGGCACCTGAAAAGTTCTGTATGTATCTATTATCTATGTCTACAACATCCTGCTCTTGTGTGGTGTCTTTTTTTGGCTTTATTGCAAACATGAAAAGTCAAGGAGTAAAGGTCTTTTTGCTCAGAACATGCTTTAAGGCATAGCTGTTTTCGTCCCCTTTTCTTAAAACTCTGGTTGTTTTATGGAGTGGCTTGCCCAGTTATTTCTGGGTTTGAAATTATCCTGAAAATTAGCATTAGTGGTGATGGTGGCGGGGTGATAAATGGTTTCACTTCAAGCAATTCTCCTTCTTAGAGCCTATTCTCACACTAGGTGCTTACTACTCCCCCAAATGTTTCAGAAAATATAAAGAAGCACAGGAATCAACAGAGGGTCTTGCAGGACAGGATTGGAGTGTCAGGTTGGGGTCCCTGCAGTATATATTTTAGAACAGGCTGGGTACGTACAGCATAAACATCCACTTAAAAAAGCATAGGATATAGACATTTAGAAAGCCAGCACAATGACCTGTTAACTTGCTGGTTTGGCAGTTTGGGGGCCAAACCCCACTAAGTGAATATGGGGGCAATCCTCCTAATCCATCTGATGGAATGCAGCTCAATAGGTCTACAATATTCTGAGAGGTGTAAAGTGAGTAGAAGTGAATCAATTTTTTACTACTTCCAAAAGTACAAAGACTAGTGAACACTCAAGGAAGTTACATGGAAATACTTTCAAAACACATAGGAGGAAATATTTTTTCATTCAACAAATAGTTAAGCTCTGAAATTCTTTGCCGGGGGATGTAGTAACAGTGGTTAGCGTATCTGGGTTTAAAAAAGGTTTGGACAAGTTCCTGGAGGAAAAGTCCATAATCTGCTTTTGAGACAGACATGGGGAAGCTACTGCTTGCCCTGGGATTGGAATCATGGAATGTTGCTACTATTTGGGTTTCTGCCAGGTACTTGTGACCTGGATTGGCCACTGTTGGAAACAGGATACTGGGCTAGATAGACCTTTGGTCTGACCCAGTATGGCTATTCTTATGTTTTGATATTCTTATGTAAATTCTAAATGTGTTTGGGAACAGGTGTAACTCCCAATATGGATCTTAGGACTTATATATTTAGTCCCCTTCTGAAATGGAGACTACATATCTATGAACCTGCCACACCCTTATCCCGCCCAAAACATGCCTAGGCCATGCCCCCTTTCCATTAGCATGCACTAAGGTCTAAAATATGCATATCCCAAGCTTTGCAAAATTGAGACTTAAAAACATTTATGCAACATAAACGTTTAAATGCCAGTTTATGCACATATTAAATCCGAATAGGGCTTGTAAAATAAGTCACAGTAAATTATTTATTATTGTTTTATTTATTTGGATTTTACTCACACTATTTTCAGTAGTACCTTAAGGTGAGTTACATTCAGGTACTCTAAGGTATGTGCACTTATCCTAAAAAGAAGAACATCTGAAGATCAGGAAATGTAAAACTTTAAAAATCTAGAAGACTGCTATGCCAACATGACATCCTATTTCACCAGGTTGCATCAGGGAAAATATCTCCTAAAAATCCAAACATTTTATAATTAAACATTCATTTATTCTTAGTTTATAGTCACATATCTCAGTGTTTTATCAAGCACTCAACACACTTTGGGGTCCTTTTACTAAGGTGTGCTAACAAATTAGGTAAACAATCACGCTAATGAGCTCATTTTCAAAAGAGAAAAACATCCAAAAAGTGGCATGTCTGCATTTGGACATTTTTCTCACAAAAATGTCCAAATCAGCATTTTTGAAACCTATTTTTAGACGTTTTTCTCTGAAGTCTGCCCAAAGCTCAAGGGGGAGTGCCAGGGCCGTGTTCAGGGCGGAACGTAGACATTCCTAAGACTTAGATGTTTTTCAGCCATAATGGAACAAAACAAAACCATCCAGGACTAAAACTTAGATGTTTTGAACTAGACCTGCTTTTATTATGAATAAGGCACGAAAAGGTGCCCTAAATAACCAGATGACCACTGGAGGGAATCAGGAATGACCTCCCCTTATTCCCCCAGTGGTCACTAACCCCTTCCCCCCCCCCCCCCCCCAAAATATGATGAAAAACATTACTTACCAACCTCTATGCCAGCCTCAGATGTTATACTCAGGTCCATTAGAACAGCATGCAGGTCCCTGGAGTAGTCTATTGTTGGGTGCAGTGCACCGCAGACAGGTTGACCCAGGCTCCTACCTCCCCCTACCTGTTACACTCGTGGAGGAAACTGTGAGTCCTCCAAAACTCACCAGAAATCACTGTACCCACATATAGGTGCCGCCTTCAACCGTAAGGGCTATGGTAGTGGTGTACAGTTGGGGGTAGTGGGCTTTGGGGGGCTCAGCACACAAGGTAAGAGAGCAATGGTAAGATGTGTACCTGGGAGCATTTTATGAAGTCCACTACAGTGCCTCCTAGAGTGTCCTATTGCTCTCCTGGGATGTCAGGGGGACCAGTCTGTTAAAAATACTGGCTCCTCCTACATCCCAATGGTTTGATTTTGTGCGTTTTGCACTTGGACGTTTCTTTTTTGAAAATGGATCAAAAAACAAAATGTCCAAATCACAAAACGTTGTTCGAAACAGTATTTTCGAAAACAAAAGATAGATGTTTTTCTTTTTTGAAAATGACCTTCTTTCCTATTCAGATTTTGGACGTTTCAAAGTCGGACTTAGACGTCATATCGAAAGTGCCCCTCCACATCCGTTAGCGCACCTTAATAAAAGGACCTCAAAATGTGTGGGTTTTCTAGGACCGATGATGAACAGTTGGTGATATTCTCTTTGCAATATTTGAGATACTTATCCTCTGATGGTCTCATACACTTTTTGGAATGTATGTGTGCGAAAGAGTTGCTTTTATACAATAGTGCAGCTGTTTGAACAGAGGTGCCTTGTTATGAAATTACCTCCCCTCCCCCAAATCAATATGGAAGATATTTTCATCTATGCTGAAAGCATTAGGTAGGATGTGGCATGTGGAAAGTTTTTTCTGTTAATGCCTATGCTGTACTGGCTCTGTTTCCGAAACGATTATATCAGCTTCTTTTTTTTTTTGTTTTGTTTTGATGATCTAGCCCTATTCTTCTGTTCAGAATTTCAATTTTCTTGAGATCTGTATTGCTAATTTGTGAAGGATAAGTGAAAACATTATTGAACTATTAGCATCAGTGAGTTCTCCTTTCAGCGGTGTGAGCAGTGAGGACAGTGCTAGATTTTGATGTTGGTCCCCATAGGCAGGGCTGGTGAGCAATGGAAAGGAGAGGTTTCCCTCCAGAGATCAGAAACCAGAACCTTAAAGCAAGTGCAATCAGATATAACTCAGGTATTTTGTGCCCTGGAGTCCACCGTACTAAGCTGTAGGGCCCTGTGCTACTCACCCACTGGTGCCTGCTTGCTCCACCTACTTTGCTCAACCAATAAGAGAAGATGGTGGGCTGGGAGCAATTTTTGCAGTCCTCCTTGGTATGATGCTGTTGGTTCCTGCAAAACTCGGCACTCTGAGCAGTTCCCTATATCACTTAAGCCTAAATCTGGGACTGACTGAAGAACACAGCAAGTGCATAGAGTGCACCTTAGCCACAGAAGTGAAACATACATAGTGCAAACAAACTGCCCTAGAAGTCTACTCATACTTTAGCAAAAGATAAGATTTCTGTAGACTTCAGAGCAGGCCAGTAGCCTACCTGAAGACTCAAAAGGTTGCAGGATTTATGTTTTAAACACTTTCATTTAAGATGGAGCCGGCAGAAGTACAGACACAACTGATCCAGTAGTGGGTAGAAGAGGAGAAGGATGGTTGCTGGAATTAGACTTAGGGGTGAAGTAAAAAAAAATTAAGGGGTCCTTTTACAAAGGTGCGCTGAAAAGTGGCTTGCGGTAGTGTAGGCGTGGGTTTTGGGTGCGCACAGAATCATTTTTCAGCACGCCTGTAAAAAAGGCCTCTTCCCCCCCCCCCCCCCCCCCGAAAATGGACGTGCGGCAAAATCAAAATTGCCGTGCATCCATTTTGGGTCTCTTACCTTACTGCCAGCCATAGACCTAGCGGTAAAGAATTTGGGTGGTAAGGACCTACGCGCATCAGATGCCACTTGGTGCACGTCCGTTATGTATGTGTGAAAAGAAAAAATTATTTCAGACGCGCATAGCAGATGCGCGCCAAAAATGAAATTACTGCAAGAGCCATGCGGTAGTTGGGCGGTAAGTCCATTTTAGCATGCGTTGGGTGTGCGTAGGTGCCTATTCGGCTTAGTAAAAGGGGCCCTATAAGCACTAAAACCAGGAGTTTGGCAGGGAGAAGGCTGAGAGGTTTGTGAATTTTGATAAACAACTACAGATATATTTGTATTTCTAATGCATTTTATTTATCATCTATCCTGTTGCGACCATAAAAGATGTCCCATGAGATTGAGTGGATGAATGGGTGGTTATGTGTGTGTGCTCCCCTGATAATGCAGTCAGGAACTTACTTGACGTGGAGACCCCGGTTGAACTTGCCTGATTTTAGGTGGATAGGAATGTAATCATTGAGCACCAGAAGCTGATGAGGTTGATCTGGAAGGAACAGGTGAAGGCTTTTCCATATTTTAGGGCAAATGAAATAAAGAAGTGCTCCTTGGCTATAATTATAATAATTAAATAGATGTGCTAGCAAACATAGTTTAAAATGTTAAAACATAATTATCCTTTAAAGGTTATCAAGTAACAGCATCTATAATTTAGTTTGAATGCACATTAATTTATTGTACTGGGAACTGCTTAGAGAAAATGTGTCCCATTAGAGCTTTTCCTGGGAACTGCTAGAAGAAGTTATAATTGCAACAGATTGCACACACGTATTTCCCTGAATTGAGGAAGAAAGTTGCAGACAATTTTCAGTTCATTTACATGAGCAATATTGACAGCGCATCCCCAGGGCACCCATAATATTAACGCTATTAGTAGATGTGTATTCGAGGGGACCTGATGCTGCTGGCACTGGGGATTTATTTAGCACCTCAGCTAATAGTGTTGAACAAAGTTCTTTGCCTTCAGCACTGGGCTTCTGAATCTGAAGAGGTGGCAAGGTGTAGCTTGTAACTATTTTCTACCAAATCCATAAAGACTGTCTTGGCATCCATACGGTTCCATGCTGTCATTCCTATAGAACAGGGGTCCCCGAGGGCCACACCCAATTGGGTTTTCAAGATTTCCACAATGAATATCCATGAGGTCTATTTGCATACAATGGAAGCAGTACATGCAAATCAATCTCATGCATATTCACTGTGGAAATCTTGAAAACCCGACGGGCTGAGAGACTGGGTATCTAAATGGCAGATGATGTTTAATGTGAGCAAGAGCAACGTGATGAATGTGGGAGAAAGGAACTCGAATTATACCTATGTAATGCAAGGTTCTACGTTAGGAGTCACTGACCAGGAAAGGGACCTAGGCGTCGTCATTGATGATACTTTGAAACCCTCTGCTCAGTGTGCGGCGGCGGCTAAGAAGGCAAATAGAATGCTAGGTATTATTAGAAAAGGAATGGAAAACAAAAATTAGGACATTATAATGCCTTTGTATCACTCCATGGTGTGACCGCACTGCGAATATTGTGTTCAATTCTGGTCGCCGTATAGATATAATGGAATTAGAAAAGGTACAGAGAAGGGCAACGGAAATGATAAAGGGGATGGGAAGATTTCTCTATGAGGAAAGGCTGAAGCAGCTAGGGCTCTTCAGCTTGCAGAAAAGATGGCTGAGGGGAGATATGATACAGGTCGATAAAATAATGCATGAAGTGGAATGGGTAGATGTGAATCGCTTGTTTATTCTTTCCAATAATACTAGGTCTAGGGGGCACGTGATGAAGCTACAAAGTAGTACATTTAAAATGAATTGGAGAAAATGTTTCGTCACTCAACGTGTAATTAAACTCTGGAATACATTGCCTGAGAATGTAGTAAAAGCAGTTAGCTTAGCAGGGTTTAAAAAAGGTTTGGACGGCTTCCTAAAGGAAATGTCCATAGACCATTATTAAAATGGACTTGGGGAAATTCACTGCTTATTTCTAGGATAAGCAGCATAAAATGTATTATACTTTTTTGGGATCTTGCCAGGTTCTTGTGACCTGGATTGGCCACTGTTAGAAACAGGATGCTGGGCTTTATGGACCTTCAGTCTGTCCTAGTATGGTAATACTTATGTACTTATGTACTGGTGGACCTTGAGACCATGGTTGCTCACCCCTGCTATAGTATGACAGAATAAAATGGTCTAAGTACTTGTTTTTTGAAATCTATTCAAAGTAATGATAGTAGGTTGGGGCATATTGGACACAGTGGCACATTGACCATATTGTGCCATGCTTAGGGTTAAAAATGAAATAAAACAGTACGAAAGCATTTGTAGAGTTGGGGGGTCTCAATTTAGACAATCCAAGACTGCATGATATGAGCCTGTTCTATAATAGAACCTGGGCATCTGGGATCAGTTATAGAATACTAGCATAACCTGGTATTGGCGTGCCTAACATAGACACCCGCATTTACACCAGCCATATAGCTGGCTTAAGTGTGGGAGCCTAAACGTTGCAGAACCACACGTGCCTTACAGTATTCTTTAAGTGGGAGCCCTGCCTGCCTATGTTCCTCTCCTGTGCATGCCCCCTTGTAAATACACGCTATAATAGTATACTATGAGGGGCATAATCGAACGAAAACGTCTATCTCCATGGGCGTTTATCTCCGAGAATGGGTCCGTGAAGGGGCGGACCGAACCGTATTTTCGAAAAAAATAGACATCCATGTTTTATTCGACAATTTGTGAGCTGGGCGTTTTTGTTTTTCAGTGATAATGGAAAATGAAAGTGCCCAGCTCAAAAACGAATAAATCCAAGGCATTTGTTTGTGGGAGGGGCCAGGATTCATAGTGCACTGGTCCCCCTCACATGCCAGGACACCAACCGGGCACCCTAGGGGGCACTTTTACAAAAACAAAAAAAAAGGTAAAAGAGCTCCCAGGTGCATAGCACCCTTCCCTTGTGTGTTGAGCCCCCCAAATCCCCCTCAAAACCCACTGCCCACAAGTCTACACCATTACTATAGCCCTAAGGGGTGAAGGGGGGCAACTACATGTGGGTACAGTGGGTTTGGGGGGGTTGGACGACTAAGCATTAAGCAGCACAATTGTAACAGGTAGGGGGGGTGGGCCTGGGTCCACCTGCCTGAAGTCCACTGCACCCCCTAACAACTGCTCCAGGGACCTGCATACTGTTGCCAGGGAGGTGGGTATGACATTTGAGGGTGAAAATAAAAAGTTGTGAAACATCATTTTTTGTGGTGGGAGGGGGTTAGTGACCACTGGGGGAGTCAGGGGAGGTCATCCCTGATTCCCTCTGGTGGTAATCTGGTCATTTAGGGCACTTTTTGGGGCCTTATTCGTGAAAAAACAGGGTCCAGGAAAAGTGCCCTAAATTCTTTTTTTAATTCTTTATTTATGATTTTAAATTATATACATTCAAGGATAAACCTTGTACAGAAATTCAGGTAGAAATCAAAAACGTATTATTCCAAAGAATTCACATAAACTAATTTTCAATGAAAATTATTTGAAGTATGGAATAATTAAAGAAAACAATACACTTAAGATAATTACAACCTTTCTTAGACCCCAATTATAAACAAAGGGGAAGAAAAGAGTTAGAGAAGATTATATACAAGCAATTTTTTAAGATAGTAATTCAGGCTACATTTTCTCCAGTAACTTTTACTTCACTTGTTTCATCTCTACAAACGATTTTAGTTGTTCCGGTGTAAAAAAGATGTACTTGGTTTGTCCCAGCCTCACCACACACTTACATGGGTAAGCAAGAAAAAAAGAAGCCCCTATATCTATAGTCTTTTGTTTTAAAGTCAGAAATAATTTCCTTTTTTGTTGTGTAGCCTTGGTGATGTCTGGATAAATCCATATTTTAGATCCATAGAATTGAGCATTCATATTTCTGAAATAAAGCTTTAAAATAGCATTATAGTCTTGCTCAAATACCAAAGATATAATCGTTGTGACTCTGTTAGTTATAATGTCTGAGGATTGTTCCAGTATATCAGAAATATTTTGTAAATTTAGGTTATCTTCTTCAGGGCCTTGCACTCCTTCTCTATTCTTAGGAATATAATAAATTTTATTTAGCGGGGGTACACCCTCTGAAGGAAAATGAAGAGTCTCTATGAGGTATTTCTTAAAGGTATCAACCAGAGATACCCCCGCTATCAATGGAAAATTTAAAAGTCGGAGATTAAGGCGCCGATTAAAATTTTCAATTTGCTCAATTTTTTGCCTCATGTTTGTAGAGTCCTTCACTGTCGTGATTTTAAAGGCATTCAGGGCTTCAACCTCCTTCTGTACCGATTTAACTTGTGTAGTTATATCATCTTTAACAGAGTCTATTGTCTTTTTTAAGTCCTCAAACTTAGTATTCAATATTAGTACATCACCTGAAGTCTTCTGAAGTGTAGTGGTGATCTGGTCTAACATCACCTTCAGCGTTTGCAGCGTCACCTCCGAAGTCTGTGCCATAGGGGAAGTAATCCCCCTGGCTCCCCGAGTCGTTGCCTGTGCCTCTGGGTCCTCACTAGAAACTCCTTTCGGCACACCTTCCGGGTCGTCGGGGTTTCTCACCAGGGCCGCTTTCGACATCGGGCTGGGAGGGATCAGTGAGAGCGATGGTGGCGATAGGGAGACTTCCTCTCCCAGTGGGGCTTCCGCTTCTCCGGACCTCCCCACAGCGGGATCCTCTCCCCGAATCCTGGGAGCACTGGGGAAAAAACGCTCCAGCGATGTTTGGCCCGAAGAGGGAGTTGAGGTAGGTGGAGGCACTACCCTCAAAACTCCCTTACGTTTATGGGGCATTTCAACGAGGAAAAAAAGAAACTGTTCAGCTCAATTCTCACAGAGCGATTTCATGTCCACCCGGTGCGGCAGCCATCTTGATTTTCTCCCCCCTAAATTCTAGCTACAATCGCATACTTTTTTTCAATTATCGGCGAAAGGAGCCCATCTCTGTTTCGGGTGATAACCACGCCCCAGTCCCGCCTTCACCACGTCTCCGACATGCCCCCGTCAACTTTGTATGCTTCCGCGATGGAGTGCAGTTGAAAACGTCCAAGTTCGGCTTTCGATTATACCGTGTTATTCGTTTTTGGGAGATAAACGCCTATCTCCCGATTTAGGTCGCAGTATAGGCGTTTTTGTCTTTCGATTATAAGCTGGTATGTATGCTAAGTGGGTATTTGCTAGTACTTACTTGGGTATATGTGTGAGTGCTAGCATTGTAAACAATTTACATACATAACAGATGAGTGAAATCAGGAAAGTCTATGAAAAGTGAGTGATGCATAGTAACGTTGCCCTTGGTAAGGCATTACACCTCACAAGTTCATTAAAAAAAACTTATGTATTTATTAAATTTAAAATTATTCTCAATACACAGTAAGTATCCGAATAAAGAAATAAGAAATACAGAACAAAGTAACATAGTAGATGACGACAGATAAAAACCTGAATGGTCCATCCAGTCTGCCCAACATTCACATTCATTATCAAATCATGATTAAAGCAGCAACGAATGAGCCATAAAATACTTGATCCTGGTCTTCTTTTGCCTTTTGTCAGATATAGACCACAAAACTCTGCCCGGCACCATCCTCACACTCCAAACTACTGGAGTTGTCGTCGAGGCCCACTCCAGCTTATCCCGAACTGTCTTGTCATATATGGGACACAGACCATAGAAGTCTGCCTGGCACCGTCCTCACATTCCAACTGCTGGAGTTGCCATCAAAGCCCTCTCCAGCCCAGTGGCGATACTAGGTCGGCTGCCACCCGGGGCGGATCGCCGCTGCGCACCCCCCTCCCGGGTGCAGCGGCGTCCATCCCCCCAGGGTGCAGCACGACACCCCTCCCCGGCGCATCAAGCCCCCACCCCGGGTGCATTCTTGGCTGCTGGAGGGTGCAGATATGCACCTGTTGGCTCCACTGGCTCCCTGCTCCCTCTGCCCCGGAACAGGAAGTAACCTGTTCCGGGGCAGAGGGATCAGGGAACCAGCGGAGCCGACAGGTGCGCGGCTGCTCTCTGCACCCTCCAGCAGCGTACACCCGGGGCGGACCGCCCCCATTGCCCCACCCTTGTAACACCACTGCTCCAGCCCATCCTAAAACACAACATTATACAAACAATAATAAATCATCCACAATAAATGGATCCCAAATGAAAGAAATAAAGCATATTAGGAAAATTAACATAGCACATGGCCATTAGCACGTGAGTCCCTATTGCCAACTATTTTGTAGCTGGTAAAGGCTCACGTGCTAACCACAGGCTAATCGGTCAGTGTGCAACAATGTAGCTGCACTAACCGATTAGTGCATAACGCACCCTCTCTCCTCCCCCAGACCCACCCCCAGCGCAAAAATATTTTTTATTTTGTAGCACATGGGTAGCACGTACACAAGCAAAAATTACCTTGGGACGACTAAGCATGTGTCATGGTAAGACATTTTTGGCTTACCACAACTTAGTAAAAGTACTCCTTAGAACGTGAGCCCACTAGGGACAGAGAAAATACATACAGTGCCTGTATGTAATGTGTAAACCACTTTGGTTGTACCACAGAAAGGCAGTATACCATGCAAACAGCATATTTTGGTAAGCATGAACATTTGTTTTTTCATGACAATAGAGCTGTTTCATTTCACAAACATATGCATGTGAAAAAGGAAAGTGCTCAGTATATACATGTAGGTCTAGCCTTCCTACTCCTTCCTCTTCCAAATTAAGTAGTTGTGTCCTGCCTGTGCTGGGTCTATCCAAATTCATATCTAAAGGCACACAAGATGCATGACTAGGCATCTGTGAAATGGAGTGAGCTGCTTGCATGCCTAGAGATTAGCATCAAATGTCTCCAGACTAGTACAATGGATCCGTTGTGCTATCAAAATACAACCTTCTGTTGTAAGGCTAATGCATTTCTGCATGTGCTGTTCGATCATAACTTTCACGTGCTCAAATGGTGAAAGCAGTATGTGACAGTTTATTCAGGGGGTCTTTTACTAAGTGGTGGTAAGCCCAACTCGGGCATATCGCTTGCTAAACTAGAAGGTGCCGCTGGGCTACCGCAGCAGCCTGGCAGTAGTTCCCACCCCTGCTTGCGCCATTTCCGGTGCTACAAAAATATTTTAATTTTTGTATTGCCAGTGTTTAATTGGTTACTGCCGGGTTAGCGCAGGAGCTGTTACTGCCACCTCAATGGTGGTGTAACTACTCTTAGCTTTCAATCAGCTGGCTAACTAGACTTCTTCCGGAGCTTCCAGCAATCCTGTACTTTAAATAGGGGAAACATATCGCTAACTAGACTTCTTCAGGAGCTCCGGAAGAAGTCTAGTTAGCGATATGTTTCCCCTGATTAAAGTACAAACTGGGCAGTATCTGAAGAAGCCTGAATGAGGGCGAAACGATTTGGGACCCGTTATATCAGCAGTTGGAATAAGGGGTTATCAGGCCAGCTGATTGAAAGCTAAGTTTTTTGATGCTAAGCTGTAGCCTGACACGTTGTATTACTCAGCAGAAATGGTGTAACTACTCTCCCTGAAATGGTCATGTGACAAGAATTTCACTTGCCACACAGATATTTCTTTAAAAAAAACCCAGCCTTTTACCTGCTGCGGTAAAAGGGGGGCCTCAGTGTGCGTCAAAAACATACGATGAGGCCAGAGCAGACCCCCTTTTGCCGCAGCTTAGTAAAAGGACCTCTCATTTTGGAGGTCTGAGGTTTGGTGGGTTTGTTTGATTACCTTTTTGAATATAGGTTTAAACTGAAGACCCTGAGAACATTTACGAGAACAGGAGCCCCCTATCCAGAGAAGAGTATCAAGGGTTAAATATATGAGTAGAGAAATAAAGTGAACTAAGCATTTCTGTAAGTTTGGTTAAATGGCAAATATCCTGTTCAGATGTTGGAAAGTTTCTAAAGGTTGTAAATATCTCTTCTGTAAATAGAACAGGAACACGGAACAAAGTTGAACTTATATTTTTAGCTTTGCTTATCCCTGAAATACGAGAACATTGCATATGTAATCAAAATTCAATGTATATATGTAATCAGTATCTGTGTACTGATCACAATAGTGGGACTTTACCAACTGCTGACTATTATTTCTTTACTAGTAAAAAAGGCCCGTTTCTTAACGCAATGAAACAGGCGCTAGCAATGTAATGAGTTCCTGCCATTAATGTTTCCACGGTTGTATTCTGAATATAATTGTTGTTTACATGTGTAAGATTTCTTTATATACAATAGTTTTTGTGTAAACTGTGTTACAATGTGGTAAAAGTTTTCCTTGTTCAGGCTTTTCAATCAGTTTAACAATCACATCAGAAGAGCTCCTTACTCGTGAGAATGCAACATACAGTTGCCCATGTGAGAGACAAGTGACAGTGTGTTTTACAGACAGTGTAAGAGAGAGATACACAGAGTGATTGTGTGTGTGTGATGTGTGTGAGTGACAAAGTGATTAAATGTTTGTCTTCCCTTCCGTTCTGTGCACTTGCCTCCACTGATGTTCGTACCTCCCTGTATGTGATTGTTAGAGATTCAATCCACTCCACTTCCCTCCTCCAAGTTCCGTTCTGTCTGATTGGTTCTTCGTTCCTGTGACGTCGCGTTTGTTTGCTTGGCAACTATGCAGCGTTCCGTTTCCTCGATGTGAGGGCGGGGACAGTGAGAGCCAATGAAATGCTGAACTACAGACTTACGAACCCTACACTGCCACAGTGCCACGGATTCAGCTTCAGAATGTTGGAGGTGCTTTTTATTATATAGGATTGTTTACAATATTTGGACTGCTGACCTGTTGATTTATGTAATTTATGTAATAGGTAATAGGTGGGATAAGGTGGGATACAAATGCAATAAATAAAAATAAAAAAAAAACATCTGTCAGAGGCTCTTCAATAAAAGGGTATGAGTGACGGGTCAGTTGAGTTGCTATTAAGTGAACGCTGAAACTGTTGCTTTCAAAAGCTTTTGCCAATTAACTCTTTTGTCTCTGGGTATGATATTTCTCTTGGCCTCTCCCAGGGACAGGAGCCAAGGGCTGAGCTGGTGTTCTGCCTGAGCAGATATCTAGACAAATAAGCCTAAGGCTATATACTTTGTTAATGTCATTGCATATCCCCAGTGGCGTGCCTAGGGGGGCTGATACCTCCCCCCCGGGTGCAGCACCCCACCCCGGCGAAAGAAACTCCCCCCCCCCCGGGTGCACGCCGCTGGGGGGGGGTGCCGCCTGCCGGTCAGCTTCGTTCTTTTTCATGCTCCCTCTGCCCCGGAACAAGTTACTTCCTGTTCCAGGGCAGAGGGAGCATGGAAACGAATGAAGCTGACTGCGCGCGGCACCCCCCCCTCCCCCAGCGGCGTGCACCCGGGGCGGACCGCCCCCACCGCCCCCCCCTTGGTACGTCACTGCATATCCCCTTAGAACACAACTATCAGCTTGTAGTGTTTATCAGAATTCAGTAACTCTGATACAGAAATTGTCTCTTTCCTAGAAAAAAATTTCATTCTTTAATTCTTTAACAACTGCTTTACAATTCCCCAGCAGCATTGCTTCAAGCTACTTCCTTATGACAAATTCCCTATGAGGAAAAGCTAAAGCAGCTAGGGCTCTTCAGCTTGGAGAAGAGACGGTTGAGGGGAGATATGATAGAGGTATATAAAATACTGAGTGGAGTGGAACAGGTAGAGGTGAATCGCTTGTTTACTCTTTCCAAAAATACTAGCACTAGGGGGCACGCAAAGAAGCTACTATGTAGTAAATTTAAAACGAATTGGAGAAAATATTTCTTTACTCAATGAGTAATTAAACTCTGGAAATCATTGCCAGAGAATGTGGTAAAAGCAGTTAACTTAGCAGGGTTTTAAAAAGGTTAGGATAATCTCCTAAAAGAAAAGTCCTTAAGCCATTATTATGGTGGACTTAGGAAAATCCACTGCATATTCTTGGATAAGCAGCATAAAATCTGTTTTACTGTTATTGGATCTTGCCAGGTACATATGACCAGGATTGGCCACTGTTAGAAACAGGATTCTGGATTTGATTGACCTTTGGTCTGTTCCAGTATGGCATTGCTTATGTTCTTATGACTTGTCAGATCTCAATGTTAAGTCTGCAAAAAGCATAAGCAACCCACTACAGTGTCCTGCCAAGAGCATCTGTCACCATTGTCCTCCACTCCACTGTTCCATCTGTAATCTGCAAGGGTAGAAATTAATTGGGAACATTTCCATCCAGTTGAACTTGCTTAAAGCCATTACTGGCTGTTTTCTTTATTTATTTGAGATTCATTTCTACATATCAAGTTCATTTTTGTAAATGTCTCTGAAATGCACATTTTGAAAGCATACCATGTGATGCTGCGATCCCTTTTACTAAATTGCATTAAGATGCGCTTACCACTTAATTCAATACAATTGTGTATGCAAATTTGGGTGTGCGTCCAATTTACGCAAATAATTTAATTGAAAATGAGCTGATTAGCGCCAATAATTGGCTTTTTAATAAGCAATTATTGCCACTAATTAGATTTTTTTTATTTGCAAATTTCAATAACATCAAAAGAGATTTTGAATAAAGATACAGATTCAAGATAACCTCAATTAGTCAATAGGTAATAAAATAATAATAACTGAAACAATCTATCAGACCACATTAGAGAGAGAAATCACAATTCACATTTTAGAAGGAGTTAGTGGTGTTGCTTTGTAGGCTGCCACCTGGGGTGGATCTTGGCTGCGCCTCCCCGGAGCATCACCCCCCTGGCACATAACTCCCCCAGCGTGAATCACCTCCCCTAGTGTGAATCACTTCCCCCCAAGCATATGGTTCTTACCTCCTGGGGGTGTTGGCTCGTCAGGTTCTCTGCCCTGGAACAGGAAGTAACATCAGAGGGAACTGACGGAGCAAACAGCTGTGCGGCTGCTCCTTGCACCCCCTTGGAGCATGCACCCAGGGCGGACCGTCTCCACTGCCCCGCCCTTGGTACGCCACTAGAGGGAGTACTACATTCCACATTATTAAGCCCCCCCTTGTTTACTAAGCCTCACTAGTGGCTGCTGGTACGCTAATGGCAACACAGCCCGTTCATTTTGAATAGGCTGTGTCGGCATTGTTGTGTAGCAGCCGCTACTGCAGCTTAGTAAACAGGGAGGTAAATAAGATACACGGTATATGCTCTCCTATAATAAATGACTAAACTTCAAGAAGAAAAACCCTTTCACATCCATCATGGCAGTGTTAATCCACCACCTTCAAGAAAGAATTGAAGTTGTGAGGGATGATAGAAAACATATGAATGTTGATCCAAATAGATCAAACATTTACAAGGGTACCTTAATTGATATTTAGCCCCTAAGGAAATAGCTTGCTGCTTAAAAGCCAAGAATTTCTGCCTCCTATCTTGAGTCTACTTGGAAATGTCTAGAAAGATAGAAATTTTCCCATTAAAAAAAAAATAACTTCAGAGGATCTAAAAAAGAGACTTATTAGCGCATCTTTATCCTGCTGAAACACAAAGTCACAAGCAATGTGGATCTGGAAACAACTCCTGATCCAAATTTTCCAAGACATTAGTTACATTAAGATTATCAGAAGACACTTCTATCAAAGAATAGCCAGCAAGCGAACTAGTATGTCTAGGAACTGACAAATAATATATCTTATGCAATGGTGGAAGTCCAGAATCAGAACACCTAAATTTTTTTTCAAAAACCTATAAAATAACCCCCCTGATTACTAACCTGCTTATTTTCGAAGGAGAAGGCCGGCCATCTTCCGACACAAATCGGGAGATGGCTGGCCTTCTCCTAATGCCGGCCAAATCGGCAAAATCGAAAGCCGATTTTGGTTGGCTTCAACTGCTTTCCATCGCAGGGCCGGCCAAAGTTCAAGGGGGCGTGTCGGCAGTGTACCGAAGGCGGGACGGGGGCGTGGATAACAGATGGCTGGCCTCGGCTGATAATGGAAAAAAGAAGGCCGGCCCGGACGAGCATTTGGCCGACTTTACTTGGTCCCCTTTTTGTTCACAACCAAGCCTCAAAAAAGTGCCCGAACTGACCAGATGACCACCGGAGGGAATCGGGATCATCTCCCCTTACTCCTCCAGTGGTCACCAACCCCATCCCACCCAAAAAAAAAATGTTAAATACATTTTTTTGCCAGCCTCTATGCCAGCCTCAAATGTCATACCCAGTTCCATGACAGCAGCATGCAGGTCCCTGGAGCAGTTTTTAGTGGGTGCAGTGCACTTCATGCAGGCGGACCCAGGCCCATCCCCCCTACCTATTACACTTGTGGTGGTAAATGTGAGCCCTCCAACCCCCCCCTGAAACCCACTGTACCCACATGTAGGTGCCCCCCTTCACCCCTTAGGGCTATGGTAATGGTGTATAGTTGTGGGGAGTGGGTTTTGGGGGGATTTGGGGGCTCAGCACCCAAGGTAAGGGAGCTATGCAGCTGGGAGCAATTTGTGATGTCCACTGCAGTGCCCCCTAGGGTGCTCGGTTGGTGTCCTGGCATGTGAGGGGGACCAGTGCACTACAAATGCTGGCTCCTCCCACGACCAAATGGCTTGGATTTGGCCGGGTTTGAGATGGCCACCATTAGTTTCCATTATCAACGAAAACCAATGGCGGCCATCTCTGACGCCGGTGATCTCTAAGGGTGGCCCAAATGTTGAGATTTGGCCGGCCCCGACCGTATTATCGAAACGAAAGATGGCCAGCCGCATAACCTTATGTGGGCCCCAGTTGAATATCGTCTGGGTCCTGCATAAGCTCTGGCAGCCAGCACACCCATAGCCCAAGATATTCACTGCAGGTGCCTGAACATGGCCCTGCACTGAATATCTGTGGCTAATTTTGCCTGCGGTTGTCAGCACAGACTGAATATTTAACTCTAGGTGTTTTTCAGGGCCATAGTAAAAATGGTCTTATCACATAGGAAAGACTCGTGTAAGGGCATGCTAAGACCAATTCTTATCTAAGCTTAGTAAAAGGACCCCTATGTGAATTACCTAAGGTCACCAAGATCATCAGTGGGAGAACTGGGATTAGGTTCTTAGCCCACTGTTCTAACCAGTAGGCTACTTTCCTACTCCCTAGTAGCTGCAAAGTTCAGTTTGTAAGCTCTGGACCAGTCACCTTGGATCATTCTAGGACATAACTCATCAGGGGAACTTCTTTGCTTTCCCCTTTTAATCACGCCTCAGGAGACACATGAAGGGTCTCAGTGGAGGATTTGCGCCTTTGGTCTACACGAAATTAGCATTCCTTAACATTCCTGGATTAGACATTGCCTTTATTGCACCCTGGAGTTAAAAAGGTTATTAAGTTACAGTGTGTCATTGCCAAGTGCCTTGGACAATGTGGTGAACATTTCTATTTGCCATCCTATTAGTCACATTTCATATTATTAAGAAAGTTCAAGTACAGATGTGTTCTACTTGAAAGGTAGGGATGCATTCATGTTACAGAGACGAAGGATTAGAGTCAGACATTTAAGTACCAGAGGCTATATGGCAGGCTATCCCCTTCATGTGTGAATTTCAAATTAGTATAAAAAAAAAAAAAAAAAAGAAAAGTCACAAAGTAACAGAACTTTAATATTCAATTAACTATCTGCATAGGAAATTAAGTACAGAGGACAAAGAGGAAAGGAGGGGAGCTTAGGAGAGAGGGATATAAAACAAAATTTCCATTGGCAGATCTTTTGTGACTTTTCTAACGCATAGTTCTATCTTATAGGTTGTAGTGTTGCAACTATGTTTATAACGTTCTGCTTGGGCTTATAATGTTCTGCTTATGTTCAGTATATCTGTTTTGTTGGTTAACTCTGGGTTTGGACTCAATGAAGACATTTTTCAAAAATAAAAAAAAAAGAAAGAAGGAAGGAGGGAAAATGACGGAGGGCAATAGATAGGGAAGAAAGACAGAAAGGAGTGGAGGTCTGTGCTTGGACCGCTGCTTTTTAACATATTTATAAATGATCTAGAGATGTGAGTAAATAGTGAGGTAATTAAATTTGCTGATGACACACAGTTATCAAAGTCGTTAAATCGCGGGGGGATTGTGAAAAATTACAAGAGGACCTTACGAGACTGGGAGACTGGGCGACTGGATGTCTAAATAGCAGATGACGTTTAATGTGAACAAGTGCAAAGTGATGCATGTGGGAAAGAGGAACCCAAATTATAGCTATATAATGCAAGGTTCCACGTTAGGAGTCACCAACCTAGAAAGGGATCTTGGCGTCATTGTTGATGTTACGTTGAAACCCTTTGCTCAGTGTGCTGAGGTGGCTAAGAAAGCAAATAGAATGTTAGGTATTATTAGGAAAGGAATGGAAATCAAAAGTGAGGACGTTATAATGCCTTTGTATTGGTCCATGGTGTGACCGCACCTCGAATATTGTGTTCAATTCTGGTTGCCACATCTCAAAAAAGATATAGTGGAGAAGAGACAGCTGAGGGGAGATATGATAGAGGTCTATAAAATAATGAGTGGAGTGGAATGGGTAGACTTGAATTGTTTGTTTACACTTTCCAAAAATACCAGGACTTCGGGGCATGCGATGAAGCTACAAAGCAGTAAATTTAATACAAATTGGAGAAAATATTTCTTCACTCAATGTGTAATTAAACTCTGGAAATTGTTGCCAGAGAATGTGATAAAGGCGGTTAGCTTAGCGGGGTTTAAAAACATCTGGACAGCTTCCTAAAGGAAAAGTCCATAGACCATTATTAAATTGACTTGGGGAAAATCCACTGCTATTTCTGGGATAAGCAGCATAAAACGAATTGAACTTTTTCGGGACCTTGCCAGGTATTTGTGACCTGGATTGGCCACTGTTGGAAACAGGATACTGGAGTTGATGGACCTTTGGTCTGTCCCAGTATGGCAATACTTATGTACTTACATTATGTACTTATGAGAAAAGTAGAAGAAAAAGAAGAAAGAATGAAATTGGCAGAAAGAAGACAAGAAAAGAGGAGGAAGACTGGAGAGAGAAGAATGTGTGAAGAAGAGGAAGAAAGGGCAAGGGGAAAAGAAAAAAGAAAACAGAAAGGTGGAAGGGGAAAAGAGGGAGTTACAGAACTGTAATGTCAGAGAAGGGAAGAGGCAGGTAGGTGTTGAGGAGAAAGAAAGCCTAGGAATTAGAGAGGGGGAATACAGAGAAAGCAGACTGGCATGAAGAGATCCACATAGAGGTAAGAACATTCTAGTCTGCAGGAAATAGTTATTTATTTGTTACATATGTACCTCATATTTTCCCACCTCTTTGCAGGTTCAATGTGGCTTACATAGTGCCGGAGAGCAGAGCAGTTGCAGACTCTGGTATATACAAATACAAAGGTGAAGTTGTGATAGGGTAAGGTTCATGTGGTAGGACCACATAGACCACAAAGGAGGGAGTGGAGTTTATAAAACTGTCCTTTAATAAATGGGCCAAAAGTGTAGCCTCTTATAAAGTAAGTATAGGACTGCACATTGATAGCTCCTCATATCCAGAGGGAGCAATGATTTTAAACAGATGCATGTGAGAAAAACAAACACTAACCTCCCTCCCACCCACATGTGCTTGTGAGCAGCTTTTAAAATTACTGCTCTCACTTTCTGTGTCTCCTAATTCTTTTTGGTCAACGTGGACTAGCCTTGTAAGATGGAGAATCTAAATTGATATTTTAGGCCTACCCAACCCAATCCTTTCTCCCCACTCCCAACCACATCTCCTGGCAAAATAAACATGGTGTACATCTCCAAATGTAGCCCCCTTTCTAAAATGGCATTTACACATGGCATTTATGCTCATAAATTTAGGAGTGTAATTTGTGCTCCTAAATGTATGCTAAATCTATGAGCATAACAGGTCCTAAATTACGAGCATAAATTACTCTCTTAATTTAGGAGTGTAAATTTAGAAGCATAAATTTAAGAGTGTAAATTTAGGAGCATAACCTTTATAGAACAAGGCCCTACGTTCCTTATTCTATAAAAGGTTATGTTCTTATATTTATGCTCCTAATTTATGAGCATAATTTATGCTCATAAATTAGCCCTAAGGGCGCGCTAGTGTTTTTAATGCATGCTAATACATGCTAAGTCGCCCATTGGAAAATATGGGTGGCTCTAACATTTAGCACGCGCTAAAAATGCTAGCACAGCTTAGTAAACAGGACCCTTAATGCCTTGTCAGTTAAGCAATGGAAGTGCCGAGGGGCATCATTGTTGGGCTGTGCTTATGGCATCAGTTGGAATTAATCCAGCCCTGCATGGCACCAAACACATAACTGTTTTTTTTTTTAAATATTGACCTGATCATTTCCACTGAGATAAGGGAGTGTATGAGAGAGTCTAAAAAGGGAAATGGAGCAGATATGACTCTGGAATGATAAAGTAGATTCACATGATGGACCTAATTGGCTTTCTTTGCGAAATCACTTTCAGAAGGTTGACCATGGAGCTCTCTTCCATACCTCACCACGTCTGGTAGAATCTGTACTGTGTTAAATTATGGAGGAGCAGGGCCGCCGAGAGACTGGGCTGGGCCCAGGGCAAGGCCTCCGCCAGGGCCCTGCCCCTGCTGCTCCTTTCTCCACGCGCCCCCTTCCATCCGCCACTGGGCCGGGCCCCCTGCACTGAAATTACAGCGCCTCTCACCTCCGTGTGAAAGCACTGCAGGCAGCAGCAGATTGCCTCCCTCCGGGCCTCCTTCCCTCCCTGTGTCCCGCCCTCACGGAAGTTACATCGGATGAGGGCGGGATACAGGGAGGGAATCTGCTGCTGCCTGCAGCGTTTTCACACGGAGGTGAGAGGCGCTGTGATTTCAATGCAAGGGGCCTGGCCCGGTGGCAGACGGTCGACGACGGAGGGCGGGTGGGACTGCGGTGCTGGGCCCCCCTGCCTCCCCCTCTCTCGGCGGCCCTGTGGAGGAGTAACCTAATAGTTAGTGCAGCGGGCTTTATTACTGGTCACCTGATTTTTATTCTCACTGCAGCTTCTTGTGACCTTGAGAAACAGGCTCATTTTCGAAAGAGAAGGACGTCCAAAAAGCGACATAAGAGGCATATGGAAGTCATTGTAAAAGAAAGACGTCCAAATCCAATAATCGAAACAGAGACGAAAAGAGGTCCCGAGCACAAGGATGTCCATCTATGGACGTCTCCACAGAGGGCATGCTAGAGACGTGTTTTGGGTGGTGTTACGAGATGGACGTCTCCAGCGTATAACGGATAGCGAAATGCTTTTGCCTTTGCGGGAACATGGACGTCCTTAGTTAGACCTGATATAAAAGCGTTTAGGGTAAGGGGAAAGTTGTCTTTAGACCCATTAGCGAATTTGTGGAGTTGGAGAGTTGAGGAATAGTTGTTTGGAGAGAAAGTTGAGAGTTGTTCAGTGCCCTGTTACCTTTGTCTGTGTGCCTGGTTTCCTGCTCTATCTCCCTTCAGTATGATGGGGTTGGTGGCCACTAAGACCAGCTTCTGTGTCTGACTCGCTGTCATCACTTGCATATCAAAAGGGGAGGAAGTGTGTTGGTCAAAATAACCCACTTTTGTTTTGCAGCATTCATATACATAGCCCCACATGTGAAGACCCAGGAAACAGATGGTGAGGAATGGCATTTGCAGGCAATACAGATGTCATTGTACATGGTACAGAGCTGGAGATGAGGAGCACAGTGCACTTTAGAAACTGATGTGCAAGAGAGCCACACAGGCAGGTGGGTAGACATACAACTGTGGAAGGAGTGCAGAGGACAGAGTGAAATTACCTTTACGGGGAGGTGCCTGTTTTTGTGCCATTCTGACTGCTCCAAAGACGTCGAACTAAAAGCAGGATGGACGTCCCTAAGATGGACGTCCTAATTTTGATTATGGGCAAAATTCATAAACGTCTCCAGCTGCTCTGCCGATTTGGACGTCTGAATTTCAATTATAGGTAGGAACAATGGATGTTCCCAGCTGTTCTGGGTTTTGGACATCCTAATTTCGATTATGGGTGGAAATGATAAACGTCCCCAGCTGCTCTTCCGGTTTCGAAGTTTGCATTCCCATTATTGGCATCTCTTTAAAACGTCTTTCTCTGTGCTTACACTTTAGATGTTTTTCTATAGATTATGGGATGGTATTTCTAAGCGTTTTAGCTTCAGTTATAGTAAACCTTGTTTTTGCCACTGTATGCTTATGTGTACACCTTTTGGCCAATTCTTGAAAGATAACTGGTGTGTGGGCTGTGTATCTTTCCTTTGGAAAAGTTTCAGACTGGGTGTTAGCTGGCAGCTTAGCATATACTCTGCATTTTCTACATCTGACCAACTCTCCATTCTCTACCCTCCAGGAGCTGTGTCTGATGCATTCCCTCACTGACCCCCATTCTCTCTCCTTAGTTGAAGCAGCCAGCCTCTGGCCCCTTGGAGCAAACAGATTGGTGTTCCTTTTGGCAATTTCTTGCACCACAAGTTCAAGGTAAGCCCATACCTCTCAGCCACCTCTTCTCCTTCTGCTATGTAGGTGCTAAACAAGCACTTCTTGCATCTTGCAGGACAGGTTACAGCACTGCAGCTGGTCAACAGGATTGCAAGGGACAGCAGTGGACTCTAATACACTGGACTCTGATAGTGATGATTGTTTATACCCTATTCATTGTACAGATGTCTTGTTCTCTATTGGACACACTCAGTTGTGGCTGCCTGTGGGGGAGGGGAAGAGGCCCTGAGAATGGATGTGTGCATCCCTTATGGTCAAGGGCTCCCCATTCTGTGTATGTTCTCTGGATTCAAATCTTACCTCTATTTTCACCAGGTTCACGGGTATTCACATCTGGTAGCTTTTCTCACGCTTTGCACCTCATGTGTCTCCCCAGTAGGTTCCATCCTTCTTCATGTGGTGAACCCCACTCCCCTTTTATGAAGTGCCCACCCATTTGCATGGTTGGTGGGGGTGGGGCGGGGGGAAGCATATATGCACTCAATATCTTTTCCATATTATTGAACACAGTCCTACAATCCTCCATAGTTATGGAACAACAACATTTCTAAATTCTATCCTGCAAACCATTTTCTAGGTGGCCACAGGTGCCTGCCTATCACGGCCTTGAGCCCTTATGTCATGGTGAGGGAGAGGGGTTCTCGTTACAGTTCCTAATCTAAATTACCTGCAAGTGGCTACAGCATGTTGCCTATATAATTCCCCTAGCCTGTGCCCTTCTGTACCTGATGTATTATATTGCAATTGTGATGAAGTCAACATCCATCTAATGCTAAAGGCGCTGTGATTGGCTCAGAGACTTCCAGGTCTCTCAGCTGAGTGAAGCACGGCCAAAAAGGATGTTTTTATTATTCCGGGGTTGAATGATGTCCAAAAAAGAGCTTGCAGCATTGGAGCCTGTTTGATTTTTTTTAAATAAAGCTTCACTTAAAAAAAAAAAAAATGTCCATTTTGGGCTGCCTCCCCCTCCCCCCCCCCCCCCCAGAGACCTGGAAGTAAGGGAGAGACATCCAAGTAAGTAGAGTTGTGCCTGAGTGGTTAGAGTACAGGTTTTATAATCCTGAGGTGGTGGGTTCAAATCTTTCCAATAGTTTTGCTAAAAAAAAAGGACCAGCACTTGGATTTTTTCCCCACTTTTTTAAGTTGTATGAAGTCTTTATTGAACATTTATCAAAACAGCATAACAAAATACAGCACTCCAGAACAAGTAAGTAATAGCATAACTGATCAACTCCAGGTCTCTCTCAGCCAATCCCAGTGCGTTTAGCTGTTACCAGTATCAGCTAAATGCGCTGTGATTGGCTGAGAGAGACCTGGAGGGAGGGACGTCCAAAACGTTTTGATTTGTGTCCTCTCACGTCCCGATCCTGGGGGGGCACAAGCTGAAAACTGCTTAAGCGTCGCTTGCCTTTGGTGCCAGGCTGAAAGAAAATAAAAAGCAGCTTTTCTGGGCTGGAAGGCTCCTCCGTATCGTCAGGTTAGTTTTTATTCTCTTGCCTCTGAACTGTACATTAGCGTGTAGCCTGTAAAAAGAATGTCTTTTTAGAGGGAGTTTTTTTAATATAGTGAAGGACGTCCATAAAGGACGTCCTTGGCATGCACAGAGCAGCCAGCATAACGCTTGGCTGCTCTGCGCATGCTCGACCAGCCGATTGGCCGACTGTTTAACGATGGAATAGAGAATGCAAGTGAGCTACAACGAGCAGCTCATTTGCATTCCTATTCCTTGATGCATGCCCGTTCCTTACCGATTCGCTAAGGGAATCGGTAAGGGAAGGGCTCTAATGATTGATTAGTGCATCTAGCCCCTATGTGTTACAAGAAGAACTGTATGTTCTTAGATATGCTTCTTGGCTAGCTTGTAAAAACCTCCTAATGGTCTAAAACTGTAACATGTTCATCCAAGCTTAAAAGATATGCTTCATGTACAGCTGCACGTAGATGAGAGTCTAAAAAAGTATATAAGAAACGGGAAGGTATGGGGAGGGCAGACAACTTCATAAGTACATAAGTAATGCCACACTGGGAAAAGACCAAGGGTCCATCGAGCCCAGCATCCTGTCCACAACAGCGGCCAATCCAGGCCAAGGGCACCTGGCAAGCTTCCCAAACGTACAAACATTCTATACATGTTATTCCTGGAATTGTGGATTTTTCCCATATCCATTTAGTAGCGGTTTATGGACTTGTCCTTTAGGAAACCGTCTAACCCCTTTTTAAACTCTGCCAAGCTAACCGCCTTCACCACGTTCTCCACCAACGAATTCCAGAGTTTAATTACGCGTTGGGTGAAGAAAAATTTTCTCCGATTTGTTTTAAATTTACTACACTGTAGTTTCATCGCATGCCCCCTAGTCCTAGTATTTTTGGAAAGCGTGAACAGAAGCTTCACATCCACCTGTTCCACTTCACTCATTATTTTATATACCTTTATCATGTCTCCCCTCAGCCTTCTCTTCTCCAAGCTGAAAAGCCCTAGCCTCCTTAGTCTTTCTTCATAGGGAAGTCGTCCCTTCATGAGGGTATGCTGGATTTGTCTCCTTGCAAGAAGTAAAACTGCTTTAAGCCTGACTTGCTCTCGTGGTGTTCGTGAGTATCATTGGTAAAATTCTTTTAACAGTCCCAGTATGGCAACACTTACGTTCTTAAGTTCTTTTATAGTGGTAGCACAAGATTGTGGTAATAAATGCCACAGTAACAACTCAAGTACTGCCTTAGTTTCCTGGGGAATTAAATGGAAGATAAAGTTCCTTTCACAGAACCAGTCCAAGATGGCAGACATTAACTAATTAAAACACCAGTGAGTAAACAAAATATTTATTTTGAGCAATTTTCCAATTTACCCCATGGTGTACTTAATGAAAGTAAATAAACAGTTTTGTAATGGCAGAAATGTACGCCCAGTGAACTGTTTAGCAAGAAACGGCAGTAACACATGCTGGATGTGGCATAGTTGAAGACATGTCACTTTGGAAGATTTAGTCGCATGGTTTCTTGTCAAATAATTAAAGTGCTTTATTATTTGCATAAATAGTAATACAGATACCTTTTCTATTGCCAAAGAGTCTGAGCTTTCAGGAGGTATGACCAGTATTATTCATTAAAACTTCCAATTGTAACTCAAAATTGACATAGGAAGCACTAATCGGACATTAATTGTGTTTAACAACTGTCTAACTATCTCTATCTTGGTGAATGCCACCACAGGAAGGTTCAGTTCCTGACAGTCTGAAGGGAGCAGTTGGAGGCCCTATCTTAAAAAAAAGGACCTTGAGGGAAAGACAGGCATTTGCTTTGGCCTATTGGCTGATATTAGACCTCCCTTTCTTGGCAAAGATTTTGGAAAAAGTCATTTTCGTGCAGCTAGAAAGTATTCAGTCCCTTCACCTGGCCTGGTCAGGCTTTTACGAGGCTTATAATACAGAAATGGCACTCGTAGTGATGTAGGATGGCATCAAAGTAGGAGCAGACTAGGGGCTTGCAAAAGACCCTTCAGGTGTGTCTCTACACCCTCTAATGTGAGCACCTGGTGATGAATGTGAAAAAGGGGAAATCAAGACAATGTGCTGCAGGGTCTTGAAATGCAGGTTTATGTTTGTTTAGGATTACTATATACCTTACTGGCAGATCCAAGCGGTTCACAGGATAAAATACATCAAAAATGAAAAGGAAAAGAACTACAATGTTGAAAGCAAAGATACAAACTAACATACAAGCACATAGAAACACTAAGGGGCCCTTTTACTAAATGGTTGCTGTGTGGCAACCCTGAACTACTCCTGGTCCAACGCAGTAGCCGGCGGTAGCTTCCACCCTCAGCGTGCGCCACAGGCGCTAGCAGAAATATTGGAAAAATATTTCTACAGGAGGTTATCCAGTGGTAATGGGGCAGTGTCGGCGCCCGATTACCACCCCTTACCGTCACCTCAATGGGTGGCGATAAGTGCCCTCCCCGAAATGGCCGTGCGGCAAGTGCGAACTTACTGCACAGCCATTTCATTTTGGGCTATTTTCTTTCACCCGTTGTGGTAAAAGGGGCCCTGGAGCGCAGCAAAAATGGCCACCGCTGCTAGCGCAGGGCTCTTTTTACAGCAGCTTAGTAAAAGGGATGGAGGGAAGAAAGGGAGAGCAAGACCTAAAAGGGCAGTCAGCAAGGAACCAACCAAGCCAGTCAAGGCATATCAGGGGAAAACCTGTAACGGAAGAAAGAAGACTGGGAAAAAAGAATTATTCATTTACATTAAATGCAAGACATGAGCCAAGTTTTTAGTTCAAGTTTAAAATTCTTAAAAGACAGTTCTAAGCGAATTAATAGAGGGAGCTGCTAAAGCGAAAGCCCAATGTCTAGGCTACGTCGTCGATAATACACTGAAACCTTCTGCTCAGTGTGCTGCTGCGGCTCGGAAAGCGAATAGAATGTTGGGTATTATTAGGAAAGGTATGGAAAACAGGTGTGAGGATGTTATAATGCCATTATATCACTCCATGGTGCGACCGCACCTTGAGTACTGTGTTCAATTCTGGTCGCTGCATCTCAAGAAAGATATAATGGAATTGGAAAAGGTGCAGCGAAGGGCGACTAAAATGATAGCGGAGATGGGACGACTTCCCTATGAAGAAAGGCTAAGGAGGCTAGGGCTTTTCAGCTTGGAGAAGAGACGGCTGAGGGGAGACATGATAGAGGTATATAAAATAATGAGTGGAGTGGAACAGGTGGATGTGAAGCATCTGTTCACGCTTTCCAAAAATACTAGGACTAGGGGGCATGCGATGAAACTACAGTGTAGTAAATTTAAAACAAATCGGAGAAAATTTTTCTTCACCCAACGCGTAATTAAACTCTGGAATTCGTTGCCGGAAAACATGGTGAAGGTGGTTAGCTTGGCAGAGTTTAAAAGGGGGTTAGACGGTTTCCTAAAGGACAAGTCCATAAACCACTACTAAATGGACTTGGGAAAAATCCACAATTCAGGGAATAACATGTATAGAATGTTTGTACGTTTGGGAAGCTTGCCAGGTGCCCTTGGCCTGGATTGGCCGCTGTTGTGGACAGGATGCTGGGCTCAATGGACCCTTAGTCTTTTCCCAGTGTGGCATTACTTATGTACTTATGTACTTATGTAGGTGACTTGAGTTGGGCACGATAAAGGCCAGGAAGAACAAGGCGAAAGTCATTGATAGATTGATAGATTGAAGTAGGCGGGGGAGAAGGGATGTGATTAAGGGATAGTGAGTGTAGCTAAGTAGGGGGGTGTCGTGTAGAATCTCTGTGTAGTAGGAAGATTCCTGAAGTAATACCAAGCTTCTTTAAAATCTTTGGGGTTAATATTCAGAGTGATTTAACTGGGCAGGAGAGGCTTCTGCATAGTTAAATTGCACTGACTGGCCCAGACTTTAATATACAGCAGCGCTTAAACAGAGAGTGTGCTGCTGAAAGCTCTGACTGTCACAGAACTTTCCAGTTAGTGCCAGGGTGATCTGGGGGCAGAGTCAGAGGTGGACCCAAATGTTACCCAGGTGCCGTCAATATTCCAGATAACTAACTGGGCGATTAGGACTGCATAAATATCAGCCAGACTGTTCATATAACACTAATTCTGAAGCATCTTCATTGGTTGCCAGTACAATATAAAGTGCAATTTAAAGATTTATGTTTTGTGCATCAGTCTCTATATTTGCCTGCACCAAAATATATGAAGGAGGTGTTTTCTGTGTACCAACCAGGAAGACAATTAAGACTGGAGACTGCAAAGAGGCTTTCCTTAAACTCATTTCTACAGATGCATTATCATGATACAAGAGTGTCTACCTTTTCGTAGCTGGAATTTAGATGTGGAATGCATTAACAGGACAGCTACATCTATGTGCTAGGGCATTACAATTTTTAAAATGGCCGAAGACTCAGTTATTTGTGGACACCTTCTTCTAAGATAGTGGACTGGTTGAGTAGCATTTTTTCTGTGTATTGATGAATATGCTGATGTTGGGACAGTTGGAGTAACATTCACTTTGTAGTTTTGATGTTTTGTATTATGTGTTCTTTTTAAATTTATGTATGTTTTATTGGAAACTGCTTAGTTGTAGATGGTAAATTTCGAAAATAAATACATAAATAACTTCTGGCAGCCTGCACTGAATAATTCAGTACTGGCTGAATATTGCACCCACTAGCTTTGCAATGCCTGGGAGGGAAACACAGTTAGAATGGAAAACATACAGGTTCGTAAAGAGCTTTGATAGAAGTGAACTGCATATGGAATCAAAGGAAGCCTGGATCAATATATGGTGGAAGTGCCTTTTCTTTTCTTGGTCTGGTGTTTGTAAGTACGTAGAACTTTGCCTTCTGAAGAGCAGTGACTTTCCTCTCTCCATCCTTTACTGACATCCTACACTGTCAATTTTATACCACAATACGCTTCACTTAACACAGTGACAAGGATAACATGACCTGGCAACTTGAACAAGGTTACATTCTACCAACCTGATTCCCCAAACCCAGTAAAGCAAATCACAGAGATTCCTTAATACACACTGTGATGGCTTCTTAAATATGACATATATCTGTGCTAAGAAACCATAGGAGATGTCATTTACTGCATTAGGAAAATGGTTATATAGCACGAACCCCTGATGCGTGAATGTAAGGAAGGAGACTTTCAAAAACAGATGGATGATTACAATAAAAGGTCCATAACTTTTATATTGAGTGAAATTATAAGAAATAAAATAAATGAGGGAAAAAGATAGTAAACTGAAGAGCAAGAACCTAGATGAGAGGTATTATGGTGACATTTAATGTTAGCAAGATAGAAGTACTAGAAGTGAATAAGGTGGGAAGTGCATGGTTGAACAGTACGTTGATAGGTGCAGACAGTTTCCACCCAATATGTAAAGCAATTTAACCCTTGAAGAAAGGCCCTGGCCTAGTTAAATTGCTTGTGACTGTCTAAGAGCTGATATTCAGCGGTACTTAACTGGACAGTGCTGCTGAATATTACCACAGACTGACCGTCCACTCTGTGGTTAGTACCAGGCTGGTCTGTGGGTAAAGCTTGGGTGGAGAATGGAAGGAGCCTGGACTTAACTGGTTAGTGGCCATATTCAGACTGCTAGAGCTAGGACAGCAAAAAAGCTGTCCTAACTTTAGTCTAAATATTGGTTGGTGCCCACTTAGCTTCTGGGTAGTACCAGAAAGATTCCGACTGTCCACCTGTCCTGATTCCCCCTCCGATCCCCTAGAACAGCATAATCTCCTTTTCGATCCTCCCTCCCACCCCCCAGAACAGCATAACCTTCCCTTCTGATCCCACTCCCACCCCCCAAAGTTAATTGACGCTGGGCCCAAGCCCCCCATCTCCCCACCCCTGTATGCCCCGGTCCTCCTTCCCACCCTCCAGAACAGCATAACCTCACTTCTGAGCTTCCCTTTCACCTCCTGGAACAGCATAACTCCCCCTTCTGATCCCCCTCCCATGCCTTGAAGATAATCAAGGCTGGGATCAAGCACCCCCACTGCCCCATTGCCATAGACCCTGGTCCCTCTTCCTATTCCCCTAGACCAGCATAACTCCCCTTCTGATCCCCCCTCCCACTCTCCCAGGTCAAACCCAAGCCCCTACTCCGTAATCTCCAACCCCATAGGTTCCCTTCCCCTCCCATAGGCCCCCCTTCCAGGCTTACCTGGCAGATCCCAGGTAGTTGGGGGGGGGGGGGGGAGAGTGGGCAGGAGTTATGCCTACTTACTCCTGCCCAGCATGACTGCCTCTTCAAAATGGCTGCCGTGACCTCAAGTGGCAGCTTACTGTGAGGCTGCCATTAGAGGTTTCAGCCACCATTTTGAAGAGGCAGCTGCACACATCTGATGAAAGCCTTCATTTTGCATTAACAGTAGCTTTAAGGGTAACTTCTCTCACAATGCTTACTGCTGCTCATTGGCAAAAAGCCACTGTATGCAAATCTATCGCATGCATATCCATTGTGGGTATAGTGAAAATCTGACTGGCTGGTGTGTGTCCCAAGGACTGGGTAAGGACCCCTGCTTTTAACTATTTGCTCGTTTTCTCTTATTTCTTTAATTCAGAAATCTTCAACTGGATTCTCAAGGACCACCCACCTAGTCTGTTTGTCAGAACATATACAGTGGACATGTATGAGATCTAGTTTCATGAATTGTCTCTATGGTGTTTATAATTAGGATCTGCCTCACCCATTTGTGCAGCGGAAGCCATGGGCTCTCTGTACTATCCTAGAGAGAACTGCAAATCCCCTCTAGATACTTAATTACCCCAACCTGGTATCTGCTCATGACACCGTCATGCCTTACACCGTCAAGGCAGTATAGACCCTTGTAATTAGAAAGGAACCCAGTATGTAGTAGATATAATAAGATAGTTTATTACAATCTTACCAATGGTAATACAGGTAAGTTAAGCATTCACATAATGGAGCAGCATATCATGGCACGTCCTCTCTCTCTCTCTAGCCTTCTGGAGTCTTCCTTCTCTGGTCTTCTTCTCCTCTTGTCTCCTCTAATACCCCTCAAACTGCTGCTTATATACAATTTTGGCCCTATTCATTTCAATGGACCCCAGCTGTCTCAACAGGGCTCCTAGCCCTTATCAGTTGATCAGAATGACTTCACATGTTCCCAAACCTTCCTCTAGCCCCCCCTTTGGATGTTCTCACCCGGGGTGCAGCTGACCCAGCACTATCTCTACATAATCATAGCAACTCTTGCTTATGACGTCTTACAGGTGCCAATCTCAGGATTGTTTATAGAGTAGATTGCCCCCACCCTTGCCAGCTCTCAATTACCTCATCTCAGCACTTGCAACAGTGAAATGTAACTGTGTTAAAGGTGATCTCTGATTTTTACAGGCTAGCTCTCTTTTGTATCAGAGATGATTCTGATTTTAAGAAGCCTAGCTGTTATTATGAGCCATTGGCCTGTATTTTACTGAGAGCAAGGGCTAGCATAACTCTTCAATGGTATAAAGTTATTTCTCATGCACACTCATTCTGGATATCCAGAGTGGCTGGGAGGACCCCAAGGAGTGGGCAGAGAACCCATGATTTAGTCTATCACATTGAAATATAGCTGCCTCCAGTGAGATCCTGAAATTCTCCCCTTCACATACGTCATATACACTCACATAACCCGGCTGCTTTCTTCATCTGCGTAGTACAATTTGATGATTATATGTTGATCAATTTATATTGATACAATCATTTTCTGCTATTACGAGGCAATGCTCATCAGTCATGAAATGGCTCACTTATCTAGTGCTATTTGTTTGGGAATCAGAACGTGTTAGGTCTAGTGGGATCAAAACATGGAGTAATTTATCCTGCTAAGCATCTTTTTAAAGATAATCAATAAAATCCCCAGGATGAAGAATCAAATATCATTTTCAGGCATTCTTTCTGAAGGTTCAAATAATTTATCGTTTCTGGTTCCTTGACATGACATAAAACTTTGCAAGTCTAGGGAAAGCGGTGCAATGGATAATTCCCAGCCTCCGTTTCACATGTTATACCGAATGCCAATTTATCTAATACTACTTCTTAGAATATACAATTGGCAGATGAAAATGAAATTGATTGTATTAGCAAGCTGTGCAGGTAGGCCATCGGTATGAATATAGAGAACAGTTGTCATGGGGTCACAGACAAATCACTTCGCCCTCCTGTAAACTTGTCAGTATGCACTGCAGTAATTGCTTTCTTTATGGAGGAGTAGCGTAATGGTTAGTGCAGCGGGCTTTGATCCTGGCAACCTGGGTCGATTCCTACTGCAGCTCCTTGTGATTTTGGGGAAGTCACTTAACCCTTCATTGCCCCAGGTACAAAAATACTTAGATTGTGAGCCCTCTAGGGACAGGGAAAGTACCTGCATATAATGTGTACAGTGCTGCATACATCTAGTAGCACTATAGAAATGATTAGTAGTAGTAGTAATCTCCAGAACTCATAGAACTAGTGATGTGTACCTTTACCTGCAAAGAGGGTAGACACTTTTCATTTACCCAGGAAGATAAGTAGATATTCAAAGCCATTTAAACAGTCAGGAGAGGCTTATGTGGGGCTTATCCAGGTATATTCAGCAGCACTTAAGTAATTACTGCCACTGGATGTCCCTGCTAACCGGCTAGGTTAGGGGCAGGTCGGGGACAGAGCATGGGTGAAGTGCCAACTTAGATGGTTAGTGGCAATTATCAGTCTGCTAATCAGCTAAGTAACCACATAAAGTAACTTCCAGGTCAGCAGTCTTACCTAGATATTTAATGCCGGAAACCATTCCATACCTCAGCATTGAATAACCGAGATTAGTGGAGTCTGCGGTTAGAAGTAGCTCTTACCGCTGCGGACTGAATATCTACCCTAAACTTTTATCTGTTCCATGACTTTGGGAAATTGCTCTTCAACAAACCTGAATAACACAAAAAGACCCCCATAAATGACAGAGAAACTAACAAAAAGGTTTTGGGCTGCACACCTCTAGATACTGCATTAGTGCACATTAATGGCATTAACGTACATTATTATTAACTAGATGGGAATTGTGCTAATTTTGTTAACACATGCTATATCTATCGTTTATTAAAATTTGCTATACCGGTTTTGTTGTGAGCAAATTAAAGTGGTTTACAGCAGAAGTGGAGCCAGGTTGACGGTGCGGGGGGAGCGAAAGCGGTGCGAGAGTGGACTTCTGCCGGCACACATTTTCTATGCAACACGATAGGTGCCGGCAGAACTCTGTTTGGGGGAGCGGCCGCTCCCCTGGTGCCCCAACTAGCTACGCCACTGGTTTACAGGTACAATAGCAATAAAACATAAACTGGAAAAGAATGTCAATATAAGATAGGAAAGACCTAACTACCTCTACCATACAGACAAGATTCAGTCACACAAAGGGTTGCAAAGGGTACATTTAAAACAAATGAGCAAAACCACGCAAAAAATCCAAGCCCAGATATTTCTCATGTAACATCCTTCCGACTCCCGCTGCAGAATCCAGTTTGGCCTACACAGTAAAAGCCTGCTGAAAAAAACCAAGAGTTTTCAATAAAGCCCAAAAAGATGTATATGATGTATCAAGCCAAAGAAATTGTGGTAGTGTGTTCCATAGTGCTGGAGAGCACCGAATACAACTATACTGGCCCTCTTTGTTCTGTAGGATATCGTTACGCTTTCCATGGTGAAGCATACTTGGGAAGGACTAAGAACAAATACTGTGCATGATAGATCCCTTATAAAGGGCCATCTCAAGCCATGATCCAATGGGTACATGGCCTTGTATTTAGCGAGAACCACAGTACCCATCATTCTTCAGTCTTGTTGGTAGGAAATCCCTTCCTTTCTGCTCCTTGCTTTCATTGGGGGAATATTTCCCAATGACAGTGTTGGGAGCAGAGCCGTCTAGCTCTCATTCTCTAATCTTGACAGAGTCAGAGGGAGAACCTCAACTTCTTTCAGTCCCAGGTCCTCAAGACAGGTTCAAATTGCACTGTCTAAGAGCCAGATGTTAAGCAATAAGGGAAGATGTTTTACATGGAAAGGCACAATGAGATAATGATCCAAGTGTAAATGGAGAGACCATGCATGGTGAAGGCCTACTGAGTGCCAGACAGAAAGTAGTAGGGAGAAAAGCTGTGCATTCTAGCACAGATAGACAAGAACTCAGCCTAATGCACAAATGCAAATAGAATGGCTACTGATTGATGAACTGAAGCCACGCCTGTAAGAGAACCAAAGAAGTTAATGGAAAAGAACAGCCAGATTTTTGGCAGAGAGCTAAAGTCAGATCAATACTCATTTTCCCTTTGCTAGATCAGGAAGGCCAGTTAATTTAGATAGATTAATGGTTTCCATGACAATTACTCCAAGAGTTGCTCTGCTGTAAAACTCCATAAAGCTTTTCAGCAGTCCAGTACAGAAAATTTCCAAGTTATTTAAAGCTCAAATGAACTATTTTAATCTGCCTTTGTAAACACATAATGAACAGGTCTGCATTTCCCTTCCAAAGTCTCACACACTTTCACCTGTGATATTTTATGCTTTGATAAACATGACAAAGCAGCATGGCCTGGCTTGATTAACACATAGAAAATAAATCAGGTGGAGCTAACATATCTCCCAGGTCTGGCGGAAGTGCTTGTGTCTAAAGTTGGGCATGGGAATGCCAATGTACACTAGTATTCTACAACAGCAATTAAGTTTTTTAATTGCCATTAATAAATTAACGCATCAATTGTGCGTTAATTACGATTAACGTGCAGCCTTAATAATTTGAAATGTCTAATTAGTCTGTCCATTTACACAGTGCCATTGAATATCTAAATATAACCTGAAATGTCTACATTAGGGGGTCCTTTTACTAAGATGCAGTAGGCCTAAGGTGGGCCTACAGCAGGATGCATTGAGGTATCCCACGGTAGTTTGGCCATCAGCACTCGCTATTCCTGTGGTAAAAAATATTTTAAATTTTTTGCCACAGAAGGCGTGTCTGGGGGGCAGACAGTAGGCATGCCTATGCTAATTGGTTAGCGTGGGCACATTATTGCACGATACCTGATTAATGCAGGAGTAGCGCGGGAGCCCTTACCAGCTCCTAAATAGGTGGCGGTAAGGGCTCCTGGTGGTAGTGGCCATGCGCCAATGGGAAAACTAGCATATGGCTATTTAAAAAAAAAAAAAAAAGAACATGCCATTTTACTGCCACATTAAAAGTGGCTGCAGCATGCAGGAAACTCATGCTCTGACAGCTTAGCGTGGCTTAGTAAAAGGATCCCCTAGGTGTTCTCTTCATGTGGGCAGTTTGGATGTCTCGTATATTAAGCCACTGAATATATATAGAAGGTCCCAAATCTGGCCACCTGTTTTGGACAGATAATGTTGACCGCATAACAATTATATATATGTCCAAATTTATATATTCAAGCAGCCTGAATATTTTTTAAGCAGCCCTGCTGCTCACTTCATAAGTGCTTTGAATATTGACCTCATTGTGTTCTTCTATATCAAAGAGCACATTTGTGCTGCTGTGTCTTTAGATTGGGCTTGGTCAGCCCTGGTCCTCAAGAGCCACTTCTGGATTTCAGGAGATTCATAATGAATGCACTAGAGAGATACAGTTGCATTCAGTGGAGGTGATGCATGCTAATATATCCCTTGCCTATTCATTGTGGCAGTGCTGAGAACCAGGCTTGTTGGCTACTACTGCAATGATTTAAGATGGCGCATTCAGAGCAAGAGGTCAGAGAGAAAGAGAGAGTGAATTATAGAACTGTGTTAAACTGAAGCAATGCCCACAGGTAAAATAAATGCCCAAGACTTGATTTTTATGAGCATGGATGGCAGGCATCAAAAAAGAGCCTAAGAAAACAACTGTAAACTGCAGAGAGCCTCAGGCTTTGTGAGGTATATGTATAAGTGCAGGATTCCAATAGATATAGGCAAGACACTGCAGCTGGGATTATACGTTATTGTTCATAAAGGGGGAGGGGTCATTTACTAAGTGTATGGAAACATCTTTCATGCGCATTATTAACTGCAGGGCCCATAGGATAAAATGAGTCCTGTGGTAAATAAGGCATGTTTAACAGCATTAGTACATGTTAAAGGGTCGATATTAAAAGCGGTTTAAATGTCCAGGAGAGGTTAACCACTGACTCCTCTTTTTCTAAGATCAATGGAAACCTTTTCCTTTTGTCTTTTCCCTTCTTTAGTGTGCCTAATAGAGAATGACATGGGGACAAAGTTTGTCCCCGTCCTAGCCCCGACCCTGTGGGTTCTGTCTCCATCCCCACCCTGTCCCCGCCCCATCCCCGCAAGTTCTGTCTCTGTCCCTGCCCCGTCTCCGCAGGCCCTGTCTGCGTCCCCGTCCCGTCCCCGCAGGCCCTGTCCCCCCTACGTCCCCATGGGCTCTGTCCTCATTTGCAGAAGCCTTGAACAATTATGATTTTATATTTAAATCTTTGTTATTAAAGTATAAAAAGGAACAATATGCTGTGCAACTACTGTGTATAAGTTACAAATAGAAAACAATAATAACAGCGAGCAGCTTTAATAACCCTCCTTACCACCACCCTCTACCCTTCCAACCCCAACAATAGCTGATTTCTACTACACCAAGGAATCCTAATCCACCCTGTTAAAATGTCCAGGGGTACAAAATACAACCCGTTCTGTATGCCCTAGCTCTCCTGCCTTCCACAGTCCTTCCTGCAATAGAAGAAGTCTTCTTAGAAGATGTGCTGGTAGCAGCAAATTTTGCTAGTTGTGGCCAGCATGTTTGCTTGTTTTTCCAAAAAATCAAAATATCATCTGCATCATTCAAACATATATAACAGTCCAGTTCATTAACAGGCTTCAAAGTAGAAAATGACACAGGGGCAAAGTTTGTCCCCATCCTTGTGGGCTCTGTCCCCATCCCCGCCCCATCCCCGTGGGATCTGTCCCTGCCCAGTCCCCGCAAGCTGTGTCCCTGTCCCCATCTCCGCAGTTACTGTGGCTCCCCGTCCCCATGTCATTCTCTAGTACCTAAGCAGCACGACATACTAATCCAGCATAAAGCCCTGTCCAATGTGACTCTTGGCACTCTCATTCCACCCACTGCACCACAGCCAAAAATAGCAAACAATGGCTGGGGAACTATTTTGACACTCCCACCTCACTTACACATCTCTCAGTATAGGCCTACTAAACAGTATTAGTGTTGACTTATTTAGTCAATTTAGGAATAGGCACTGTGAAGTGAAATGGCCTAAGCAACCCTTGCTATGAATCATGTGCTGTTTTAGTGACTGAACTAGTCATAGACTCTTACTCAGGTATGGTACAGTTGTTGAGTTAATCAAAGACAACATGCTTTTGGTGCAGTGGATTAGTCAATCAAAGACAAGAGATTGCCTTTGAGCTTGGTATTTACACCAGCCAGTTTTCCCTCTAAGTTAAGGTCTCCTCTCACCAGTATTTCATGGGTAAGGAGATCCCAACTTCTACAAAGACGGAGTGGCATAAAAAGATCACAATACTCTACTTTAATATAACCACTAGAGGTCTCTGTCATCCAAACGTGGAAGAACTTTAGGGGTCTCTACAGCTTTTTTAAAATAAGTGATCTTCAAATTGCCCAAGCATCAACTCAGGCCCAATAGCCCTCCCATGTGAACAAAATGGAAACTGATGAAAGGCATACACTTCTTTGTTTGGGAGGACTTTTACCTTCTCCATCCTTCCTTTTAATTTCTACCCAAGATGGCATGCCTGGCCAGCTTGGATGCCCTTGCTTGCCCTGAGTATTAGACGGATGTTTTCTTAGCACCATTTCATGACCGGCAATGACTACTGCAGTAATAGAAGCTATCTTCCTGGGGAGGGGCGGGGAGGGGGCTGTAGTTTTAATCCCTTCCAGTAGCATAAGTTCAGATTAGGTGCCCCCATATGGGAGGTTCCACCTGCTTAGAGTGGTCTGGGAAAGACTGCAGACAGGTCCTCTTCTTCCTTGGGAACCATGCTGCTTGGGCAGATTTTACACTACTGACCCCTCCCATTGAATATATGCCCCCCCCTACATATATAAAGGGGATGGCGTTTGATATTCTGCTTTTCTGTGGTTGCAATCAAAGTGGTTTACAAACTATACACAGTGTAAACACTTCCCACGCTGCTTGGCTGTGCTTCGACTTTCCCAGACCTGGGCCCGACTCCACACCAGGTTTACTAGGTAACTCTGGATACTTGGCAGTTCAAACAATATCAAACCAGTCAGCAATTCCCTGTATTTAATTAGGAATAGTCTCTTCCCTGGGGCTACATGCCTCCACGGGCTTAGTACATAGATCCAGTACTCTTATAGCTTCAACTCAGCAACAAAAAGGAAAACAAAAACAAGCTCTTTTCCCACAGGCATTAACCCAGCCCTGAGTCCCAGTCCAAATCCTTCCCTCCCATCAAGTCCACTAATCCTTGGGCAAAAGTTCCAGCACTTTCCCCAGCAAAAAGGTTCCCAAAGTCCATTCAGCAAAAAGCCCCAAAGTTCTTTCACCCAAAAGTTCCCCAAAGTTCATTTGACAAAAAAGGTTTTGCTGCATGAGGAAAGGGGACCCCCTCCCATTCATACCAGCCATTAACTCCTGGTATCCTCCCCAAGGGTCATGCTTGAGCCCAGGGCCAGGTGGAAGCTACTTCCCCAGGGAACCCGCTCAGATACTTTTCTGGGCTTTTCTCTCAATGAATTGAATTAACCGGTTTATCAAGGTTGCTAACAAGCCCTGAGACTGCCCCTTTTCCACCCGGGCTAAGACAGAAATATCCATGGGCTCTACCTGCATTCCTTCACCAACCTCTTTGGCCTCGGTAATCACCTCCTCAGGCATCCATTCCATAGGTTCTATCTGTCTCCCCCTCCTCTCCCCAGCTGCTCCTAATCTTTATCATGAGCTTGCTCAAAAGCTTCCTCCTCTTCCTCCCGGGAACCTGGGAGTTGTAGTCTGGTTCACCTTCTCTATGGGAGTCTAGTGGCCTCCTCTGAGAGTCATGGGCATTGCAGTGCTGGTCAGCCTTTCTAGAGTGTTCAGGAGATCCTTCCCGAAGATGCTGGGATTAGTAGTCCCTCTATTGTTCCCACCCACGCCGGCCTTTCCAGCGCCCCGGTCTGGAGTTCCGACTTCTGGATTTGCCTAACCCCTCATAAGTGTCACAACAGGTACTTATTTTGTACCTGGGGCAATGGAGGGTTAAGATGTTCTGTTAGTAAGGCATGCTAGCGTTTTTAGTGCACACTAAAAATGTGTGCGCTATACGCTAGAGACGCCCAGTCACATGGAGCTGCAGTGGGAATTGAGCCTAGTTCTCCTGGTTCTCAGAACACTGCGCTAACCACTAGGCCTCAAGAATATAAAAATTGATAATTACATTGTTCTAAAGAGCAAGGGGTGGGAGATTTCCTGATTGCAGCATAGTTGATAAATTGAAGATTTGAGAACAGCTGTAAGTCCAGTTTGATAACAAAGAAAGTAAGAAAATTTAACTACATCTATGCTGTTAAGGTTCTGCTTGTTTTATTTACTGTGTTGATTTGACTCACTTGCATTATGTTCTGTTACATACTGTACCATGCCTTTATGACTGGATTGTGGTTTGCAGAGTCCATAATGACTTGTGTGAGCAATTTACGGTTTTGTAGCTTGTGAAGCTGGGATTGTGTCAGTTGCCCATTGTACAGAATGTGTAATTTGTTTTTCCCCCCAGTGTATGCCTGTCATGAAGCTTTGTGGACAATCACTTGTGAGACTTGACTTTAGACTTTGTGGTTGATGACGTTTTTGTCATGTGAGGGCGGGTTTTCTTGTTTCGAATTAAACTTGTAATCAGCCTTGAGCAGGGATATTGCCTATAAAAGCAGAGTATAAATGCCAAATTAAATTTGTATCGTCTGTGGGTATGTTCAAGGCTGTATTTACTTCTTGGGTGTCCCTAGGTATGAGAGGAGGGGTGTTCACCTCTGAAGGGGGGGGGGGGGGGGAGGCTCTCATTTCTAAAGATTCATCTCCTATTGTTCCTCTATCATAGTGTTATCAACATCAGTTCACTCTCCTCAGGGTCTTTTGTATTTTTGGTTTATTGTCTGATAGCCTGTATAATAAAATATTGTCTATGTATGATGTGGGTCATTACCACCTGCTAATTCTGAAGGATTTCCCAGCCTGACAGATCTTAGGCATAGGATATGTCAGGGAGCCAAGTTGCTGCTTTAGCACTGGAATGATAAATTAAAAATGACATTCACCCTAACCTTCATCATATTATGAGGCTTTTTTTCCATCTGATCCCAAATGCCATTCAGATGGGTCACTTTGTAGATTGCAATGGATGGCATAATGTTATGAGCAGCATTTCAAGACAAGCTGTCAGAAGCAGTTAACCTGGTAACTGAGCCAAAACACAGTCTGCCCATTGAGTGGTAGACAAAGGAGGGCAAAAAGATAAAGGGAGAGAATGAGAAAGCCCGTGAAAGATGGAAAGAGATAGCGTGAGCAGAGAGGGAGAGCACAAGCAAACAAGAGAGAGTACAAAGAAGGGAATGAGATTGAATAAGAGGGTGGGAGAGCGAACAAGTATGAACTACAAGAGGGCGACAGCAGCAAATGGGAGTGGCTTTCATCACATTCCAATAATTGGCAGTACCATAGTCTTTATGCATGCCTGCTTAACAGATGCCTAGCACTTGATATGGGAATGTCTAGATCGTACCCTACGAGGAGTTTTATCCTGACTATACCATATAAGGGAAAATAAGAAGGGCAGATCATACATCAGGGTATAAAAATCATTTATTCTCAGCAGGAAAAGATCTCAAATGAAAGAAGCCCAATTTGGTCATGTTTCGCCCACCAATGGACTGCCATCTGCGTGTTAGTTTAACCTGTTGCTGGCTTCTAATATTTCAACTTTATTTATAAAAATTTGTGTGTGATCATGTTATCTCCATTGGAGGAGTAGCCTGGTGGATAGTGCTGTAGATTTTGATCCTAGAGAACGGGGTTCGATTCCCATTGCAGCTCCATGTGACTCTGGGCAAATCACGTAACCCTCCATTGCCATAGGTACCTATAGGCAGTATATCAATTCCTATCCCTCTACTTCTGACATAGCCACTTTGAACTTTTTTTTAAATTTGAGATATTTTTCTGTGATTTGACCCCCTGATGTGTGATCTGCTTTTCTTATTTTCCTGTGTGCTGACTGCAGATTACTGGTTCTCTGTTGGTTCTTATTGTATATTATTCAAGGAAACAAAGGCATAACATACAATCACTGGTACTAAGCAACCTGGACTATTGCAATGCACTCTACGCTGGCTGCAAAGAACAAACTATCAGGAAACTCCAGACAGCCCAGAATACCGCCGCCAGACTCGTTTTTGGAAAACCAAAATTTGAAACTGCAAAACCCCTAAGAGAAAAACTTCACTGGCTCCCACTTAAGGAATGTACCACATTCAAGATCTACACGATTGTACACAAAATCATCCACGGAGACGCCCCAACTTACATGGCCACGTCGGGTAACTTGTAATAAACCACTTCTTCTGTTACCCTCCTGTTCTATTTTTTTGTCTTTTTTGATCTGCTTTTTTTCTTTTGATTTGCTATTTCTGTGGCAGATCTTTGCCTTTTTTTGTTTCTATAGCTGAACACATTACCACAAATCAGGGCTGGCTCAACCTATGGAGCAGGTGATGTACTGGCTCAGGGCGCTGGTGATAAAGGGCACCAAAATCCCAGTCCAACGTTGCCCCCCCCCACCCCAGTCTACCTTCAAACTCCTAGAGGGCACCAGCAGCAATTCACACATTGCCTGTTTCTGGATTGAGTCTTCCCTCTGCCGTGTCCCACACCATCTGATGCAACTTCCTGTTTCTGGCAGAGTGGCTCACAGTAGATGGAAGGCTCCAGGCTGGGTGGAGCCTGAGGTAGTGTTTGTGACTGCAGAAGAAAAAGGACAACGCAATCCTACAGATGAACATGCAGCACAAAAAAGTAGGGATGGACAAGTAGCCTTCCAGAAAAGGATCCAAGGGACACACTTGGAGGTAGATATAGGATCAAATTTATTGATGTCACCAACTATGTCAGGATTCTACATGCAAACAGACTCGACACAGAGCTGTGTTTCAGCACCTAAGTGCCCGCGTTAAGAGTGTATTATGAAAAGCATGATAAAATGGCTCCAATTGCAGCAATAGAGAATATCTTAGAACTATCTTGAGGCATATTTTCAAAGCACTTTGGGAGGCTAAGTTCCATAGGTTTCTATGGAACTTTGGGAGGCTAAGTGCTTTGAAAATGAGCTTGATTATCTTCAGAGCCTCACAGCTTATCTGCACTCTCGACTGCCAGCGCACAGACAACAGAAGGTGTCACTATTATGCTGTAGCACAACTTGCTTTTCAGGGGGTTATGAATGTTGTCTGGCTTTGTAGCGACAGCCCTTGTCCAGGTCTGAACAAACCCTCAGTCCTGGCCAGAAGGTGTCACTGTTGTGCATTTAATTAAGACTCCCTCTCTCTTTAAGGGGCTACAAATTTATTTATTTTAGATTTGCTCACATCTTTTTCAGTAGGAGCTCAAGGTGAGTTACATTCAGGTACACTGGATATTTCTCTGTCCCAGGAGGCAATGAAGGGTTAAGTGAGTTGCCCAAGATCACAAGGAGAAGCAGTGGGATTTAAACTGGCTACCTCTGGATTGTAACCACTAGGCCACTCCTCCAGGGCAGCTGATCTTAGTAGCAGAAGGTGAATGGGGAAGTCAAACCTCTCCCTCTCTCTTATAGGACAGCTGAATACTTTAAGTTTTTGCACTGGTGTATTACAGAGACCTCATATTATTTATGAAAAGGATATAATGTAATCATGATGATCAATTGTGTGAAAGTTTTAATGGTTGGATTAATTAGTGTGAATCACAGCATCGCCTAGACATCAATTATGATGAAATGAAGGTGAAATCCAATGTGTATTCTTGGTCTCCAAAACTGAAACAAATGGGTTAGAAAAGAACTTTAGATATTAAATACCTGTTGGTTGTAGGATCCCAAAGGCCTTCTATAAATTCTGTTTTGTAGTCTTCTCTGGTTTAATTGACTCTGAGGCTTCATAATCAAAACAGCCTTCACCTTTAGCATCAAGAGCCACAGCAGTGGATGTCTCTGTGATTCATGTAGCTTTTATTTACTGATTTCTAGGAGACCAACAATTTTGCAAAGAAAGAAGGGAAAAGGGGACCTGTCTCTGATTTGATAGCATGAAACCACTTACAGAAGAAAATGTGTGTTCCAATGCAGTAGGAATTACTCTCTAATGAAGCCCTGGTTCACTGGATACATGACTCTTGGTTTCATTGGTTATAATTGTGTGTTGAATGAAAATAATGAGGGAACATAGCATTTAACAAGGACTAATGATGAACTGAAAACACAACATTCTTTCCTGTTCTGTGTCCAGCTTTTGACTTGGTAATTACTAGGGGAATATCGCTTGATGGCCCCATCTTGACCCCATCATGAAGATACCAATTTGTTTCCCATTAGTCTGCTCTCTATGAACTTGATGGGTTTGCTTATTTAATATTAACTTAGGGGGTCTTTTACAAAGGCACGGTAGCATTTTTAGCGTATGCTAATGGTTATCGTGTGCTAAAAGCTAGAGACACCCAGAGAAATATATGGCCATCTATAGCATTTAGCGTACGCATATTTAACTCACATGCCAAAAACACTAGCGTGCTTTTGTAAAAGGAATCCTTAGAGAGGTGCTAGGTATTGGAGCTTCTTATAGGAAATGATCAGTCCCAACTATTGATAGATCTCTGTTATACCACCACCAGGATCAAGAGTGACAACACAATATAATTAATCAAGATGTTTCAATCAGCTTTACTTGCTGGTTACAGTTATGAATTCTTTAATAGAGGATGGACTTCAGATCTGTATAAGCAGTAGGAATCATGGTTCTAACTAAGGCTGTTACAGGCTGCTTGTGATGGTCAGTATTCTCGAGGGAGAAGGGTTGATACTGGGGTTACCCAGGGGTCTGTGCTGGGATCGCTGCTTTTTAACATATTTATAAATGATCTAGACATGGGAGTAACTAGTGAGGTAATTAAATTTGCTGATGACACGTGGAGGGGCATTTTCGAAAGAAACGTCCAAGTTGCGATTTGGACACCTTTGCAAAACGGCGAAATCCAGGGGCAGGGAAACAAGATGGACGTCCATCTTTCATTTTGAAAATACCATCAGAGACGCCCAAATCCTTAAATTTGGACGTCCCCAGATTTGGGGTCCCTAAACACGGACTTTTCTGACTTTTGCTGATTTTCGAAACCAAAGACATCCATGTCAAAAACATCCAAATGCAAGCCATTTGGTCGGGGGAGGAGTCAGCATTTGTAGTGCACTGGTCCTCCTGACATGCCAGGACACCAACCGGGCACCCTAGGAGGCACTGCAGTAGACTTCATCAAATGCTCCCAGGAACATAGCTCCATTACCTTGTGTGCTGAGCCACCAAAACCCACTACCCCCAATTGTACACCACTACCATAGCCCTCACGGGTGAAGGGGGGCACCTATATATGGGCACAGTGGGTTTGTGGTGGGTTTAGAAGAGCTCGCTGTTTCCTCAACAAATGTAACAGGTAGGGGAGGTATGGGCCTGGGTCCGCCTGTCTGAAGTGCACTGCAGTACCCACTAAAACTGCTCCAGGGACCTGCATGCGCTGCCATGGACCTGAGTATGACATCTGAGGCTGGCTCGACATATTTTTAAATATGTTTTTTGAGGGTGGGAGGGGGTTAGTGAGGGGGTTAGTTACCACTGAGAGAGTAATGGGAGGTCATTCCTGATTCTGTCCTGTGGTGATGTGGTCATTTTGGGCACTTTTTTGTGCCTTATTCATAATAAAAACACGTCCTGGTAAAAACGTCCAAGTGTTCGTCAGAGACGTCCTTGTTTTTTTCGATTATGGGTCAAAGATGTCCAAGTGTTAGGCACGCCTAAGTCCCGCCTTCGCTACAAGCCTCCTTAAACTTTGGATGTCCTTTCGACGGACTGCAGTTGGAGACGTCCAAAATCGGGTTTCGATTATACCGATTTGGACGTGCCTGGGAAAACGTCCATCTTCCAATTTATGTCGAAAGATGGACGTCCTTCTCTTTTGAAAATGAGTCCAAAAGTTATTAAAAGTTGTCAAATCGCAAGAGGGTTGTGAAAAATTACATGAGGACCTTAGGAGATTGGAAGACTGGGCATCCAAATGGCAGATGACGTTTAATGTGAGCAAGTGCAAAGTGATGCATGTGAGAAAGAGGAACCCGAACTATAGTTACGTGATGCAAGGTTCCACATTAGGAGTCACCAACAAGGAAAGGGATCTAGATGCCATCTTTGACGATACATTGAAACCCTCTGCTCAGTGTGCAGAGGTGGCGAAGAAAGCAAATATAATGTTAGGTATTATTAGGAAAGGAATGGAAAACAAAAATGAGGACATTATAATGCCTTTGTATCACTTCATGGTGCGACTGCACCTTGAATACTGTGTACAATTCTGGTCACTGCATTTCAAAAAAGATATAGAGGGGCATAATCGAACGAAAACGTCTATCTCCATGGGCGTTTATCTCCGAGAACGGGTCCGTGAAGGGGCGGACCGAACCGTATTTTGGGAAAAAATAGGCATCCATGTTTTATTTGACAATTTGTGAGCTGGGCCAGTGGCACAGCCAAGGGTGGGCCCAGGCCCACCCACTTTGGGTTCAGGCTCACCCAGTAGCAGCATACCTATTTATTTTTTATTACATTTGTACCCCGCGCTTTCCCACTCATAGCAGGCTCAATGCGGCTTACATATTATATACAGGTACTTATTTGTACCTGGGGCCATGGAGGGTTAAGTGACTTGTCCAGAGTCACAAGGAGCTGCCTGTGCCTGAGGTGGGAATCGAACCCAGTTCCCCAGGACCAAAGTCCACCACTCTAACCACTAGGCCACTCCTCCACACTTATGATGTGGCTGGCAGGGATCCCCAAGCCCCACCAGCCAAAAACTCCCAACAAGTGTCCCTCCTGCATACCTTGTAAGTAGCAGATCTTCGCCTGCAGTGAGCAGTGACATACATACTGCTCGCACCAGCCCCACAGCCTTCCTTCTGATGTATTTCTGCCTAGGCGGAAACAGGAAGTTGCATCAGAAGGAAGGGTGTGGGGCCAACATGAGCAGTGTGTATTAGTTGCTGCTCGCTGCTGATGAAAATCTGCTATTTAAAAGGTATAGGGAGAGGGGGGGATGTTTGAGAGACCATATGGCATGCAGGCGAGAGAAGGAGAGATCAAATCATCTGTGGGACTGGGCGAGGTTCTACTGCCCACCCATCTTGGGCCCAGGCCCACCCAAAATTGGGTGTCTGGCTACGCTCCTGAGCTGGGCGTTTTTGTTTTTCAGCGATAATGGAAAATGAAAGCGCCCAGCTCAAAAACGAATAAATCCAAGGCATTTGTTCGTGGGAGGGGCCAGGAGTCGTAGTGCACTGGTCCCCCTCACATGCCAGGACACCAACCGGACACCCTAGGGGGCACTTTTACAAAAAAAAACAAAAAGGTAAAAGCTTCCAGGTGCATAGCACCCTTCCGTTGGGTGTTGAGCCCCCCAAATCCCCCTCAAAACCCACCACCCACAAGTCTACACCATTACTATAGCCCTAAGGGGTGAAGGGGGGGCACCTACATGTGGGTACAGTGGGTTTGGGGGGCGGTGTGGAGGGCTCCAATTTACCAGCACAAGTGTAACAGGTGGGGGGGGATGGGCCTGGGTCTACCTGCCTGACGTCCACTGCACCCCCTAATAACTGCTCCAGTGACCTGCATACTGCTGCCAGGGAGGTGGGTATGACATTTGAGGGTGAACATAAAAAGTTGTGAAACGGCATATTTTTGTGGTGGGAGGGGGTTTGTGACCACTGGGGGAGTCAGGGGAGGTCATCCCGACTCCCTCCAGTGGTCATCTGGTCATTTAGGGCACTTTTTGGGGCCCTATTCGTGGAAAAACAGGGTCCAGGAAAAGTGCCCTAAATTCTCGCTAAAAACGCATATTTTTTTTCCATTATCGGCGAAAGGCGCCTATCTCTGATCGGCCGATAACCACGCCCCAGTTCCGCCTTCACCACGCCTTTGACATGCCCCCATCAACTTTGTCCGCATCCGCGACAGAGTGCAGTTGAAAACGTCCAAATTCGGCTTTCGATTATACCGCTTTATTCGTTTTTGTGAGATAAACGTCTATCTCCCGATTTGGATCGCAATATAGGCGTTTTTCTTTTTCAATTATAAGCTGGATAGTGGAATTAGGAAAAGTACAGAGAAGGGTGACAAAATTGATAAAGGGGATGGGACGTCTTCCCTATGAGGAAAGGCTGAAGTGGCTAGGGCTCTTCAGCTTGGAAAAAACACAGTTGAGGAAAGATATGATAGAGGTATATAAAATATTGTGGATTGGAATGGGTAGACATGAATTGCTTCTTTACTCTTTCCAAAAATACTAGGACTAGGGGGCAAGCAATGAAGCTACAAATCGGAGAAAATACAGTATTTCTTCACTCAATGTGTAACTAAACTCTGAAATTCGTTGCCAAAGAATGTGGTAAAAGCAGTTAGCTTAGTGGGTTTTAAAAAAGGTTTGGATACCTTCTTAAAAGAAAAGTCCATAAGCCATTATTAAGATGGACTTGGGAAAAATCCATTGCTTATTTCTAGGATAAGTGACATAAAATGCATTGTACTGCTTGTCAGGTACTTGTGACCTGGATTGGCCACTGTTAGAAACAGGATACTGGGCTTGATGGTCCTTTGGTCTGTCCCAGTATGGCAACACCTATGTTCTTATGACCTGGAAGCACCTAGTTACAAAACCATGGAAGAAAGGATTACTGTTCCATGGCTCTGTCAAAGCAAAACTCTAGGAGGGGTAAACCAGGATCAGTCCAGGAGTTCAGGCCTCGAGTTTAGACCAAGTAGGAATTTGGAGCAAGCTGAGTTCATAGAGACAAGATGATGATAGAAAGTTCTAAGAGTCACACACCTGTTATCTGGGTACAGCCTGGCATTAAAAATCTGGGTCTAATTTAAATACCATGGTCGATATTTGAAGTCACCACTGACTGTGGTCTTTAAATATCAGTGGACAGGTTTTTAAGGAATTGTCAGAAGTGGAGTATGATTTAGGAAATAAAGGTATAAGGAAACATAATGATATTATTGTGAAAGAGATTCAAGCAGGCTTTTAATTCAAACTGTTCATTTTAAGTTGGTCTGGTGGCTCACTGAGTATGGATAACCTGAAGTTGATTTTTAAACCTGGTTTGTGCTCCCTAGGACAGCCAAGCCTGGAAATGCCATGGTGACAGCATCTTCTCAGTCTGGAAAGGGAGGAACCCTCAGCCATAGCTCAACAGTGACACCTCCTTGATGGAAACAAGGTGCACGTGTACTGAATTCTGGGGGGAACTGTGCTGTGGCCTGGGGCCAAGGACCATTTCTACAATGGCTGAGAAGTCCTCAGATCAGGGGTTCTCAACCCAGTCTTTAGGACACATCCAGCCAGTCAGGTTTTCATAATGAAAATGCATCAGATAGATCTCCATACAATGGAGGTAGTGCATGCATATTCATTGTGGGTACCTTGAAACACTGACTGGCTAGTTGTATCCTGAGGACTGGATTGAGAACCACTGCTATAGTTCACTAGAGATCACTTCTGACTGAGTTGAAAGATCAAAGGGGCTGAAGGAAATTGCTAGGCCACAACATAGTAAATGTCATTTTATTGTATTGATGTGCTATGACATTGAATGGATTGTGTATCTATAATTTTGTTAATCCGCCTAAAATTTTAGATAATGCGGAATAGAAATTACTTAAATAGATAAATAGAAAATGTTGATGCTATGAAAGTCACACCGAGGACCCTGAAGAATCCCAGAGGCCCATTATCACAGTTTTAAAGGCAGAGAAGGACTTGCTTAATGTCAAACAGTGACTGCATAGTGAATGTAGTGGCTTGCTTGTCATGATGCTTGCAGACTGCAGAACCTGTTGTAATGATTAACAAATTTTTAAAATAATGCAGAAGCAAGGGATAAACAGGATGAGTGGGCCAAACAAAACATAATGGAGCAGTGACACTTCATTCTCTATAACAGATGAAACGTAGGATTGTAGGTATCTACCAGACTGTGGAGCTAAAGCTCCATAGTAAACAGAGCTAATAAATAAAGGCTTTGTTTTCTACATACTGTAATAGATTTGTTTTAACAAATGGAAGCAAAATATTATTTTATTTTGGATTCATTAGCAAGTATTAACCTCTAATTTATTTGATTCAAGGTAAAATGGTAAAAAGATATAGTTTTTATGGAAAAATTAGCAAAATCGTGATTATAGGCTCTTTCCTACATCTGGATTCAGTGCATAAAATCCAGTTATGGTTTTATTCCTGAAGCGAAAACAGAAAGACCATAAGCTCTTTCTAGAATGGATGTAGTGTGCTAACACATCTTATCGCTCTTGTAAGCAAATATATATTTAAAAGATTGTATCAGTCCCTGTTAAATGTCATGCCATTTAGAATTTAAGGCATGGTATTAATCAGAGTTCCCAACACTGGAAAGCTGTGATTAGGGACATTTGAAAGGGATTATTAAAGGAACCAGACTGTGTAATTATTTTGTTACAAAATGTAACTCTATTTTTAGTTACCTTTTGTGCTTTGCAACCTAAGTTCACCAAACAATCTCGCTCTATATAATTGGCAACACGTTCCTTATAGGCAGGAATATTTTTGTCAAAGAAGCATGTAAAGGAATGGTATGTTTTCAAACCTAAATAGAGATTCTGCTTGTGGATGGTTCTTATCAGGTTCCATATAATTATCAAATAGCAATCGTTCCACATAAAAGTTTGTGGCCAGAATAATGTCTGTTTGAGTTGATAGTTTATGTCTTAATTCTGTGACAGCAGTTTATAATCAATTATCAATAATTGGGATCTAGCTGAAAATAAAAGGTTGACAAATTTGGGGTTGTGGATATGACCATTCCAAGTGCAACTTTTGTCCATGGGAAAATGCAGCATTCATAGTCTCTGGGTATCATTGGAGCCGACTCTGTGGGTGCTGTGGGTGCTTGAGCACCCCCAATATTAAGAAAATTCCTTGGATGTGTCCAGGGAAGGGTTATTTCCATTGGACTTAGCACCCTCAATAACTTTGAAAAGTTGGCTCCTATGCTGGGTATGGAAATGTAGGGGAGGAATGGAAGAGGAGGAGGAGGAAAAAGACAAGAACAATCATTACACAATAGCGACACCTACAGATGGGATTCAGGATTTTTGTGTACCAGATTCCAAAGGCAGCCACTGAAGCCTTTCACTGCAGCGGTTGGCTTATAGGAGGGTGAAATAAATACATAACCTGGTTGTATGTGCCATGGGCAGATGTGAATTTAGGCTCATGAAACCAAAGTCCTGGATGGGGTATGTTCTGATTCAGATGGAAGACCAGAAGTACAGGAGGAACTTTCCAGGCTGGGGGGGAGGGGGAACCCAAGTATTTTGATCATGAAAGGCAGACAATATACAAAACCACCCAGATTAGGAGTGGCCTAGTGGTTAGGGTGGTGGACTTTGGTCCTGAGGAACTGAGTTTGATTCCCACTTTAGGCACAGGCAGCTCCTTGTGACTCTGGGCAAGTTACTTAACCCTCCATTGCCCCATGTAAGCCACTTTGAGCCTGCCATGAGTGGGAAAGTGTGGGGTACAAATGTAACAAAAAAAATATCAGCCAGTACTTGAGTAATTCTAAAGTATTTTTAGCTATTTCAGTAGGACAGGACTGTCCATTAGGATGGTAGGGTGTTGGGATGCTGAAATTTTATATCTGGGGCACCTGCAGATACTCATGGCTTGCACACTGTCCCCCAGATTCTATATATTTGGTGTCCAAATTTGGCCTTGCTGCTGAGATGTATGTGGAAATTAATTGGCTAATAAGTTCTTAACAATCAATGATTAGGCTCCAACAACCAATTATTTATGTTAATTGGCACTCATTACAATTTGCAGGCACACCTGGCTGTGTGCTTTAAGACAGGGCACTTAATTCCTGGTGTGTATCCCAAAAGGGGATGTGGCCATGGGAGGGGCATGCACGTGTCAGGGGTGTTCTGAAAAGTTACACGCGTAGTTATAGAATTCTGGATGAACACACCTAACTCGGGAGCCAACATTTACACCAGGTTTCAGTGGGTGTAAATCTGATGCCTAAACGTAGGCACGGGAATCAGCGCTATGCGCTATTCTATAAAGGGCAGCTTAGCGCAAATTTTTTTTTTTTTTGGGGGGGGTGCTCATTTTTGAGTGCTATTTATAGAATTCCTCCTTCTGTGTAATTGCACAACACACTTATTCTATAAGGTAGTGTTGTAAGTGCCTTAGCACATAATTGCAAGGGGAGGCATGCAGGTGTGCAAAGCATGGATGAGGTTTGGGCGTGTCTCCAACTTACACATGGAACTTATAGACAGATGATCAGAAGCAAAGTGCTCATGGGCTATAAACACAACTAGCATGCAAATGCATGCTAAACAGGGCTCTCAGTGCAAGTAGCATACAAATGCATGCTAAACATATTCCTCCCCAATGATCAGGATGCACTGGGCAGGACTGGGTGCTACCATTTTCAAGGCAGCACTGCTGGAAGAGGAGGGAGTGTGCCTCCCTCCTTCAACAAAGGTACGGGGGGGGGGCAGGAAAGAGGGCCGCTAGACCACCAGGTTTGGGGGGGGGGGGGTATGATTTGCAGCCCACTGGGCCACCAGGGCTTTTTTGGAGGGATGTGAGGGGGCTATGGGAGCTGGAGACCCACCGGATCTCCAGCCCCCCAAATTTGTGTCGGGGGGTTGGGGGGACTGGAGGTACACCAGACCTCCAGCCCCCATGCCGCTGGCTCAGGATGGGGGTTCAGTGGGGGCACTAGGCCACCAGGGCCATGCTGTTTGGGGTCTGGTGGTCCCATGGACCTCCAGCCCCCGTGTTTGACAGATCTGGGCTTCTGACAGTTCAGACCTGTCAAACAAGTGTGGGAGGATTGTGCCTGAGCACATGCTCAGGCACAATCCTCCTGCACTTTATCCTATGATCAGAAATAATAGCGCACATAAATTTGCATGCTATTATCTCTGATCATAGGGGCAATAAAGCCCCGCGCTGTTCTAGTGCTATTTGTAGAGCGCTGTTTGGAACAGCATGGGGCTTTCGATCATCTGGGCATTAGAGCATACTTTCAGGGGCCCTTTTACTAAGCAGCAGTAGGGCTAACGCTCAGGTAGTGTGCGCCGAATCGGCACTACTGCCGGGGTAGCGCGGGCACCCGGCGGTAATTTTGAAGTTGGCATGCGCTATTTTCCATGGTAGAAAATAATTTTATGTTTTCTACCATGGGGGGGGGGGGGGGGGGTGTTCCTGGCAGCAATTAGCAGTGCAACCACATTGCTGCGTGTTGCCTGATTACACCAGTAGCGCATACACCCTTACCGTCAAGTAAATAGGTGGCGTTAAGGGCTCAGGCAATAAATAGCCATGCATTACTTTTAATTTTAGTGCACAGCCATTTACTGCCCCATTAAAAAAGACCTTTTTACCTGACATGGCCCAGTGCCCACCAATTTCACATGCCCGTACTAGCGCAGGCCACTTTTTACTGTAACTTAGTAAAAGGGTCCTTCAATTATACAAGTTGCACAGTGCATGTTTCTGACTGCCATTGCCTTAAATGGTCGTACACCAAGTTGGGTTTATGCTAATTGGCATCTTGGCACACAAATGACAATTAATTGGAGTTGCCAAGTTATAGAACTGCCCTCTTGTTCACTAAGTAGTTGCTATAATTTTATTCATGCAGTACCTTCTAGGTAAATCTGGACCTCTCGCTCCTAGAGTGGGGTTGAATCTAACCAGAATATCTGTACACATTTGAAAATCAGCTAGTACCTTTGTAGTACATGAGCTAGTCAAACTTGTTGCCTCTAACATAATAGCATAGTAGATAACAGCAGAGAAAGACCAATGTGGCCCACTGAGTCTGCCCAGAAAGGCTGTTTGGGTTGTATCTGCTGCACGATATCTGTTTGGATTGTACCTGCTTTCCCCATGATGTCTTAGCAGTGCAAAAGTCATTATTTAGCAGAAGTGCTCAGTGCATGGTTTATATTATCTTGTCGTTTAGGGATCAACTGTATTTTTCTCACTCTTTTTTGAATTCTGGCATTGTTTTGGTTCCACCACCTCCTTCAGGAAGATTTCTAGGCATCTACTACCCTACATAAGTATATAAGTATTGCCATACTGGGACAGACCAAAGGTCCATCAAGCCCAGCATCCTGTTTCCAATAGTGGCCAATCCAGTTCACAAATACCTGGCAAGATCCCAAAAAAGTACAATACATTTTATGCTGCTTATCCCAGAAATAAACAGTGGATTTTCCCCAAGTCCATTTTAACAATGGCCTATGGACTTTTCCTTTAGGAAGCCGTCCAAACCTTTTTTAAAGCCCGCTAAGCTAACCGCCTTTACAACATTCTTTGGCAACAAATTCCAGAGTTTAATTACATGTTGAGTGGAGAAACATTTTCTCTGATTCGTTTTAAATTTACTACTTTGTAGCTTTATCGCATGCCCCTAGTCCTAGTATTTTTGGAAAGAGTAAACAGACGATTCATGTCTACCCATTCCACTTCACCCATTAATTTATAGACCTCTATCATATCTTCTCTCACCTGTCTTTTCTCCAAGCTGAAGAGCCCTAGCCGCTTCAGCCTTTCCTTATAGGGAAGTCGCCCCATTCCCTTTATCATTTTCGTCACCCTTCTCTGCACTTTTCTAATTCCACTACACATCTTTTTTGAGACTAGAATTGAACACAATATTCGAGGTGCGGTCGCACCATGGGGCGATACAAAGGCATTATAACATCCTCATTTTTGTTTTCCATTCCTTTCCTAATAATACCTAACATTCTATTTCCTTTCTTAGCCACTGCAGCACACTGAGCAGAAGGTTTCAACATATTATCAAAATATTTCCTGATGTTGCTTTTGACTCTTTCTCCCTGTATCTTCATTTCATGACCTCTAGTTCTAGAGCTTCTTCTTGTCTGGAAAATGTTCATTTGTTCAGCAGTTCCTTTCAAGTATTTAAAGGTCTCCCTCAGCCACCCTTCTTCTCTATAGTACACATATTTAGGACCTCCAGTCTCTTCTCACATGTCTTCTGATGGAGACCTCTTACCATTTTGGTTGCTTTCTTCTGTACTAACTCTATGTCCTTAGCAAGATAAAAGCAGTGGCGTACCGAGGACGGGGAGGTAGGGGCAGACCACCCCGGGTGCACGCTGCAGGGGGGGGGTTCAGGGAGCAGCCATATAGCTGTTGGCTCCACAAATTCCATGCTCCCTCTGACATTACTTCCTGTTCTGGGGCATGGAACTGGCGGAGTTGACAGCTGCATCACTCCTCCCAACACCCCCAGGAGGTAAGAGCAATGCTCCGGGGAGGGGGTGGAGGTGATGCATCGGGGGAGGGGTGCGCAGTGGCAGCTGACCTAGGAATGCCACTGGATAAAAGCTCCAAAATTGAACACAGTACTTCAAGTGAGGCCTCACCAAACTTCTGTTAGGGGCATCTGACCTCTTTCTTTCTGCCTGTTTTGCCCTTCGTTATGCAGCCTGGGCTGCTCCTCCACTCCTTCACAAACATTCTCTTCTTTGAATGGGACTATAGGTACTTCATTTTGATATGCACTTTTGCTGGGTATCTGTGGTCCCTCTCCTGGGATGTGTCCCTTGAATACTGAACAGAAGTATTTATTTAACATTTTTGTTTTTTCCTTGCAATTCTCCACATATTAGCATTCAGGATCTTTCAGTTTTAAAATTCTTCTTATGGCCTTCCTCTTTTTATGAATATACTTGAAGAAAAGTTTGTTTTACATCTTTGACTTTCCTTTCTTCTATCTTTACTTTTGCTTGATACTCCTTCTCTATGTTCCTCCTTTTGTCATCCTTTGCATTTAGTGGATATGAGTCTTTTAGCCTATATTTGATGAACCACCTCCTTGGAAAACAAATAAGAGCACATTTTGATGGCGACAAAGGCTTGAAATGATCTTGCTCTTGCCCAGCTGAAACCCCAATAAACTAAGCCATTTGTTGGTTGTAATTTCTGGCCCAGCTAATATATGCAGTGACCTTTGAACATGCCATATGAAGCTTTGATCCTTAACGGAGCTCTGTCAGCATGAACTTTGCATAAGCCAAAAAACAAGGTGCACTTGGACTAAAAAACCACCCCACATCTCCCTTCCCTCCAGAGATAGCTAAACTAATTTTTAGATGCTGCTCAGAGCAAATGTTACAAAAATGGTATTCTGATAAGGAGATTTTCAGCAGCATTTGCAGTCTTCACAAATCCTGTATCGCATAGACTGATAAGCAGCCAAAATATAATAGGAATACATTAGTCTTTCGAAGAGCTTCCATTCAGGCCAGCACATCTAAACAGCATCTCTCTGAGGCGATAATGCCTGATGCTATGGATAAACGGTTTTATTTGAACAGAAAAGTGAATCTCCCATTAAGAGAAAGCACTGTGTTTACATACTGAAATGGCAGTGTAAAGATTTAGCTCATATTGCAAACCAGATTGCCTGGGAGGTAGGAGATGAGGCTAGGAAGGGCAGTTGTTTTCTGATATTTTTGAGTTAGGTTATAGTGGTTTTTTTACCCATCCACTTCCCTCTTTCTGTTGCAAGCTTGGGTAGAGAGGCAGAGAGTAGTGGAAAAAAAACCATGAATGATGATGGGGACCACCCTAGAGGGCTGCAGTAGAGGCTGACCAAAACTGGTAGTTTTGGTTTCGACTGAAACTGAATCTGCGGCCGATGTTTGCTGTTTGATGTTGACTGGAACCAAAGCTAAAACTGACATCATCGTGCCCACCCCATCCACTCCCTTGGCAGAAGACATGCCTCACCACATGGGTCCCTCTGGGTCGCCAACCTCCCCCCCCCCAAGCAGAGTCCTGGCCCCCCTGAGCTGTCCGACCACCCATATGCCCTCCATGGGCATACCTTAAGGTCTGCTGGCCTCTTCAGAGGTAGGAATGAACCCCATTTATTCCTACCTGGTGCCACTGCTCAGTCAAAATGACTGCTGAGACTTCCCATTGCAGCCTCACGAGACTGCTGTGGGAGGTCCCATTTTGAGATTGGAACCAGTATAAGAAGGAGAAACTGGGGATTACAGCTGCTTATGCTGGTTCCAATCTCAAAGTGGCTGCCAAGACCTCCTGCAACAGTCTTTATGAGGCTGCCGCTGGAAGTCTCAGTAACTATTTCAACTGAGCAGTGGCACCAGGCAGAACAAGTAGGCTTTGTTCCTGCCACCAAAGAGGTCACTCAACCACCAGTGCTTCTTAAGGTAGGCCCTTGGAGGGCATACGGGTGGTTGGGCAACCTGATAGGGAGGCAGAGAATGATCACAGGTGGGGGGACAGTATCAAGTTCAGCTGAAAATGCATTGGCATTTTTGGCCAAAATCTGAATTCAGATTTCAGGTTGGTTTTGGTGCCTAATCTGCAACCAAAACCAAAATTCGGTTGGCCTCTGGTCTGCAGGGCTGCCACTGGCCTCCCTTCCCCCGGCCTTGCATTGAAGAACACAAAGTTAGTGTGACTGTAGAGCTTCATACCTAAAGGGACCAGTGGCGTAGCCATGGGTGGGCCTGGGTGGGCCAGGGCCCACCCTATTTGGACCCAGGCCCACCCAAAATTGTGGCACTCTTGCTATGGCTGGTAGAGATCCTCAAACCCCTCCAGCTGAAGATTTCCTCCTCAGGCAGCTGGTGCTCTTTCAAACGGCAGCTGGCTTAATTTGCCTCGAGCTGACACCAGCACCAGCCCCTCTGCACATGCTTAGTTTGTTTTCATGCATGCAGAGCTTGCTGGCCATGGCATCAGCTCGAGGAAAGTGCTGCTGGCTGCTGTCTGGAAGAGCGCTGACTGCCTGAGCAGGAGGAAATCTTCAGCTAGTGGGGTTTGTAGCTCCCCTCCTGCTCAGGTATTTAATATTGTGGGCTTGCAGGTGGAGGGAGGGATCAAGAGAAGACAGCAGAGCAAAGCAGAGCAGAGGGAGCCTAGGGACAGGGGGGCATGAATTCTGTGCCCACCCACCTTGGACTCAGGCCCACCCAAAATTGGCTGTCTGGCTACGCCCCTGAAAGGGACAGGCTGAGACAGTCATGCTTTAATCCTGTAGCAGTTAAAGGATCAGTTTTATGATGTGTCATTAGGTACTTCCATCTGGTTAAGATTTCTAATAGATGTTATAACAGAAGAGAGAAGAACTGTGGGGCAGGGAAATATCTACATTTATGACTTGAACTATTATTGAAAAGGTGCGAGCTAAATCCCATAGTTAATTCTTGCAAATGAGTAATCCATCTTAGCTTTGTTAGTCCTGATTAGGGACCAACCAGAGAAGGATATGCTGGTATAGAAAAAAATCTTCAAATGAAGAAGGGAAAAAGGAAAATCTAATGGCCAATAGGGGGTGCAGACATTTTCTTCATCCTTTTTCTCTCCAGTAAGGCTGCCAGCTTTGCTCTTTCTCTTTCTCTAGCCCAGTGCAAGGCGGTTGGATGAAAACAGGAGACACGGTGAGCCTATCTAGTCCATTATATGGGCTGAAGCCAGAAGGCAAAGCTTGCTGCCATTTTAGTACACCCAAAACAATAGCAAACACTATTGAAAACAATAGCAAAATATTATTAGAAATAACGGACTGCCTGTGCATGGTCTATCTGTAAAAAATCTAAAACTGTTCCAGTTGGATAGGTAGTGCCTTAAAAGGTGGAGGACAAAAGACTTTTTAAAAAACTTATTCAACAACTTCTTAATTTATTTGAAAGCTTTCCATATCTAGATATAAATATCTACTATAATAAAACTCACCCTCAACGTTCTGAAGACAACGTTCTGAAGTCACTCAGTCACTCCCTGAAGGGTTCATGGATTCATGGTGGTGAAGCCACAACACTGACCATGTCTCTCTGCCCCGCCCTCGCATGACGGACCAATCAGAAAAAACACCCTCAACATTCTGAAACACAAAGGACCATCACAACACCGTTCCCAGGCAACACTAGGCAATGTAAGACGGACCAATCAGAGGAAACTACGTGACAATAAGGGAGGAGCATTCCCAAGCAGAATGGCTCATTATCTGTGCAGCACGGAGAGCACAGAACCACCGCTGGGACGAGAGAAGAATATTCCTGCTGTGGGTATGTGCAAAAATAGACCGGGGGGGGGGGGGGGGGAGAAATTTTTAAATGCCTAATGCCAGTACTGAAGAGTGCCAGAGGGCCTATAGCACAGACTATATTTGGGATCGCTTGACATGGAGTCAGAGGAGCCGGAAAACAACGTGCCCGTCACCATCTGGGACGTGGGCAAACAGGACAAGCTGCAGCCCAGCTGGAAGGATTACCCGCGACCCAGGCAGCAGCAAACAGCGACCAAGGACAGCACAGCACATCCCCCAACCCCCAAGCAAAAAACAAAACAAAACAAAAAAAGACACACATCAACAACCTGCACACACACCGCACCCTCACACACTCACACACACACACACAAAATAACTCTGTGACACATACACATACACACAAAAAGCCACATGCTAGCGCCCATTTCATTGGTTTCGGAAACGGGCCTTTTTTACTAGTCATGAAATAAAAATTAAATATCACTAAAACAGCTTAAAAAAATTATTGTAGCTGGTAGAAACACCAGTTATAAACTCTGTATTTTGTGCTCATTTTTCTACACTGTTCTATACAATACAGATAGCCAAATTTCAATGAGGATATCCTGTTCCCTGATGGGTTCATCTTAACTGTTGTTGTAATCTGCTTTGGGAAGCCTGGTGTTATAAAGATGGAATATATTGACATTAAATGGAAGTAAAATTAACCTCCCCTTTCACTGAGGCACATGGAATCACATCTTCATCTGTTTGTAGAAGTTTACATTTCAGATATACAAATGGATTATTCTATTTTGAACATGTTTCAGGGGCAAGTGGTTTTATAAGTCAAAATAAAAGTAACTATTTTGTTTCATGCATATCTCTTTTGTTTAAATATCACTATCCTGCTTATTTTCGAAGGAGATCGCCGGCCATCTTCTGACACAAATCAAAAGCCGATTTTGGCCGGGTTCAACTGCTTTCCGTCGCGGAGCCGGCCAAACTTCAAGGGGGTGTTTCTGCAGGGTATAGAAGGTGGGATGGGGGCGTGGTTACGAGATGGCCGGCTTCGCCCGATAATGGAAAAAGCAAAGGTGGCCCTGTCAAGCATTTCGCCGGCTTCACTTGGTCCCTTTTCTTTCAGGACCAAGCTTCAAAAAGGTGCCCCAACTGACCAGATGACCACCTGAGGGAATCGGGGATCACCTCCCCTTACTCCCCCAGTGGTCACCAACCCCCTCCCACCCCCCAAAAAAAGGTTTTTTTTGCCAGCCTCTATGCTATTCTCAAATGTCATACCCAGCTCCCTGACAGCAGTATGCAGGTCCCTGGAGCAGTATTTAGTGGGTGCAGTGTACTTCAGGCAAGTGGACCCAGGCCCATCCCCCCCACCTGTTACACTTGTGGTGGTAAATGTGAGCCCTCCAACCCCCCCCAAACCCACTGTACCCACATCTAGGTGCCCCCCTTCATCCCTAAGGGCTATGGTAGTGGTGTAAAGTTGTGGGGAGTGAGTTTTGGGGGGGGTTTGGGGGGGATTTGGGGGGCTCAGCACACAAGGTAAGGGAGCTATGCACCTGGGAGCAATTTTTGAAGTCCACTGCAGTGCCCCCTAGGGTGCCCGGTTGGTGTCCTGGCATGTGAGGGGGACCAGTGCACTACAAATGCTGGCTCCTCCCATGACCAAAGGGCTTGCATTTGGCTGGGCCCGGTTTCCATTATGGCCGAAAACCGAAGCCGGCCATCTCTAAATCCGGCGATATCTAAATCCGGCGATCTCAACATTTGACCTAAATGTTGAGATTTGGCCGGCCCTGACCTTATTATCGAAAGAAAAGATGGCCGGCCATCTTTTTCGATAATACGGTTGGCTCCGCCCCTTTATGGAGCTGCCTCCGGAGATGGCCGGCGCCGTTCGATTATGCCCCTCTAAATGAGTTATAAGCCCCTAATGCAGTTGATTGGTTTTCTTATATTTTGTTCTTGTGCTGACTTATACAGTGCCAAAATGGAAGACTCTTATCTCTTTTATCTTGTTGATAATAAAAGGAGCTCATTGTGAACACTATCCACCCTAAAAGGTTGTTTTGTGGCTGTACATGAGGAATTATGATATTGAATAAGTGTATGTTTGAGTCCCTAGTCATGCATCCAAAGTTTATATAATCCTTTTAAGAAAGCCAGTTAATCGTTTAACTTATTAGTGGAACATAACCACAGAGGTATGGTATGGTTGCATTTTCAATGTGGTAATACTAGGGCCCAGCTAAGGAACAGATTATTTTGACTTAGTCTTCACTGGACCAAACTTGCCTTCCTTGTGCGATCACTATCCAGCAGGTAGACAGTATCTTAAAATGTGGAGGATAAAGGATTTTTTTTTTACATTTATATCACATATTATCCCAAGCAAAGTTGGGTTCAATGTGGCTTACATTTGAAAATACAGTGAGACAGAATAATAGAATTCAGTTATATCATGAGAGCAAATAGACAGATATGTTTGAAACACTTAACAAAGTTGAGATTAACATATATACCCAACTGGGCATTTAAAAAAAGTTTGTCCTTTAATAATGTCACATGTTCAGAAATCATAGCCATATGTATAGACAGTTATTCAAATATTATTACTTGCACACACCAGAACAGGCATCCATACACGCATTGCAAAAGTAAACAACAACGTCTACAGAGTACATCCAAAACTTACCTCTTTGTTTACTAAGCCACGCTAGTGGCTGTGGTGCGCTAATGCCGACACAGCCCATTCAGTTTGAATGGGCTGTGTCGGCTTTGCCACACGGGTGCTGCTAGCGCAGCTTAGTAAGCAGGGGGTTAATTTTTATTTTCTCATTTCCATCATCCAAAATTGCAGACAGCAGATGTACAAATCAGCAGAACCCAAAGCAGTCCAAAACAAGTAAACTCAGAAACAACACAGTTTATACCTAATTGTTCCATCACCCTTAGGATTCACCTTGGGTTTAAAAAGTAAAACCATGTGCATGTAAGGACTGGATAAACAAATTAAAACAAAGTTTAAAGCAAATGCCTTTAATATGTAATACTTGATAGCAATAATGGAACAGTGATGGAATATTCACATAGCAAGCAGCCTGAGCCAACAGATTTATTTTCCATTGAACATAATTAACTTTGTATGAACTTGGCAGCTAATAGTGTGCTGAACTGGACAATTTTGGCACATTTAGACTGACTCTGGACTTCTGCATGAAGGTAGCTCTGCCCTCATTATTCTTTTAAATGGTAGTAATAAAAATATTAAGAGCATTTTTATAATATACCACTGCAATCCACAAAACAAAAGGAGAATGTTCCCACATGCCATCTTTTTCTTTTGATCTAGGCACAGGAGAAAAGAAAAGATATTAAATGCTCCCAGGTTTCAACCTAATTCATGTTTGATGTGGGATTTAAATGTTATAAATAAATAAATAGAAACTCTAAATGTTGAGCACCTGATTCTCATAACAGGATGTCTATTTTAGTGGCCCTTTTCTAGGAGAAAAAAAAGTCTCTGCACAAATATGACACATGCTAGGGTGTCCCTATAACCAGCCCCTCCAAATGGCACACTGATTATGATTTATAACAAATTACTACTCTACCTGTGAAAAATTATTTCATTATTATACTTCCTCTGTGTACATCTGTATGCTGCACAAGCTGGCATGTTCAAAAATATAAGTGAGATTAAATAAAAATGCTACCAACAATAAAGAACGACAACGTGGATGAAGCAGCTTATAGGTTTGTTTGCTTTGTTTTGAGTATACTGGGATGAAAGCTATGCTGGGAAGGGGAAACAGAGGCTAACCTAATTGGCTTCAACTTTTTGATGTCATCCTATCTCCTGTTTTCATTTGACCCAGTGCTCTTCAACTCTTTCCTGGAAATGGGGAGGTTCAAGATTACCATATCATGAGATAGATTTACATATGTTGAAGACTCATTTTATGGAAATCTGTCTCATGCGCATTCATTGTAGTAATCCTGAAAACTGGCCTGGCTAGGACTAGGTGTGCCTCCAGGAGTGGGTTGAGAAGCACTGCTGAAGCCTCCTTTCCCTTTTTTTTTTGCTTTATTTGGAGGAGGTAATGTGTACTTTACTATCAGCTGAAAGGCTTTCAAATTGGATTAGTTAGGAGCCCAGAAATATTGCTGTCTTTGTTGTACCAAAATATCCACAGCTATAAACCCTGAGTTTTAGCATGGCAGAGACAGACAACGTGATGATATAAAAAGTCAGACTTACATTTCCATCACACTGTAGAAGTCCACAATGCCTTGCATAAATCTGAGGGGGGAAAAATCCCCCTCTCTAGACTAGTCAAGTGGTAAACACACCTTGGAGAAAAAGTAACATCAGCAGCTTTTTGGCTGAGAAATTTCACTTGTAAATTAAACTGTGTCACTGTGTTAGAGAACCTCATGTCATGTTTTGTTAACAAAATCAGAAAAATGGTGCTGCTGCACACTATTTTTCCATCTGCCACTCATTGTGCTAAATGCTTCTGCAGTTTTATTAGAATTCTATGTCTCCGCAAATCCCACTCAGCTGTGAAATTGGAAGTGCAAACAGAAATATTACATTTCCATCTGCATTAGTTGCTGAAAAAGTTCAATTTTTTGATGCACGTAGCAGTACAGTGACAGGAAAAACTTGTTAGACTTGTTAAGGCAAAAGGGAAGGACAGGGGAGTGGAGGATGAGTACTGTGGAACAGCAAACATCGCTTTTAACCTGTGTATTTGCTGCAAGGAATCCCACACAAGGTATCATATATAAAACCCCAACTTACGATTCATTATACTAATCACTGGTCATTGAGATAAAGCCATATGGCTCTATAATGGCAGAGTTATAATCCCATTATCTATTTCACTACTAATTGTCCATTTTTGATGGGTTAATTGAAAACATGTTGTTAATTCTATATACCTGAAAGTATTAGATCAGGGCATTCAAATTCTCCAGCAGCTGAGGATTCCTGAAATTCTGTCACAGGCTTTGCATGGCTCATCCTTTCTGAGACTGCACGTATCATCAAGGACACAGACACCCCCATTTGTGAGGAGGCAGGTTGGAGAGATTACATCAGGGGTTTCCAACCTTTTTGGCTATGTGCATCCCTTATCAATCTCCAAAATGTGACCCCCTCCATTCCCATCCCCAATCCTCTGCCTCCTCCAAGCCTGTCCCTACTAGTTTCTCTCTCTCTCTCTCTCTCTCAGACAAAATCTGACTCTCACTCTCATTCTCTGTAGAAATAAGGTTCAGACTATCAATGGGAGCACAAGGTCTCCATTCCATGGAAATGGGAGAATGTGGAAGCATAGCCGATTCATTTCTTGGGTCTAATGCAGGGGCGTAGCCAGACCTTGTGGTGGGAGTGGGCCAGAGCCAGAGGTTGGGGGCACATTTTGAGTGCCGCCCCGCTGCCACCCCCCACCGCCACGCCTCGCTTCGCCTCACCTCCCCCTGCCACCGCCTCGCGCTTCCTTGCACTCACCTCCTCACACCCCCCTCACCTCGCAAATACTTTTGCTGGCAGGGGTCCCCAACCCCCGCTAGCCAAAGCCTTCTTCAGCGCCATCTCCTATGGAGTGTCAGCGTGCACAGGACAGGAGGAGCAAGAAGAGCAGGGCAGGAACGTGGCTGCGCCACAGACGGCGCTGAAGAAGGCTTCGGCTGGTGGGGGTTTGGGACCCCCACCAGCCAAACCAGGGGCCTGGACATAATTTGCGGGGGTCCAGGCCCCTGTAGCTATGCCCCTGGTCTAATGTAGAGAATGACACGAGGACGGGGACCCACTAACTGCGGGGATGGGGACGGGGACAGAGCTTGTGGGGACGGGTATGGAGGGGAAAGATCCCACCGGGTGGGGATGGGGTGGGGATGGGGACAGAGCTCATGGGGATGGGGACAAACTTTGTCCCCATGTCATTTTCTACTTTGAAGCCTGTTAATGAATTGGACTGTTATTTATGTTTGAGTGATGCAGACAATATTTTGATTTTTTGGAAAAGCAAGCAAACATGCTGGCCACAACTAGGAAATTTGCATGGCGGATCCTGTACATCCTTCTAAGAAGACATCTTCTATTGCCCGAAGGACTGTAGAACACAGGAGAGCTAGACTGAATCCTGTCTGATGACTTAATCACAGATTTAAAAAAATCATAACATTGCTTCATAGGCATATTTCTCCCCTCTAGGACACACAGAATGGATTGTATTTTGTACCCCTGGACATTTTAATAGGGTGGATTAGGATTCCTTGGAGTAGTAGAAATTAGCTATTGTTGGGGTTGAATGGGTAGAGGGTGGTGGTGAGTGTTGGAATGTAATTGTATTTTTACATGCATTGCCTGTCACCTATTATTTCTCTGTGATTACTCTGTGACCTCTGATGTGAATTACTTAGAGAGGTCACATAGCTATGCAACTTCCTGTGGGGGTAGACACAGTAGATGCAGCAGATGCAGCACATGGAGCACATGGAGCTCATGATCTCTCCTAACCTGAGAGGATCTATGGTGGTGTGAGCATCCATTACCATCTAAGCACATGGAAGGAGCTGATAAGACAAATGTATAGTAATATGTATATATAAGCCTGTCTGATTATAATCTAACTGCAAACTGTGAGTAAACAGATGTTTTGTTACTTCAACTTTAAAGTGACTCAGCAGTGAATTATTCAGGGGTGAATGAGAGAGAGATGAAGAAAGAAATTAACATTTCTAAAGCTGAAGCTGTGTGTACTAAAATCTGCTAATTATTTACTACAAATAATCCAACAAAAGGGTTATGGGCCCAAGGCTCAGGAATTGAAAAAGAAGAGAAATATTACCAGGCAGAAAAAAGGCCACATTTTTCTCTTAAGTTTTAAAGGAAAGATTCAGTCTGTCTCTCTCTCCCCCCACACAGCAGACAGAAGGCTAAGAAAATGGCTGAGGGAAGAAATTCACCATTGTTCTATTCTCTCAAGGTGCCTAGATTAACTGAGTTTAATTATCGGCAGTGGGAACTAAGATTCATATGTCTCCTTCGAGCAAAAAGATTAAATATATGCTTAGACCAAGACAGAACAGCTGAAAATATGGCTGAATGGGACAATGCAAACTATTATGTGAAGTGCATGCTTTTGGAAGCTCTCTCAGAGAAACAAGCCATATTAGTGGAGGGAAAAGATACACCAAAGGACATTTTATATAAACTGAGAACTATGTATGCAACTACATATGCAAAGCAGCAACCAATTTGGTTGGCAGAGTTGAATGAAACCAAATTAAGGGATAAAAGTAAATGTAATGATCACATTATGCATCTTATGTCTTCATTTCAAAAGCTAGAACTTTCAGGAATTCCCATGTGTGATGCATTGAAAAGAGCATTTCTTTTTACCTCACTATCAAAGAAGTTTGATGTTTTTAGGTCTGTAAATGAGGCCATTGAAGGGCAATCTTTTGAACAGGCAACATCAAAACTAAGGCAGGAATGCATAATAAATGATTCTGAGGAGATGTGTTCTCAAAGTCAGTCAGAGAGAAATGAAACAAATTTCTTGGCAAAGAACAGAGGAAGGCGGAGCTATGGGAAAACTCCACCCAAGGGCAAGCTGATTTGCTATTCATGTGGAAAGGAGGGACATGTATCTAAATGGTGTAAGGAAACACAAAACACTCCCTCTAGCTCACCTAAGCAAATGGAACTAAAGAATTTTCAAACCAGGAAATGTATGAAGGACAAAGATAAACACAAGGGCTTTCTAATGGCAGAAAAATCTTTGACTATGGTAAATAATAATTCAAATGAAAGTACTTGGATTTTGGATTCAGGGAGTACATGCCATTTAACCAATTGTAAGGATTTCTTTCAGGAAATGTGTCCAGAAGAAGGAATTCTTAAAACTGCAAACGCAGGGACTGCTAAGATCCAAGCAAAAGGTATTGGATTCTTAAAATGCAAAGTGTCTAATGAAGTTAAAGAAATTCCTGTAAGTGATGTCTTGTATATTCCCCAAGCAGTTTGCAATATGCTTAGTGTATCTACATTAGATAAGAAGGGATTTGTGATTCATTTTGAAAACAGTAAGTGCACAATCTCTAAAAATGATGAAGTGTATGCTGAAGCTTTTATGCATAATGATGTTTATAAACTGAGCATTTCAGGTGAAGCCTCACATATGGTGCAAGTAAGGAAGAATGATGGTAAATGTAGTCTGGAAATCTGGCATCGCCGCCTGGGACATCGTGATTCTAAGGTGATCCAGGATCTTTACAGTAAGCAACTGGCCACCGGCATTCAGATAAGTGCAGATGCTGGTAATATGGAGAAATGCATAGACTGTGTTACTCAAAAAGGTGTGAGACCCTCATTTCCTGCATACACAGGAAATAGGAGTAATAAAGTACTGGACTTAATACACAGTGACTTATGTGGACCGTTTAATATCCCATCATTGGGAAATAACAGATTTGTGCTAATATTCTTGGATGATTTCTCTAGATATTGTGTGGCCTATTTGCTGAAAGAAAAAAGTCAAGTCACAGACATGCTGAAGAAATACGTAGCCATGGTGAGCAATAAATTTGAAAGAAAACCAAAGGTTCTTCAGACCGACAATGGTGGTGAGTTCACTTCACAAAGCATGCGCACATTTCTAGAACAAGAAGGCATTCAACATATCACAACAGTAGCTTATACACCAGAGCAAAATTCTGTTGCAGAGAGAAAATTTAGGTCACTTGTGGAAATGACCAGATGTATGCTGTCAGATAGCAATCTCCCTAAAAGACTATGGGGGGAAGCCATTCTCACAGCAGTGTACCTACAAAACAGAATGCCAACTAAAGGCGCTGAGCGCACACCACATGAGACATGGCATGGTAGGAAGCCAAACCTGTCACACATAAGAACATTTGGAAGTACAGCATATGCTCATGTACCAAAGCAAAGAAGGCATAAGCTGGATTCCACAACAGAAAGGGGCATTTTAGTTGGCTATGCTCCAGGACACAAAGGATATAGAATTTTGAATCTGAAAACTGGCATTGTTGGCATAAGACATGTTACATATTTTGATGAAAACAAAAGGGTTGATAAAGGCTGGATTATCCCAGATGAGCCTTATCATCCAGAATATGAAACTAGAACCATAATAGACATGCCAGTGTATATAAATGCCATACCAAGGCAGATGTCTGAAAGCAACTCATCTGTATCTAACGAGGAACAGGCAGAGGAAGCAGACACAGAAAGGATCATTGAAGAAGACAGTACAGTTGGAGAAGGGGAATCAATTGGAGAAGGACTCTCAGATTTAGAGGATGCGGAAAGGTCAGACCAACCTGTTGTCAGACGCTCATCCAGGGAAAACAAAGGTGTTCCACCCCCAAGACTGTCTTACCTAACAAAGTCAGCAGAAGCTCAAGAGCCCTTAACATGGGATGAGATTGAGAAAATGCCAGCAGAAGAAGCTGCTGAATGGCATAAAGCTGCACAAGAAGAAATTGATGCATTGGATAAAAATAATACTTGGATTCTTACAAAATTACCTCCTGGCAAGAAAGCTATAGGATGCAAATGGGTATTCAAGTTAAAAAGGAATGCACAAGGAAAAGTGGAAAGGTATAAAGCCAGATTAGTGGCAAAGGGATATCTTCAAAAATATGGAGAAGATTTTGATGAAGTGTTTGCACCTGTAGTGAAACACACGACAATCAGAACACTTCTGAGCATTGCAGTCTCAAAAGGCATGCAAGTCAAACACATTGATGTGAAAACAGCGTTTCTTCACGGAGATATAACTGAAGACTTGTACATGGAACAACCAACAGGTTTCATAAATACAAAACAAAGACAGCTAGTGTGTAAATTAAACAAAGGTCTTTATGGATTAAAGCAAAGTGCAAAATGTTGGAATGAAAAATTGCATGAAATATTGACCAATTTAGGATTTAAGCAAGGTGAAGCAGATAAATGCTTGTACACTAGGTGCACAAATGGACAATATGCATACATTTTAGCTTTTGTTGATGATCTGCTCATTGCAAGCAAAAGTGAGCAAGAGTACAAGGACATTGTAAAGTGTTTAAACCTCAATGTTGAGATAAAAGAACTGGGTAATGTGTCATACTATCTTGGTATAGAAATTGAGAAACAAAATGATGGTTCTTATCTTCTAAGCCAGAAGCAGAAAATAAATGAGCTTATTGAAAGTTTAGGTATGCAAGATGCCCAAGTTGTAAGCACTCCCATGATCACTGATTTTCTGAAGGATGAAACAGTAAGAGAACCTTTACCAGATAACATCCAATATAGATCAGCCATAGGTAAGCTTTTATATCTAGCTACCACATACAGGGCTGATATAGCAAATGCAGTAGGAATTTTGAGCAGAAGGGTCAGCTCACCTACCAAATCAGATTGGACTGCAGTTAAAAGGATGGTAAGGTATTTAAAGGGTACCATTGATTGTAAATTAAAGGTTTCAGCCAATAGTAATCCAAAACTAATATGTTACTGTGATTCAGATTGGGCAGGGGATCATTCTGATTATAAATCCACAAGTGGATATGTGTTTATGTATGGAAATGTACAAATTTCATGGGCCAGTCATAAACAAAGTATTGTGAGTTTGTCTTCTACAGAAGCTGAATATGTGGCCGTATCGGAAGCGTGCAGAGAACTGATGTGGATTGAAAAACTTTTGCTGGATTTCGGAATAGCTGAAAAGAGACCAATCCAGATAATGGAAGATAATCAGAGCTGCATCCGACTGTCACAGAATGACAAGGTTCAGTCACGCACCAAGCACATCGCAACGAAATACCACAACGTGCGAGAGTTGGCGAAAGAAGGGGTCATCAGTCTACACTATTGTCACACCAGTGAGATGACAGCTGACATCATGACCAAACCGTTACCCAGAGAACATTTTGTGAATCTGCGTATAAAGCTTGGACTTTGTATGAATAAATAATTGCATGACAGTTATGCATGAGAAGGGGTTTGTTGGAATGTAATTGTATTTTTACATGCATTGCCTGTCACCTATTATTTCTCTGTGATTACTCTGTGACCTCTGATGTGAATTACTTAGAGAGGTCACATAGCTATGCAACTTCCTGTGGGGGTAGACACAGTAGATGCAGCAGATGCAGCACATGGAGCACATGGAGCTCATGATCTCTCCTAACCTGAGAGGATCTATGGTGGTGTGAGCATCCATTACCATCTAAGCACATGGAATGAGCTGATAAGACAAATGTATAGTAATATGTATATATAAGCCTGTCTGATTATAATCTAACTGCAAACTGTGAGTAAACAGATGTTTTGTTACTTCAACTTTAAAGTGACTCAGCAGTGAATTATTCAGGGGTGAATGAGAGAGAGATGAAGAAAGAAATTAACATTTCTAAAGCTGAAGCTGTGTGTACTAAAATCTGCTAATTATTTACTACAAATAATCCAACAGTGAGGAGGGTTATTATAGCTGCTCGCTGTTATAATTGTTTTCTATTTGTAATTTATACACAATAGTTGCACAGCACATTGCTCCTTTTTATACTTTAATAAGAAGGTTTAAATATAAAATCATAATTGTTTGAGGCATCTGCAGATGAGGACAGAGTCTATGGGGACAGGGACAGAACCTGCGGGGACGGGGCAGAGATGGAGACAGGGCCTGCGGGGAAGGGGCGGGGACGGAGACAGAACCCACGGGGATGGGGCGGGGATGGGTACAGACTTTGTCCTAGTGGCATTCCTAGGGGGGCTGACACCCGGGGCGGATCGCCAATGCACCCCGCCCCCTGGGTGCAGCACCCCACCCCCCCAGCGAAAGGACACCCCCCCACCCCGGTGAAAGAACCCCCCCCAGGTGCACGCCGCTGGGGGGGGGTGCAGTGCGCCGGTCAGCTTCCTTCGTTTCCATGCTCCCTCTGCCCCGGAACAGGTTACTTCCTGTTCCGGGGCAGAGGGAGCATGGAAACTAAGGAAGCTGACCGGTGCGCGGCACCCCCACAGCGGCGTGCACCCGGGGGGGACCGCCCCCACCGCCCCCCCCTTGATACGCCACTGCTTTGTCCCCATTTCATTCTCAAGTCTAATGACAGGACCATTCAGCTTCAGGTCTAAAAGAAACCCTTAGATCTGGGTTCCAATCTTCCTTGTGACAGTGATGCTCTGTATGACTTGTAGTCTGTCCCTTTATACTTCAGTTTCTCAAACTGGGTAATAGTAATCAAAATAATGTTCCTTCTTGCTTACCCCTTTCTGGAAGCTCTTTGCCAATGTGCTAATGGTTGGTTGTGCATATGTTTCTGAATTATTAAATTCTAGCAAGTGTTAAGAAAACTGTTTAGATGGAAGGTGAGAAAGCAATCCAATTTAAGGCTCATTATGCTTTCTGTTGAGTAGAAACGTATCATTTCAGAATATTTATCCTCTACTTTACATTGATGGAAACACATCTTGATACTTTGTTCCATTCTTCTTTTCCTCCAAAAAACACATTTTTCCTTCTAACAGCAACAATATCTTATAACCGAGTCATTAACTGCCAGTAAATGCCCTGAGCAGTGGGATTAATGCACAATTCTTAGATGCTGTCCAATGCAAACAGAATGCTGCTGATTCTAGACATGTGTTATTGTCATTATTTTAATATAAAGTTGCATTTGGGTGCTCTCTAATAGTTAGTTATGTCTTGTACCAAAGCACAACATAACGCACAAAGCCAGTCTGTCTTTTGAACTCACACCTCTATGCAGTATATAATTTTTGGTGTCCTGCTGCTTCCAGTGGAATCCAGCTCTACAGAAGGGAGGCAACACTGCTCCATTTCCCCCTGAAAAAGAAATTCTGGGGTGGGGCAGTGCAGGGCCAGTGCTAGGGTCTCTGGTGCCCCCCCCATGCAAACTATCAGCGCCTCCCCCCGGGTCCAGCATCTCCTTTCTCTCTTCTCCCTCCCCCCTTCTCCCACCCTGCATCCTTTTTCAGCCCAGTGCCTTAAAAGGTGAAGAACTAAAGATTGTTTTTTTACTCGATAGCTTTTTAATTTATTTGAAAGCTTCCCATATGTAGATATAAATTTCATGAAATAACATTGAATATCACCAAAACTGCTTAAAAATTATTGTAGCTGGTTGAAACAGCATTATTAAAGGATATATTTTGTGCTCCTTTTTCTACACTGTTTTATACAATACAGTAATACATGGCCAAATTTCAGTGAGGATATCCTGTTTGCTGATGGGTTCATCTTAACCATTGTTGTAATCTGCCTTGGGAAGCCTGGTGTTATAAAAATTGGAAAGAAAATTATATACTCCTTTAATCGGGGCACATGGAATCACATCTTCACCTCATTTCTTTTGTACAAATGGATTATTCTGTTTTGAGCATGTTTCAGGGACAAGTAGTTTTCTTTTTTTTTTTTTATTTTATTTATTTATTAATTTAAATCATTATTTCACAACAAATTATGATCATGTAATAGGCATTTACATCAGGAAAAGAAAAAAAAAAAAGGAAAAGTAAAATTTATAGCCATTTTGTCCACTAAAAATAAAGAAACATTGGTTCCAAGAATAAAGAAATAGATATCAAAAGCAATTAAGTAAGTCCCACCAGTTGCTACCTAGGGGTTACTGATCCCAGCCTGCTATATTATGGTGGGCATATAACATTCATATCTACTCTAGCATCAAGAAATTCTTTTAACTGTTTAGGGTCAACAAATTGAAATTGTTTACCCTCAAGCATTAAATTACAAATACAAGGAAATCGTAAAGTGAAATTTATTCCCATGGCCAACACTCTCGGACGCATTTCCAAAAAGGCCCTGCGTCTAACTTGAGTGGGTCTTGAGAGATCAGGAAAAACACGGACCTTTGATCCCATAAACAGGTTTTCTAAGTGTCTTAGGGAAAGTCTTAATATTGCATTACGATCTGGCTCCAAAGCAAAAGTAACAAGCAACGTAGACCTCTGTGTAACAATCTCCAGTGAGCTCTCTAGGAATGAAGTTAAATTCATTCCATCCCCTTTCCCTGGGAGATGTCCATCACCCCCTTGTGGGTTCCAGATATAATAGGCCCGTGTTATGGGGGGCAATGAATCCTTGTCCATTCCTAGAATGTCCACAATATATTTCTTAGCCATTTCAATCGGTGAAATTAAAGGCGACTTAGGGAAGTTGAGAAACCTAAGATTAAGTCTCCGAATCTGATTCTCCAGGTATTCTGTCCGTTTATGAAGAAAAATATTATCCTTAATCAAAGCTGACTCCAAAGTTCCCCTCTCTTGTAATTTAATATGTAAATTTTCCAGTTTCAAGGCCTGTTGTGCTGATGCCTGTGCTTGAAGTAGCGCAGCTTGAGAAATAGTTTTAATATGTTCAGTATTTTCTTTTATTGAAGGTTGCATAGAGACCTGAATATTATGCACCATGTCCCATAGTGACTCAAGTGTCACAATTGCAGGTTTAATCACGCCTAAATTTCCAGGAAAGGGTTGAGTCTGAATACCAACTTGCGAAAGTTTAGAAACAATTTCCAAAGGAAGTACCTGAGAGGCTGATTGAAGAAGTGTTTCTTTCAGTTGGATTTCATTTTCTATCGTCGCAGACCTTCCCTCGAGCAGGCTTGGCTGAGCGTTTACGTTCTCCTTCCCTGCTTGGGCTGCCGGCGATTCCCTTCCGGGTTGAGGCGGGGCAATGCGTTCTACAGGGCTCAGAGAAGCCCCGTCGGCGCTTTCGATCGACGCCGATGCGTCGAGAGCGGCAGAGGGGGTCGAAGTTCCCCGAGGTCCCGGTAGTTGCTTCGGGAACTGAAGAGTCGATTGCCGTAGCGCCGAGGACGTTTCAGGAGCCGAGGAACGCTCCTTAACTTTCCCCCTCCGTTTCCCCATCAAAGAGGTTGCAGAAGCGGCGAAATCAGCAAAAAAAACTACAGAGTCACCTCAGCAGCTAACTCGGGTGCAACCAGTCAGAGCGCCATCTTGGAACCGGCCAGGGACAAGTAGTTTTCATAAGTCAACATAATAAAAATAAATATTCTCTTTCATGCAGATCTCGCATTTGTTTTAACATAACTAAATGGGCTTTAAGCCCCTAATGCAGTCCATTGGTTTTCTATACTGTGCCAAAACCTGCCCCACCCGCCACTGCAGTAATGCTGCTGTCCCCTTCCCGCATACTACAGTCCTACCTTGCCACCTGCCCTGGTGGTATAGTGGCCTCTGAAGCTGCAGGGGCAGGAAAGAATCCCACTCTTTCCTGCCCACTGCTGCTACTCTGTCTCTGACACTCTCCGCTTTGCTCTTCTGTGCTGCGGGTGGCGCCGCCATCTTTTCCCAAAATGTAATGCTGAGACTTCAGTGGCAGTCTCGCGAGACTGCCGCTGGAAGTTTTAGCAGCTATTTTTAAAATATGGCGGGGCTGTCCGTGGCACAGAAGAGCAAAGCGGAGATCCTCAAGTAGCAGTGTAGATTTTAAGGTTGGTGTCTGAAGGTCACCAGCTGAAGTTGGGTTGTACGTTAACAGTGGGACAAAAAGTGCTGCTATTTAAGGACACTAGAAAGAAATCTGTTGCTGGTGCTTTTCCACATCCTTTTGGGGAAAAAAAAAATCAAATTTAACTGGGTTCTTCTATTAGTTTTTTTTTTTTAAATTTAGGTGACTGAGGGAGGAAGTTATTGACACGGGCTACCGTTAAGACAGGTTATTTTATCACTAACTCGTGTTATTTTTGCACTGGTCCCATTTTATGTAATGAGACCTTGTTATTAATAACCCAGGTTAATAGTAAAATAACCCGTCTTAATGGTAGGTCATATTGATAGCTTCCCCCCAAGTCAACCTTTCAGTAGCTTTCCTTTGGCTGGTTCATTCTGTCACAGATATACAAGATACAGCTAGGAATGGTCTGGCTATGACAGGTTTTGAAGAGGCAGAGTAGCTCCTTTGTAGAAAGCTACTGTTACTCAGTTGAAGGGTCACAGCTTCAAGATTGGCTTCTGTCTAATAGCTGTTAACATTGGGGAAAAAAGCTGAAACTTTATGACATTATTAACCCCTCCCCCCTGATATTTTGGGGTTTTTTATCCTGTCCCTTTGGGTTAGACTCAAATTTAGCTTCTATCAACTTTTTTATTTAGGTGAATGAGTCAACCTTTCAGTACTTGTACTTTGGCTAGTTGATTGTCACAGAAATACAAGACACAGCTAGGTCTGACTTGGCTATAGCAGACTCTGAGGATGCAGAGTGGATCTTCCTGGAAAGCAGATATTTTCTATCTCAAGAGGCACAGACTCGAGACTAGCTGTGCGAGATAGCTATTAACACTAGAAAAAAAGCTGAAATTTAACGACATTGCAAAGAAACTTGATATTTTGTTTTCTTCCCTATCTTTTCAGATTAGAATCAAATTTAGGTGAGGTCTTCTATTAGCTTTCTTATTTTTTACTTTGGCTGGTTCATTCTCTCACAGAGTCCCTATCAGGGACTTCTGAGGCTTGAATACTAGATTAGAACAAGACAAAAAGTAGGATTGCTCAAGGTAAAGTCATTGGGGCTGATGTTCAGACCACAGGAGTTAGCCCAGCTAACTCCTGCGGTCAGCGCTAAACCCAGATATTCAATGCTGGGCCGTTTCCGGTGACCGGCATTGAATATCCGGTTTATTTTTGGCCAATTTGAACATAACCGGCTAAGTTGATGTTCAGACTTAGCCAGTTATATTCTAACCAGCCAAAGATATCCCATGTATTCACGTAAATATAGCTGCTAAAGTGGGGCTGGAAATCGGCGGATAGCTGGTTATATCATCTGACATAACTGGCTAGCTGCTAACCAGCAATATTCAGTGGGAGGTAGCCAGCTATCCCCCGCTGAATATCGCTGGATAGCCAGTTATGTGGCATTTAACTGGCCAGGTGCTGATCCTGGCCAGTTAAATACTTTTGAATACCGAGGGAGGGGGGATTGTGCCTTCAAAAAGTGCATCCTGCAGAAAAGGGCATACAAAGATTACTGAAAACAAAGAGCTAGGAAAAAGGGTCTAAGATCACCACAGCTAGGGATGGCTGGCTATGCTTGGCTATCAAGAGGCAGAATATCTCTTCTTAGAATGCAGTTTTCTTCTAACCTAAAGATCAGCAGATGCTGAGCTTTGCATGTATGTAGTTAAAAGTAAAAAGTATAAAAACAGAATTAAAGAAAGAGGAGGCGGGAACTTTAGTAAAGCCGATCAGTGACTTGCTGCAGATTTTGCTTTATCTGGTGCCTGATTCTCATTAACACTAGGGGAAAATGCTGAAATTTATAGACGCTAGACAGATAGCTGCTTTTTATAGGATTATTCCTGTGAGTTCAGATTAGAAACCATATGAAATGACAAAGGAACACACATCCCTAGTGAGTAGTATTTGAGAGAAAAGCTTGCCTGGCTGCTATCCCTGCTGTGCTGACTCTGTAATGGACAGTGTCCGTCCCAGAGGCAAGCTGGGACTGCTGCTGTGGATAGTGAAGCTGTTGTTTTGAAATGTCACATGGTCCAGAGTTCTGCTTTCCTGTAACTTCTGGATGATCTGAATGTTCACACTCTTAGCAACCCTCACAATAGTTAGGAGGGGGGAGAGGCTGTTATTTGCGTTGACAGTTTTTTTTACCAATAATAGTGCATGCTGTTCTTAAAGAATTCATACTATTTGCAAAAGAGGGAGCACGGTTTCCGATAGTTCATTAATGCACATGTACATGCATGTGCGCAGTGGTGTTCCTTGGTTGGCTGCCACCCAGGGCGGATTGCCGCTGCACCCCCTGATGCAGCGTTGTCTCCCCCCCCAGGTGCAGCATCGTCCCCCTCAGTGCATTATGTCCAAACACCCCTCCCGGGGTCACTGCTGTTACCTCCTGGGGTGCTGGGAGCAGCCACGTGGCTGTTGGCTCTGCTGGGTGGTCATACATTGTTTTCAAGGCTTTTGGTAATGCGTTCCACAGTTGTATGCTTATGTAGGAAAAACTAGATGCATAAGTTGTTTTGTATTTAAGTCCTTTGCAGCTTGGGTAGTGCAGATTTAGATAAGATTGTGTTGATTCGGATGTATTTCTAATTGGTAAGTTGATCAAGTCTGTCATGTAACTCAGGACTTCTCCGTAGATGATTTTGTGAACCAGGGTGCAGATTTTGAAGGCGATGCGTTCTTTGATTGGGAGCCAGTGTAGTTTTCCGCAGAGGGGTTTTGCGCTATCAAATCATGTTTTACCAAATATAAGCCTAGCTGCCAATGTTTTGAGTGGTCTGAAGTTTCTTTAAGGTTTGTTCTTTACATCCCGCATAAATTCCATTGCAGTAATCTAAGTGGCTTAGTACCATTGATTGTATCAGGTTGCGAAATGTTTCCCTCGGGAAGAATTGCTTCACGCGTTTGAGTTTCCACATTGAGTGGAACATTTTTTTTGTTGTGGATGCCACTTGGCTCTCTAGTGTTGTTACGGTCCATTGTAACGCCGAAGATTTTCAAGCTATCTGAGATAGGAAGGGGTGTTGATACTTGTGGGGATGTCCATGCTGTGTTGGGATGAGAGGATGAGACAATGAGTTTTTTCTTTATTGAGTTTTAGTTGAAATGCATTTACCCATGAATCCATGATGTTCAGGCCGAGGTTGGTAATTTCTGCCAGTTTGGTTTTGTAAGGAATGTATATTGTGACATCATCTGCATATACGAAAGGGTTAAGGCCATGGTTGGATAAGGACTTGATGAGTGGGGTCATCAATAAGTTGAATAGGATCAGTGATAGCAGTGATCCTTGTGGTACTCCACAGTCTGCTTTCCATGGTGATGATATGTTTGAATTTGATTTTACTTGATATGTTCTTGTATTCTGATAAGGGCGCTCTGTGCAGGGTGCGCTTCCTGTGCCTAACTTTAGTTGTGAGGGCATACACCTGCCATAAACTGGTGTAAATCCTGATGCCTAACTGATGGCAGTTGTGTGCACAAATCCAAGTATTCTATAACATCGTGTCTAATTTCTGGGAATGCCCCTGATCGGCCCATTCCGCTCCCATGTCCACACCCCTTTTTGAGTTGTATGCTATGAAATTTAGGTACTCATGTAATAGAATAGGGTGTAGGGCAGATGCGCACATAACCCCTAATTAGTGACAATTAAGTGCCAATTAACTTCAATAATTGATTGTAATTACCTAATTGAGTAATTAGTTTTCGCGTTTGTCTGGGATCTGCGCCCAAATTTGAGTGACCTATACAGATTCTTTGAAATAAAAAGGTGCCCTCTTTGCATATAGAGTACACTTGAAATGATATTTGTTCTGGAACAAAAAAGAAAAGAACCTGGAAAAAAATTGACATGAACATTTTCTGGCAGCCCAGCCCTAGTTGGGGATATTTCCTTACATTGCTGGAGTGCTAAAAGCTCCCTCAAAGTCCTCAGATCAGAGCTCTGCTGCTCAGGCAATTCTCTAGGTCTGTGTTAGGCAGAGCAGAGAATGATCTGTTTTATGCAGAAATACACAGTTGTTTCTCAGGCTGATTCAGGGCTTTGGAACACAGTCATCCTCCATCTCAATCATGTTACTATCCTGCAAAACAAGGCTGCTCTAAATATACCTCATTCTTTGATTGAAGCAAAATTATCATAATCTTCCTTCATTGTTTCCCGAGGAGATATTAGCACTTAAAGTTTCTGAAAGCTCCCTCTATATAGCTTCTCATGAGTCATGTGGATACGAACCTAAATGAATCAGGAGCACGTCTGTGTCACTCCTCATCTGAACCCCCTGTGGAGGTCACAGTGATATATGTAAAGCATGAATGTAGCATAGATAGATGAATAGCTGATCTTCATCAGAACCCTATGTGGTCAGCACATTAAAGCATGTTAAGTATGAATACAGCACCCTCTAGGTGCCCAGAATCTCTCCTTCCCTTCCCTTACCAGGATGGCACAATTTGGTGGTGGCATTAGTGCAGCAGTCAGCATTTCTAAACAAGGTATCACACATGCTCAAAGCCTACTATCAGGCTCATTTTCGAAAGAGAAGGACGCCCATCTTTCGACACAAATCGGAAGATGGGCGTCCTTCTCACAGGGTTGCCCAAATCGGTATAATCGAAAGCCGATTTTGGGTGTCCCCAACTGCTTTCCGTCACGGGGATGACCAAAGTTTATGGGAGCGTGTCAGAGGTGTAGCGAAGGTGGGACTTGGGCATGCCTAACACATGGGCGTCCTCGACCCATAATGGAAAACAAAAGGGCGTCCCTGACGAGCACTTGGCCGACTTTACCTGGCCCTGTTTTTCTTACGACTAAGCCACAAAAAGGTGCCCAAACTGACCAGATGACCACCGGAGAGAATCAGGGATCACCTCCCCTTACTTCCCCAGTGGTCACTAACCCCCTCCCACCCTAAAAAAACATCTATCAAAATATTTTGTGCCAGCCTCTATGCCAGCCTCAAATTTCATACTCAGGTCCATCACAGCAGTATGCAGGTCCCTGGAGCAGTTTTAGTGAGTACTGCAGTGCACTTCAGGCAGGCGGACCCAGGCCCATCCCCCCTTCCTGTTACACTTGTGGTGGTAAATGTGAGCCCTCCAAAACCCACCACAAACCCACTGTACCCACAATTAGGTGCCCCCCTTCACCCGTAAGGGCTATGGTAGTGGTGTACAGTTGTGGGTAGTGGGGTTTGGGGGGCTCAGCACACAAGGTAAGGGAGCTATGTACCTGGGAGCAATTTGTGAAGTCCACTGCAGTGCCTCCTAGGGTGCCCAGTTGGTGTCCTGGCATGTCAGGGGGACCAGTGCACTACGAATGCTGGCTCCTCCCATGACCAAAGGGCTTGCATTTGGTCGTTTCTGAGATGGGCGTCCTTGGTTTCCATTATCGCCGAAAATCAGAAACGACCAAGTCTAGGGATGACCATCTCTAAGGATGACCTAAATGTCAAGATTTGGGCATCCCCGATCATATTATTGAAACGAAAGATGGACGTCCATCTTGTTTCGATAATACGGGTTTCCCCGCCCCTCCACCAGGACGTTTTACGAGAACGTCCTCAGCAAAATTTGGGCGACCCTTTCGATTATGCCCCTCCATGTCACACCTCCTCAGAACTTCATATTTTACAGCAGGCCTAGAGCCACACAGATGATCAAATCTCCATGCCAAACATGCAGTGTCTTCTTTTGAGATGTTGACTGCTGCCTCAGCGCCCCTTCCCCCAAAACAAATTGTGCTTTCCTAGTCAGACATATAATATGCCTAGTGGTCGAACTAGTTTATTGAAGAAGAAAGGCAAACTGCTTTTCCTCCTTAAGGGTCCCAGAAAGTCATGGAGGGGCATTTTCAATATGACGTCTAAGTCAGACTTTGGACATTTTGCACAAAACATGCAAAATCTGAATAGGAAAGAAGGCCATTTTCGAAAAAGAAAAACATCTTTTTTTTTTTTTTTTTCAAAAATACTGTTTTGAACAAGATTTTGTGCTTTGGACATTTTGTTTTCTAGTCCATTAAAACAAACAAACAAAAACCCAAAACAAATAAGTGCGGAACGTAGAGATTCATGCCATTGGGATGTAGGCGGAACCAGCATTTTTAGTAGACAGGTCCCCCAGACTTCCCAGGAGAGCAATAGGGCATCCTATAGGGCACTTCTGTGCACTTCATGAAAATGTTCCCAGGTGCACATCTCACCTTTGCTCCCTGATCTTGTCCCCTGAGCCCTCCAAAACCTACTACCTCCCGCTGTGCACCACTACAATAGCCCTTATGGGTGAAGGGGGCACCTATATGTGGGTACAGTAGCGTTTTGGTGACTTTGGGAGGGATCACAGTTTCCACCACAAGTGTGACAGGTAGAGGGCGATAGGTACTCAAGTCCTTCACTCCATAGTGCACTGTACGACCACTACACTACTCCAGGGACCTGAATGCTGCTCTAATAGACCTGGCATTTTTAACATTTGACGCTGTCACAGAGGCTGGTAAGTCATATGTTTATTCATATTTTTTGGGGTGAGAGGGGTGCCAGTCACCACTGGGGGGAGGGTATTGGGGGGTCACCCCTGATTCCCTTCAGGGGTCATCTGGTCATTTAGGGCAACGTTTTGTGCCTTATTAGTTATAAAAACAGGTCTAGCTCAAAATGTCTTAGTTTTAGTCCTGGACAGTTTTGTTTTGTTCAATTATGGCTGAAAAACATTTAAGGAACACCAAGATCCCACCCTCAACATGCCTCCAACACGCCCCCTTGTGTTTTGAATGCACTTCTGATGGACTTCATAGGAAAAACCTCTAAAAATTGGTTTTGAAAATACCAATTTGGACGTTTTTGTGAGAAAAATACCGTCCAAATGTTGCTTTATGCCACTTTTTAGATGTTTTTCTCTTTCGAAAATGAGTCCCATAGCCTCCTACTGCTTTTTTGCTCCTAGATCTCTCCCAGTGACTCATGGAGTCACCTATATTAGCTTATGGATCGTGACCTCACATGAGGATGGAGTACTTACATCACCCTCAATGTATTACACTCCCCGGACAGGACACTCTCACTACTGGAAGTTTCCTCACTTTATCCTATGGTTAAAAAGCTCAGACAGTCAGACAGCAGATTCAGAAATAGCACAGAAATGAATATGAGAGGATGTGTGAAGAAGGGCACTGTAAAAACACTTGAACAGACGTTCTGACATGACCCGTTTCATGCTTTAATTTCTGGACAAGTTTCAGCTGAACATTTCCAATTTTCCTGGGGAGATTTCAGGGATGTCTCGGATTTGTTTCTTTGGGTGCTAATCATTATTTTGTTTGATTTTCTTAATGTTTAGCTGAGCAAGACTTGCTTTAATCTGCAATCTAAATGCAAATTATGTTGGATGTTAACCCAGATCTTGACATCTACTGTATAATATCATCGCTGTGCTTCTGAAAGACGGGAAAGGCTCTGTGTGAGTCCTGAATTTAGTGTCATTAAGAGAGAGATCCTGTCTGACATTCAGATTATAATGAAAGGGAAGAATTCCATTTGTGACAGGGCCTGATTACTGGTGCAACCTGCTTTTCCATGTAATATTTGGTCTGGAAAGTTTGTTTTTCTCTGCACTCCTGAAAGCACACAGGACTGCAGTGTATTCTCCTGGTTGTTACATAAAGCACACCTTGGTTTGCTTTGCTTATAACGCTCTAGGGTCATTCTGAATTTTCCCTTGAATGACTTAATATCACCAAAAGAGATGTTCCTTAAATTTTTGAGAGAAGAGTTTAAGTACTCTGAACAAATGTATCCTCCTGTTCATAAAATTTACTATTTGCCAGTTAAACAGGAAATGTTACAAGAACATGAACATGAACAAGGAATTTAAGATCAATCAAAAGACCAATTAGAGGGCTTGGATTTAACTACTTTTCTAGAACAATCCACTGAAGAGGAAAAAAAAGAGATCCTCATTAATTGTGAAGTTTGTCTTCCTCCAAGATAAGGAAGCTTTATTGAAACTTTATTTTCAGAGAACTAAAATAGATTTCTTAGGAGGGAGAATTCTTATCTTTCATGATGTGTCTAAGTGGACACAAATGCGTAGAAAGAAGTTTCTAGAATTAAGACAAGATGTGACTTTACTGCAAGCTAGATTTCAATTGCGTTCTCCATGCAAATGTTTGGTATTATAATGCTCTAGGGTCAATATGCAAAGCAATTTAAGGGACCTTTTCATGAAGTGGCGGTAAGCCCAATGCAGGCTTATCGCTTGCTAAAAGGGAAGCCCGTCGGTAGCTCTCAACACCAGCATGCACCATTTGCGGTGCTGCAAAAATATTTCAATTTTTGTGGCACTGGTGTGTACCCGGTGGTAATCGGACAGTGCTGCGTGCTGCCCGGTTACTGCTGGGTTAGTGTGGGAGCCTTTATCGCCACGTCAATGGATGGCGGTAAGTGATCCATGCTGAAATGGCCACGCGGCAAGTGGTTCACTTGTCACACAGCCATTTCTTTAAGAAAAGGGAAACCTACCTTTTACTCACTGTGGTAAAAGGGGGCCTCGGCACATGTGAAAACACACACCAGCGCAGGCCCCATTTTGTCCCAGCTTTGTAAAAGGACCCCTAAGTGGGAGAGGCATGAAGCTAGCAGTTATACACAGAAATACTAGCATTCTATAACTTACGCACACAATTTGGGCCAGATTATATGGCATCAAAAATTTGGTGCCAAAAAAACACGCTCAGCACTATTCTATAAACCTTGTCCAAAATTAGGTGTGGTTTATAGAACACATGTAGCGGCCATCCCGTGACTAAAATTTAGGTGCAGACATTTACGCCAACTGAAACCTGGTGTAAATGCTCACATCTTATTGGGCATATTCTGTAACAGTGCATGTAATTTTCAGGAATGCCCACGACCTACCCATGCCCCTCCCATGGCTACACTCCTTTTTGTGATCTGTGCATTAGAATTTATTTGCACCACTTTACAGAATACACTTAGAAAGTTGCGTGCAGGACTGCCCATCCCTGCTTTTTATTTCAATGCATAGCTACCAAAATACCTAAGACTAGGAGGGACACTTTAGGCCAGACCTGGATTTTCAGTGACCCTGATACTTTATGGAACTGACAGCACTGATTTCAATAAGTAGAAGCAAGGACTTAAAATACCACAATGCATTGGGGATCTACACTGAAGACCAGGACTGGCCTAAAAAATTCCTGCTGGAACTGAATGAGTTGGCACTTATTGTCGACTCAGCATAGACATCAAGAAAGTGATGAGAATTTGGAATACAATTCTTGAAGCAGAGTGACACAACAGAATGGCAGTGGAGCTTTTTTCGCCACTTCATGTTGGTGCTTTATGTGTTCTGTGGATCAATAGAAGACTAATAAATCTTATTGTGTCAAGTCAGTGCTTTTATTGGTTCATTAATATGAACAAGATTATTTTTAGGACGAGACTGCTACTCAAAGAAAAAGCCTCCTAATGACCAATCAGTAGAAGCATTTGTTGTCCATGGCTGAAGTTCTAGCCTACTGCCAACAGAGGTCACTTATGATCCATAGTGTGCCGTAATCATACCAATTATTTCAACTGGAAGCCAAGAAGCTATGCCATGCAAGGTCCTAATGAATAGATATTACTTGCTAGGCTCAGGAGAGGGAAAACCATACATGATGGGAAATTCTGGTAATCCAAAGGCTCGACCAACATTTTGCTCTCTGGCATCCTAACACAGAGAAAGAAGTTCCTAGCTTTATCTCAGAGGTTTCAACATTTTAAAGGCTGATGAAGGGAACATTCAGGAGGCAAGTGGCTGCCTCCATTTAGGTGCCCCAAAGCTGTGTGGTAGGAATCTTTTTTATATCAGAACCTGGGCACCTAGGCTCCATTATAGAATAGTAATTGTAGCCCAGTACTGACATGTCTAACATTTAGGTCCGTTCCCCCCCCCCCCCCCCCCCCCCTAACCCAGTTACACCAGCTATAAAGCTAGAGAAAGTGTGTTGACCTCAGTTTAGCAGAGACACACATAACTTACAATATTCTGTAAGTTATTCATGTGACAGCCCCGCCCACATCCTGATCATGCACTGCCCCCCTTGCGTTTATGGGCTACGCCATTTACATGTGCCATTACAGCATAGCTCTTAGGTGCCCTTCTAGCACTTATGATCTGAGTAAATGCTGGTATTCTAGATATTTACATGACCAATTGCCCCCAGATTCTATATATGGTGCCCACAGTTGCACACGCAAATTTGGGCATGCATCCAATTTGCACATGAAATCTGATTAAGCAGAGAATTCAATTTGCACATGAAATTTCATTAAGGAGACAATTAGCAGGGCAGCCAAGGGCTGGGGGCAAAATTCCATGGGCCTGGCTTCTAAGAGGGGGCCCAGGCCCGGCACCAGCAAGCTTCTTTTTGCCCTCATGCTTCCCGGTCTGTCCACTCCTGCTCCTGCATACCACCCAGGTCCCAGATGATTGCATTAGTGCATTATCGCTTTAATGCAATCATCCGGGTCCCGGCATTGGCAGGAGCAGGAGAAGACAGACTGTGGGAGCAGGCAGGTAGGATGAGGTTTGCCAGCACCAGGCCTGGCCCTCCCCCCTTGGAGACAGACTGACAGAAAATTAAGGGGGTGGGCAGGAGGGAGCAGTGGCACAAGTGGGGGGGGGGGGCAGAGTGCAGTGGTCTGGTTCTGCCCTCTGCCCAGCTGTGTCTCTCAGTGGCCCTGCGAATTAGTACCAATAATTGGGCGCTAGCAATAAATTAATTATTGGCATTATCTGGCAATTATTTAGATTTGTGTATGCATCTTGCTATGTAATATTCTGCAAAATGCATATGCTACTCTTGGCGGCCATTTTTTTCCATATGCGGGAGTCTGTGAACTATGAGAGCCTCTTCCTTGTGGAAGCTTATTGCGAAACCTGGCCACGTTGGTGGAGGTTCTCTTGCGGTTAGAAGCTGCCGCCCTATACAGATAAGTCTGTGCTAGAATGCACGTTCAATATACTTGAAGAATGCTGCACAGTTTGATATACGAACAGATGTAAATTAAGAAAAGAAAAAGACAAAACAATAGAAAATAGGGGTGATCTTATGAAGATTTGCACCACAACCATTTGTCTTGTAAAAGAAGGAACAAAGTTGTTCATATGGTGTGTGCTACAGTTAGATCTGATGATCCCCATAAAAAACAAAAAATTATCTCTGTCATTGCAGTTATAAAAGAGTTCTGATGAAGTTATGGTTGTTTGGGACACTTGAGTAAAGTACATGCTACTCTTTTAGCATGTAACTGAAAAAGGGGGCATAGCCATGGGAAGGGCATGAGTGGGTCAGGGTTGTTTACTAAAGATGCACTCAGTATTATAGAATTTGAGGGAGCCACGCCTAATTGAGGTGTAAAGATTTATACCAAATTTCAGTTGGTACAAATCCTCACACCACAAGTTGGATGCGGATCTCGGTGCTATGCATTATTCTATAAATTTCACCCAACTCGGATGTTGCATATTTTTTTCAGCGACAAAATTTCCTGAATGTAGTCCTTGATATCTAGATTATAGAATTGATCTTCACATGGCTACAGATGGCACATCCCAACCTCACTGACAAGCATTGACTTAAAGGAAACACCTCAACTGCACTCAAGTTTCAAGTTTATTGCACACTTAATATACAGCTCAAGAGAAGAACTATCAGAGCGGTTTACAATTTCATAACAGAAAGGAAAAAGAGTTACAATAATAAAAGAAAAGCAAAGAAAAGAAAAATTCAAAGACTAGTATTGCTACACAATGGACTACCCTTTCCCCACCAAACAACCAGGCGACTAGACCCCAAAATGCTTGACAAAACAGATAAGTTTTAAGTTTAATCTTAAAGTCGTCAAGGGATTGTGTCAAGCGTAGGTCTCAAGGAAGACAGTTCCACAATGTGAGACCTTGCACACTAAATAATTTCTTTCTAAGCATGGAGGAACGAGTGACAATAAGTGGGGGAACCTGAAGCAGCCAGCCTTGAGAGGAAAAAAGTGTCCGTGAGGGAATAAAGGGTAACAAAAAGCTAGACAAATAAAATGGACACCCAAAGGAAAGAACCTTAAATATTAACATTAGTAACTTATATGTCACTCAATATGAAATAAGAAGCCAGTGTTCATCCCTTAAATAAGGAGTAACATGCTCATTTCCTGTGGTAAAAGCAGTTAGCTTAGCGGGGTTTAAAAAAGTTTGGATAGCTTCCTAACAGAAAAGTCCATAAGCCATTATTATAATGGACTTAGGAAAATCCACTGCTTATTTTTGGGATAAGCAGCATAAAATGTAATGTACTGTTTTGGGATCTTGCCAGGTACTTGTGACCTGTATTGGCCACTGTTGGAAACAGGATACTGGGCTTGATGGACCTTCGGTCTGTCCCAGTATGGCAATACTTATGCACTTATGTAAATAGGTGCAAAGCCCTGTCCTGCAGCAATTGCAGGTGTCATAACTGTCATTGAGTCACGCCACACAATAAAGCATCACAATAATCTAATGTAGAAATGCCTAAAAAATGCACAAGTACACTGAGAGCTGAACCAGCGAACAAAGGTCGAACTGTGTAATGTAATGGCTGAAAGACAGCGAGCTATCCACGATTGCCCCCAACAATCGTATTCTATCAACTATCAGCAGCACGCATGCTGCCATTTGTATGGGTTGAGGTGGAGGATTGGCAGTCACATATATTGGGCTAAAAGACTTTTTGTGGTCAGGATAAATTAAAAAAACAGTGGAACAAGAGGAACACCTGCTTTACTAGTCTCTCTTGTCATGTTCTTGGCCCACACTAATAAGAACATGAGAGCAGCCATACTGGGTCAGACCAATGGTCCATCTAGCCCAGTATCCTGTTTTGCAAACAGTGGCCAAACCAGATCACACGTACCTGGCAGAAACCCAGTTCCTCCAGGAATTTGTCCAAACCTTTTTTAATCCAAGATACACTAACTGTTGTTGCTACATCCTCTGAGAAAGAGTTTCAGAGCTTAACTATTTGTTGAGTGAAAAAATTTATCCTCCTACTTGCTTTAAAAGTATTTCCCTGTAACTTCCTTGAGTGTCCCCTAGTCTTTGTACTTTTCGAATGAGTAAAAAATCGATTTACTTCTACTCATTCTACACCACTCAGGATTTTGTAGACCTCAATCATATCTCCCCTCATCCGTCTCTTTTCCAAGCTGAAGATCCCTGACCTCTTTAGCCGTTAGTCATCTCTTGCATATTGTTTTCTTACTCCAGATAGGAAAGAAAAGAACATTAAAATCTAGTGATATGTGTGTAAACAAACCTTACTGGAAGCCAGCATTCTTTCTGATAACCCTTCAGCACTTTCAATTATATTCCTCCGTTATCCAGTCTATAAATTTTAAATGATTTTTATTAAAATCCAGCACTTCACTGATTATTAAAGGTTACAAAAACTGTGAACCACTCACAAGAAACAACAACCTAAATGGAGAAAAAGGAAAAATTCAAGTCAGTTTTTGTAATTCAGGATGCCCGCAAGGTGTTTTTATATTAAGAGCCAGGGGTTACAGGTCCAAGATTAGTTTGTGAAATATTTACTTAGAAACTCTCCTTGAAAAACCAAAAGGGGTGTAAATAATTTGGCACTGCTGTGAGATACTGAAAGAAAATGAGGTTGGAACAACATTTAAGCCTGGTTCAAAAATGTAATAGCAATGCAGGAAGGTGCGCCAGAAACTTTGCATGGCAGAAATACTGAAACGAGAGCAGAAGCCTTGTGGAGACAAGGCTTAACCTTCAAGGCAAGCTTTTCCTGTTTTGATTTTCATTTCACCTTCTTATTTTAAACTCCTGATATACAAAATAGCCAAGTTTCATCTTATTCATTGTTAGGTGGTCTAATGTAACACACATAAAGGACCATTTTACAGAAAGGTCTAGATTCTGGGTGCTGAGAAAATGAGCTCCGAGCTGGATGCTGTTTATAGAATAGCGCATAGAGCCGGGATTCGCGCTATTTAAACCAAATTTAAACCAACTGAAACCTGGTATAAATCCTAGCAGCTGAATTAGGCGTGGATCTGTGTGCAAATTCTAGGAGTGCCCCTGACCTGCTCATGCCCCTCCCATGGCCACACCCCCTTTTCAGATCCATGCGTTTAAGTGTGCATCTTTATAGAATACCGACTACAAAGACGGGCATGTAAATTGTAACTGTTGCTAATTAGAGCCAATAAATTGATATGCTGGTGCCCAATTATTGGTGCTAATTGGTTCATTGTTTAATTAAATTGTGCATGCAAATTGGGTACATGCCCAAATTTGCATGCACAATTTTGAGTGCCATATATAGAATTTTGAGGAAAATATATAGACTGGAATTGAGACGTGCTCAGTTCTGGTGGTATTTTAGTAATAGATCTGCTGACAGAAAACTTTTTCTAAAATACCAGCAGGAATGCACATGTATTTTCTGGCAGGCGCTCTGGAAGCAGCCATAAGAACATAGCATAAAAACATAAGCGTTGCCATACACGACAAACCGAAGGTCCATCAAGCCCAGCATCCTGTTTCCAACAGTGGCTAATTCAGGTCATGCGCACCTGGCAAGATCCCAGAACAGTAAAACAGATTTTATGCTGCTTATTCTAGAAATAAGCAGTGGATTTTCCCAAGTTCAACTTAATAATGACTAATGGACTTTTCTTTTAGGAAATTATCCAACCTTTTTAAAACTCTGCTAAGCTATCTGCTTTTACCATAGTCTCTAGCAATGAATTCCAGAGTTTAATTACACACTGAGTGAAAAATATTTTCTCCAGTTTGTTTTAAATTTGTGTGCCCCCTAGTCCTAGTATTTTTGGAAAAAGTAAACAAGCGATCCACATTTACCTGTTCTACCCCACTCAGTATTTTATATCTTCTCCAAGCTGAAAAGCCATAGCCTCTAGCTTTTCCTCATAGGGAAGTCATCTCATCCTCTTCATAATTTTCACCGTCCTCTGTACCTTTGCTAATATGTATATTTTAGAAATATACACATTGAAAAAATGAATGGCACGAACCCATCAGCTTCCATGTGTAGCTGCCCCATTTTACAAACCTACATGTGTAAGTGCCATCAATTATATAATGAGGCTGCAATTTTAATTTGGTTGCATTTCAGAGGTGGACATAAAGGAAGTAATGCTATAATTTGGCGTCTTGAATTATGCCCCACAGTGGTGCACGATGAATTCCAATTTTATAGAGATATTTAGGTGTGCCAAAGACTTTATAAAATACTAGTGTAAACCCACTTTAATGCACCAAAAGTTAGGTGCAATCACTTACGCCATGTCAATGGCTGGCGTGTGTATGCTTAAGTGTTTAGGTTAATGTTTATTTCGAAAGGACATAGCAAAGTGGGTTTTCAATTAAAAAAAAAAAAAGGAACTATAAAATATTAACATAGGAAAGAAAAGAAGATAATAGAAGTGGAAGGAGTGGGAAGGTAGAGAATGTGTCACTTGTAGGTACCAGTCATGCATGATCTGACTCATCCCTATAGGCCATGGAGAACAGATGGGTCAAGGGCAGCCCTAAACTTAGCATAAGTGGGTTTGAGTTGGAGTTGAACAGGGAATGAGTTCCACCACAATTGTTCGATAAAGAAAAAGGCTCCATGGTGGGTGGTCTCACGGTGAGCAGAGCTCAGAGGAGGAGCTACAAGCCAAAGCCCAACCGAAGACTGAAGAAAGTGAGGGGAAGATAAAGGGGTAAAAAACTAGGTTCCTATTGCATGTCTTCGGAGTGCCTAAATGGAGGTTCATAGTTATAGAATTGATCTCTAAAATATTCATGAGGTCAAAGATGAAGTGTAGTGTTCAGCAGACACACCCTTTGGATGGTGCCTGAATTTTGGAAGAATGAATAAAAATCCAAGAACAAAAGTTTTGAACTCTCTCTTCTGTGGGAGTCCAGGGCTCAAGGTTGAAAATCCTGGGATCTAAGAGAGGAAACAAGCTTGAAGTACCTGGGAATTATCCTAAGCAGTGTTTCAGAGAAGTGGATAGATACAGAGGAGCAAATCAGTTTTCACCATATGTGAAAGTGCTGTTATTCAGGAAAAAGGTTAGCAAGAACCTCTATTGGAGTGAATTTCAAAGGAGATCCATAAAAATGAAAAGACATCATTTTTGTCCAGGGTTCCCTACTTTGTTCATCCAGAAGATTCCATTGGGAGCAACCTAAAGGAGTATTTAGAATTAAACGCACGAATGCTTCTGGTATGACTCTTTAGATTCAATTCATGGACATTACCAGTAGGAAAAGTGTTTTTTTTTTTTTTTTTTGGGTTAGCCTATCACCATTCAGTAAGAGGGGTATTTTCGATATGACATCTAAGTCTGACTTTGGATGTTTTGCAAAAAACATCCAAAATCTAAATAGGGAAGAAGGTCATTTTTGAAAAGAAAAACATCTATTTTTTTTTTTCGAAAATACTATGGACATTTTGTGTTTTAGACGTTTTGTGATTTGAATGTTTTTCTTTTTCATCCATTTTTCAAAAAAAAAAAAAAATCCAAGTGCAAAACACACAAAATCAAGCCATTGGGCCGTAGAAGGAGCCAGCATTTTTAGTAGACTGGTCCCCCTGACATCCCAGGACAGCAGTAGGGCACCCTAGGGGTCACTGCAATGGACTTCATAAACTGCTCCCAGGTACACATCTGACCATTGCTCCCTTACCTTGTGTGCTGAGCCCCCCAAAACCCACCTAAAACCCACTACCCTGGGGCGGTACACCACTACCATAGCCTTACGGGTGAAAGGGGCACCTATATGTGGATACAGTGGATTTCTGGTGAGTTTTGGAGGGCTCACAGTTTCCTCCACAAGTGTAACAGGTAGGGTAGGTAGGAGCCTGGGTCCACCTGCCTGCAGTGCACTGCACCCAACACTAGACTATTGCAGGGACCTGCATGCTGTTCTAATGGACCTGAGTATAACATCTGAGGCTGGCATAGAGGTTGGTAAGTAATGTTTTTTTATCACATTTTTTGGGGGGTGGGGGTGGGTGGGAGGGGGTTAGTGACCACTGGGGGAATTAACCTGATTCCCTCCAGTTGTCATCTGGTTATTTAGGGCACCTTTTTGTGCCTTCTTCGTAATAAAAACAGGTCTAGCTCAAAACATCTAAGTTTTAATCCTGGATGATTTTGTTTTATTCCATTATGGCTGAAAAACGTCTAGGTCTTAGGAACGCCCAAGTCCCGCCTTGAACTTGAACATGCCCTTGGCACTCCCCCTTGAGATTTAGATGCACTTCTGACGGACTTCAGAGGAAAACACCTAAAAAGAGGTTTCGAAAATGCTGATTTGGACATTTTTGTGAGAAAAACTTCCAAATGCAGAGATGTCACTTTTTGGACATTTTCCTCTTTTGAAAATGAGCCTGTAAGTGTCTCAGCAAATTTTTATTTTTGGAACAATATAATTTGGTGTGGAGTTGCCTTTATTCCAAAGCCACAAAAAAGTATGTCTAGCTAGAAGAATACTGAAGAAAGTCTTCCTCTCACCCCCTCCTTATTATTAGAGGAACCTCAGAGAAACCAGGGCTTGCATGATGGCCCTTGTCAAGACCAGGTTTGAGGAGGGGGGAGGGTGTTATACCTTAACTCTGTTTGTTTCCTTTTCCACTTGTGCTCGTGATCTAACTTTGTAATTTTTCAATTTGTATTTTGTATTTCTTATCTTTTCATTACTTTTTTATTCTTTAATTTTTTTTAGGGCTGCTTTTAAAGGTATGTTATTTATTTATTTTTTCCTCCATTGCAGCTCTTTGTGACTCTGGGCAATGGAGGGTTGAGTGACTTGCCCAGAGTCACAATAAGCTGCAGTGAGAAAAAAAATAACATGCCTTTAATCGTGCGATTAAATTTTTTTTCGAACTGTAACCCTACCATATATCAATCTCATGGTTGGTTGCTGGTATAGGCAGCTGGTTGCATTACTGTTTAAAATGTATTGCACTGTAGTAAGGTTTCTGTTCCTCTCACTCTTTAAAATAATTACCACACAATATGACACAAGGTATCACATGCTCTGTCAGTCACCATGATCACACAGAATTTCTCACTCATCAAAATGTCATTATTAAGGAAGCAGTGCCTGCACTCAGAACCACTCACAATTATTATAGCTCCCAAACCAATAAATAATGAAAGCCAAGTGATTTGCATTCACTCTTCTCTTAATTGAATAATAACTGGCAACATCTGTTCTTTAAACAAAAATAAACCAGCAAGATTCTATGGACTGCTGGTTCGGTGAGCAGGCACCATGAGGCACAGTCATTTAATTCAAGGATGCCAGTTCAAATCCAACCCAGCATAGTAATGGCTGAATATCCTTACCATCTGAAAAACACTTGCCTATAGGAACTGAATAAGCACTGCCAGGCCAGTTTCTTTGTAGACAAGTGTCTACATTCATTTCTGTCAAACCAACATTATTGTTTTTTCATTTCTACAGTGCTGCTAGCCATACCATACACAGCACTACTACTACTTATCATTTCTATAGTGCTACTAGACGTACGCAGCGCTGTACACTTGAACTGAAGAGACAGTCCCTGCTCGACAGAGCTTACAATCTAATTAGGACAGACAAACAGGACAAACAAGAGATAAGGGAATATTAAAATGAGGATGATAAAATAAGGGTTCTGAACAAGTGAATAAGGGTTAGGAGATAAAAGCAGCATCAAAAAGGTGGGCTTTTAGCTTAGATTTGAAGACGGCCAGAGATGGAGCTTGACGTACTGGCTCAGGAAGTCTATTCCAGGCATATGGTGCAGCAAGATAAAAGGAACGGAGTCTAGAGTTAGCGGTGGAGGAGAAGGGTGCAGATAAGAGACATTTACCCAGTGAACGGAGCTCCCGGGGAGGAATGTAGGGAGAGATGAGAGTGGAGAGGTACTGAGGAGCTGCAGAGTGAATGCACTTATAGGTCAATAAGAGGACAGAGGAGTATTGTAGAGATCGTTATGAAAACATAAGATATGCCATATTGAGTCATACCAAAGGTCCTCAAGATCAGGTGTCTCTGACTTTGGGTAATTTCCTTCACAAGTACCTGTCAGGATCCCAAATAATCCTGTTTATACCTAACAATTATCAGCAGTTATCCCAAGACTGCTTGACTAATAAATGGTTTATGGACTTTTCTCCAGCAAGTTACCTAACTTACTTAAATACCTAAGAGGCCCTTTTACTAAAGGGTAGCCACACAGTAATGGGCTTTTCGCGTGGCAAATCAAAACTATCGCCTGCCTAACGCAGCCTCCGGCAGTAATTCTGCCCCCAGTGTGCAGCATTTCCGGGCATTATCAGAACTTTCAGAAAAATATTATCACAGGGGGTTACCTGGTGGTAATCAGGCAGCACCACGCGCTGCCCGGTTACCACCTTACTGCCACCTCAATGGGTGGCGGTAAGGGCTCCCCCCAACATGGCCCAAGGTAAATGCAAACTTACTGCATGGCCATTTCTTTTTTTGGGCTTTTTACCCGCTGCAGTAAAAAGGGCCTCAGCGTGCAGCATAAACAGCCGTCACTGCTCGCGCAGGGTCCCTTTTACCGCAGCTTAGTAAAAGGGCCCCTAAATGAAATGCAGATATGTTTTAAATGTCAGAGATGGAGCTGGAAGTAGCTTAAAGTAAGGGAGATCCAAAGTGTTTCCTAAAGTGACATAGAATTAGGTAGAATTTATTTATTTATTTATTTATTGTATTTGTACCCCACATTTCCCACCTTTTTGCAGGCTCAATTTGGCTTACAGAGTATGGAAATGAGAACGTCATTACATGATTTAAGAAAACAGTCGATCATAAGCTGAGGTGAAAGAGGAATTTAGGTAGAAAGGTGTTAGGTAAGGTCGTGTGAGAGGTGTTTTTGGTGTACTTGGGTGGTTTAAGGAATGATTTGTTTCATTGAGGGTGACTTTTGTAGGCTCTGTTGAAGAGATGTGTTTTCAAAGCTTTGCGAAAGCTGGTTAGATTGGTCATGGTTTTCAGGGCCATGGGTAGTGCGTTGTAAGACTGTGTGCTTTTGTATGCAAAGGTAGTAGCATAAGCCTGTTTGTATTTCATTCCTTTACAGCTGGGGAAGTTCAGGTTGAGGAATTTGCGGGCCGATCTTTTGGCATTCCTGGGCGGTAAGTCCACTAGGTTTAACATATAGAGTGGGGCATCTGTGTGAATTATTTTGTGTACAGTCATGCAGATCTTGAACTCAATTCGTTCCTTGAGCGGGAGCCAGTGCAGTTTCTCTCTGAGGGGTTTCGCACTTTTGTATTTAGGTGTTCCAAAAATGAGTCTGGCTGTGGTGTTCTGGGCTGTTTGGAGTTTTTTGATAGTCTGTTCTTTGTAGCCTGCGTACAGAGCGTTACAGTAGTCCAAGTGGCTTAAATTTGAATCTAACAACCTTGTTTTACAGTGCAAAGCACACTGGCTGTCCAGCCAGCACTGTACCAGATAAATTATACACTTGTTCATTACTTTCCATAGAATAAAAAGAAAATGCTAGCGGCTCTTTTTGAACAATGTTGTTATAGTTTTCTTTCCAGCTAGAGAATTAACAAACAAACAAAACAGGGTACAGGATACTGATAGAACTAAAAAATGAGCTGGCAGAGCTACAGTTAGTGATTTGTAATTGATCCTTAAAATCAAGCGTGGTACCGGAAGATTGGAGGGTGGCCAATGTAACGCCAAAGGTTCCAGAGGAGATCCGGGAAATTATAGACCGGTGAGTCTGACGTCAGTGCTGGGCAAAATGGTAGAGACTATTATCAAGAACAAAATTACAGAGCACATTCAAAAGCATGTACTAATGGGACAAAGTCAACATGGATTTAGTGAAGGGAAGTCTTGCCTCACCAATCTGCTGCATTTCTTTGAAGGGGTAAACAAACATGTGGACAAAGGTGAGCCGGTTGATATTGTGTATCTAGATTTTCAGAAGGCGTTTGATAAAGTCCCCCATGAAAGACTAAAGAGGAAATTAGAGGGACATGGGATCGGAGGTAGTGTCTTACTGTGGATTAAAAACTGGTTGAAAGATAGAAAACAGAGAGTAGGGTTAAAAGGTCAATATTCGCAATGGAGAAGGGTAGTTAGTTGGGCCCCTCAGGGATCTGTGCTTGGACTTCTGCTTTTTAACATATTCATAAATGACCTAGAGATGGGGGTAATCAAATCTGCTGATGACACAAAGTTATTCAAAGTCGTCAAATCGCAGGAAGATTTTGAAAAATTACAAGAGGACCTTACAAGACTGGGAGACTGGGCGTCTAAATGGCAGATGACGTTTAATGTGAACAAGTGCAAAGTGATGCATGTGGGAAAGAGGAACCCGAATTATAGCTACATCATGCAAAGTTCCACGTTAGGAGTCACAAACCAAGAAAGGGATCTAGGTGTCATCGTTGATGATACGTTGAAACCTTCTGCTCTATGTGGTGCTGCAGCTAGGAAAACAAATAGAATGTTGGGTATTATTAGGAAAAGGATGGAAAATAAAAATGAGGATATTATTCTGCCATTGTATTGCTCCATGGTGCGACCGCACCTCGAGTATTGTGTGTAATTCTGGTCGCCGCACCTCAAAAAAGATATAGTGGGATTAGAAAAGGTGTAGAGAAGGGCAACAAAGATGATACAGGGGATGGGACGACTTCCCTATAAGAAAAGGCTGAAGAGGCTGGGGCTCTTCAGCTTGGAGAAAAGGTGGCTGAGGAGAAATATGATAGAGGTCTATAAGATAATGAGTGGAATGGAAAGGGTCGATGTGGAGTGTCTGTTTAAGCTTTCCAAAAATACTAGGACAAGGGGGCATGCGATGGAGCTGCAGTGTAGTAAATTTAGAACGAATCGTAGGAAATTTTTCTTCACTCAACGCGTAGTTAGACTCTGGAATTTGTTGCCGGAAAAAGTGGTTAAGGCAGTTGACTTCCTGGAGGAAAAGGCCATAGAATGTTATTGAATGGACATGGGAAAAATCCACTATTTCTGGGATGGGCGGGACAAATTGTTTGTTCTTTTGGTCGCTGTCGGAGACAGGGTGCTGGGCTCGATGGACCCTTGGTTTGTCCCTGAATGGCGATGCTTATGAACTTATGTGCTAAAAACCACAAGCAAACAAAACAAAACAAAAATAAAGAAAAAAAAAGATGTACATTTTTCAAAAGTATGACTTTTTACCAGATTCTTTCACACTGGAGGTTTAGCATCTGACTGCAGCCTGATTGGTTCAGTTCAGCACAACGTTGACATGTTAAATAGCAGATCCCCAGAGAGTCAATCAAACACAGTAATTATACAGGGAAGCATGTCAAGCTTTATAAACTCAACCCCAGTTTGGAAGAGTAGTGAGAATACATAGCCTTTCTGTCTTTCCTCATATTCATATGCGTGACTGCATAGTCTCCTCTAGATAACTGATTTCCCCTGGAGTAGACTAGAGAAGCAGAAATGATGCATCTTGTCAAAGCAGTCCTCTGTGACTGCTGAAAGAATGTGTCCCGGAGCAAAGCTGTGCTATAGTGAGTGAAAGAGAGAGGCTCGAGATGCCTGTTCTTTACATGTAGCCCTTGCAGACAAAGGTCTCACGGCACAAGTTTTTTTTTTTTTTTTTTTAAGTATTCTTTCTTCTGCACAAGTTGCAGCAAATAAAACTTTGGACAGAAGATGTACAGTTTCAAAACTAGGCCAGCAAACTGATTGGGTCTCTGTGTGCTTCTTTTTTGCATTACTTTTGCCCTGTCCGATCTCTGCTTTTGTAGCCTGTGGATGCTGTGTTATCACGATAGTCTTAAGGGACTGCAGTAAGACCTGTAAAGACAAAATTAGTGGGGCATGAAACAATGCTTTATGTCTCTGAAAGGGCTTTGCCAGCTGGTGACCTTTATCATAGGCAGAATAGAGTATCCAGACTCAGAAAGGTACAGAGAAGGTTGATGAAAATGATAAAGGGGATGGGACGACGTCCCTACGAGGAAAGGCTAAAGCAGCTAGAGCTCTTCAGCTTGGAGAAAAGATGGCTGAGGGGAGATATGATAGAGGTCTATAAAATAATGAGTGGAGTGCAACAGGTAGAAGTGAATCACTTGTTTACTATTTCCAAAAATACTAGGACTAGGGGCACGCAATGAAGCCTCAAAGTAGTAAATTTAAAATGAATCGGAGAAAATATTTCTTCACTCAACGTGTAATTAAACTCTGGAATTCGTTGCCAGATAATGTGGTAAAAGCTGTTAGCTTAGTGAGGTTTAAAAAAAGATTTGGATGGCTTGAATGGAGAAGTAGCCTAGTGGTTAGTGCAGTGGACTTTGATCCTGGAGAACTGAGTTTAATTCCCACTGCAGCTCCTTGTGACTCTGGGCAAGTCACTTAACCCTCCATTGCCCCTGGTAGAAAATAAGTTCCTGAATATATGTAAACCGCTTTGAATGTAGTTGCAAAAACCTCAGAAAGGTGGTATATCAAGTCCCATTTCCCTTTCCCTTCCTAAAAGAAAAGTTCATAAACCATTATTAAAATGGACTTGGGGAAAATCCAAGCAGCATAAAATGCATTGTACTGTTTTAGGATCTTGCCAGGTACTTGTAACCTGGATTGGCCACTGTTGCAAACAGGATGCTGGGTTTGAAGGACCTTCAGTCTGTCCCAGTATGGCAATACTTATGTACTTATGTACTTACTAGTAAAAAAGGCCCGTTTCTGACACAAATGAAACGGGCGCTAGCAAGGTTTTCCTCGGAGTGTGTATGTTTGGGAGAGTGTATGTGAGAGTGACTGTGTGTGTGAGAGAGAGTGAAAGCGTGAGTGTGTGTGTGTGTGAGAGAGAGAGTGAGTCTGGGTGTGAGTGTGTCTGTCAGAGTGTGTGTGTGAGAATGAGAGTGTGTGCAAGTGCGTATGTGAGACACAGTGTGAGAGAGAGAGTGTGTGTGTGTGTGCGAGAGAGTGTGTGTGAGACACAGATTCTCTGTGAGAGTGAGTGTATGAGACCAAGCGAGTGTGTGAGTGACTGTGTGACACATAGAGAGTGAATGTGATATAGTGTGAGACAGAGTGTGTGAGAGTGAGAGTCAGAAAGACATTGTATGTGAGAGAGAGAGTGTGTGTGTGACAGAGATACCTCCCTTCCTGTGTCTCTCTGGTGTCAGCCCCCCCCCCTCTGTCTCTGTTGTCTGAGATTCCCGCCACTGCACCCAATTAGTGTGCTGGAGGAGGGGGAGAGAGAGGGAGTGTGTGTGTGTTGGGGAGGGTTCAGCTTGGAAGAAGAGGGGTGCGGGGGATTCAGGAAGCGCTACCAGATATGAATGAGAGAGTGAGTGTGTGGGGGAGGGGGTTCAGGAAGTGATGCCAGATGACAGAGTGTGTGAGTGTGTGGGGGGGGGGGAGGGCAGGGGGTTCAGGAAACGCTGCCAGATGAGAGAGAGAGAGAGAGTGAGTGTGTGTGTGTGTGTGTGTATGTATGGGGTTTCAGGAAGCGCTGCCAGATGAGAAAGAGTGAGTGTGTGTGTGTGTGTGTGTGGGGGGGGGGGGGGGGGGGGTCAGGAAGTGCTGCCAGTTGAGAGAGAGAGAGAGAGAGTGAGTGAGTGAGTGTGTGTGTGTATGGGGTTTCAGGAAGTGCTGCCAGATGAGAGAGAGGATGTGTGTGTTGTGTGGGTATGTTGGGGGGGTTCAGCTTGGAAGAAGAGGGGTGTGGGGGTTCTGCAAGTGCTGCCAGATGAGTGAGTGTGTGTGTGTGTGTGTGGGGGGGGTTTATTAAGCATTGCCAGATGAGAGTGTGTGTGCTTGGGGCGTGGGTTCAGGAAGCACTGGCAGAAGAGTGAGAGTGTGTGTGTGTGGGGGGGGGAGGGTTCAGGAAGCGGGGCCAAATGAGAGTGAGTAAGTGTGTGTGTGGGTGGGTTCAGGAACGACTGCCAGATTAGTGAGTGTGTGTGTGTGTGGGGGGGGGGGGGGGGGGGGGGCAGGGGTTTCAGGAAGCGCTGCCAGATGAGAGAGAGTGTCTGTGTGTGTGTGTACGGGGTTTCAGGAAGCGCTGGCAGATGAGAAAGAGAGAGTGTGTGTGTGGGGGAGGGGGGTTCAGGAAGTGCTGCCAGATGAGAGTGAGAGAGAGAGAGTGTGTGTGTGTGTGTTGGAGGGGTGTGTGGGGGTGTGTGTGTGTTGTTGGTTTCAGCTTGGAAGAAGAGGGGTGTGTGGTGCTGCCAGATGAGTGAGTGTGTGTGTGGGGGGGGCATTTTATCCAGCGTTTCCACATGAGAGTGTGTGTTTGTGTGTGTGTGTGTGGGGGGGGGGGGGGGTCAGGAAGCGCTGCCAGATGAGAGAGAGTGTGTGTGTGTGTGTGTGTGTGTGGGTGGGTGGGGGGGGGGTTCAGGAAGCGCTGCCATATGAGAGACTGAGTGAATGTGTGTGTGTGTGTGGTGGGGGGTTGCCAGATGAGTGAGTGAGTGTGTGTGTGGGGGGCAGGGATTTCAGGAAGCGCTGCCAGATGAGAGAGTGTGTGTGTGTTGGGGGGGGGGGGCGTTGAGGAAGTGTGGCCAAATGAGAGTGAGTGTGTGTGTGTGTGTGTGTGTGTGTGTGTGGGGGGGTCAGTAACCACTGCCAGATGAGTGAGTGTGGGGGGGGGGGCAGGGGTTTCAGGAAGCGCTGGCAGATGTGAGAGTGTGTGTGTGTTGGAGGGGGGGGGGGGGCGTTGAGGAAGTGTGGCCAAATGAGAGTGAGTGAGTAAGTGTGTGCGTGTGTGGGGGGGGGGGGGGTTCAGGAAGCGCTGCCAGATGAGTGTGTGTGTGTTGTATAGTTCAGTTTTGTGGGGGGGCGATCCTGCTTTGAAGAAGGAAGGAAGCGCCTCCTCAGCGCGATGCCCCCCCCCGCCGCCATCCCACCCACCGCGATGCACCCGCCCGCTGCCATCCCATCCACCGTCGCCATCGCACCCACCATCGCGTAGTTTTGCTGGCGGGTGACCCAAAATTCCACCAGCAGAAGTCCTGTGTTGTCTGCTAAGTCTCACTCCAGCGATCTTCGGCGTTGCTTGCTAGCCTGTGCAGGGCGGGGTTCTGTGCGTCTGACGTCCTGGACGTGCAGGACGTCAGACGCACAGAAGCCCTGCCTGCACAGGCTAGCAACGCCGAAGATCTCTGGAGTGAGACTTAGCAGACAACACAGGACTTCTGCTGGCGGGTTTCGGGTCCCCCGCCGGCAAAGCAACGCGAAGGTGGGTGGCTTGGGGGGGAGTGTTTTGGGGGGGGGGGGTGTTGCACCTCCTGCATTCTGTGGGCGGGGCTTCTTTTCAACTGCAGCTTTGGTGGGTTGCTTGGGGGGGGGTTGGACCTCGAACACTGGTGTCCGGAGTCATTTGGACTTCGGAGCTTTGGAGGTGGTTTCCCTCCAGATTTTGTTCCGCGGGTGGGTTGGGAGGTTGGTAGACTGCGTTTCCTAGGCAGGGGGAGGAGTAGGGAAACACGCGGAGCATGTTTCCCTACTCCTCCACCTGCTTGGTTGCGATCCCCATTCCCTTCCTTTAGTTTACTGTTCTGAAGACAACGTTCTGGCGTTTGACGCGTGGGCGGGGCACGGGTCAGTGAAGTGGCTTCACCACCATGAATCCACGAACCCTTCAGGGAGTGATTGAGTGACTTCAGAACGTTGTCTTCAGAACATTGAGAGTGAGTTTTATTATAGTAGATGACGGAAAGTAACACCCTGTCTTGAGAGATGAGAGCCAAGATCCCATGACTGGCACATTCATCCTGTCCTGTTAGGCTGTAGTTTTGAAACTATGGATCTACCACATAGTGATCACCACTATGTCTTACTGAAAGCAGACAGTCCCTTTCTTCTCTTCCCTTAATAGTCTGCATGAAAAGGAAATGTTCCTTCTGACTTGGAATGAAGACACCTGTATTCAAGTGTTCGAGACTTGCATTCATCCGCTTGATCACAGGTGACTGCAGCTTTGACAATTTGAAGACCTTGATTCAAACAGTGTGTTCTCCTTTGTCATTTCCTTAACAAGCAATAGCTTAGTTGTTTCTACTTCCAAAATCCCTTTTAGAAGAGCATCCACCTCAGATCAATTTTCTGATGTCCCAGTGTACTCCTTACCTATTACATGAAAACCATGACTGCAAGCATCTTTCTTTGTACTGCCAAAATGTTCATGGCTAAAAGAGTAATTCCAATAAGGAACTACTCAGATTAAGGAAGAATACTCCTTTCCCCTTCATTATCAAAAAAGCAAAAATTTCACAAAGTGGAGAAAAAAGACCTCAGCAGGAAAATGTTAACCATAGCAACTTCAAGTTTAAAATTATATAAGAAAAACTCCACTGAAAAAAAGGAAAAACGAGGAATTCTTCTCAAATTTTATATTGACAAAATGAGGGGCATATTTGATAAAATGGCTAATTCCGATTTTTTTTATTTTATTTTATTTAATTATTTAAATTTTCCAATATATCACCACTTAAAGTGAATATGCAATCGGCATTATTTAACATTAGGAAACAAAAATGATAAGTATATATCTTTACAGCCCATTTGTCCACAAGTTAAGGAAATTTGATTCCAAGATTAAGGAAATTAAAAAAAAGAAAAAAAAATACAAAAATTAATATTCAATAGATGGTGGGGGGTTGCCAGACCCCAGCCTGCTAAATTAGGGAAGGTTTACTATATTCACCTCAACTCTTGCATCAATAAACTCTTTCAACTGTTTTGGATCTACAAACTGAAAATGTTTACCCTCAAGCATCACATTACAAAAACAAGGAAATCGCAAAACAAAATTTGCTCCCAATGCCACCACCCTGGGGCGAAGTTCCAAAAAGGCCCTTCGTCTCATCTGTGTAGGCCGTGAGAGATCTGGAAAGATACGGACCTTTGAGCCAAAAACAGATTTTCTAAGTGTCTCAACGAAAGCCATAGTACGGCATTCCTATCAGGCTCCAACGCGAAAGTGGCAAGCAGAGTTAACCTCTGAGTAACTATTTCTAATGAGCTTTCTAGGAATGAGGTAAGATTCATTCCCTCCCCTATTTCGGGGGGGTTTCCCACCACCACCACTCCAGTACTCCCGATGTAATAAGCCCGTGTAATGGGAGGGAGTGAGTCCTTGTCCATTTCCAGGATGTCCACCAAATATTTTTTGACCATCTCCAAAGGAGAAATTAACGGCGATTTGGGAAAATTAAGAAACCTAAGGTTAAGTCTTTTAGTCTGATTTTCAAGGTATTCAAGTCATTTATGTAGGAAATTATTGTCTTTAACCAAAGCTGTTTCTATAGATCCCATTTCTTGAATTTTGATATCTACACATTCCAATTTCTGGGTTTGCTGTGCAGTCACTTGTGCTTGAAGAAGGGCAGCCTCAGAAAGAACTTCAATATCAGAAGAATTCTGCTTTAAAGTAGTTTGCATAGAGGTTTGGATATTGTAAACCATGTCCCATAGTGACTCCAGGGTCACAATTGCTGGTCTAATCACTCTACTAGCCACAGGAGGAGATTGAGATAGACTATCAGCCCGAGCTAACTTGGAAACAATAGCTTGAGGCAATACCTTTGAAGCCTGTTGTAGTAATGTTTCCCGAAGTTGAGAATCTAACTCCTTTGCTGCAGTCACACCCTCAGACAGGACCAGCTGAGCCACTTCAGCATCTGTCTCTGTTTGAACAGCCAGCAACTCTCTTCCAGGCTGGGGAGGTGCAATTCGCTCCACAGGGCTCAAGGAAGCCCCGTTTGCACTCTCAATCGACTCCGAAGGGCCGAGAGCTGCAGTGGGGGTCGAAGTTCCCTGAGGACCATACGTCCGATTTTTTGAGTGGTGAACAGTCATTTTCGATCCTGAAAAATATCTAGTCCTAGTCCTAGTATTTTTGGAAAGCGTGAACAGACGCTTCACATCCACCTGTTCCACTCCACTCAATATTTTATATACCTCTATCATGTCTCCCCTAAGCCGTCTCTTCTCCAAGCTGAAAGGCCCTAGCCTCCTTAGTCTTTCTTTATAGGGAAGCCGTCCCATCCCCGCTATCATTTTAGTCGCCCTTCGCTGCACCTTTTTCAATTCTACTATATCTTTCTTGAGATGCGGCGACCAGAATTGAACACAGTACTCAAGGTGCGGTCGCACCATGGAGCGATACAACGACATTATAACATCCTCACACCTGTTTTCCATACCTTTCCTAATGATACCCAACAGTCTATTCGCTTTCCTAGCCGCAGCAGCACACTGAGCAGAAGGTTTTAGTGTATTATCGACGACAACACCCAGATCCCTTTCTTGGTCTGTAACTCCTAACGTGGAACCTTGCATGACGTAGCTATAATTCGGGTTCTTTTTTCCCCACATGCATCACCTTACACTTGCTCACATTAAACGTCATCTGCCATTTAGCCGCCCAGTCTCCCAGTGTCGTAAGGTCCTTCTGTAATTTTTCACAATCCTGTCGCGAGTTAACGACTTTGAATAACTTTGTGTCATCAGTAAATTTAATTACCTCGCTGGTTACTCCCATCTCTAAATCATTTATAAATATGTTAAAAAGCAGCGGTCCTAACACAGACGCCCATGTATTAGGCATGCTCCAGTCCCACCTTCGCTACGCCTCTGACATACCCCTGTGAACTTTGGTCATCCCCGCAATGGAAAGCAGTTGAGGACGCCCAAAATCAGCTTTCGATTATGCCGATTTGGGTGACCCTGTGAGAAGGACGCCCATCTTGCGATTTGTGTCAAAAGATGGGCGCCCTTCTCTTTCGAAAATAAGCCTATCAATAGAAATCAAACAAAATAAAACATGGAAAAGAAAATAAGATGATACCTTTTTTATTGGACATAACTTAATACATTTCTTGATTAGCTTTCGAAGGTTGCCCTTCTTCGTCAGATCGGAAATAAGCAAGTGTGCTAGCTGACAGTGTATATAAGTGAAAACATTCAAGCATTACTATGACAGTCTGACAGTGTGGGAGGATGGGGGTGGGTAGGAGGTATGCATGGGGACATCAAAGCATATCATTGATATTCTAACAGGATGGGTGTGGATAGGTGAGGGGTGGGGTGATCAACAGAGACATACAGCTTTATGGTTTATAATGGGCTAGGAACCCCAGATCCTTGTTAAGTCCTTTCTGTTGGGTGTTAAAATATTCAATCATTCTGACTTCAAAGGTCTTACGTTCTTGTATAGTTTTAAAGTTACCTTTCAGGATTCTCACTGTGAAGTCACTGGTACAGTGTCCTGGTCCTGTAAAATGCTGACCAACAGGCGTAGGAGCCCTACTGGCACCAATATTGTTCATGTGATGTCTATTTAAATTGAATCTTGTCTTAAGCATCTGGCCTGTTTCTCCAATATAGCATCCTTCATTACATTTTTTACACTGAATGATATATATACCACACTGGAAGATGAGCAAGTGAAAGATCCCTTTATGTTGAATATCTTTCCTTTGTGGATGACTGTGGGGTCCTGTGAAATATTTTGGAATAGTTTGCAACTGGATAAATTACAGGGAAGTGTGCCCTTCTGTTCCTTTTCAGTCTGTGATGGAAAATATGCCTGATAGTCTTGTTAAAGGAATAATTCTCCTTTTAAGAAAACTCAGTTTAGAACGGCGTCTTCCTGGAGCTCATTGCTTATATCCAAGGTGGAATAAAAGAGGAACAATACACTTTTACAAAACTGGTACTTGCAATAGATGCATTAACTATTAACATAGGGGGAAAAGAGTATTGTGCTTACCTTATGCTTGTTTAGTCAATTTCATTTCACTTATTTTTTATATGCTGCACAACCAGTGCCAAAACACTGCCCCACCTGGTGCACAATCTAATAAAATCATAAACCAATTACATAATACAATAAAATAAAAAATACATAAAAATTAATGCTCAAATCAAAATTCATTAAAAATGCAAACCATATAAACAAATTCATTTAGTACAATCCTGTGGAGATATAACTTTTAAAGCTTGATTCACTAAGATTTTTGTTCCATTTTGGGTGATGGGAAAGGACCTTGATGAATAAATCTATATTTGTGGTGGTTCTGAACGAAGTCCATGAGTTTATTCACAGCCATATCTACGTGTGAGAGAGATGTATATGCAATGGAGGTGCAACATGCATAGATATTCATTGTGAATATCCTGAAAATCAGACTCACTGGGAGGGGGGGTAGACAGGGAACTAGATTGAGAACCATTGGATAGCTTGGCCTCGAATACACCACTGAGGTGCAGACAGAAGTAGGGAGGGGAGCAATAAACACTTTTTATTTTGAATTTTGCTCGGTTCTATCTGAAGACAATATATGTGTTCTGTTCTGATTAGATGCTACTTAAAGGACAAACACATTTCATACAAACCAGGCAACTGATGACTCCACAACTCAGGTCTTATTGGGGGTGGGGTGGGATGGGTGGAGCTGCCACCCGCCATCATTTCTTGTATGGTATTAAAATGGCAACAGATTTGTTCAGAATTGGTACCATGATTTCCAGCTCCTATTAAGTAACACATGAGGACATATCGATGCATCTCATCAAGGGGATATGGATTTAGCTCACACCTTTTTCAGTAGTAGCTGAAGGTAAGTCACATTCAGGTACAGAAGATATTTCCTTGTCCCTGGAAGGGTCACAATCTAAGGAGCCCTTTTACTAATGCTTTGTAGCGCTATAGAAATGCTAAATAGTAGTAGTAGTAGTATTTGGGGAACTGCGTAAACCTGCATTATATAATATTTAAGGAAATGTGCTCAGAACATAGTACTGCAAATAACATTTATTTACTGCACAGGTAATGCAATAATTTAGAAGGCAGTTTTAGGGATTTTACACAAGGGAAATGTTCCATAAGATAATTATTGTTAGAAAGTCTGAATTATTAATTAGGCTGGCTTAATAGTAACCACTTTGATTGAGGCTCAGATGCATTCTTTCTGCTGCTGGCTGGAGTGGTGAAGGAGGTTTTTTCTCTTAGATGAATGGCGTATTTTTTGTTTGGGAAAGAAATCTTCTTGATTGAGGCTCAGATGTATTCTTTCTGTTGCTAGGTGGAGTGATGAAGACGCTTTGATGGTGATCCTTGCTGCAAAAGGAGTCTTTTTGCAGATTTGTTAGTGAAACCTGGAGAAAGTCTTATCTGGGGTGTGTGTGGCATCCAGCAAAGCCCAAAGATTCAGCGAAGATCCAAAGAAAGGTGCAGGTCTAGAGTCCAGAGAGAAGAGAGAGCAGGTGGACTGTGTTCCAGTTTTTATAATAATTCCTGTTGGGCCATAGGCTGAAGTCAGGTGGGGTATATTGATCCAATGAAAACTCAGGGGTAGTTGAAACTGGTTTTTGAAATGGAGCATGGTAGCTGATCACATGTTTAAACTATATCATAAAGGTTCCTGGCTAACCAACTATAGTGGTATACACCCATACTTGACAAGATTTGGTGGGTCATTGTGAGTTCCAGGTAGATGGGCTGGCTGTCTTTTGTTATCCAGTCACTTTGATTGCAAGATTAGGTGAATCATTGTCTGTGAGTTTCAGGTAGATGGTCTGCCTTATTTCATGTCCATTCTCTGTGATTGCTGGTGATTAACTTCTCAGTATCCACCCAGCTAGTTCTATTGTTACAAGCTATCAGTGATCTTCAGGGGGATGGGGCCAGTTTCTGATACTGAACATATTGCATTAGCATTATATATGTTTTTTTTCAAGCAAAATCAATAACTCAGAAAATCTATGCTACAGATTGTTCCACCTTGGTCCTGAAGGGTCGAAAACCAGTCAGATTTTCAGGATTTTCCCAATGAATATGCATGAGATCGATTTGCATGCACTGTTGCCATTGTATGCAAATAGATCTCATGCATATTCATTGGGGAAGTTCTGAAATCCAACCTGGCGAGGGCTGAGGTTGGGCACCCGTGCACTAAATGCTGCATGTCTTACTTTACACCTACGACTCATGTTACATGTAGCGCACGTTAAGTTTTAGTAAAAAGGGCCCTAAGTTGTACATGAGGTGATGGAGAGTTTAAGTGACTTGCCTAAGATCATAGGACTGAACTGCAGCATCAGGATTTGAACTGAATTTTGCTGTTTATCAGTTCAGTGTTGTAACGAAGATGTGGGGCTTAATAACAGTAGGGCTCATTATCTGTTTGCAACATGGACACCTTGTGATCTTCAGCTCATGTTATATTTTCTGCAGAGGAAATTTCTCCGAGTGGGTTAGTTGTGCGCATACCATGGCAGGAATCAACTTCACTCCTAAGTCAGTGTATATGATCTCAGTCTAGAGAGAATCCACAGAAGTGGAGAACTCAATAGATCCCACGAGGCGTAAAGTGAAAAATAAAAAAAGGTGGGAATACAGGCCAGGCTATCCAAAGATTGGAACCAAACTGTAGTTAAAATAATCAGTGTTTAATAGTTTTCAAACAAATGATAATAAAACAATCACACGTTAAAAGTGACTCGACACAACGTTGTGTTTCGGCCGGATAGGCCTACATCAGGAGTCTATAAATCTATGATCTCAGTCTCTCAGATTTACTGCTAATGCTCATAGTGGTACTTGCATTGTGGAAGGCAATTTATCCAGGTGCACTTGGAAGTTCTTTTTGAGCAAGCCTATGGCACCCAAAATGATAAAAAATATTTCTGTATCTTCTGCCACATTTTCTTGGTCTCAGTCTGCATCTCTTGAGGAGCTTCTCCCATTCCATGTGGTTCACAAAGTAATAACTTGGGACTGACACCTCTACACCTGATTGAATCCTTTTATGTTCCTCTAATGAGCACATGTGATTTTTCATTGGGTATTTACGATCAAAGGTTAATCCTGATTAGACTCAAGCTATATGGAGGTATTTAATGGGTTTTGAAGGCCACATAGAGGGCACATTGCAAGCTCTATGTCTGCATCTCTTTCTGTAGGTCACAGTTGGGTTACTTTGAGGGGCATAATCGAACGGGGTGCCCAAGTTTTCCTGAGGACGTCCTCACAGGACGTACCCGCGAAGGGGCGGGGAAGCCCATATTATCGAAACAAGATGGGTGGCCATCTTTCGTTTCGGGGATGCCCAAATCTCAACATTTAGGTCGACCTTAGAGATGGTTGTCCCCGATTTTCGGTGATAATGGAAACCGAGGACGCCCATCTCAGAAATGACCAAATCCAAGCCATTTGGTCATGGGAGGAGCCAACATTCGTAGTGCACTGGTCCCCCTCACATGCCAGGACACCAACCGGGCATCCTAGGGGGCAGTGCAGTTGACTTCAGAAAAAGCTCCCAGGTGTATAGCTCCCTTACCCTGTGTGCTGAGCCCCCAATCTCCCCCCCAAAATCCACTCCCCACAACTGTACACCACTACCATAGCCTTTAGGGATGAAGGGGGGCATTTAGATGTGGGTACAGTGGGTTTGTGGTGAGTTTTGGAGGGCTCACATTTACCACCACACGTATAACAGGTAGGGGGGGATGTGCCTGGGTCCACCTGCCTGAAGTGCACTGCATTACCCACTAAAACTGCTTCAGGGACCTGCATACTGCTGTCATGGAGCTGGGTATGCTATTTGAGGCTGACATAGAGTCTGAAAAAAATATTTTTAAATTTATTTTTTTAGGGTGGGAGTGACCACTGGGGGGAGTAAGGGGAGGTCATCCCCGATTCCCTCCGGTGGTCATCTGGTCATTTAGGGCACATTTTTGTGGCTTGGTCATAAAAAAAAGGACCAAGTAAAGGCGGCCAAGTGTTCATCAGGGACACACTTCTTTTTTCCATTATCAGCCAAGGATGCCCATGTGTTAAGCACGCCCCAGTCCCGCCTTCGCTATGCTTTCGACATGCCCCAGTGAACTTTGGTTGTCCCCGCGACGGAAAGCAGTTGAGGACGCCCAAAATTGGCTTTCGATTATGCCGATTTGGGCGACCCTGGGAGAAGGACGCTCATCTTGCGATCTGTGTCGAAAGATGGGCGCCCTTCTCTTTCGAAAATAAGCCTGCAAATCATTTGGTGACTGAAATATTATGAAAAATAACAGTTAATGGTTGCAGTGAACTCTGTGCAGTGAGTCACAGCTTTCATTTACAATAATGAATTTCTTTCATTCTTTGTTTCTTTTTTTGCCAGCTCTGAGTAATTTAGATAAATGCATTTAGTATTTATTAATCTGTCAGGAAAAGGAATCCAATTTTTTTTCATTCACTTGCATACCAAATGAAGCTTTAAAGAATTATGGGGACTCTTTGGTATGTAGAGTTGCTGTAAATACTGTTTATTTATTCTTTTTTAAATTTTTTTTCAATGCATAGGAAAAGAAGGTAATTAATGTAAATTCATATGTTGCATTATTGGGTGTTTTTTCCCAATTCATCTAGCTGTCTGTGAGTCCACCTGTCTGGCTCTGACCTGTATTCTAGTTGTGTAACTCTGCTAGTAGAGTAGTGAGTGATTCATAATGGAGGCACATACACTCCACCTTGTGGCTCAGGGGTCCTTTTACTAAGACACTCTGAAAAATGGCTTGCGGTAATGTAGGTGCGGGTTTTGGGTGTGCGCCGGTCCATTTTTTAGCGTGCCTGTAAAAAAGGCCTTTTTTTTATTTTGCCGAAAATGGACCTGAAGCAAAATGAAAATTGCCGTGTATCCATTTTGGGTCTGAGACCTTACTACCAGCCATTGACCTGGCAGTAAAGATTCACATGGTAACCAGGCGGTAATGACCTATGCGTATCAAATGCGTGCCTGAAAATATAAAATATTTTTCAGATGCGCGTATTGGACGCACGCCAAAAATAAAATTACCGCAAACGCCATGCGGTAGTCTGGCGGTAAGTCCATTTTGGCGCACATTGGGTGCGCGTAGACACTTACGCAGCTTTGTAAAAGGGTCCCTTACTCTCGTATCCCCCTACTTGCACAGCTAATGTACCATCCAGAAGTCCCACCAGGAAAATACGCCAATACTTCTCAGTGCACTGTCTCTGGAACTGGACCACACTAGCTTGTTAATTACTTTTTAATCCTTCACTCACTCAGGGGTCCTTTAACCAAACAGCAGTAAATATTGGCCTTAGTGCATCCTTACATAGGTCATTCCCGCACCCTAAGGCCATTTTCAGCACTCGGGTAAAACAGGCAATTTTTCTATTTTTCTTATTAATGGCCATTAGCGCGTGAACCCCTGCCTCCACCTATTATGGAGGTGGTAAGGGCTCACACATTAATCAGTTAGCATTCGGCAACGTAGCTGCGCTAACTGATTAGCTTAGAACACACCCACTCTCTGCCCCAGACCTGCCCCCAGCATTAAAAAATAAATTGTGTTTTTTAGTGCATGGATAATGTACACTAGATCCAAAATTACTGCAGAACACCTAGGTGCACCTAGCTTTTGCTGTGGTAAGCACTCAGATGGCAGGTTACCTGGATATAGCAAGACTTTCATGTAATGATATATACTCTGAAAATGCAACAAGGAAAGAAGAAAAGGAAAGTGATGGAACTCTTTGTGCTAGTAAAATGCAACAGAGAACCAAGAAAGGGAGGGTGGGGGAAGCTTTGTACAGTGAGTTCTGTTACACAGGTCACATCATTAACCCTATAGAGAAGGCCACGCACTGGATTGCAGAACCTGTTTACTTCTAGGCTGATCTTATGACATTTGTTTAAGGAGGTGGGAAGCCAAAGCATTCTAGCTATGCTCTATGTGAGCTCAGATTAACCTCTTGGTCGCCTTCCATGTCTGAAACTACCAATTTAATCTGATTATTTTATTACCCTTGATAATAGTATTTTAAAAGTAGATTCATTCCATTAACAAATAAAAAAAATCCCCATTAGGAAGAATATACTACATTTAAGAACACCTCATCATTTTGTCCTATCATGTTTCAGTTTGTGGGAGGGATTTCTATTATAAAATAGATTTGCTTATGAGAAGGAGAAAAGGGTTTAGCAGCTGTGGAAGCACAGCACCATCTACATTACCCACAACATAATTTAGTTAAAAGTAAGCGTGTACCATCTCAAGCAAGAAAAGGGACCTTTTCCATTGCTAGGCAAATGGAAAGGAACAAGCTTTCTCGTAGACTGAGAAGAGAAACTCACTTGGTGTTTAAGTGTCAGTTGAAAGATCACCTGTTATGTTTGGCGTATTATGCCCCTGCTGGACATAGGTAACTGCTGCCTGGGGAACATGGATTAAATTGGACAGTAACTGTGATTACCTTTGTTACCACTGGAGAATATTGTCTGAATATGTTGTATATTGAGTATGCTTTGTGGTGTTTTATATTGATGTGATTTTATATATGTTATTTTATTCATCACCCTGGATAAGGGCGGGTTATAAATAATACAATCTAAATCTAAATAACTCACTTAGGGGTCCTTTTACTAAGCTGTGGCAAAAGGGGGCTGTGCCGGCGTCAGAACGGGTTGCTGACTTGCACTGAGGCCCCCTTTCACTGCAGCGGGTAAAAGGCTGTTTTTAAAAAAGAAATGGCCGTGCGGCAAGTGGAGCACTTGCCACGTGGCCATTTGGGGGGGGGGGGGGCACTTACCACCACCCATTGAGGTGGCAGTAAGGGCTCCTGTGCTAACCTGGCGCTAACTGGGCATTGTACGGCACGGCCCAATTACTACTGGGTAAACACCAGTGCTACAAAAATATATTTTTGTAGCGCTGAAAATGGTGCACGCTGGGGGTGGGAACTACCACCATGTTGCTGCAGTAGCCCAATGGTACTTCCGGTTTAATGAAAGGTAAATCTGCGTTGTGCTTACTGCTGCTTAGTAAAAGACCTCATTAGGTGCATAACTGCAAATTAGTGTCAATTAGTTTTAGTTAAGGCCAATTGTTAATAATTATTGCCAATTAAGCATCAATCAAGGGTCAATTAAGTAATTAAAGGGCCTTTTTACTAAAGCTTAGCGCACACTAATAGAATTAGTGCGCGCTTCTTAGAATTTAGCGTGCGCCAGGACCCCCTGCCGCCAACCCCTTCGACCCCCCTCCCGCCACCAACCCTCCCCCGCCGCCGTCGGGTACCTTTGCTGGTGAGGGTCCCCAACCCCCGCCAGCCGAAGTCCTCTTCTCCAGCGCTATTGCATTGCTGATCTGCAAGGCTTCTGTTTCTGCGAGTCTGACGTCCTGCACGTACTTGTCATCATTGGCTAAAAAACCTTCCATAACCATTACAAACATTTTAAGTGTCCAAAATGATCAAAAAGGCATATTCAGATAGTGCAAGGAACTCAGTGCTTCAAAAAGAGCTACATATAATAAATACACTTATCTTAAGAAGATACTACGTCTTCAAGCTAGCTTTCTCTTCACAATCGAAATCCCCAGACCAACAATGGCCAGCATTTCGCACATATCCAACGATGGCGGCGGGGGAGGGTTGGCAGCAGGAGGGGGGGGGGTCAAAAGGGTTGGTTCCGGGGGGGGGGGGGGGTCAAAGGTGGTGGTGGCGGCAGTGGTGGTGGTGGGGTAGGGTCAAAATGGCGGGGGGGGGGGGGGTCAGCGGCACCGGGGGGGCTAAAATGTGCCTCCTCACCTCGCGCTCCGGACCCCCTCCTGCTGAAGTCTGGCTTCGCCCCTGGCGTGCGCTAAGCTTTAGATATGCATGTAGATTGCACTTTACTACGACTACACATGTAACTTTTCATGACATTTACAGAATTAGAGGGAAAGTGATTAATATCAGTGATGGCTTACAGAGGAGGCATTAATATATATTGATATGTTTAAACTAAAAATGTCAATCACTCTTTTGAAGAAATAGGAGTCTGTGGTACAGTCTCACAGCATCTGATGGCTCTGTGCACATTTCCATTCGAAATGAAGGAGCAAATCATTAGCCGTGCTCCCTGGTGCTGCCACTTCAACAACTTGTCAAAACTGATTGTGTTCTATGAGGTTGAAAATGAAATGCAGAACAAAGGGGAATTAGGCTAAATTTGTGGCTTTCAGAGATGACCTCAGAGAGAGATAACAAGCCTATTACGTAAGCTTGTCCTGCACTGTGCTTCCTTTGTGCATAAGCCTGTGACCCTTAAAATAAGCAGTTCTAATGTCAGATCCTTAAAACACATTCATGGTTTTATTTATGCTGTGACTGCAACACCTCAGAAGCAGGTGGAATAAATATTTCACAGACTTGGGGACATCTGACAAGATAGAAAAAGTTACTCAGTGGCAAGGTCTGTAATAACTGAAAAAGTGAGCTACCTTTCTCAGAGTTCCGATTAAGCCCCCTGACAAGATTCTATTCCTGGGCTGTAAAGTGGTTCTAATCTCCATTCACAGATTAAAAAAAGTAACTAAATACTGCATTTCACTAGAAAGAAAACTTGTCCCTTCACAGTTTCTAATAAATGTGCCATTCTTAGCTGCCTTTCCTGATCATAGGTTTCCATACTGTATTTTTCTTACCTTTATCCATAACTCCTCTGCACACATTGACCAATACTCCTAGAATTATTTTTCGCTTCTGGCTATGCAAGTTTGAAAGGCAGGCTGTTGCTGTTAATATAGGTCACTTAGAGCCAAATTCTATAAATGGTGCCTTAAAAATCTGCGCTGAAAATCACACGCTTAGCATAATTCTATAAACTAAGCGTAAAGTTAGGTGTATCTTATAGAATATGCTTAGAGGATGTTCTTGTGATTAAAATTTAGGCGCACCCATTTAGGCCACCTAAAAGCAGGCCTACATACCTGTGCCTAACTTAGGCGTGGATTGGGTGTGTTCCATGATAGTACAAATAGTTCTTTGAAATGCCCATGACCCGCCCATTCCATGCCCATGTCACTGCCCCCTTTTCAGCTGCACGCATTAGAATTTTTGCACACCACATTATAAAATATGCGTAGAAAGTTATGCGTATAAATTCTAATTAGTGCCACTAATTGGTTAAGTACCAATTATCAGCGCTGATTGGCTTGTTAATCAATTAAGTTATGTGCACAATTTGACCTTACAGCCAAATTAGCACATACAACTTAAGGCACCATTTATAGAATTTGGGGGTTAGTGCTTTACCAGCTCATTTTCAAAAGAGATCGCTGGCCATCTTCTGACACAAATCAGGAGATGGCCGGAGATCTCCTGAAACCGGCCAAATCGGTATAATTGAAAGCCGATTTTGGCTGGCTTCAACTGCTTTCCGTCGCGGAGCCAGCGAAACTTCAGGGGGCGTGTTGGTAGGGTAGTGAAGGCAGGACGGGGGGTGGGATGGGGGCGTGCTCACGAGATGGCCGGCTTTGCCCGATAATGGAAAAAAAAGCCAGGCTTGACGAGCATTTCGCCGGCTTTACTTGGTCCCTTTTTTTTCATGACCAAACTTCAAAAAGGAGCCCCAACTGACCAAATGACCACCAGAGGGAATCGGGGATGACCTCCCCTTACTCCCCAAGTGGTCACCAACCCCTTCCCACCCCAAAAAAACTTTTTTGCCAGCCTCTATGCCAGCCTCAAATGTCATACCCAGCTCTCTGGTAGCAGTATGCAGGTCCCTGGAGCAGTTTTTAGTGGATGCTGTGCACTTCAGGCAGGTGGACCCAGGCCCATCCCCCCTACCTGTTACACTTGTGGTGGTAAATGTTGAGCCCTCCAACCCCCCAAAACCCACTGTACCCACATGTAGGTGCCCCCCTGCACCCCTAAGGGCTATGGTAGTGATGTACGGTGGTAGGTAGTGGGTTTTGGGGGGATTTGGGGGGCTCAGCACCCAAGGTAAGGGAGGTATGCATCTGGGAGCTATTTTTATTATTTTTTTTAATTTTTAGAAGTGCCCCCTAGGGTGCCCGGTTGGTGTCCTAGCATGTGAGGGGGGCCAGTGCACTACAAATGCTGGCTCCTCCCACGACCAAATGCCTTGGATTTGTCCGGGTTTGAGATCGCCGGCATTAGTTTCCATTATCGCCGAAAATCGATACCGGCCATCTCAAACCCGGCCAAATCCAAGGCATTTGGCCGGGCCCAACCGTATTAGCCATAGAGATGGCCGGCACCGTTCGATAATTCCCCTCTTATTGTCCTTACGGTTTCAAATCTTTGGCTACAGGACTCTGACAGTAGCTGCATCCGCTGGAATACATAAAATATTGACTTTGAATTGAATAAAGAGTCATACAAAATTCTTAAGAGAAAATAAATGTAAGATAAGAAAATAAAAATACAGAATTCACTCCACATTAGGAGGGACAAAAATTCACCCAATGAAGAGGATCAAACAAAGGGTCCCTTTTACAAAGGCATGCTAGGCTCTACGCACATTCAGGGTGTGCCAAAATGCTACCGTGTCCCCTTGGCGGTAATTTCAGATTTTATGCTCCCCAATAGCAGGCAAATGAGGCCTTTTACAAAGCCATGTGTCTACTCGCGCCCAGTGCTTGCCAAAAAGGAGTTACCGCCTGGCTACCACGTGGCTCTTGCGGTAATTTCATTTTTGGCATGCATCTGATATGCGTGGCTGAAAAATAATTTTTATTTTGGATGCGCATATTGGACGCACACAAAGTGGCATTTGATGAACGTAGGGTCATTGCTGCATGGTTACTGCGTGAGACTTTACCACTAGGTAAATGGCTGGCGGTAAGGTCACAGAACCAAAATGGACGCATGGCAATTTTGATTTTGCCACACGTCCATTTTCGTCAAAAATAAAAAAAGGCCTTTTTTTACAGGCATGCTGAAAAATTGATTAACATGCATCCAAAACCCACGCCTAGACTACCACAAGCCATGTTTCAGTGCACCTTAGTAAAAGGATCCCATAGTGACTCCAAAGCATTCCATATGGAGTCAAGAGTCACAACCGTTGGCTTCGCCAGGGAAGGAACACCAAACTTCTTCCCTGGAGTAGAATGGGTAGAAGTGAATCAATTTTTCACTCTTTCAAAAAGTACAAAGAGCAGGGGACACTCAATGAAATTACATGAAAATATGTTTGAAACAAATAGGAGGAAATAGTTTTTCACTCTAGGAATAGTTAAGCTCTGGAACTCGCTGCCAGAGGATGTGGTAACAGCGGTTAGCATATGTTTAAAAAAAGGTTTGGACAAGTTCCTGGAAGAAAAGTCCATAGTCTGTTATTGAGATGGACATGGGGGAAGCCACTGCTTGCCCTGCGATTGATAGCATGGAAAACTGGGTTTCTGCCAGGTACTTGTGACCTGGATCAGCCACTGTTGGAAGCAGGATACTGGGCTAGATAGATCATTGGTCTGAACCAGTATGGCTATTCTTATGATCTTCCAAAGCACCTTTGGAAGAAACTGGGGTGAGCACCCCAGTTGCTGATGTAACATCTCCCAAGCTAGAGGGCAAAGCCAGCCCTCCAGCAGAAGCAGCATCAGTTGGTAGAGTTCCAGCTGATGACAGTGTGCCTGATCTAGCCATGGCTTGGAGTGCCAAAGGTGAACCTGGGCCTGCCAGGCTGGGCGAAATCTCGCTCCACAAATCTGAGCTCTTGCTCACGCCCTGCACCTCAGGTATTTACAAATCAGCACTCTGGTGAACGAACTGCTGAATCTCCATCTGCCGCAAAGAGGGTCTGCTAGTGAGCTGGAGGGGGGCCTGCAACTTCCACTTCCGGTTAGGCATAAGAAAAAGGTAAGAAAATGCCTTTAAAGGCAGAAGAACCTCTGGCTAGGATGGAACTCAAGTTCAGCATCCTTGCTAGGCAGCCATCTTGCCCCAATTTCCCTGTGCCTTGACTGTTTTTTTTCTTGTGGGGAATAAAAGCCATGTGCATTTTTTATCCTTATGGCCACTGAAAGCTCTCCCTCGACTTGTCCACTCCTCACTCAGTGCTGTATTCATACATTCCATGCCTCAATTAACATCTGCATGTGTTCCTGGTGTGAATTAGAACAGAAGTGACCTGGTTTATTAGACTCATAGTGATGGGGTCAGCTCCAAGAGAGGGCTCTCCAAGAAACTTACACTGATATTTCTGTAGACAGCAAATGAACAACAGAACTAAAGCAGGATGTATTTTATTTGATTTGAATGCCAACTGAATTTGTTAAGCATTTTTGCTAGTGCAGCTGCTTTAAATCATATCAGTATGTCAAGAGGATATATTGTACTGACTCCTATTTTGAAAAATGATAATTTGGATGTTAGCCAATGCAGCAGCTATCGGCCAATGGCAGGCATTCCTTTTTAAGCTAACCTAGTAGAGGTGTTAATGGCTTCAGTTTACAATATTTGATATACTCCCAAATGGAATTACAAACACAGTAATTTACAATATTTGTCATAGACTAATTATGCAGTATGTTCATAGTTTAAAAAAACTTAAGGGCATGTTTACTAAATTGAGCTAAGCAATTAGGGCTAGATTCAGTAAATAGCTAAATCGGCATTGAATGCCATTCTATAGTGGACACGCAAAGGTGAGCACCTGTTATAGAATAGTTTAAAACACTTGCATGGCCTAATGGTTAGTGCAGCGGGCTTTGATCCTGGCAACCTAGGTGCAATTCCCACTGCAGTTCCTTGTGACCTTGGGCAAGTCACTTAACCCTCCATTGCCCCAGGCACAAAATCTTAGGGGTCCTTTAGCTAAAGTGTGCTGAAAAATGGCCTGCAGTAGTGTGGACGCGTGTTTTGGGTGCGCGCAGAATCATTTTTCAGCGCACCTGTAAAAAAGGCCTTTTTAAAAATTTTGCCGAAAATGAACATGTGGCAAAATGAAAATTGCTGCATGTTCATTTTGGGTCTGAGTCTTTACCGCCAGCCATTGACTTAGTGGTAAAGACTCACGTGGTAATCAGGTGGTAATGACCTATGCACGTCAAATGTCACTTGGCGTGTGCCCAATACGCAAGTCAGAAAATAAAAATTATTTTTCAGATGCACATATTGGATGCACGTCAAAAATGAAATTACCGCAAGACCCACGCAGTAGCCAGGTGGTAACTCCATTTTGGCGTACGTTGGGCGCGCATAGACACTTAAGCGGCTTAGTAAAAGAGCCCGTTAGATTGTGACCCCTCTAGGGACAGAGAAAGTACCTGCATATAATGTGCACAGCGCTGCGTACATCTACTAGCGCTATAGAAATGATTAGTACAAGACAGAGTGGTTTACAATAATACAATTATTCAAAGAAAAGAACTCCAGTGGTAAAGGGAAAGAATCAAACAATCTCAGCCAGATAGAATAACATTCACCCAAAATATGCAAACTTTGGATGCCAGGACTTATGCGTGATGAAACCAGGTGTAATTCCCTTTCCCAATCTGGGTACACATCCCTGTTGTTCTATAAGACTGTGCACAAATTTTAGGAACACACCTTAATTCTCCCATGGCCATGCCCCCTTTTGGGTTGCATGCTATGAAAGTTGGATGCACATTGTTACAGAACAGCGTGTAGCAAAATATGCTCACAAATTCAAATTGGTGCCAATTAGTGTCCAGTTATTGGCACTAATTAGCTATTTAGCCCTTTCTAGATGGTCGCACATCTTGGATCATTGCCCATGTATCAGCACCCAATTGTGGGCGCTATGTATAGAATCTGGGGGTTGATGTGTGAATTAGTGTGGTAGCGGTTCCTTTATTTATTTATTTTCTGCATTTGCTCCCCCCCCCACATTTTCCAACCTAATGGTAGGATCAATATGGCTTACAGTTAACTTCGGGTGAACAGGTTACATGATATAGCAACGTTTGGTGCGATTATCATACTGGCATGACTGCACCTATTAATTCCCATGCTAACTGCATACCATGCTTTGGTGTGAGAACTGAGGGGCAGATGCTCAAAACTCCAGTGCTGTTCTGAGCAGCGCCAGAGTTTTACTGCCTGGCTGATCGGCTCCCTTATGCTCAATGCTAATGACATGCAAATTTAAGCGCGGTCATAGCATTGAGAATGAGGGACAACTGAGGGTGGATTGTGCCTGGGCATGCGTTCAAGAGCTGTGTGATAGGCACAGCTCGAGTGCATGCCCAGAAAGCATAGGAGAAAAGCCCTGACTGGTCAAACCTGGTTTGACAGGTCAGGGCTTAAGGCCTGATGGTCCGGTGGATCCAAGACTCCCCCAGGCCCCCGCCCTCCCCCCAAATAACATTTTAACCTAGTGGTCCAGCAGGACCCCCACCCCCCAAGGGACTTTAACCCTAGTGGTTCAGTGGAACCCCAACCCCCCCCCCCATGACTTTATTTATTTATTTGTTACATTTGTATCCCACATTTTCCCACCTATTTGCAGGCTCAATGTGGCTTACATAGTACTGGAGAGGCGATTGCACACTCCGGTGTAAACAAATACATAGTGAAGTTGTGGTAAGATAACGTTCATGTGGTATAGCCACATAAGGGAATCGTACACGGAAGGGTTGTGTTATGTCCATTACACCCCCACTATGGCCTTCCTTGTAGTTGGAGGAGGAGGAATGGAGTCCCTCTTCCTGCAGGCACTTCCTCAAAATGGCAGTACCCTGCTTACCTAGTGCATCCTGGGATACACTGGGCGTGGCTTGCACTGGGCATGCATCTGTGATATTCTATAACACTGTTTGCAAATAACTGGAATGCCTCTGACCCACCCATGCTCCTCCCATGGTCACATCCCCTTTTCGGTTGCATACTATGGGATTTGGGCATGCAGTTTTATAGAATAACGCATAACAAGATGTGCATGCAAAACCAAATTGGTGCCAATTAACATCCAATTATTGATATTAATTGGCTTGTTTTCTAATTTAGTTGTGCATGCATCTCACAATCATTCCCAAATTTGCCGTGCAAAATTGAGCACCCTTTATAGAATCCTGGGGTTAGAGTACTGCCATCTTTAGGCTCCCAACTGCATATAAGCTTTCCACTTACTGTGCATTGTTTTGCATTAATTTTATGTTTTTAAATATTTATACAGTAGACATTTATATACTGCCTATAGCACTGAAGGATATCAAGACAGTAGTGCAAAACTTTGTCACACTTTAGTAAAAGGGCCCCTAAACAAGCAAACAAAAAAAAATCAGGGAAAAGCAAAACCTTTTTAAAATAAATTAGTGCGTGCTAAATGCTAAGAAGTCCATTGGAATAAAATGGGCTTCTTAGCATTTAGTGTGCACTAATCGTTAGGGCTTGCTAAATCCATTAGCACACCTTAGTAAAAGAAGCCCTAAATATTTTTGGGCTGTGCTCTACAGCAATGTGCAAAGACTGGAAATGGATGTTCTTCTAGCTGCAATTACTTCCCTAAGAAGAGAGAAGTTGGATTTGTGGAAAGGTGCATAGGAAGGGAGATGCATTATATTAAAAAAAAAACCTTAAGAAAATAAGCAATGCCATACTGGGACAGACCAAAGGTCCATCAAGCCCAGCATTCTGTTTCCAAACCAGGTTGCAAGTACCTGGCAACATCCCAAAACAGTACATTTTATGCTGCTTATCCTAGAAATAGGTAGTGGATTTTCCCCAAATCCATCTTAATAATGTACATAAGTACATAAGTACCGCCATACTGGGAAAAGACCAAGGGTCCATCAAGTCCAGCATCCTGTCTCTGACAGCGGCCAATCCAGGCTTCAAGAACCCGGCAACCCCCCCCCCCCCCAAAAAAAATTTTTTTTTTAATAATGTTCAATGGACTTTTCCCTCAGGAATCTGTCCAAACCCCCTTTAAATTCCGTAAGGCCAGCTGCTGTCACTACATTCTCCGGCAACGAGTTCCAGAGTCTAACTACACGCTAAGTAAAGAAAAACTTTCTCCTATTTGTTTTAAATCTACCGTATTCTAGCTTAATCTTGTGTCCCCTGGTTTTGTTGTTGTTTGAAAGTGTAAACAATCGCTTCAAATCTGTCCGTTCTAATCCGCTCATTATGTTGTAGACTTCTATCATATCACCCCTCAGCCGCCTTTTCTCCAAGCTGAAGAGCCCTAACCTTCTCAGCCTTTCCTCATAGGGAAATTGTTCCATTCCCTTTATCATTTTCGTCGCCCTTCTCTGCACCTTCTCTAATTCCTTTATATCTTTTTTGAGATGCGGCGACCAGATTTGGACACAATACTCGAGGTGCGGTCGAACCATGGAGCGATACAATGGCATTAAAACATCCTCGTGTTTGTTTTTCATCCCTTTCCTAATAATACTCAACATTCTGTGTGCTTTCTTAGCCGCCGCAGCACACTGAGCAGAAGTTTTTAACGTCTTATCAACGATGACTCCCAGATCCCTTTCTAGGTCCGTGACTCCTAATGCAGAACCTTGCATGACATAGCTGTAATTCGGGTTCCTCTTACCCACATGCATCACTTTGCACTTGTCAACATTGAACTTCATCTGCCACTTGGATGCCCAATCCCCAGTCTCGCGAGGTTCTCCTATAATCTTTCACACTCTTTCTGCGCCTTGACAACCCTGAATAACTTTGTGTCATCTGCGAATTTAATTACCTCATTAGTTACTACCATCTCTAGGTCATTTATAAATATGTTAAAAAGCAGCGGTCCCAGCACAGACCCCTGCGGTACCCCACTAACTACCCTTCTCCACTGAGAATACTGACCATTCAACCCTACTCTTTGCATCCTATCTTTCAACCAGTCCTTAATCCACAGTAATAACCTACCTCCGATCCCATGACTCTCCAGTTTCCTCAGGAGTCTTTCATGAGGCACTTTGTCAAATGCCTTTTGAAAATCCAGATACACAATATCCACCGGCTCCCCATTGTCCAATGGCTTATGGACTTTTATTTTAGGAAGATATCCAAATCTTTTTAAACCCCGCTAAGCTAACTGCTTTTACCACATTCTCTGGCAATGAATTCCAGAGTTTAATTATGTTTACACATTGAGTGAAGAAATATTTTCTCCGTTTTATTTTAAATTTACTACTTTGTAGCTTCATTGCATGTCCCCTAGTCCTAGTATTTTTGGAAAGAGTAAACAAGAGATTCACGTCTTCTCGGTCCGCTCCACACATTATTTTATATACCTCTATCATATATCCTCTCAGCCATCTTTTCTCCAAGCTGAAGAGCCCTAGCCACTTTAGACTTTCCTCTTATCCCCTTTATCATTTTCATCGCTCTTCTCTGTACCTTTTCTAATGCTCTTTAAGAATCCCAATTCATTTAAGAACCCTGAATTTCTTTTAAAGCAAGGATGTGACTTTCCTCTCTTTATGTTGAGAAATTTGCAACTGGTGAATGATATTCAAACTTTAAACAAAGCAAAAATATTTTTTTCACTGTGTTTACTCTAAAATCAAATTAATTCAATTGAGTATGTTTCCATTATGGGGTCCTTGTACTAAGTGGCGGTAAGCACTACTGCATGCATCCCTTGCACCAAAATGCACTAGCGTGGGGCATGCTCAGGTGTCCTGCTGTAATTCAGACATCTGCAAATGCTTCCCTGGCCCTAAAAAGTATCTTGTATTTTTTTAGTGCTGGGGTCATGTTTGGCGGGTGGAGAGTAGGCATGCCCAGCACTAATCAGTTAGCGTAGTTATATTGCCGCAAGCCAACCAATTAGCACATGATCAATGCTTGAGCCCTTTCTGCCTACTAAATAGGTGTCGGTAAGGACTCGCACGCTAATGGCCATGCGCTAATTTGGAAATTAGTGCCTGGTCATTAATGGGAAAAATGAAAATGTGACCATTTTACAGCCACACTAAAAGTGGCCTCAGAATGCAAGGAAACCCACGCGCTAATCATAGCTATGGCCCCTTTTAGTGCAGCTTAATAAAAGGACCTCTATATTTCCAGAAAAAGTTAAGCTTAAACTTGGCTGTTTAGGAAAAAATCTTTTGTGGCTCATTTGGTGAGCGATTAATTGAAAATTAAATACTTTTTCTGTTAAATGCAATAATAAATTCCATTGTCCCTATTACTCATGCAGAACTGCCATATAATCATATTTGATACAATTAAATACATTTCTTACTAAAAGTATTAAGGAATCCCATTGTCCATATTATTCAGGCAGAACTAGAATAATTAGGTTCTCATATCTAAGCCATTTGTGGAGGATAGTGAGCTCATTACATCCTCATTCCATTTCTAAATGACTATTCTTCCCCATTTGCCCTGGCATTACGTATAATTAAAAAATTTGATTATGCAGCTAATTTAATTTCAGATGTATCATTGCATAAAACCAGGCAAGTAGGTCATTCTGGGTGAGATCTGGCTTTCTCTGTTGTTATTTACCTTGGGTTTCTTCATCTTATTGCAATAACTTTCACAACTGCTCCAACAGAAGGCGTGTGAACTTTGTGCAGATTTCTAGGAAGCCATGAGTATTTTTTTGCTACCAGCTCTCTCCTTAATCAATTGCAGAGAGTATGGGGTGGGGAGAGGGAAAACTAGTGAGGTGAAGATAAGGAGGAAAACCATGAGAGAGACAAAGAAGGGCAGAAGATGGTGGAAAGAAGAAAATGATGAAGAAATGTGATGACTTAATAACTACATTAGATCCATCTTGGGTATCACATACAACTGCATGGTGTACTTCTGGCGGCAGCTGTTCCTTCTCGAACAAGCCTTTCAGATGATTCAGTTGTTCCGTTAGAGGGAATCTAGGCTTAATGAATCATGCTGACAGACACAAATAGGAGAAAATCCTTCATGAAGTGCACATCTAGTTCATTAGCTTCTATGGGGCCCTTTTGCAAAGGCGTGCTGAAAAAGGACCTGCGGTAGTGTAGATGCTTGTTTTGGGCGTGTGCAGAATCATTTTTCAGTGCACCTGTAAAAAAATGCCTTTAAAAATGTTTTTTGCTGAAAATGGACATGCAGCAAAATGCATCCATTTTGGGTCTGAGACCTTACCGCCAACCATTGAGCTAGCGGTAAGGTCTCACGCGGAAACCAAACAGTAACAGTCTACGCGCGTAGAATGATGATTAATGCCTGATTACCGCCCACATGACAGAAAATAAAATTATATTCCGGCGTGCCTAGAGGAGGCTCATCAAAAATGAAATTACAGCAAGGGCCACGCTGTAGCCGGGCGGTGATTCAAAATTGACGCATGTTGGGCACACATAAGTGCCTACGTGGCTTAGTAAAAGGGCTCCGAAGGCATGAATGGTCAACTCAGCTTCTAAAGGGCTGCATTCAACTTTGGTATTCAGGATAACCAAAATATGAAAATCAGCATCACTAAGACCAAATGCAAGCAAATATTGCTTATTACTATGAACTGTCAATATTCTGAGAACCAGGACTAAAATTAGCTATTCCTATTCTAGTGTCTTTATTGAAAAGTGAACTACAGTGTGCTGGCTTCTTATCATGTTCCAGCAAGCAGTGAGGGCCTGATTTGCTATTTTTTTCTGTAAAGTGGTGTGGTAGCCGTGTTAGTCTATTTTTAAAGGGAATAAATAGAAATAAATTAAAACATAGAAAAGAAAATAAGATGATACCATTTTTTATTGGACTACAATACATCTTTTGATTAGTTTTCGAAGGTAACCCTTCTTCTTCAGATTGGAAATAAGCAAATGTTGACAAATAGAATATAATGTGAAACACAGAGGCATTACAATGACAGTCTCACAGGAAAAGGAGGGGTATTTTTTTCTCAAAGACACAAAGTGGCCAAAGCTCAAAACTACCGCCGGCGTTAACATGCGGTTAATGCCAGGTTTGCGTGCATATTAACACATGCTGAAACCATTACTGCAGACCGCATTTAAATGCATGCTAATGTGTTCATTACCCATTCCACAGCCATGCTTAGAAAAACGTTTCTCACCCACGTTTAGTGTGTTAAAAAGTTTCACCAGGTCCAAGGCAGTGTAGAAGGATTGGTTGAAAGGAGAGGTGTTTGGCAGCACCTCTTCTCTCCTTCTAACCCAACCAGTCTACCCCGGACTGCTTTGTGGAGTGGTCCTGAACTAAATTTCCTTATTTGTAGACAGGTCCCACCCAGTGCCTCCCAGGACACACTGGGCAGGGCAGGGTGCTGCCATTTTGCAGATGACAGTACCTGGAGGCAAGAGAAAGTGGGCATTGCTCTGCCTTCTTCCAGGTACAGGGTCAGGAAGCCTTGGATTGGGGTCATGGGGTAGGGCCACCAGATTCCAAGGGAGTTATTTATGGGACTGGTGGGGGGGGGGAGACCCTAGACTACCAGGGAATTTCTGTGGCAGGGAGAGAGGGGGCCGTTAGACTACTCGAGAATCTTTTTTTGAATATTGGGGGAGGGAGAAAGGAGCAAGGGGGTGCCTGGTTGAGGTCTGTGCCGATAGATCCCATGGATATTTTTTGGGGTGCTGGGAAGAGGTGGAGGGTTGGGGGTTGGGGTAAGCGCGCCACGACATGTGTTTAAATTTTTTTTATATATTTATTGAATCTAACAAAATATTACAAGTATCACCATAAGGTAATAGAACTCCCACCTAAACCACATGCTACAACAAGGTCGCTTCCCCGAGGAAAATGGCAACATTCTACTCACCCCAATACCAAAAGACACCAAGAAAAAAACAGATGGCATCACCAACTACCGATCAGTAGCATCTATCCCATTGGCAGTTAAACTGATGGAAAGCATGGTAACCAAACAACTCACAGACTACTTATATATATTCTCAATATTACTTGAGTCACAATCAGGATTTCACCCCCTCCATAGCACCGAAACAGTATTACTCACTCTCGTAGCCAAATTCAGACAAGAAATAGCAATCGGCAAAAGTATCCTCCTCCTTCAATTCGACACGTCAAGTGCGTTCGACATGGTAAACCACAATATATTAATAAGTATACTAGAATATTTCGGGATCAGTGGAAACATACTCACCTGGATTAAAGGCTTCCTAACCACAAGATCATATCAAGTAAAGTCAAACGCGAACATATCATCACCGTGGAAAGCAAACTGCGGAGTACCACAAGGATCACCGCTATCACCGACCCTCTTTAACTTAATGATGATCCCACTAGCCAAGTCCCTATCCAATCAAGGTCTGAACCCTTCCATCTACACAGACGATGTAATAATTTACATCCCTTACAAAACCAAACTGCAAGAAATCGTCAACAAAATCGAGCTAAGTCTGAATATCATGGAATCATGAGCCAATGCATTTCAACTAAAGCTCAACAAAGAAAAAACACACTGCCTTGTCCTCTCGTCCCAACACAGCAAGGACAACCCCACAAGCATCGACACCCCAGGTCACAGCCTCCCCATATCAGACAGCCTGAAAATCCTTGGTGTCATAATAGACCGCAACCTAACACTGGAGAGCCAAGTAAAATCCACCACAAAGAAAATGTTCCACTCAATGTGGAAGCTCAAACGCGTGAAACAGTACTTCCCGAGGGATACCTTTCGCAACCTGATACAATCAATGGTAATAAGTCAACTAGACTACTGCAATGGAATCTAAGCAGGTTGCAAATAACAAACCTTAAAGAAACTTCAAACCGCTCAAAACACAGCAACCAGACTCACATTTGGAAAAACACGATTCGAAAGTGTAAAACCCCTCCGAGAAAAACTACACTGGCTCCCAATCAAAGAATGCATTGCCTTTAAAATCTGCACCATGGTTCATAAAATTCTCTATGGCAAAGCGCGAGGATACATGATAGACTTAATCAACCTACCAACCAAAAACGCCTTCATTTCAACATGATCACATCTCTACCTACACTACCCAAGCTGCAAAGGTCTTAAAAAATACAAATCTACTTATGCATCCAGCTTTTCCTACATAAGCACGGAGTGGCCTAGTGGTTAGGGTGGTGGACTTTGGTCCTGGGGAACTGAGGAACTGAGTTTGATTCCTGGCACAGGCAGCTCCTTGTGACTCTGGGCAAGTCACTTAACCCTCCATTGCCCCATGTAAGCCGCATTGAGCCTGCCATGAGTGGGAAAGCACGGGGTACAAATGTAAGAAAAAAAAAAGTGTGGAATGTGCTACCAAAGGCAGTGAAAACGATATACAACCACCTAAACTTCCGGAACATGCTAAAAACCACCCTGTTCAAAAAGGCACACCATCCCAAACCAACCTAAAAGACCGACCTTGGCAACACATGAAAACCAAAGCACGTATATTCACAGCAATACTCTTCCCATCAGGACTATTCTATGGCATTGCCATATAAACTTCTTCCTACCACTACAACACAATGTATTTGTTCACACCGGAAACAGCAATTGCCATTCCGGTACTATGTAAAGCCACATTGAGCCTGCAAATAGGTGGGAAAATGTGGGATACAAACGCAACAAATAAAATAAATAAACTCAATAATGATGCAAAAAGAGCGCAGCATGTGTTTTTTTTTTAAAATGTCAACTTTTCTGTCAGTGCCTGGGGCAAATTTAAACTTTAACTGGATATTCAGCCATTATTCAATTAAAGTTATTTGAATAAGCAGGCTGCATGTTCAGATATCTTCTACCAGATGTATGCAGTGGTATCTATTTACCTGGATAAGTCACTGAGGGGTCCTTTTACTAAGCTGTGGTAAAAGGGGACCTATGCTAGCATCAGCGTGTGTTTTTGAAGAGGCCCCCCTTTTATCACAGTTCCAACCTCATTATCCCACCAGTCCCCTGTTTCAGCTTAGTTTCAGCCCCAGCCTTTTTCTCCCACCAGTCCCTGAGCTTCAGCCCCTGCCACTTTCTCCCTGTCCCCTTTTCAGCTCCCAGTCCCCACAATTTTAGCCCCTGCCCCTTTTCAGCCCCCAGTTCCAGAACTAGCCCCCTTATCCCACCTACCCTCCTTTTCAGCCCCCAGTTCCAGTCCCCTTCATCCACCTGCCTTGCATTATGGCCCCCCTTTTCAGCCCCAGCCCCATTCTCTCCCCATTCAGCCCCATTCAGATAAATAATAACTGGGGATAATCAGGTTAATACCACGTTTTCTTTGTTTACTGTTGTTTAATTGATCTCCTTGTCTTGTTTCACTCTCCCTATTTTGTGGTCTAAGGAAGAGTATAGAATTACCTGATTGAAATAATTGTTGTATTATTTTGTCTGTATTTCTGGCAAGTTATTTTAGTGCTTGTAAAATTAAATTGTTATAAATAAAAAAAAAATTTAAATGCATTTCAGGGGGCCGAATGGCAGAGAGAAGGGGGCTGTCGAGGGAGCTGAGGGTAGACAGGTGAGGACTGGGTCGTGGGGGGCTCAGAAGGGAGAAGGGGGCTGGAGTTGGGGCCATGCCTGGGGCAGGGGCAGGTGGGAGAATGGGTCTTGGGCAGGAAAAGGGGGGCAGATCCCTTTTCCTGCCCAAGACCCATTCTCCCACCTGCCCCTGCCCCAGGCATGGCCCCAACTCCAGCCCCCTTCTCCCTTCTGAGCCCCCCACGACCCAGTCCTCACCTGTCTACCCTCAGCTCCCTCGACAGCCCCCTTCTCTCTGCCATTCGGCCCCCTGAAATGCATTTAAATTTTTTTTTTTATTTATAACAATTTAATTTTACAAGCACTAAAATAACTTGCCAGAAATACAGACAAAATAATACAACAATTATTTCAATCAGGTAATTCTATACTCTTCCTTAGACCACAAAATAGGGAGAGTGAAACAAGACAAGGAGATCAATTAAACAACAGTAAACAAAGAAAACGTGGTATTAACCTGATTATCCCCAGTTATTATTTATCTGAATCATTATTCCATATTGATCGTCTGGTTGGCTTCTTCAAACCCAAAACGGTGTATAGTCAATTAATTTTGTTGGAAACATACTTATTGTCCAATATTAGTGGAAATAATACAACTGATTTCATTTTTTCTCTTTTAAAACCAGAAATTATTTAACAATACAAACACTTGAGTCTCTAATCCAATTCCCACTGATTAAGGTAATCCCAGTTTCACAGGCTTCACTCCTTTTGAATAAATATACTAAGAGGAATCATTTCAGAGGAAAAAACTTTAGGAGTTATACCCGGAACTCTGGGAAAACAACAATCTCGATATTAATCATCTGTAATAATATTCATTTTGTTCAAATTTTTCTGGTCTATTATCATCTTCAAAATCTTAACCATTTCCTATTCCTGTACAACTTCATTTGCCATATCAATTTCTCATTCTCAAAGGATTTGATTAGATTATCCATGTGGCTCACTAATAAGATTATATCAGAAGCAAACTTATTTACTACCACCGTTAGGTCCTGAAGTGCCTTCCAGATAATATTCAATGCAACCTCCATGGGAGCCAAAAACTCCAAGCTGATAGCTCTTGCGGGTTTAGGAGTGGCACCGCAGACACGGGTTCAGCTGTAAACGACTTCCGTTTCAGCATGCACTCCTAACTCACTCCTCCATTCCTTTGCACATGGTGGTTAAATGATTCGGGAGCGATGAAGTTGTTTCCAGGTCCAAGAGCGTCAACGCTACTTTGCTGGCACTAATCAAAGGACTCACCAACCCAGTCATCTGTGGGCAGCTCGTCACGCAGCAGTCCCACACTTGCTGCACAGGGGACAAAACGCTGGCCATCAGCAGCTGACCTCCGATTGTCCCCTTCCTCTCAGTTAAGATAACTACAATTGCAGAGAGGAAATTTCAAGTAAACAAAGACAGAACTTCAGAGGTCAGCTGGGCCGTTGAGCATACGAGCTTCAGGTCGCCATCTTTCCACTCTCCCTAGTTGGGACACTCTTTGTCTGGTTTCTCCTCAGAGGCCTGTCTGATATGGGTAACCCTACCTGCCTACCCTCAGCTCTCTCGACAGCCCTTTCTTTCTGCCACCCGGCTCCCTGCAATGCATTTTAAAAACATCTGAATCGGCAACAGCACCAGCGTGCAGTGCCTCGTGTCCGCCTGTGAAAAAAGCAGATTGCCACCTTGGGCCTTCCCTCACTGTGTCCCGCCCTCACGGAAATAGGAAGTTACATCAGATGAGGGTGGGACACAGTGAGGGAAGGCCCGAGGCGGTGATCTGCTTCTTTCACAGGAGGACATGAGGCACTGTGCTGCCGATTCGGATGTTTTTAAAATGCATTGCAGGGAGCCGGGTGGCAGAGAGAAGGGGGCTGTCGAGAGAGCTGAGGGTAGGCAGGTGGAGACTGGGGAATGCGGCGCCAACAGCATAAATAAAAAACAGGATGGGGCGGGAGCACTCAGGGGGGAAGTTATCAACATGGGCTACCATTAGGACATGTTACTTTACCAAAAGTTATGCTATTTTAGCATAGGGTATCATTGCAGAAAAATGAGATTTTGTACTAAAAATAGCATGACCTGTGGTAAAATAAGCCATCTTAATGGTAGCCTAGGTTGATACCTTCCCCCTTAAGTCTCTATACTTATACATGTAAACAATCAAATAGTTAAGTTCTAATACTAGTAATATGAGCATTCTTGACTGGATAATTAGAAAGAAGCTGTTCATTTATTCCCCATTTTTACTTGCTCTGAAAGATGTGCATCCATACTTTGTATTAAAAAAAAAGATCCCTCTGTGTAAACCAGCAAGCTATCCTCAAGTTAATTTTAGCAGCAATTAAAATGTGCAGTGTTGAGTTGAATCATTACAGAATTAATTATCTGTACAGACAGTGATAGAACAGATTAAAGCTGCCTGTGTTATGTGCGACTTGATTCAGAAATGCTGCGGAGGTCTCTAAAGTGATATCCCATGTCTAGAACTGCTGGATTTGAAATGTGTCAGCCACCAGCTCCAAAGACTCATAATAGTTTTTAACACTTGAAACAGCAACGTGCCAGGGAAGAATTCAAAGCAGCTCTGAAAAAAAAAATTCCAAAATTGTTCTTGGTCAGGCTTTTCTAGAAGTAGCACATGAAAGCAGAAATCTCAGAAGACCGACTCAGCCTCTTGTTCCCCAAGGAGATATGAGATCTATTGGTTATTCTATTAATAGGCCTCTGAGAAAGTGTCAAAATGGTGAAAGAGGCCATTGGGTATGGCATGATGACTGTGGGTTTGTGCAAAATGATGACTGGTGTCACACATTGGCTCAGAGTTTTGCTAAAATAATCGGGAGCAATTTTCAAATGCAATTTTTCAAAGAGAAGTGACCTGTCTTGCATTGTTTCTCTTTGAAAATTAGTCAGTGCAAAGAATACACTTTAAAAACGTTCATGTGCTTTGCACCTGCTATTTGTGTAAATGGACTGGGGGGAGGGGCAGTTCTAGGGAGCATGGAAGAGTGAATATCTCACAAAGGTAGTTCCAGAACCTTCATGAAAAATTCCAGTAACTTACCATACTTCCTAACCTCGGCTTACTTAATGCCCTAGCACAGAGGTGGGCAACCTCAGTCCTCCAGGGCCACAATCCAGTCGGGTTTTCAGGATTTCCCCAATGAGTATGCATGAATTCTATTTACATACACTGCCTCCATTGTATGCAAAAAGATCTCTTGCATATTCATTGGGGAAATGCTGAAAACCCAACTGGGTTGCAGCTCTCGAGGACCGATGTTGTCCACTTTTGCCCTTGGAGAACATCGCCATACTAACAGCAGTATCCCTTTCTTTCCAGGACCCCTCTTCTGGTGTCAGCATTTGAGAACTTTTATCATCTTTGCCACACTAGTTAGAGGGATTCAGGACCCCTTAGCTGCAATGCCTTAATATGTATGGGACTTTACACAGACTTGATATACCGCTAAGGCCTGGGATATAACAAAAAGTGGTTTACAATAAATATAAAATAAAATAATTAAAAATAAAATAATTAAAATACAGCATTTAAAAATCTAAAATAATAATAGAAAAAGGAAATGAGAACAATATTAGATAAAGGTGGGAAAAGAAATAGAAAAAAGATGGGTTTTGAGAGCTTATTTGAATTTCGGGAGGGAAGGCTGGTTTCTGATGGAAAGTGGTAACAAACAGCAGATTTGGGGATGGAGAATAGTGGTATGCGGGATGGAGGAGGGAGAGTGAGGAGATTCTGATCCGCAGAGTGTAGGAAACGAAGGGGCTTTTGTAGAAAAAAAACATATCGGCTCATTGAAGCAGGGACTCAGCAAAACCTTTTCTACTCTTGGTGACATAACACTGATCAATAAGCTAAAAAAGCTTTTCTCTAACAGTGTGCTTTCCGGTAATGTTGGTTTTATTCATTTTCATTTGGTCAATTTTTTTATCATGGGAGCAAAGTTGTTGAGTGTGCATTCTTCTGAAAGAGTGCACACTATGCACACGCACCTTAGGTGCCCCCTTTGCAAATATTGCAAGCCCTCGTGAAAAGTATGCACTATTATCGTTAAACAATAAAACTTTAATTTTTGTGTGTTTTCTGTTTGTTTTTGTTTGTTAACGACATACAAAATGGCACTGTGAGGGCCACTCATAAGAACATAAGATTAGCCATACTGGGTCAGACCAGTAGTCCATCTAGCCCAGTATCCTGCTTCATCTCAATAACAGGCTATGAACATTTCCTCCGGGAATTTGTCCAAACCTTTTTTAAACCCAGATACACTAACTGCTGTTACCACATCCTCCAGCAGCAAGTGCCAGAGCTTAACTATTCTTCAGCAGCTGAGTTATATGGTGCTGTTAAGAGAAGTAAGCTGAGAAGAAGTTGCTTTGAGTTGTTGATCTATTCTTGTGTGCTTTGGAGCTTCATCTTTGAACATTTTTCAACAGTTCCAGTATTGTGGACCCTGAAGCAGCAGTGCGAAATGCTGGCCATTGTTGGTCTGGGGATTTCGATTGTGAAAAGAAAGCTAGCTTGAAGACATAGTATCTTCTTAAGATAAGTGTATTTATTATACAGTATGTAGCTCTTTTTGAAGCACTGAGTTCCTTGCACTATCTGAATATGCCTTTTTGATCATTTTGGACACTTAAAATGTTTGTAATGGTTATGGAAGGTTTTTTAGCCAATGATGAAAAGTAAATCAAATTGATATAGATTTAAACTGGAGCTCTTTGAGGCTCTATTCATTCCAGCCTAATTATCAGTTACTTATTGCACAATATATTTGTCACAAAACGCCTAGCCACCCACCTGGGGTTGTCCCACAGCCACTTAGAGGGTCTATCCCCAGCACAGCTCAGGTCCAGCTGCATCTGCTACTTGTGCTCTACACTAGCACCTTCCTCCCACTGACTGGGTCACAACTGCCTCTGGGTGAGTCTCCCGCTCTCAAATTATTCCTAGTGATGTCTAGGTTACTGAAGGCCACACACCCAGTGGTCCTACAGTTTCCAGAAAGCACTCACAGACCCAACAAACAAACCACCAGGATTCTTTATCAGTCCGGACAGGCAGAGGCAACAAACAGTGTTTATTGTCACAGAACTTAGAACAGTGGAAAAAGTGTAATCAGCAGAACAATAACAAGTAACTGAAATATGGATCAATTATAACACTAACTAAACATTTGTATACTATCTAAGTAGTACCTGTGAAGATCAGGACTTATAACTGTTCAGGGAGCCTCAGCATTCACATCCTTAAAATACACTGTTCTGTCATAATATTCTCCATTTGTTTTTGTATCTTTTAGATGTTCTCTTTTGTATGTTGAGTGAATATTATTATCTCCCATCTCTCCCCTGCCCCCCTTCCAGCCACCCATGCCCAGCGACTCTCCTCTCTTCCCTGTCCCCCTCCAGCCACCCATGTCTAGCGACTCCCATCTCTCCCCTGCCCCCTCCAGCCACCCATGTCCAGCGACTCCCTTCTCTCCCCTGCCCCCCTCCAGCCACCCATGTCCAGTGACTCCCTTCCCTCCCCTGTCCCCCCCTCCAGCCACCCAGGTTGTCCAGTGGATTCTTTGGGGCAGGCAGGAAAGATCCTCAGTCTTTTCTGCCTGCTGCCGGCGCTGACTCTCCCCCGCTGCCGGATCGCTCTTCAAAAGCAGAAGTCTCGCGAGGCCGCTACTGGAAGTCTTGGTGGCCATTTTTAAAGAGCGATCTGGCAGCGGGGGAGGGTTAGCGCCGGCAGCGGGCAGGCAAGACTGCCTGCCCCGAAGAATTCGCTGGACAAGGGAGGGGAGGGGAAGGGAAGGACCCTCTAGCTGGGAGGGAGGTAGGGAAGGAGGGAAGAGAGCCGGCTCGCCCTCAAGAACAACCGGCTTGCAAGTCAGTTAAAAATTTAACAACTGGCTCTTGCGAGCCGGCTCCAGCACACCGTTGAACTGTAGACACGCAATTATAGAATTACCCTTCATGTGTGCTACTTCCTTTGAATTGACCCATGTGAATGTTTTTTCATCTGTAAATAAAAATCAGGCCAATTGGAGGCCACAAGAAAATATTGCAGGAAGTTGTGCCAGGTCTGCTCAACAGAACTGAAATCTAGCTCCGGAAGAGGACGGGTCAATAAATGTTTCAGCTGCTGGTCCACTACAACATCTGATTGATCACTAACCATTACAACTGTTGAGTTGGTCAGGAAGTACCACAGAAGACTCAGTGGCGGTGCTCTTAGAAATGGAACATACCATAAAGGTCTTTGTACTGAGGACATATATAAGCCAGAAATTCAAGGGGTCCCCACATTATTATTCATTCCTGCTAAGTTGCAGGATCATGAGGGGTGAGAGCTGGATGAACAATCCACCACCAGAAGCACTACAAACAAGTTGTGGTGGGCAGGTGGCAGTCACTGCAGTTCCCAGAACCTCTCTGTCATGGCGAGTCCTGACTTCATCATTGAAAACACCTCTAACTTTAACAGCCCTCTACAGATTTGCTGTTTCTCTCCCAGCACTTACTAAGTTAGCTTTTCTTTATTTATTGACCTAAATAATAATAAATCCTTTTCATTTCAAATCTCCAATAATTTACTGTGTGAAAATAGGGAGAGCGGTGCAACTTTACCCCAATATATTTACCAGAAAAGGAATCAAGGACTTTGGCAGTGCGAGTTATTGCTTCTTCAGTTCTAGCGATTATATTTATTGCTGGCCATTGGCTATAATTTTAAAACATACTGCAAAATGGAGAGCAACATGTCGCTATCCAATTAACATACTACTGCCTGCAGGCTGTATAGCTCACAGAGAGCACTGGATGTGGCTTATTAATGTGCTAAAGCTGGTGTAGCAAACTATCTATCTATCTATCTATCTATCTATCTATCTATCTATCTATCCACACATACACAATGGGGCTCATTTTCAAAACAAAAAAACATCCAAAAATATTATAAAGTGACAGAAGGACATTTTTCTCTCAAAAACATCCAAGTTGTGATTTTTTTTACACCCTGATTCTAGATGTTTTGCTCCACAGTTTGTCTAAATTTCAAGGGGGCATGATGAGATCATGTTTTGGGTGGGACATGGGCAGCCCCAAAAGACAGACATTTTTCTGCAATAATGGAACAAAATGAAAACGTCTAGGGCCAAAATTAAGACGTTTTTGGCTAGATCTGTTTTAATCATGATTAAGTGACCAAAAGATGCCCTAAATGACCACTGCAGGGATTAAGACATAACTCCTCCAGTGGTCACTGACCCCCTCCCAACTTCCTAAGATGTGACAGTGAGAGTATGTATCATACTGTAGATGTTATGGCTATTCCTATTAGAGCAGCATGCAGGTCCCAGGAGTAGCCTAGTGGTCAGTGCAGTGGACTGTAGAGAAGGGGACCCAGGCCCATATCCAATTCTAACTGATAAACCTGTGGTGGAACAAGTGAGCCCTCAAAAAACATTAAAAATACCTGTGTACCTACATATAGGTGACACCTACAAGCTTGAGAGCTATTGTAATGGTGAACAGTGGTGTATAGTAGGTATTTTTCTGCTCCCAGAGGGTTCACCATACAATATAAGGGTGTTATGATGAGATGTGTACCTGGGACCTTTTATGTGAAGTCCACTGCAGTGCCCCCTAGGTTGCCCTACTGCTCTGCTGGGATGCTATATGGCTAGTCTACTAAGAATGATGGTCCCCAGACATCCCAATGGCTGGTTTTTGGGAGTTTTTCTAAAATGGTCCCAAAAGAAAAATGCACTGAGTACAAAACCTCTAGGAGAAAGGCGATTTTCGAACCAAAAAGATAGATGCTTTAAAAATCAGTGCCATAAAAACATTGGCACTCAATGCTATTCTATAATGGCTACTCAAAGATGCTCATTATAGAATAGCATTGAGTGCCATTTTTGGAACCCAAATTTGAGTGCCAGGACTTATGCCTGCTAAAACCTAGTGTAATTCCAATTGCCCTATTTGGGCTGACATCCCTGGCATTCTATAACACTGCGTGAAAATTTTAGGAACACCCTGACTTGCCCATGCATCTCCAATGGCCACACCCCCCTTTGGGTTGCTTGCTATGGGATTTGAGTGCACATTGTTATAGAATAGCGCACAGCAAGATGTGTGCGCAAATTCAAATTGCTGCCAATTAAGGCCAATTAGCTTCCAATTATTGGCACTAATTGGCTCATTAGCCAGTTTAGGGGCCCTTTTACTAAACGGTGCTAAAAGGGGGCCTGCGCTAGCATCATCACATGTTTTTGATGTGTACTGAGGCCCCTTTTACTGCAGCAGGTAAATGGCTGTCTTTTTGGCTGGAAAAGGCCATGTGGTAAGTAAACCACTTACTGAGCGGCCATTTCAGGGGAAGCCCTTACCACCACCCATTGAGGTGGAGGTAAGGGCTCCAGCACTAACCCGGCGGTAACCGGGCAGCGTGTGGCTGAATATTATCATCTTAACTGAGAGCCTTGGTTCAAAGCCTGACTTTGGTTCAGGATCTAAAAATGACAGAAAAGTTTACAGGCTGGTAACTGTAATCTGAACTCTGAAGTTCCAGTAAGACTCCTGAGCTATTGGGACACCACCATGCAGCAAAATAAGGAAGGGGCTAGGGTGCAAAAACCTCATTAACAGGATGGTGCGGTCTACCAACAGGGCATAGTCAGTTACACCCAGGAAAATATGGTCAGAAATGTAGAACTGAGTGGTCTCACAAGAAGATGACCAAGCTTTCTGAGCAATGCTAAAAAAAGCCAAGCACGTACGGTAAACTGAGGAAGTGAGTTCGATTCCTGGCACAGGCAGCTCCTTGTGACTCTGGGCAAGTCACTTAACCATCCATTGCTCCATGTAAGCCACATTGAGCCTGCCATGAGTGGGAAAGTGCAGGGTACAAATGTAACTAAAATAAATAAATGGTACCATATATGGCCACTAAGGTGGTGACTACAATATATTATATCCAATAAGGTGTGTTACTGTCATTTTGTCTGTAGCCTAAATGGGCATATAAAAAATGAGTGTATTTCTTTGGAGTGGGACAGTTACAGCCAGCACCTTTGTGCAAGCAGGGCTGCACTCTCATGAGAAACCAATCAATTGTATCTGAATTGGCAAATAATCCTATTGCTTTCTCATAAGTAGCCTTGAGTCTTTTATATCTATTAAATGGCTTTGGCTGGTAAATAAAACATTAGAGACTCAGACACAGAGATCACCTATGTGTAGCTGTGGTACTGTTTTCCCATAAACAACTGATTGTACATGTTGCATGTATATTCTTTGGAGTCTCAGATATAGAGGTAATGGGTAGCAATGTTCTGTACTCCCAGTGAGATATCACTGATCTGCTAATTGTACAAATACTTGATAAGAAATAAGGTATCTAAATAAATTTCTAACTTATGCAGCCTTGGGTGATTTATTTCTTCCTCGGTATTGGTGGGTAAACCACCATATTGGGAGGGATAAATATACCCTAAAAAAATGTATGGCGCTGCCTGATTACCACCGAGCAAGCACCAGCGCTACAAAGATAGAAATTTTTTTTGTAGCATTGGAAATGGCACGTTCTGGGGATGGCAACTACCATCAGACTCCTGCAGTAGCCTGGTGGTAGTTCCAGAATGGCAAGCAGTAAGCCCGCATTGGGCTTACTGCCGCTTAGTAAAAGGGCCCCTTAGTTGGGTGCACATCTTGGATTGGCACCCAATTTTGGGCACCATATAGAATTTTGGAGACATCTATCTATCTATCTATCTATCTATCTATACTGGATTGCTCAAAGCACAATATATACTGATTCTATACATTGCTTATGTTCGCACTGAAATCTAAAAGGGTATTTCCACTTGAAATGAAAAGTTCTATCATTTGCCTCACTTGAAAAGAAGATGGTTGACCCAAATGGCCCCAAGTTCTTGAAGCAGAAAAACAGCACAAAGGGCCTTTAAAAACACAGGGAACACAATTCTTTCATGTAAAAAATCCTTTAATAATGGAATTTGATTGGAGGAAGACCCGAAATGGGCCGTGTTTCGGTGCTACCGCACCTATGTCAGGGGTCACACCAATGACTAAAAAAACCTTCAACAGACTAGTTTCAACTGTCTGATGTTTTCCAGAGTTTTCTCTCCAAACAACAGTCAGTGAAAGACTCACACACACCATCAGACAGTTGAACCTAGTCTGTTGAAGGTTTTTTTAGTCATTGGTGTGACCCCTGATGCAGGTGCGGTAGCATCGAAACACGGCCCGTGTCGGGTCTTCCTCCAATCAAATTCCATTATTAAAGGATTTTTTATATGAAAGAATTGTGTTCCCTGTGTTTTTAAAGGCCCTTTGTGCTGTTTTTCTGCTTGGACTTTTTTTGTACTTAGCTCCCTCTCTTTGTTACACCCAAATTTTGAAGAACAGGATGACCCTCTACACACTTCCAAGGACACTAAGGTCCTCCCAAGGGGTATCCCTAACCACACCCTCTCCAAAGGACATCACATGATATCATACCCACAAGCAAGCCTTCTCCAGAGTAGCCCCCACAGTCTGGAATGTACTCTCTGAAAGGCTCCACTTAATACAAGACTATCTCTACTTCAGGAAGCAGGTGAAAGCTTGGCTCTTCAACCAGGCCTTTAATGGAAGAAGTAACTAACTTCTTAGTCTCTCACACCCACACAAGGAGTGATACAGACTGCACATACTGCAGCAGGACAGGTTTATCCACTTCTACCCTAGCTGAGATAACATCTCTCTGACATCACATGCAACTTTCTTTAAATTAGTCACCTTATTTTCTAACTGCTCTTACTTTCATATTTATCTACGTGTTCCATCTTTGCTTATACCCTACGCTGTCTATTAAAATGTTCTATTATGTATTGTGATGATATTGTAAGTAGTATATTATGCCATACTTTGTACTGTTATTTGAATATTTTAATTGCTGTAATTGTCTATTGCTTATGTTTGATTTATTCTTACTGTACACCGTCTTGAGTGAATTCTTTCAAAAAGGAGTTAAATAAATCCTAATAAATAAATAGTTAAATAAATAAAAGCACGAATCACTGGAGTATGTGCTGAACAGTTTGAGGCTGACACAAATCTGCTGGCTTGCAGTTTGTAGAAAGTGGCTATCCAGACAGAGAAGCTAATTCATACTTTGCGTTTTTCCTTATTTCTCCTGAGACTCTCTGCCTCTCTGCCAAGGTGAGCTGGGCTCTGTTACAAAAGAGATTTGCCTTAAATAGACCATTAACTGCCAAATTACATACAGCAGTCAGAAGAACTGATGCTCTTGCATACTTATCCCCCCTCCCCCACACAGTATTGTCTGATTTTAATTTTGGAATGATAATAACGATCATGCTTATCCTCTCAAAAAATCAAACAAAACCAGCAAGCGGAAATAGCGTCCTATTTTGCTGCTATCATCATGATTGTGACTATCTGAAATCCACTGAAGGGATGTTTGTCCTGCACCACTGGACGAGTGTTTGGAGATGCAGATTCATTATTTTCAAGGTGAAAAAGTGTGCCGCATTAAAACATCAAAAGGAAAGCAAATGTCAGGCATTTGGGTAATCCATTGCAGGAAAGTTTATTAGATAAGGTATCAGTACATTGATGTTTTGGTTTCAGATATATTCCTTCCTCAGGGTAAAAAATGTTAGCAGAAGCTGAAAAATGTTATACTTTGTGCATAAAGGGCCCGATTCTGTATAAGTCACCTAAAAAATTGTCACTGAAGGATATTCTGTAAATCACACCTACAGTTAGGCACAGGTTACAGAATACGCCTACTCGAATTTCAGCACATCAAGTTAGTGTTAGTGTGATGGGGTATTAACACAAGCATTAAGAAATGGTTAACGTCAGTTCAGCAGAGTTTATAAATAGATTTATCACTTTCCTGAAAAACACAACTAGCAGACTGTACAGGTAGGCTGCTACTCAAAGCCCACATTGATAATGAGAAAGGAACTCAGACCTTTGGGCCCTGAGCCTGGGCATAAGTAAGCCTGTGTGGGGATCTGTCCATGACTTAACCAAAAAATGAGTTGGCTCAAGATGGATCACAATTGCTTACAAATCCTTACAATCATTGTATTAATACCACATGTCAAATCTTCCACAATATGTTAAAATGATTCCTAAAATAAAACAAATGTACAATTAGCTCTTAAACTGTATATAGCGTATCTATGTGCATAAATTCAATAGAAAGAATAATTCCAATAATTTGGGCCAATTTTTTTTTTTTGTTACATTTGTACCCTGCGCTTTCCCACTCATGGCAGGCTCAATGCGGCAGGCAATGGAGGGTTAAGTGACTTGCCCAGAGTCACTAGGAGCTACCTGTGCAGGGAATCAAACTCAGTTCCTCAGGACCAAAGTCCACCACCCTAACCACTAGGCCACTCCTCCACTACTCAATACTCAAAAAACCACTGAAAGTGAATGGGCTGTGTCGGCATTGCCAGTCGGCAGCTGCTAGCACGGCTTTGTAAAAAGGGGAGTAAATTTACTACAAAATGTTTGAAATCTTCCATTAACCCAGTGGAACCCAGTGACACTTATGGGCCAATGATCAGAAGCAAACGCAGGCGCTAGAGGCTGTTAGCGTCATACAACTGTCTGCATTTGATACTGCCTCATGATCAGAGCCCCTGAGCGCATGAAACAATGCGCTTGTGGGCTCTGAACACAGCTAGCATTTGCATGCTAGCAGACCACCTTTCCCCCCCCCCAATGCAGCAGCCCCCCCCCCACGGGAACCCTGACCTGACCCCTCCTAGCGAGAGGGAGCTGGAGGTCCAGCGGATCTCCGGTCCCCCTGACCCCCCCAACACAGGTTCAGAAACTCCTTTATATGGTGTGAAGCCCTGCCCAGTGCATCCCAGGATGCACTGGGCAGGACTGGGTACCGTCATTTTTGAAGCGGCACCAATGAAAGGTAGGGAGGATGGGAAGGGCCGCTAGACCACCAGGTGGGGGGGATTGGCCCACTATCCACTGGGCCACCATGGATATCTGAGGGGATGCTAGGGGGAGGTTGGGGGGAGGGGGCTGGAGACCCACTGGATCTCTAGCCCCCAAACTTGTGTCAGGGGGTTGGGGAGACCGGAGGTCCGCTGGACCTCCAGCCTCCATTTCGCTTGGCTCGGGGTGGGGGTACTTGGGGCCTAGTGGTCCCATGGACCTCCAGCCCCTATGTTTGACAGCCCAGACCTGTCAAACAAGTGCAGGAGGATTGCGTCTGAGCACATGCACAGGCGCAATCCTCCCGTACTGTCGCGTGCCCGCCCATGCGGGACGCGCTCTCGAGGTCCTTTGCATACCTTCAGGCTTCTTCCCCGGGAGCGCGGGGTTTGTGAGTCCTTTAAGGCAAAATCACCCTCCAGGTAGAGAGGAGACAAAACTGGACCGGAACTCCGGACTGGAGTTCTACACCGGAACACTCGGAACTGGAACGCACCGGACAGGTGCGCACTGGAGTGGGGCCCGCTGGACTGGACACACTGGAGTGGCCCCACTGGACAGGAACATACAGGAGTGAAACCCGCTGGACTGGAACACACTGGAACGGAACTGGAACATCCTGGACCTAGGCTTCACCTACACTTGACTGCCTCCCCCTCGGGTTGAGCCCTCAGGTTCTGGCAGCCGGTAGGACTTACAGGAACAACAGGAAGGAAGGTCCAGGGGTGCCCCCTGGCACCTAGGCGAAGGCAAGGCAGAGAAAGTCCGTGTTCCGGCAGCAGGCAGATTCCAAGCAATGGTCAGGACAAGGAACAAGACTACGGCTGGAGCCTCAGTATCAAGGAGAACTGGCAACAGGTAGAACAAGGGCAGAAGCTCCAGAAGCAAAAGAAACACACACGGAAACCCAGCAGGCTAAACACAAGAAGACATAGTCAACTGTACAAGCTAGTAGGAAAGCTATACCCAGGCAACCAGACATACACAGGAACATACACAGAGCAAAAACTCAGGAGACTTAGAAAAGCTATACACCAGCTAACAATAAAGCTGTGCCCAAGCTAACAAGTCAAACACTGGAAACAGACACAGAGCAAACTCAGAAGACTTCGTAAAGCTACACACCAGCTAACAACAAAGCTGTGCCCAAGCTAACAAGTCATACACTGGAGACATACACAGAGCAAACTCAGAAGACTTAGTAAAGCTATACACCAGCTAACAACAAAGCTGTGCCCAAGCTAACAAGTCATACACAGGAAACAAACACAGAGAACTAGCAGAGCTAGACACAGAGGGGTAGGAAACCCAAAGAGCAATAAACACAGAAGGGCAGAAACCCTGCAGAGCTATAAACACAAAAGGGCTGGAAACCCACAAGCGATAAACACAGAAGGGCAGAAACCCTGCAGAGCTATAAACACAAAAGGGCTGGAAACCCACAAGCGATAAACACAGAAGGGCTGAAAACCCGCAGAAGGGTAGGAGACCCACAGAGCAAATAACACAGAAGAGCTGGAAGCCCACAGAACAATAGACAAGGAAAGCAAACGGTGCTAACAGCACACTAACCTCGGGACCTAAGGCACTGCAGAGGAAATGGCAATGCAAAGGCCAGGACTGTAGTCTTCAGGTGACTAATAAAGCCCATCAACACCAGAGCCACAGGTGCAGCAATCACCTTGCAACCAAACAGAGGCTTGACACTCAGAGCAGGCATCCCATAGAAAGTAACAGCGGGAGCCATCTTGGATACTGGCAGAGACGAAGAGGCGGCAGCCATCTTGGAAGAGGCAAAGCCCACACAGGTGAGATTCAGTAGGGCAATCAGCACACAGAGCCAGAGAGAAACTAAGACAGAGACAGACACAGGAACAAGCAGAAGCCAGCACAGCCACTGACTCCCTGAAACAGGGTAAGTATGAGGGTAGTCACGGCCATAGTCGTGACAGTACCTCCCCCTCAAGACCCCCCTCCCGGTCCCCACAGGGGATTCAGGTGTCCAAGGGTAAGTGTGGTGAAACCTCCTGATGGGCTTCAACACACCAACATGAATCACTGGACTGGCAGTAGCAAGCACAACTGGAACTTGAAAAGAGGAGTGGCCCTTGAAACCAGGAAGTCTTTTTGGGCAACCACTATGCCGGCTTAGAGTCTGTGATGCAGCATCTTGGCTGGAACTGGAACTCGGAGCAGGCTCCGCATCTTGGCTGGAACTGGAACTTGGAGCAGGCTCAGCATCTTGGCTGGAACTGGAACTTGGAGCAGGTGTAGCATCTTGGCTGGAACTGGAACTCGGAGCAGGCTCAGCATCTTGGCTGGAACTGGAACTCGGAGCAGGCTCCGCATCTTGGCTGGAACTGGAACTTGGAGCAGGCTCAGCATCTTGGCTGGACCTGGAACTTGGAGCAGGTGTAGCATCTTGGCTGGAACTGGAACTCGGAGCAGGCTCAGCATCTTGGCTGGAACTGGAACTCGAAAGAGATTCAGCTGCAAGGCTGGACGCCCCCCTCTGGCCGGACTGGGACGTCTCTCTAACATTAGCTTCAGGCAGCGTCTGCCGAGCAGGGTTCAAGAGGAGACGGCCCTGGGATCCCCAGAGCATGCTAGCAGGCTGAAATGCAGAAAATGGGTTTCTCCGGGCCCCAAGCCGTTGAACACATCTTCTCTCAGCTATTGCTTCGGACTGAACAGGAGCTGAACCGGGACTGGGACCCGGACTTGAATCAGAGTCTTGACTGGAGCGGGAACTCTGGACAGGAGCTGAACCGGGACCGGGACCCGGACTGGTATCAGAGGCTTGACTGGCACAGGAACTCGAGGTGCCCTCTGCCTCCTGGCAGGGATGGAACTTTAACTGAGGCTTGGCAGAAAACACCCTTTGGACAGGGATCGGAGGCTCGATCTGAAGCGCCACTCGAACTGGCCTTCGGAGCGTGATTGGAGGTGCCCTCTGGACTGGAAGCGGAGGTGCCACCTGAACCACCCTGTGGACTGGCACCGGAGGCTTGATTAGAAGCCCCCCTCGCACTGGACTCAGTGGCTGGACTGGACGGGTCACTTGGACAAGAACTGGAGACTTGACCCGGAGTGCCACTTGCATAGGAATCTGAGGCTCCGTCAGAAGCATCCCTCGGACTGGACTCAGGGGTTTCAAAGGGCTTGCCACTTGAAGGAGGACAGGAGGCTCGGTCAGCTGTGCCACTCGAACAGGAATCGGAGGTTCAATTTGCAGCGTCCCTCGGACTGGACTCAGAGGCTTGACTGGGAGCGCTACCTGAACTGGAATCGGAGGCTCAGTATGAAGCACCCCCTGGACTGGATTCAGGGACCTAGGTGTCGGCCCTTCTTGGACTGGAATCAGAGGCTTGGTACGCCGTCTCACTTGGCCGGACCTCATGGACCTGCATAGAACCGTCCCTCGGGCTGAACTCAGAAGCTTAGCTGGCGGCTTCACTCGAACAGGATTCGAAGGCTCTGCTTGAAACCCTCCTCGGACTGGACTCAGCGCTGGTGGACTGTAATCCTGAATAGGAACTAACCCGCTATGGTACCGCAGGCTGCTCTGCTGAGGGGGCCTGAGCGGAGGAATTCCCCGGCGTCTTCTTTCGGCCTCAGCCTCCGGAGTATCCCGCAGAGCTGGCTCCTCCAGAAGTCTGAGGCGGTAATCCCAGAGCGAGATAGCAGGATTCATGTCAGAAACTGGGCTATGGCGGACCAGACGCCACCAGAGACGCTTTCTTTCAGCTGCTGCTTCAGGAGTATCCTTCAGGGCAGGATCAGACAAAAGTATTTCCCGGTAATCATGGAGCGTCGAAACAGGGTTCAGAGAAAAAATTGGGTTGTAGAAATCCACACCATAATCAGGAACAGCACTGGTGCTGGACCCTGGATTGTCCATAGGGAACGAAGCTGTGGACAGGTAGCCAACCTGGACGGCTGATCTTGCCGGACTCATGGCCTTTGCATTCTGTCGCGTGCCCGCCCATGCGGGACGCGCTCTCGAGGTCCTTTGCATACCTTCAGGCTTCTTCCCCGGGAGCGCGGGGTTTGTGAGTCCTTTAAGGCAAAATCACCCTCCAGGTAGAGAGGAGACAAAACTGGACCGGAACTCCGGACTGGAGTTCTACACCGGAACACTCGGAACTGGAACGCACCGGACAGGTGCGCACTGGAGTGGGGCCCGCTGGACTGGACACACTGGAGTGGCCCCACTGGACAGGAACATACAGGAGTGAAACCCGCTGGACTGGAACACACTGGAACGGAACTGGAACATCCTGGACCTAGGCTTCACCTACACTTGACTGCCTCCCCCTCGGGTTGAGCCCTCAGGTTCTGGCAGCCGGTAGGACTTACAGGAACAACAGGAAGGAAGGTCCAGGGGTGCCCCCTGGCACCTAGGCGAAGGCAAGGCAGAGAAAGTCCGTGTTCCGGCAGCAGGCAGATTCCAAGCAATGGTCAGGACAAGGAACAAGACTACGGCTGGAGCCTCAGTATCAAGGAGAACTGGCAACAGGTAGAACAAGGGCAGAAGCTCCAGAAGCAAAAGAAACACACACGGAAACCCAGCAGGCTAAACACAAGAAGACATAGTCAACTGTACAAGCTAGTAGGAAAGCTATACCCAGGCAACCAGACATACACAGGAACATACACAGAGCAAAAACTCAGGAGACTTAGAAAAGCTATACACCAGCTAACAATAAAGCTGTGCCCAAGCTAACAAGTCAAACACTGGAAACAGACACAGAGCAAACTCAGAAGACTTCGTAAAGCTACACACCAGCTAACAACAAAGCTGTGCCCAAGCTAACAAGTCATACACTGGAGACATACACAGAGCAAACTCAGAAGACTTAGTAAAGCTATACACCAGCTAACAACAAAGCTGTGCCCAAGCTAACAAGTCATACACAGGAAACAAACACAGAGAACTAGCAGAGCTAGACACAGAGGGGTAGGAAACCCAAAGAGCAATAAACACAGAAGGGCAGAAACCCTGCAGAGCTATAAACACAAAAGGGCTGGAAACCCACAAGCGATAAACACAGAAGGGCTGAAAACCCACAGAAGGGTAGGAGACCCACAGAGCAAATAACACAGAAGAGCTGGAAGCCCACAGAACAATAGACAAGGAAAGCAAACGGTGCTAACAGCACACTAACCTCGGGACCTAAGGCACTGCAGAGGAAATGGCAATGCAAAGGCCAGGACTGTAGTCTTCAGGTGACTAATAAAGCCCATCAACACCAGAGCCACAGGTGCAGCAATCACCTTGCAACCAAACAGAGGCTTGACACTCAGAGCAGGCATCCCATAGAAAGTAACAGCGGGAGCCATCTTGGATACTGGCAGAGACGAAGAGGCGGCAGCCATCTTGGAAGAGGCAAAGCCCACACAGGTGAGATTCAGTAGGGCAATCAGCACACAGAGCCAGAGAGAAACTAAGACAGAGACAGACACAGGAACAAGCAGAAGCCAGCACAGCCACTGACTCCCTGAAACAGGGTAAGTATGAGGGTAGTCACGGCCATAGTCGTGACACGTACTTTACCCTATAGCACACATAAATTTGCATGCTATTATCTCTGATCATAAGGGTGGTAAAGCCCTGTGCTGTTCCAGCGCTATTTTTAGAGTGCTGTTTGGAATAGTGCGGGGCTTTCGATCATCTGCCCATTAGATTGGAATAGCGCATGCATTGTATTGAATTTTAATTCCGTCACGCCCTGAAGCAGCCACATGGTGAAACTAGTTGTTTGGATCTTTACCTGTTGAACACACTGCATAAAAGATAAGTTACGTTTTTGGATTTGGGTTACCAGCAATTTGTTGCATTGCATAGAGTCTGAACAGTTTTCTGGAGTTTTTTTTTTGTGCCAGTGAGGCTACCTACCCGTTAAATCTTATCTTATATATAAGAAAGTGGGGTTCTGAGCCTTTTTCCTCCAGTTTACAATTTTTCTTTCTGACTCTATGCTTGAGTTCCTATAAAATCAACGATATAATTTGTGCCGTGGTCACAGGAAAGTGTGCTTTTTAGAACATTATTTGTTCTTTTCTGTTTTCTGTTTTATTGGTTACTTCGAATCTTCCACTGAACATTAAAATACAGTGCAATCCGCTTAAGTGCAAGGGTCTGGGACCAAAGAAATACATGCAGTTAACCGGAGCATGCACTTAACCGTTGTGACCCAAAGAAGCTTGACATCTGATAAACATATGTACAGTACTGTTTATTATACATACAGTATACAGTCTCCGTTAACTGACATTAGGCTTACTTGAAGTAATCAGTCATAGTCCTCTGTACACTCTTGTGTCTGTGAGTTCCATAGACTACGTCTGGCAGACAGTAAAAACTGTCATAGCACTGACATACAGTGGCCTCCAGATAGGCCCGCATGGTGTTGAGACTCTCCAGCACTCTTGCAAAAGTGACAGGAGGTTGTTGAATTTTGTCAGCATGTGCCTCGCTGCTCATTTTATCATCTGTTTCATCATCAGCCGTTGCCTGCATGTAGGCGCATATCTGGACATCAGTGTTGTCATCAGCTGTTTGTAGATCGTAATCAACAGCTACGTAGTGATGAAACTCCTCTTCAGTAACACCAGCTGGGATGTCAATAGCCTGTTCATCTGACGCGTTTGCAACAGCTGCATCTGTTTCGTCCCTCTCCACATCCCTAACAAAGCTTGCCCGCTTGTAGCAGTTCAGAATGGTTGCCTTTGTAACATGATTCCAGGCTACTTTCTGCATATGTAGGGAATCCAACAGTGATAGATTATGAGCCAGTTCAACAGCACATTTATCCTTGCCAGTCTGGTCATTCATAACGCTCATCAGACGACGTAGCACAAGAGCCTGATAATGTTGTTTGAAATTGGCTATTATGCCCTGATCCATAGGTTAGATCAAAGAGGTAGTGTTTGGTGACAGGAAGACCACCTTGATGTTAGACAGCCTGACATCATCCCTGTGTGCAGCACAATTATCACAAAGCAACAAAATCTGATGCTTTTGTGCCTGCATTCTAGTGTCTAACTTCTTTAGCCATTGCTTCCAAATTTCCCCAGTCATCCATGAATTTGCGTTAGCCTCGTCTGACACAGGAAGTCGCTTAACATTCTTGAAGCAAGGGGGCTGTTTGCTGTTTCCAATGACGAGTGGTTCCAACTTCTCACTCCCATCCATATTGCAGCAAAGGAGGATCATCAGTCGGTCCTTCGAAGTTTTACTTCCTGTAGTTTCGGCTTGTTTGAATGCAAGTGTTCCATCAGGAATCACTCGCCAGTAGAGACCGTTTTCATCAGCATTGAAAATGTCACGAGGTGCAAACTCGTTCAAGATGGTAGGAAGAACTGAAACAACCCAATTTTCAGCACCAAAGTCATCAGCATCTTGTTTTTCACCATGCTGTATCTTGAATTTTCTGTTTTGTTATTTGTTACATTTGTATCACACGTTTTCCCACCTATTTGCAGGCTCAATGTGGCTTATATAATACCGTAGAGGCATTCGCCATCTCCGGCACAGAAACAAATACATAGAGTTAATGTGATCGAAGAAGGTTCATGTGTTATAGACACATTGGGATTCATAGAGAGGAAGAGTTATGCAGTGTCTGTATCAGGCCTTGGTTTCATTATGTTGCAGGTTTAGGCATTTAGGTTTGGTCGATGGGGTATGCCTTTTTGAACAAGTTGTTTTTTAGTGACTTACGGAAGTTTAGGTGGTCGTATGTTGTTTTCAGAGCTTTTGGTAGTGCATTCCACAGTTGTGTGCTGATGTAGGAGAAGCTGGATGCAAAAGTTAATTTGTATTTGAGTCCTTTGTAGCTTGGGTAGTGGAGATTTACGTATGTTTGTGCTGATCTGATTGTGTTTCTTATAGGTAGGTCTATGAGGTCTGTCATGTAGCCCGGGGCTTCACCGTAGATAATTTTATGGACCAGGGTACAGATTTTGAAAGTGATACGTTCTTTGATTGGTAGCCAGTGTAGTTTTTCTCAGAGGTTTGGCGCTTTTGAAACGCGTTTTCTCAAATATCAGCCTGGATGCTGTGTTTTGAGCAGTTTGGAGTTTCTTTATGAGTTGTTCTTTGCATCCCACATATATTCCATTGCAGTAGTCTGCATGGCTTAGTACCATTGATTGTATCAGATTGCGGAATGTTTCCCTCAGGAAGAATGGTTTCACACGTTTGAGTTTCCACAGTTCTTTGTTGTAGAGTTAACTTGGCCCTCAAGTGTAAGGTTACAGTCAATAGTAACGCCAAGGATTTTCAGGCTGTCTGAGATAGGGAGGGTGTAGTGTTCTTATTGTGTTGGGATGAGAGGATGAGACAGTGTGTTTTATCTGTATTGAGTTTTAGTTGAAATGCATTTGCCCATGAGTCCATGATGTTTAGGCTGAGCTTGATTTCAAAGGAGATTCCTGTCAGGTCATGTTTGTAAGGTATGTACATTATATTGTGATGTCATCTGCATAGATGAATGGGTTGAGGCCTTGGATGGCTAAGGACTTGGCTAGTGGTGTCATCATTAGATTGAAGAGGGTCGGTGATAGTGGTGATCCTTGAGGTACTCTGCATTCGGCTTTCCATGGTGGTGATATGTTTGAGTTTGATTTCACTTGGTATGTTTTAGTGGTTAGGAAACCCTTGATCAAACTAAGCATGTTTCCACCAATACTGAAGTAATCTAGGAGTATTAGTAGTATATTATGGTTTACCATGTCGAATGCACTAGACATGTCGAATTGAAGGAGAAGGATGCTTTTGCCTGTTGCTACTTCCTGCTTGAACTTGGCCAGGAGAGTTACGAGTACTGTTTTGGTGCTATGGAGGGGGCGAAATCCTGACTGTGATTCATGTAGGATTGAGAATTTGTTTATGTAATCATTGAGTTGATTGGTTACCATGCTTTCCATCAGTTTGACTGTCAGTGGGATAGATGCTACTGGTCGGTAAATGGTGAGATCACTTGTCTTTTTCTTGGTGTCTTTTGGGATCGGGGTGAGTAGGATGCTGCCGTTTTCCTTGGGGAAGAGACCTTGTTGAAGCAAGTAGTTTAGGTGGAATGTGAGGTCTGCTATGAAGCGGTCGGGGGCGGATTTTATTAGATAGCTGAGGCACGTATCCAGTTTGCAGTGGGTGTTGGAGAACTTATAGATTGCATGGGTTACTGTTTTGGTGGTGAGGAGGGTGAAGTTTGACCAGATTCTGTCCGCTGGGTATTCTCCAGGGGTTGGGTCCAGGCCGTTAATGAAGTTTTCGATATCAGTGTTGGCAAGAGGAAGTGTCTTGCAGAGATTTACAATTTTTTTGTTGAAATATTTAGCAAGTTTGTCTGCAGATGGGATGTCTGTGCTGGTTGAGGTGACCACAGTGGTGTCTAGTAGTTTGTTTACGAGTTGACGAGTTGTTCCTCTCCTTCCATCTTTCCAACCATCCAACAGTGGCTTTGAATTCAGTTAGTCCAAGACTTTCAGCTAGCTGATTAGCTTTCTCCATAATGTCATGCACCCCTGAAATTCCGGATGAAATTTAAGTGCCCCAGGACAGATGTCAGTAGTCAGGCCAGTCCCTGAGTTGCACTTCAGAATCCCGGGGGTGCTGCAGAAAAAAACTAACCTCGTCTTCCACTCTCAGAGAGCGGAAGAGGAAAAAATAAACTAATTTTGGATTTCTTTCCCAATTTGTTCTGGTTGAGAAAACACACACTTCAAGATTTCTTTAAAAAAAATGTTAACTATTTTATTAAAACAATTTTGCTTTTTCTATATAATGTATGCAAGAAAACATTTCATTTTTCATATAACAAAAACCAAAACTTCATAAGAGTAAACTCAATTAATAATTCTTGTTCTGTTTCTGTTACAGGTACTTCTCCCTCAACAAGAGAATCTATCAGATAAGTATTTCCAAATTTTACTTAGGCTAACATATAACATCTATTTTTACTTCCTTATTCATCAATCACAAAGCATTGATACTTTGTGTCTAATTTTCTATTTCAGGTTTTTCACCCAGCACCATACCGGATCTCTAAGGTAAGTTTATATATATTTTTTCTTTATCAATATCCTTGTTATCTTTTCTTTATTTAGGATTTCCTAAATGTCCCACACAGTCACTTAGCTTCAGAACCTTCTCTCGCTGAAATGCGATGCAGCCTTTCTTGCGGTGGGGCCCGTGATAGTTTTGATGAACCACAGATCTTCTCTCCGGAACTCTTCCACCTACACCTAATCTTAAGAAACTCAAAAGTAGGCAAAACCCTTTCTCCCTGACTGGCTGAAACAGTTTCTACTCTGGGGAAGATTTTTAATAAAGACTTTGGCCCAAGTAAACTACTAAAATAAAAAAAACAAAAATTCCCTTAGCTATTAAACCTACCTCTAATTAAACTTTTATTTACTCTACAATTAAAGAGTGTTAGACAGTATTTCACCTTCAACAGCACTCACACCACACCTCAGATATTCCCCAGTCACAACATTCCATCACTCTATTTCCTCTTCTTTCCCTTCCCAAATCACCCTTGACTAACTAACAGTAAATAGTTTTTTTTTTTCTTTAAAATAAATTTTCACACACGGCCCCTTATTCAAACACCTGTTTACCTATACACTCCCACCAATGAACACTCCCCAACACCTTCCCTTATACCCAAATTCCTAACCCCTATATGAATTTATGTAATTTCCCCCCCAACACTATTCTTACAATATTACTACACTCCTATATTAATGCTCCCCCTAACTCTTTGTTTATTTTTTACTTTAATTAATTTCTTTTTTCATTCAAATCACCTCTTTTGCTCTGACCACACACAACACTTCCTTCCACCTTGACCGTCCAAACCACTCTGCCAACCGCCAGAGTCACCGTTACCTAGGAGACCAGCTCTGAGCTTGGGGTTCTAAACCCTACCAACCAATCCCAAGTCCTGCTCAACATTCCAAGCTCCTCTGCTGACAAGCGGAATGTTGAGCAGCACTGCTGAATCTCCATTTTAATTGAAAAATTCCCATAGGAATCAATAGGAAATTCTTCAATTAACCCTAAAACCCCTTAAACTTTTAAGAAATTTCCCCAAATTTCCCATGCTAATTAAACTTTCCGTCCTCATTCAAACCATCTTTTTAAAATTTAAAAATCTCAAAATTTAACCCCCGCCTTACCACACCCTAACAAAAATCCCTGTAAAAATTCCCAAAAAATTTAAAATCCCTCTCAAAAATTCCAATACCTCCCCCCGGACACACTACGTCGAATTCAGCCCCCTAACTCTTAATTAACCCCTTCAAAACCACCTCCCACCAAAACACCCCCTCAAAATGTTAAAATCACAAAACTGACCCCCCAGAAAAATCCACAAAAAATTCCTGATCCCAAATATGAAAACCCCATCAAAATCTGATAAACCCCTGATTTTTTAAAAATAAAAAACCCCATTTCTACAATTTAAAAATAAACAACTTACAATTTTGGGTCACCAGACCCCTTACCTCAAAGTAGAATTTTCCCACACTCGAAGACCCCCATCCGTTCCTGTCTCGACGCCTTCCACACGAAATCGGAGTTAAAAATAAAAAACTACCGAAGCCGGCCCAAAATTTAGGCCCCGGCTTCGGCCTAGCCGCGAAAATGCGCGTCCGCGATTCGTGCATGAGGCGCGCCGCCTCATGCACACTCGCGCCGACGTCTCGCGGATCGCCAGCCATTTTCTAAAAAAAAAAATGCTGGCCCCGCAGTGCTGCCTCATGCACCGCTTCTCTCCAGCCCCGAACATTGGCCCGCTGACCCTCCCGGACTTTCACGCGTCCCGACACCCGGCCCCAAAACAACGGCGCCACTCTTCACTCCCGGGACCCGTTCCAATCAGCCCCGGGAGCAACAGCGATGCCTCTCCTCCTTCTCTCCCGAGAATGGGACAACGGAAGTCCCCAAAAACTCTCGGGGAGCGCCACTCCTCCACCGCAGCGCTCCCAAAAATCGCTGCTGCCTCCTGCAGCACCTCTCTTCTCTGCCTCTCCCTACTGACTTCCCGGACCCAGGTAAGAATTTATAATTTATTTATTTATTTATTTTTTTCTCTCTTAACCCCTGGTTACAATAAGCAATGGACCACTGACAGGAAACTGTCTGCTCCTGACTTGAGAAAACCACTGAAGAAGAGCATCTTCTACCTCCTCAGCTTTTCCCGCCCGTTTTCGTTTCTGGTGTGGATTTGTATTGTTTTGCCAGTCTTCCAGAAGCTGGTCTTTCTGCTACAAAATACGTTAAATTTGACTGGGATTGACACCATATTCTTTAGCAATAGATACTTGACTTTGTTTGTTTTCTAATTTTTTACGAACATCTGTTCGTTCAGCCAGTGTTAAAGTCTTACAGTTGCGCGACAGCGACTCCAGTGTACACTCTAACAACATTTTTTCGCTTCTTCTGTCTGTGGCAGTTAACCAATGAGATTTCAAATTTACCGCCCCTTTGTCACGCGCCAATCGGCTTCTATATTCCGCGCGTGCGCTTATGCGGAGTCTTTCCTGCCGAGGAGTGGTCTTAAACCATGCATATAAGTGAATCTTGCACTTATTGGTGGTGCGCTAAACCGAAGTTTGTCCCCATAGAAATTGATGGCGCCAAAAACGGGACCGAAGTACAGCATGCAGTTAAACAGAGCATGCGCTTATCTGACGTGCACTTAAATGGAGTCACTGTACTTCTAAAAAGAAAAGTTTTCAATTATTATTAATTTAGATTTTGCTCACACCTTTTTCAGTAGTAGCTCAAGGTGAGTTACATTCAGATACACTGGATATTTCTGTGTGCCAGGAGAGCTCACAATTTAAGTTTGTACCTGAGGCAATTGAGGGTTAAGTGACTTGCCCAAGATCACAAAGAGCAGCAGTGGGATTTGAATTGGCCACCTCTGGATTGCAAGACTGGAGCTCTAACCACTAGGCCACTGCTTCACTCCAATTGTCTCCTAAATTGTATAAGTTGTCTGTTCACATAAATTTAAAGGAAGAAAGTTCCAGAATTCTAGGCCAATACTGATTATAGATCTTCTATTCAAACAGTTAAACCTAAAACTTACAATGGGGGGGGGGGGGGGGGGGGGGGGGGGTTAAAGACAATTGTTATTGGTCTTCAGATCTGAGGCTTCATATTGTAAAATACCAGGTTGCTCAGGTCTCCATATAATTCAGAGCAAGACCATGTAGAATTTTGAACAAACATTCCAACTAACAGCTTAAAATCTAATCTTGCTTTAATAGAGAGCCTTTAATAGAGAGCCACTGATGTTTTTTTATTTAATGAGTGGCACTATTGCCCTTTAGTCCCTCCAAAGTAATCTTTGCCATCACATTCTGTAAAATTTGTAACCTAGAAAGTTGATAATCTGGTATAATCCCATTATAATAGTCAAGTGAAGCCAAATTTATCAGCTGCACTACCAACCACCACCAGAGCTGAGGGGGCATTCCAGGGTGTGGTGGTGGTGGTGGGGGGGGGGGGGGGGGTAAGAGGGGATATGGAAGTGCTTTTGGGGGGGGGGGGAGAAGGGATTGGATGTACTCCAGGTGGAGGGGAGATTAGAAGTGCTTTGGGGGATGGGAGGGGGATCATGTGCATGGGGGGAGGCAGGAAGGCACTTGGAACATGGTGCTCAAGTAAGGGAGAACAAAATATGTGGATGCTGGTCCTGGCCCATATTCAACCAGAACCCATATAAGTATCTTATCTGGGTCCTGGCTGAATATCAGAAGGGACCCACATAAATTCCAGCAGCCAGCAGCAGTCCATTCAGGCCTGGATATTCAATGCGGTGTCCACATATGGCCTGGAATTGAATATCCAGGGCTAATTTAGCTGGCAATGGCCAGCTATGTCTAACTCAAGACTACCTCTACATCATGAAGCAGGTAAAAGCATGGCTCTTCTCCCAGGCCTTTAATACATAGAGTGACTGACTATTCACTCATTCTGTACCTGGACTAGCTTGGTACACACCCTGTACCTTAAACCAGTTCCTCATTTCTTGTTTAACTGGACAAAGAACTTGTCTTGAGTTTGGCCACCCATTTATTTATCCCAATTGACTCTATATTACCCATCCTGTCCCCATCTATATATCTGCACTTGGATCCTTGACTACATATTAAACTGTATTGTAGATAAAGCATTAGCATCATATCTGTGTTATTTGAATGTTCTAATGTGTGCTTATTAGGTATTTCATTGGTGTTATGCTGACATTGTATTATATCTTTATTATTTGAATGTTCTTCCATTCTATTATAGCATTGTTTGTATTGCACTAACATTTATCATATTCCTGTTTTATGATTGTTCTGTAGTGCTGTTCAATGTGTATATTTCCAATACTGTTTCATGGTAGTCCTATTACTAGGTTTCAATTTGCTGTTTCCAAATTTACTTCATTTACCCTTCCTGTTTACAAAGCCTCGCTAGCGGCTGCCATGCGACATTGCCGACATTGCGCAGTACCACACCGCTGTCAGGCTTTCAAGGCAGAAACTAGGTTCATGAGCCCTTGGGCCACTGCCGTGGAGCAGCAGTGGCAGGCAAAACCACCCCACACCAGAGACAAGGCAGAACTCTGACAGAAACAGCTAGACTTCACCTGCGCTTGACCGCCCTTCCCCCAGGAGTTGAACCCCTGGGTGCAGGCGGCTGGCAGGACTTACCGGACAGGGCAGGCACTGGATACCAACTAGGCTGAACAGGGACTGAGGGTCAGAGGGGAAAGGAATATACATGGGCAGCAAGGCAGGAAACTGGGCTAGGACTCACAGACAGACAATACTACACAAAGCAAGAAATGGACAAGCTAAAGGACAGAAACTGAAAGCTCCCACACAGCCACTGAAACAGGGTACAAATACTGACAGACAAGAGACAGGACTGAAAGCTGCAGAGCAGCCACTAAAACAGGGTACAAATACTGACAGACAAGAGACAGGACTGAAAGCTGCAGAGCAGCCACTAAGCAAGAGACACAAACAAACAGAAACTAGACAAGGAATACAGACCAGAAACAAGACTAGGGAAGTAAGCAAATAAACCTAAGCTAAACTACACACAGATAACTAGAAACAGGCAAGGAACTAAACAAGAAACCAGACTAGGCAGAAGTGCAACAAAGCACCAACAAACCAGGGACCTTAGATGATGCAAAGGCAAACTCAGAAGGTTCCAGGTGGTAATAAACCCATCAGCAGCTGAAACTCAGCTGCAGGATTCATGAGGCAGCTACGGGTGAGGCTAGCTGCCAAACTTCAAACCAAGTCTGGAGGGCTGGAATATCTGGACCGGACCGGATCAGAAAGAAAGTCTGGAAAGTCTATGCCAGCCACCGGTTCTGGCCACCAGAGGGCAAGAGGAACATAAACCAAGACACAGGCAGAAAGCATACTGAAGCACAGAGAGGCTTAACACACACAGGTGCAGTAAAGTGAAGTAATCAGAGCCATGCTGGAAGCAGCCAGCACACAGAGATAGAGCAGTGGCGTAGCTACGTGGGGCCTGGGGGCCTGGGCCCCCGTAGATTTGGCCGTGGCCCCCTGCCGCAACCCTCTTGAACCCCCCTCCCGTCACCAATCCTCCCCCGCCGCTGCCGCATGACATACCTTGTTTGCTGGCGGGGGTCCCCAAACCCCGCCAGCCGAAGAGTCTGCTTCAGCACCGGAGTTAGTAGACTCCAGCGCCTTCATTCAACGAAGTTCGTGTGAAGAAGATCAGCTGGTTTTGATGCCTTACATCCTGCATCGTGCATGTAGCCCCGTGCAGGACGTAAGGCATCAAAACCAGCTGATCTTCTTCACATGAACTTCGTTGAATGAAGGCGCAGGAGTCTACTAATTCCGGTGCTGAAGCAGACTCTTCGGCTGGCGGGGTTTGGGGACCCCCGCCAGCAAACAAGGTACCTTATGCGGCGGCGGGGCAGGCGGTGACGGCGAGGGAGGGTTGGTGGCGGGGTGGGGGGTTCAAGAGGGTCGTTGTCGTCATGGGGGGGGGTCCAAAACTGGTGGCAGTAGCAGGCGTGCAGGGGGAGGGGGATGTGGGGGGAGGCGGCTAAACAGTGTCCCCCACCTCGGGCTCTGGCCCCCCCTCCCGGTGAGGTCTGGCTATGCCCCTGAGATAGAGACAGAACTAACTCAGGAAGAATAGACAGAAGCCAGCTCAGAAGCTGACCACCGGAAATAAGGTGAGTCTGAGAGGGGTCACGACCACAATCGTGACAACCGCCTGCTGCTAGCGCGGATTTGTAAACAGGGGCCTTACTGAATTTACATTTATATTTGGTCATTTTACTACTGTTAGTTTTATGTTAAATTGTACCTGCTGTACACTGCCTTGCATGAATCTCTTGTGGTTAATAAATCCCCCAAAATAAAATAAATAAATAAAAGCTGACTGCTGCCAACTAAATATTGACTGGCTGTAAAGATTATCCTAATGATGGCATATAAATGTTAAATAGAACAGGGTATAGTAGTGATCCTTGTGGTACTCCACGGTACATTGTCCATCCTGTAGGCATCTTATTATTCCATTTTACTTGCATGGTTCAATATTTCAAGAAAGCTTCAAACCAATTTAATACTTTTCCCCATTACTCTTATTGCAGTCAGTTCCACCAATAAAATATCATGGGGGTAGATATTCAACCCGCGCACTCAGAGTTTTGCTGATCGCTGCCGGCATTATCCTCAGAAAATCAAAGCTGGATCATGTCTGAGCTCCTCATAAAGATAAGACTGCGTTTTATATGGTCCTATTTATGCGGTTATCTTAACTGATTAAGGGGTTCTTTCACCAAGCTGCAGTAAAAAGGACCCTGAGCTAGCGATGGGGGCTGTTTTTGCTGTGCGCTGAGGCCCTCTTTTACCGTAGCAGGTAAAAAATAGCCATGGCCATGTGGTAAGATTGCTCTTACCGTGTGACCCATTTGAGGGGGAGCACTTACTGCCAATGACTGTAAGGGCTCCCACGCTAACCTGGTGGTAACTGGATAGCATGTGGCGCTGCGCAATTACTGCTGGGTTAGTGCCGTTCTAAAAAATACAGGCCGATTTTCCCTAGCATGGGAAATGGTGCACCCTGGGGCTGGATCTACCGCTGGTGCTTGCGCTGGGCCAGCTGTAGCTCCAGATTAGTGTGCTGGAAGCTCGCATTGGGCTTACCACCGCTTTGTAAAAGGGCCCCTAAGTGCTGAATATCAGGCTAAGTGCTGACTGCCCCAAGAATGCCCACAAAATAGCCAGTTCTGGCTTAGATGCTAACTGATCCACAATAGTCCTATGTATCCAGCTGTAAACAATTCAATACAAAACTTCCAAACTGCTTCTCTTCAGACTTGAATTGTTTACAGCTGGATACATAGGACTATTGTGGATCATATGATTTGTATCCAAAAAACTTGTTGGAAAAAAGTAGCCGATTGTTGAGTATTATTAGATGCTAACTGGGCATTTTCTGCAGACCTGTCCAGTTTGGTGCCACTGAATATGCTCGTTAGTGCTAGGTAAGTGATTTAAATAGTCAGAAGCCATTTCTGGCTACTTAAGTCACTTTAAATATTTATCTCATGGCTGATAAGGTCGAATGATGCTGTTAAATTCAATTGCATAATAAAACCTTGTTGTCATCAAATTGGATTCCCAGATCTCTGTCTAATGCCGTAAGTAAGGTTTCTGTAATATACCGAGATCTAAAACCTGATTGAGCGTGATCCAACAAATAATAAGCTTCTGGATATTGTATCTCTTAGCAACTATAGTCTCAATCATGTTTGCTATGATTGACATCTGTACACAGCTTTCTGGGTCATTTTCTGCTGATTTCAATAAAGGAGTAATCAAGACCTTACCAAAGCCTTCTGAATACCGATCTGATGTATTTTAAGTATTTATTTATTTAAAACATTTCTAGGTCACCTATTCCTAGGTGATTTACAATGAAAGAATAAAAGAATAAATATTGTTACAAACTCCACCAGAAAATAATTGAAATAATTGATTACTCATCTCTGTCGACCAAGAAATTACCTTAAATGGAAGATTCTTATACATAATACCTGGACAATGATTTTAATTTACAGTTTTCTTTTGCAAACTTCCTTATCAGTTGTGTTATCTCCTTTCTCGTAACTGCTATAAATTCTGATCATATACAATCTGTCAATACCACCCTGAAGCTGAAAATCAGAGTTGATAATCTCAATCAGATCCTCAAGTGTGCCTAAAGCATACTCCTGTGAGCTAGCTGCTCTTTTAATTACCTTTTCTTCAAACAATGAGCAAAATCATTAGCTGTTAGTATTGGTTTGCTTGAACTTTTGGGGAAGCCAGCATAGCCATAACTAAAAGAAATAGTTCTTAAGAACTTTGTCCCTGTCTAAGAATTTTAGTCAATAAAATATTTTCTTCTGTGCTGATCTAATCACTTTTTTGTAGAAACTTAACTGTTTTTGTCACTCTTGTTTATATTCCTTTATACTGTCTGCCATTTTTGCTCTAATCTCTTTCTATTCGCTTGTTCATTTAGGTTCTTGCCCAGTGATGAATCTATATAACCCTTACAGGGCTTCTGTGGTGTTTTTGGTTCCCATTTCTTTAAATCTAAGTATAGTAAATCCAGTGTATTTTTTCTAACAAAAAAGGTGCCGGTACTCAAATTCCAGGCCACCCTTCAGGGGTAGAATGATCACTGAGAGACCCATCCCAGAATAACCAGGCCCCCTGCAACCAGTCACAGAATCTATGACCAGGCAGCATTGGTGTGTAAAGCTTGAGCTCTTCATTAAAACTTGGGGACCATGGGGTCAATTTTGTCAGACAATGGAAAAGGTGCCGGTACTCAGTACCCCCAAGTACCCCCTCAAAAAAGCCCTGAGTAAATCTAAATCTAAGTATAGTGGTCCAGATATTTCTGAAGGCTTGACGCATTGGAGTATATGGTCAGTAGCATTCAGACAGGAGATGATTAGCAGTCTACACGATATGCAAAATGTTTATTAAAGCTCATCTTTATTTTCACTGTATCATACAACATTGTCCCCTTAGCCAATTACAGTAACACCAAATCCTGGGGATCATTTCCCCAGTAGCCAATCATTGTAATATAGTCGAACTGAAAGAAGATTATCTCCCCTCTGGTTCTGTCCCCTAGTGTAAAATGAAATTGTTTGCAATAGACTTGCTGTAGAAAGCCAAGAGACTCAGAAATTTCTTACAATAACTTTCCACCATTCCAATTAAGAGAAATCAATGGAGAATGTTTTCTTCTCTACACGTCCTAAAATCATACAGCAGAAAGTTTTAGGGCATTATGTTTACAGCTGTAAACTGATGAGCCAGACACATCTAACAGAACTCGCTTCTCCAAACGCACCTTCCACTTGCTCATTTTTCTTGTGCAATCAGCAGAAAGATTATCACACAGCTGCAGTGCAAATCAGGTTTGTTCTGTTCTGGCTGAGCTTTAAATCTTTTTGTTTCCCAACATCTCTCTTTTGTGCCCACAAAGGCAAAGGAACACATATATTTACATCCTCGTTCACCAGCCTACCACCTGTTGTAGTCTCTTGTTTTATACTAAGCTGGTAATATGTCTATGGATTGCTAACCTGAGAGGATTTATCACTGGCATTAGAGCTAGGGCTGATGAGAGGATTTGCACTGGGGCTTCATTCCTTGTTCTGCTACTGTTTAGAAACCAGGGCTGGTTTAACAATTAGGCACTCATCTAGAGCAGTGTTTCCCAAATCAGTCCTGAAGTACCCCTTGCCTGTCAGGATTTCAGGGTATTCACAATGAATATGCATGAAATTGATTTGCATACACTGCCTCCATTGTATGCAAATCAATTTCATGCAAATTCATTGTGGATACCCTGAAATCCTGACAGGCAAGGGGTACTTCAGGACCGATTTGGGAAAAAAAGTCAAAAAGGCACTGGCACGCTCTTTTACTAGCGGGGGGGGGGGGGGGGGGGGTGGCAGGCAGTTTTCAAACAGGATTTGTGAGAGAAACTATTGGTTTTTGAATCTTTTTGACAATTTTAAGAATTTCAAGGTGTTTTTTTTTAAATCTTGACTTTCTATTGGGATGTTTTAGTTGATGATATTTGACTGATATGGAGTATTTGAAGTGATGGAATTCTGGAAGGGTTTTAATTTGATCTGGGTGTTTTTAGTGATTTAATTTTGATGCTTCAACTTTTATTTATTATACTATACTATTCTATACTATGCTATACATTGCTTCTATCCCAGAACCCCCTGAACAGTTCGATGCGGATTATATAAAAGAAATAATGTTCCACAACTGTCTAGGAAGATACATTTTATAACCTAACAAAAATAAATCAGTTGGCTCAAAAAAACTTCTCAAACAACCAAGTTTTGCCAAATGCCAAATACTTAGAATTAAAACAAATTTCCAAAGGTAACGAGTTCCACAGTGCGGCGACTTGATACTGGAAATAATTAAATATAGATATATATTTAAGACGTCTAATAGATGGAAAATATAACAACATCAAATTGCACATATCATATGAGGACTTAAAATGAGCTATACTAGCCCAGTCAACAAGATAAAAAGACGTTAACTCATTTAGCAGGGCCGGTCTTAGCAACTGCGGGGCCCTGTGCAGAGCAGTTCACTGGGCCCCCCCCCCCCAGTCCTACCAGCCCCGCCCCCACCCAGCCCCTTGTTGACAAGATATGTTTTAAACATTTCTTTTATTTCAAATAAAGACAAATCAAGCAAAACCTTTGGGTTTAAAAGCAAAACCATGTGCACTTAAGGACTAGATAAATAATTAAAACGAATCCCCTTAATATGTAATACTTGGTAGCAATAAAGAAACAGTGATTGAATATTCAGATAGCAAGCAGCCTGAACCAACAGATTTATTTTTCCACTGAACATAATTAACTTTGTATGAACTTGGCTGCTAATAGTGTGCTGAACTGGACAATGTTGGCACATTTTGCCACACCCGTTTACCAGCCATGGCGTATATGAACAGTAATCATTGAAAATATTACACCGGTACAGGAGAAGAAAAATAACTTTTTTTTTCATTATAAATAATTTCTGTAAGCTGTTACAGCTCTAGTATACCCAAAATGACACAAACCAAGTTAGCATACAGATTCTGCAAGCAGCACAATACCAGAAAAACAGAACATTGCTATACATTGCAAAATAAGACAGAAGATGTAAATTCTCAAATTGGACATATTCCAAACACTAAAATGAAAATAAAATGATTTTTTTTGTACCTTTGTTGTCTTGTGACTTTGTTTTTCTGATCATGCTGGTCCCAGTCTCTGATTCTGCTGCTCTCTATCTGCTCCCTGAACTCCACTTCCAGGGCTTCCTTTCCATTTATTTCTTTACTTTCCTCCTTTCTTCTTCATTTCTTGCCCTACATCCATAGGTAAAAGCTGGGTCCTCCGTGGACTTGACTGAAGGAGGTATAGAGTGGATCCAGCTTTTGCCTATTTTCTCCAGCCATGTGCAGTTTTTCTCCTCTTTTCCCTTTCCCTCATCTCAGTCAGTATGCATCTCCTTCCTCTCTCTCCTCCCCTCCATCCATGTTCATCTCACTTCATCTCATGTCCTCTTCCCTCCCCTCCATCCATATCCAGCATTTCAACTCTCCCCTCTCCTCCACCCATGTCCAGAATTTGTCCTCTCCCCTCTATCCATGTGTATCTCCTTCCTGTCTTCCCTCACTTCCATCCATGTCCAGCATTTCTCCTGCCCTCCCCTCCATCTATCCATAGAAACTCTCCTCTCTCCCCTGCCCTCCCTACCCATCCATGTCCAGCAATTCTCCTCTGCCCTCCCCTCCCAACTATGTCCAGTGATTCTCCTTTGCCCCCTGTCCTCCCTTCTCATCCACATCCAGTGATTTTCCTCTGTCCCCTGCCCTCTCCTCCCATCCATGTCCAGCATTTCTCCTCTCTCCCCTCCCCTCCATCCATGTGCATCTCCTTCCTGTCTTCCCCACCTCCATCCATGTCCAGCATTTCTCTTGCCCTCCCTTCCATCCATCCATGTCCAGCAACTCTCCTCTCTCCCCTGCCCTCCCCACCCATCCATGCCCAGAGATTCTCCTTTGCCCCCTGTCCTCCCCTCTCATCCACATCCAGTGATCCTCCTCTGTCCCCTGCCCTCCCATCCTATCCATGTCCAGCGATTCTCCTCTGCCCTCCCCTCCATGTCCAGTGACTCACCCGCCTCAGCCCCCAACTTAACTTACCCCCCTTTTCAGCCCCCGAGTTTCTGAAGTCCCAACCCCAGCCCCATCTGTGCCCTCAGTTTTCCTCAGCTGCTTTCCTTCCAGCCACCCTGCGTGTAAAACGTCACAGTGTCGGCAGTGAAAAAGGCTCGCCTCTAGCCTTTAAGCCTTCCCTTCTTTCTTAGCGTGCACTGTGCCGCCTTCGCGGAAATCGGAAACAGGAAATTGCATCAGTGCACGCTGAGAGAGAAGGGGAAGGCTTAAAGGCTAGAGGCGAGCCTGCTTTTTCGCTGCTGCTGTTGCCGCTGCGACTTTTTAAACGCAGGGCGGCTGGAAGGAAAGCAGCTGAGTGACAATATGGCAGGAGAGCGACAGGAAGCGCCGCGGGGCCCCTGGAGGCGTGAGGCCCTGTGCGACTGCTCCTGTTGCCCCTGCCTAAGACCGGCCCTGTCATTTAGGGACCTTTTACAAAGGCACATACGGCCCTACGCGCGTGCAGCATGCGTCAAATCAGCATTACCACCCGGCTAGCGCATGTGCCTGCCAGAAATCGAGTTTGGTGTGCGCTGATAACCCATGGTAGACAATAATTTTCTATTTTCTACCTTGGGGGGTGTTCCCCAGCAGCAATCGACATTTGGCGCGTGCTGGATGGTTACCATGCTGGTAACATGTGAGATCTTACCACTAAGTCAATGGGTGGCATTAAGGGCTCAGGCCTAAATAGACACATACATGTCCATTTCCCGACCCCCCCAAAACAACCCTTTTTGCCAGACGTGGTGGAGAAACATTCCAGCACGCATCCAATGCATGCGCCCACACTACCGCAGGTCACTTTTTAGTGCGCCTTTGTAAAAGGGCCCCTTAATATCTTATAAACAAAGGTACAGAGCTTTGTGTTCAATATATAACTGATAATCTATGGTAAAAAGATGCGGTAAAAGATAGCTGTAGTGCATCCTTATGTGGGTCATTACTGCACGCTAAGGCCATTTTTACTGCAGAGGTAAAATGGATGATTTTTCTATTTCCAGCATTAATGGCCACATGCTAATTTTCCCATTAGTGCGTTGACATTAGTGCCTGAGCCCCTACTGCCACCTAATTTGTAAGCAGTAAGGGCTCACATACTAATCATATGCTAATTGGTTAGTGCATGGCAACGTTGTAGTGCAGAACATGCTCACTCTCTGCTCCCAGACCCAACCCCAGCGCTAAAAATTAAATTTTATTTTTCAACATGTGGGTAGCACGTGCCGATTCCAAAAATACCTCGGGACACCTGAGAGCGCCAGAAATGTGGCGAGTAAGGTGGAAAGAGTTGGAGCTGTGTGATTTGAAAAGCTAGACACCCTGCCCTGAAGTAATCTAGATAGAATATCGACAAGGATTCAAGTATGTAATTGCATTATACTGTAAGTTGCATTCATGTATCTCATTGCATTATACTGTAAAATGTGTTTAACATGTATAAGTAGAATAATGCTATGGCTGTAATAAATCCATAATAAATCTCTATTTAGAAAATGGATGATGTAAAAAAAAAAAATCTTAAATGGCTGCATTTGTGTGGATGTGTGAGTGAAGCTTGGAAGACGACTCTGGCTCTGAAGAACTAAGGCTGGTGCCGGGCAAACTTTGTAGGTCTGTGTTTATTTAGATTGTAAGCTCTTTGAGCAGGGACTGTCTTTTTGTGTATGGTGTACAGTGCTGCGTATGCCTTGTAGCGCTATAGAAGAGATAAGTAGTAGTAGTCCACAATTCCACAATTCCAGGAATAACATGTATAGAATGTTTGTACGTTTGGGAAGCTTGCCAGGTGCCCTTGGCCTGGATTGGCCGCTGTCGTGGACAGGATGCTGGGCTCGATGGACCCTTGGTCTTTTCCCAGTGTGGCATTACTTATGTACTTATGTAGTAATAGTTCTGTATATGGTAATCTAGTTTAGGAAGAGCTGGAAAGGGCTTCAATGGCAACTTAAGTAGCCAGAACTGAAGACAGTGCTGGGAAGACTTTTATGTTCTGGGTCCCACAAGTGAGAATACGGATTTGGATAGGTTGGAGTGGGCTTTGATGGCAACACCAGTAGTTGCAGCACAAAAGAAAGTGGAAAAGAAACCAACTTCAAGAGATCAGTCCAAACTCAGGGTAAGATGCTCCAATAAACAATTTTATTTGGACCCAACGCGGTCCGTGTTTCGGCTTTTAAAAAAGCCTTCATCAGGGGTCGATCAGTGAGTACGCAGTTGTATACTGATTGACAGTGGAGCATATGAATTGATCTCTCTAAATGCAAAGAATACTGTCTTACACCAACAAATTCAAATTGAAAAAGTATACAACTGCGTACTTACTGATCGACCCCTGATGAAGGCTTTTTTAAAAGCCGTAACACGGACCGTGTAGGGTCCAAATAAAATTGCTTATTGGAGCATCTTACCCTGAGTTTGGACTGATCTCTTGAAGTTGGTTTCTTTTCCACTTTCTTTTGTGCTGTTGAATTTTGTGGATATTGTGAACCCTTTTTGCTTAACGCCAGTAGTTGCAACATAAGGACAGAGCTGTGAGGACTTCTACAGTCTATGTCCCAGAAATACAAAAGAAAGACCCTGATCAAGTATATAATCCAGCTTATTTTTGAAAGAGAAAGACACCCATATTTCGACCCAAATCGGGAGATGGGCGTCTTTCTCCCATGGGCGTCCAAATCGGTATAATCGAAAGCCGATTTTGGGCGTCTTCAACTGCAATCTGTCGCAGAAATGGCCAAAGTTGACGGGGGCATGTCGGAGGCGTGGTGAAGGCGGGACTGGGGTGTGTTTATCGGTCGAGGAGAGATGAGCATCCTCGGCCGATAATCGAAAAAAGAAAGGCGTTTTTAGTGCGTATTTGGGTCACTTTTTTGGACCCTTTTTTTCACGAACAAGTCCCAAAAAAGTGCCCTAAATGACCACATGACCACCGGAGGGAATCGGGGATGACCACCCCTGACTCCCCCAGTGGTCACTAACCCCCTCCCACCAAAAAAAAAACAACTTTAAAAGCTTTTTTTTTCCAGCCTGTATGCCAGCCTCAAATGTCATACCCAGCTTCATCACAGCAGTATGCAGGTCCCTGGAGCAGTTGTTAGTGGGTGCAGTGGACTTCAACCAGGTGGACCCAGGCCCATCCCCCCCTACCTTTTACACTTGTGGTGGTAAATGGGAGCGCTCCAAACCGCCCCCAAAACCCACTGTACCCACATCTAGGTGCCCCCCTTCAGCCATAAGTACTATGGTAATGGTGTAGAGTTGTGGGGAGTCGGTTTGGGGGGATTTGGGGGGCTCAGCACCAAGGGAAGGGAGCTATGGACTTGGGAGGTAGTTTGCTTTGTTTTTTTAATTGTTACAAGTGCCCCCTAGGGTGCCCGGTTGGTGTCCTGGCATGTCAGGGGGACCATTGCACTATGAATCCTGGCCCCTCCCACAACCCAATGCCTTGGATTTGGTCGTTTTTGAGCTGGACGCCTTTGATTTCCATTATCACTGAGAAACGAAACCGCCCAGCTCGGACCCGCACAAATCCGATGCATTTGGCTGGCACAAACCGTATTGTCGGAAAAAAGATGAACGCCCATTTTTTTTTGAAAATACGGTTTGTCCCGCCCCTTCACGTACCCGTTCTCGGAGATAGACGCCCATGGAGATGGGTGTTCGCGTTCGATTATGCCCCTCAATATCATGTACATTGTTGACTTAATCATAAATTGATAATGAGTGTGACTGTTGGGCAGACTGGATGGACCGTTCAGGTTTTTAACTGACGTCACGTACTACTATGTGGTAAGGCATTTTTAGTTGTGATAAGCACAAGCTAGTCTACATTTTTTGTAAACTGCCTAGAATATGAAGATAGGAGTTAGCCATTCCAGCAGTTTGTTTCCATTGCTTTTAACTAAATTAAATTCTTTATTTATCATAGAAGGTATATGTAGCTCTATGCATTTCCGATCCTGAAATTACATAATGTTGCGACCTGCTACAGATAATACTGACATTCACATGGCCCTCTGTGTATAAAGGTTGTCCACTCTTGAGATAGATGGTATATAAATAAATGAAGTGAGACAAGAGTTATCTGCAGGGGGGACAGTGCACAGTAACTTTCTGTGGGCTCATTGCAAGTGGTGTTCATGCCCATATCCACCCCCTGCCTCGCAAGCAGTTACTACTCGAATTGGTGAGCGGTAAGTGCCCTGGCTGTGTGATAACTGTTGCTGTGCACTACTTCATGTGGTAACTATTTACCATGCATTAGTAAATAGGCCCATCAAATTGCATTAGCAGACAGCTAAAACTGGCAATGAAAAAGCTGGATTTTGGTGATTGGGCTAACAAAAAAAATAAATAAACTGCTGTAATCTAGGATTGTGCCCCATCTTCTAGGGCCTTAGGTGGCAGTGGCACACAAAAGTATATTTCTATTGTTGGTAGATTGAAAATGTTTTATTACGTATTGTGTTGACATTGTAAGTAGTATACTATTCCATACTTTGTATTGTTATTTGAATATTTTTACTGCTGTAATTGACTATTGTCCATGTTTGATTTATTCTTGCTGTACACTGCCTTGAGTGAATTCCTTCACAAAGGCAGTAACTAAATCCTAATAAATAAATAAATTCCAAAGACCTGTTGAACATCACAGGACTCAGCTTGGAAATACTGAACTAGTTATGTATCAGATACAGCCTATAGAATCGCTGATGTGAGGTTGATATTGCTAATGGCAAGTGGGCACATACAGCATCATTTTCTTTCAGGCATTTCAACTGAAACACTTAGATTTTTGTCCTATTGCTGGGTGAAGATTCGGATTTGAAAACCTCTCTTTTTTTCTTTCTTTTTTTCCTTGAAGTAGACTCTTAAAAGACATTGACCTTCTTTGCAGTGCTCAGCCAAGCACAGATGTGTTGCATTTTTCGCAGAAGCTGATTAATGGTAAGGATACATTATCAGAGCTAATAGGAGTCAAATGAAGAAAACTAGTCAAGTGAAACTCAGTAAATTGGTTCCCCCACTTCCACAATCTCTCCTAATACCTAATGCTGGCCATTTTCATTCCTGCCCGATGCAGGCTGAATGCGAACGGATTAGAGAGTAAATAACTCCATATCTGCACTAGGAGAGCACTCAGCTGTTTCATAGGCCATTTATTAGCATGACAGAAATGTAAATGTGCTATGAAGAAGCAGTTTTTTCCCTTGAAACAGCACTTCTTCTGGGCCTAGAATAGGGATATGCTGAGGAGGTAAGCGTCTCGACTAAGGGAGTTTGTTGCTGCCTCTCTGCTGTAGTAGAGTTTTATTTGCTAAGGAGGCGACATTGCTTTTCAATGAAAGGATTATCTTGCATTTGATGGAAAGCTTTCTCAGTTGAAGTGAAGTACCTAATTTAGATTTACACTTTAAATCAGGGGTGAGATAGAGTAATCTAATCTAATCTAATCGTTTATATTCTGCATAACCAAATATCTAAGCACAAGGCAGATCACAAATCAAAAAAGAATGGGCTAGAGTTCCCAGAATTACATAGAAAATTAAAAAACCAACATCCTCAGATAGAAGATTAGCCCCTCAATTTATTTATTTTTGTTATATTTGTACCCTGTGCTTTCCCACTCATGGTAGGCTCAATGCAGTGGGCAATGGAAGTTTAAGTGACTTGCCCAGAGTCACAAGGAGCTGCCTGTTGGGAATTGAACTCAGTTCCTCAGGACCAAAGTCCACCACCCTAACCACTAGGCCACTCCTCCACTCAATAAGTAGTAATCAAACAAATATGTTTTCAAAGAGCGTCTAAATAAAGTGTAACAATCTATCTCAAACTCTTTGGTAGTTTATTCCAAAGCTCAGGTTCACAACCTATGATAGACCTTATCTAAGTTAAAGATTTTCAGCATGGAGTTTTCAGTCTCATTTCCTGAGAAGAGTAAGGGTATGGTGGGGTTTGAATTGATGGATCTGAACCCCATTTTGGTTTCAGAGGAACCTCTTCACAGTTGACAAATATGAAAAGGAGCTGAATTAGCACTAGTTGAAGCTTGTGCACTGTACAATCAGCAAAGCTTCAACCATATATAATGGGCAATGTTTCGCTTCACCAAGGTAGTCACCTAGGGCAGTGCTTCTCAACTCAGTCCTCGGGGCACACCCAACCAAATAGATTTTCAGGACATCCGCCATGAATATTGGTAAGAGAGATATGATTGCACTTCCTCATTCAAATACAAATCTGTCTCATACATATTCATAGTGTGGATGCCCTGAAAATCCAATTGGTTGGATATGCCCTTAGGACTGGCTTGAGAAGCACTGACCTAGAGTTCAGTTCAGTAAAGGGTGCTAAAAGTTTGGGCACTAAACTAGTAATCCATAATGGCACATTTGCACACTCTGTTACTGGATATTAATGTAAGTATCCAGTTATGAGGCAAACTTTGGGTGCAACCACTTATGCCATGTTGAGGTCTGGAATAGCCCAAAGATCTAGGCAGGCTGCAAGCAAGCAGAGTCAGGAACAGGCAGGTAGGAATGATGGAGCAGGGCATGGCAGGCACAGGCTGGCCGGAATGCTGGAGCAAGGCAGGGCAGGAACAGGCAGGAATGCTGGAACAAGACAGGGCAGCAGGCTGGCAGGAATGCTGGAACAAGGCAACACACACATCTGCAGGAAAGCAAGAAGCCTGTTGCTGAGGCACTGGTTGAGTGTAGGGCACTTCCTTAAATACCTAGGCAGGATGTTATGTCATCAGTTAGCGCCTTCTTGCAGGACTATAAAAAGGAAGTACAGAGTTCCAGGAAGTAGAAAAGATTCTTCAGGCACGGGAGGCTGCTGGACCCTAGAGGACTTCTGGAAACAGGTGAGGGGTGTGACAACTGCTCACCACCGCAGGCAGAATATTGACCCTCACATTTATATGTTGGGATCGGGGCTGGGAATGGAATCATCTGGGAGGTAATAAACAGCTTTTCACATTCCCTTTCACATTACTTTCTAAGAATAAGCCAGGTGGTCCAAGGTTGTGTTCAGAATCAACTTTTACTTAGGTTATTTTTCAGTATGTCAATTTATACAGTGACAGAGGAAGTATAAAAAACAGGAGGCAACTACTATTTACACCAATTATGTACAGATTTCTGAGATGCAGATCTTTATTTCAAACTCAGATAAAGTCCAACTCCTTCACCCTTGAGTACTCCTACTACTGAAGGTAGTAGGCCAGTTCTGATGCTTGATGGTTTTTGGGTTGTGGTTCTATAAGTCAAAGCAACTTATCTTGGATTGTGTCCCACTGGAAGGTGTTATGCTCCTCAGGGACTCTGTAGATGAAGATAGTACTGTTATTTCTTCAGCCTGTAGCCAGGTAGGCTGACCTTTCTGGAGAAGATACACAGTTAAACAAATCTTTCCTTTCTCCTTAGGAACTTAAGAGGTAGCTTAGAGTTCTTGTGCCCTTAGCACACCAATAGGGCAGTTGCTTTCATGGCTTCTGGTTCCTATATACTCCTGGATACCTCTGGGCTTAGTTGTACTGGCTTAGGTAGGACCATGATGGGACTGCAGGCTGTCACCTTCCTGTGAGTTGCCATTTCAAGTGTAGTTTTAAGAAAGTATTGATTTATAAGTTGTTTAATGAGGAAATACAATTATTGCAAAGGTGTATAATACGATTATTGTTGGTCTTAATTTAGATCTCTGTTCTCCTGAAGATGCCAGTATGGCGAAATATGCAGCATGTAGAGGACATGAACATTTTTAACCACGAAACACATGAGCACTAATATGGATATTAGCACAAACAGCAACAAAAGAAAAATATAAAAAAAAGATTCAAGATTGTCAGTGTTAACGCAGCCTGATCATTCACAGGGAATCCGAAGCATATGATCCATCATAATATGCAAAGCTAAGTATCATCTTTCTTTTTTTGATTTTTCAGCAATTACAGGAAGGGAGGGAGGCTAGTGCTGTGATGGTGGGTCTCAGTGATATGTCATAAGCTGTTTTATGGCTGTAGTACATACACTGCAATCTAAACTACATTTATATATTATTATACATCAATTTGCACTTATAAGACATTAATCTTATATGATGTTGATGTGAAGTCAGGTTTCTAACATATTTTTGATTAGGTAGGACAGCACCAGTCCCTAAAATCTCTAGCCTGAAGGGCTAAGGCTTAGGCTAGAAGGTTCTCCCTTCACAACTAGGGTCAAAAGGCAGGGAGGCTCAAGGAAAGCCAAAGGTAATGTTGCAATAGTGAGTCAAGGTTTTATAACTATGGGAGTTTTCCTCTTCAACTAGGACACTCCTGGCTTCTCCCTCTTTCTGGAAGGGTCTAGAATATCCAGCTGTTCAGGTATTTTTCTACTTGATTACCATTAAGGTTAGCCTAGAGGTAACATCCCATTGGATATTGTACTAGCACTGTAAAGCTAGGCATGTATCCCCATTGCTTTATTTTCAGCTGCCCTACACATATATGCTGCAAACTCAATATCACTTTTGGCTTCTGCCTCAAGACATGCCATGATGATGTTACATTATCAAAGCTTTTATGAAGTTGTAATGATTTTTCTATGGTTGAAGATTATAAGATAGTAAGCTAAAACTTCACATGAACTTTCATCCCCTAAGAATGTGGAAAACAGTGAATAGGATGAAATAGCATAACCTCAACTGAAAATCTCCTCTGAAAAATTCTTAACTGTTCTGAGGGAGTTCACGTTCAGACGTGGCTCCAACCTTGACTGGGTTTGATAAATAGATTTTTTTGTTTATGAACAAAGCACTAGGAGGTTAATATTCAGTGGTGTGATTGCTGTTTAAATAAGGAGTGGCCCTCTTACTTAGCCCTATGATTCCTAGTAGTAATAGCATATGATTGCAGCTAGGGATCAGAGGCACCATTTTGAACTCGGGCCGGCCATCTGCCAGTACTCAAGTGGATGATGCTGATGAACATTGCCCGTGAAGGCCTCAGCTCTAACTAGTTAGTACTGGGGTGTTCTGAGGTGGAGTCTGGGCAGAGTTGACAGCAGCGATATTTAACCTGCTATCTAGTTAGGTAAGTGGGTAAAGTTAGGACAGCAAAAAGTATGCCCCAAATTTGCTTAGTTTGCTAACCGAGTAGCAGGCTGAATAGTGACTTAAATATTTGACTAATCCTATTCTCAACTCCTCCTCCACCAAGAGCTTCCCTCCTGCACCCCCAGTCCACTGCTCCTCTCCTGAAGTCCCTACATTATCTTACTCTCCATCATGCTCCCCCATGAGTAGCCATCATCCCAAATCCCCTCATATGATCTCACTTTCCTCCCTAGCTCTCCCATAAGCAATCCCCATCTCAAACTTTCCACCACCCATAGGCCTCCCTAGGGCCAATCGTGTGGTCTCTGGTGGTCTAGTGTTTAGTTAAGGCATGAGTGATCCTCGCTCATTCATGCTCATGCCAGCTCTGGGTTCATAATTGCTGCTGTGACTGCAAACACAGATGATTTAGGGGGCAACCTCCCCTAATCCATTTAGTAAAGTGCTGCTTAACGGAAGCACTTTTCTGACACCTACAGTAGACATTCCAGATAGGACATAGCTGTTCATTCCCCTTCTGAAATGAGAAATGAATGTTCATTTTTAAGACCCACCCAGACCATGCCCCCTTGCCATTTGCATGTTGCATGTTCTTCACCCAACGCGTAATTAAACTCTGGAATTTGTTGCCGGAGAAAGTGGTGAAGGCGGTTAGCTTAGCAGAGTTTAAAAAGGGGTTGGACAGTTTCCTAAAGGACAAGTCCATAAACCGCTACTAAATGGACTTGGGAAAAATCCACAATTCCAGGAATAACATGTATAGAATGTTTGTACGTTTGGGAAGCTTGCCAGGTAACCTTGGCCTGGATTGGCCGCTGTCGTGGACAGGATGCTGGGCTCGATGGACCCTTGGTCTTTCCTAGTATGGCATTACTTATGTACTTATATCATGGCTTTGTAAAATTGGAACTTAAGATTCTTTTACGAGATGTGTTTAAGTGCCTGTCTAAAACGTGAATGGAGCTTCTAAAATAGGCAATTAAATGTGCTTCAATTACCTCTAGGTGCTAATTTGTTGGTATATTACTGCAGATAACAGTTTTACCGTTTTAGTGATGCCTCACTACTATTAAGGTTTTATATTTTTATCATGTACTGAGTCTGCCTTGGCTTCAGACTGAAAAGGCAGAATATTAATTTCTAAAAGAAGTGAATTTTCTGTGTGTAAATGGTAACTATAAACAAGTATCCATGGGTAGAAGTACCTGTGGCAATAGGAGCACAATTATTTTACGTACTTTGGATATAGGTGTTCCTGGGGGTGTTTGAGCAGAGCTGAGGTGAAATTGCAAGAAATATATGAACTATACCTGCATAGAGTGTACATACACAGTTATATCTCCCTTAGAGCAGAGTGCCAGAGCATTTCTACGCTACCGAGGCAAATTCTGGAAGTCTATTTGATAAAAGCACACACGTATGTTGCATTTTTAAAACAGGTGCAGTTTTGGACATTTTCGTAGGCACCCTGTTATAGAACTATCTTCCTTGGGATTGATGTTCGGCAGTCAGGAAAGACTGGGGATCTCTCCTGCCCCGAAGACTCCGCTAGACCACCAGGGTGGGCAACCTGCGGCTCAGGGTAGGAGAGACAAACAGTCAGATGACGGCAATAGCAGGGAGCGTGAGGGAGCACCGCAGGGCCCCTGGAAGCATGACCACCCCTGTTGCCCCACCTAAGACCGTCCCTGCAGGCATTGGCATTGAATTTCTGTGTTTGTGGAGCCGGCTATCACATAGCTGGTTAAGTGCGATATTCAACACTTAACTATGCATGGGTTACCGCATAAAGATAGGACTGACATTTGTGAGGTCCTATTTATGCAGCTAACCTAGCCAGTTAAGTTCTGAATATTGGCACTTAACCAGCCAAGTGCTGACTCCACCCCCCAGTTAAGAGCCACTGAAAATACCGGTTAGCCCCAAACAGGTGATTTAACTGGCGAGGAGCCGTTTCTGGGTGGTTAAATCGCCTTGAATATTGACCCTCTCACTTTAAAAATTGCTCTCAAAGGTATTTTAAAATGTTTTTAATAGAAATTTTGTGCTTGGCCCTACTTTTCCTATCTAGTGCTTAGATCATGTCTTTCTTTTTCTGTTGCCATGGCAGAGTGAGATGACTTTTAACAAATCTGCTCAGTACCTAATTCACCTGTGACTCCACTTGTCAATGTGTTTCATAGTAAATTACAACAAAAAGTGACCTAGATGAAAAAATCCATATTGATGTTCAGATTTCTTTTTCTTCAGCTATAGAAGGAACTGGGCAGAATTTGAAGTGCTCCTCCCTGGATGACAGTCACACTGGTCAGCAGGGGAAAAATCATGGTATTAATCAGAGGAGATAAAATCAATCAGTGACATAATATGAGGTTATCTGTGTATTATCTTGGCTTTAAAATGTATTTCTGTGAGAAGTCAGGGAGGGAAGGGTGTTTCTAAGGCTCCATCGGGCAATGGGTCAACTTGGAACGGAAACTGTAAATTAGTTCCAAAGGCAGTACCACTTGAACTGCAGGTGAATCTCTGTTAGTTCAAGGACTAGTGGCACTGTTATCTTTCTAATGCACATCGTATGATTATTATATATTTCTGTTCTGCTAACAAGAATTCAACTTGTAGTTCAGAGGTTCTTAACCCAGTCCTTGGGACATACCTAGCCAGTTTCAGGATACCCATAATGAATATGCATGAAATAAATGTGAATACAATGGAGGTAGGGCATGCAAATTTATCTCATGCATATTCATTGTGTATATCCTGAAAATCTGACTAGGGGGCCCTTTTACTAAGCTGTTTAGGCACCTACGTGCACCCAACGTGCGTCAATTTTGAGTTATCACCTGGCTGCCAGGTGGCCCTTGTGGTAATTTCATTTTTGACGTGCATCCGCTATGCACGCCGGAAAATAATTTTTATTTTCTGGTGCACGGCAAAAACTGAGCGGTAATCATCATTCTACGCACATAGATGATTACCACACAGTTACCATGTGAGACCTTACCGCTAAGTCAATTGCTGGCGGTAAAGTCTTAGACCCAAAATGGATGTGCAGCAATTTTCATTTTGCCATACGTCCATTTTTGGCAACAATTTAAAAAAGGTATTTTTTACAGGTGTGCTGAAAAATGATTCTGTGCTCACCCAAAACACGCGACTACACTACCGCAGGCCATTTTTCGGCGCGCCTTAGTAAAAGAGCCCCTAGCTGTGTCCTGAGGACTGGGTTGAGAACCCCTGTTCTAGTTAAATATCATAAACTCATTTTGGGTATATTTCTCCACTTTTACAAGCTCAAGAATGTTCCAGCACCCTATGCACTGTTATGTTCAAAGCCATGCACTTTTGTTTCCTGGTGAAATGTAGAAAACCTACAATTTACAGGGAACAAGAGTGATGTATACAATTAGAATAGGTGCAAGCTGTGGATGGAGTATAGAGTACATCATACAGTATACTATTCATATTGGTATAAAGATGCTGGCTGTAAGGAATGAGCAGTGGAGGGTGACTGAGCGATATAAACATAGCAACTGAATGGGTGGGTGACAGGGGAACTGAGCAGAGTACAAGACAACTTTATGCTTATGTTTATTAAAGCTTAATATACCGCTTACCTTCTGCAGAAACAACATGGCTTACAATTTATACTTAAAAAATAAAATAAAATTAACATAAAAGTTTATGTTCTTTTATAAAAGAACTCCATTTATATAGTAAAAAAGTCTAAAAACACTCATACCAAGGATCAGTCATTACCAGTATTCATATCATCTCTCGCAAATCTCTTGACCTGCAGAACAACTAGAATATCCTACTGCTATTTTCCAAATCAACACCAAAAGCCTGTTTAAAAAATAAGGTTTTGAGCAAACCCTTACATTTTTTACAATTTGCTCCTGTCCGAACATAATGTGGAAGCAAACTGGTTCTTCTGGTCCCTGGTTGGAGTTGGGAGGAAGTCATCGTTAAGGGTGACACTTACTGGTGGGATTTAGATCCCATAATACAGAGTTTCAGAATGATCCTTAGGGTATGGCTTCCAGCTGCAGGATCCTTGCTGCAATGGCCAGACTAGGAACAGTAGCAGGGAGTCTGTTAAAAGAGGAGAGAAATCCTCAAACAGTAGACGATGTAGACTAATGGCATCAGAATTGCATATTATTTCCTTTTCATTTATAGCCCACTTATCATTACATTTCTAGACAGGCTACATCTAACGCTTGCAATAAAATTCTACAAGTTAAACACATGGGGGTAATTCTGAAATGGTTGTCCAAAGTGAGCACACTAACTGTAAATGCTATAATGGCAATTAATGTGCATAATTGAAATTATAGAACGCCAGCATAAGCCCGCAGTTACGCTCCTTAATTTAGCTGCATGCACTTACGCTATTTCAGTGGCTGGTGTAAATGTTTGCTCCTAACTACTGTGTTAGGCTCACCCCTGACCTACCCATGCCCCTCCCACATCCACATCCCCTAGCAATTGCACCTTAAAGGAATTATTATACTCGGGTTATAGAATACCGACTAAAGCCCCAATGTTCAAAAAACTTGATTCTTGGTAGCCATTGAACTCACTATTCATCTAAACCACTCATGTTCCACTGATTCTCATAGCCCTAAGTAGAACACATCATTACACAGGGAAGCCAGGGTTCAAATCCCAATTCTTCCACTGCCAGTCGCTGTGACCTAGGGCAAGTCATTTCACTTTCCACAGCCTCAGGAACAACTTAGACTGTGAGGCCGTTTGGTCAGGGAAATAATTCATACATCTGAATATAGCTCACCTGGAGGTCAGGTCTGGAAATGTTGAGTAAGAAGTCTAATATCCAAATTCAAGAGGAAATAATGTTAAAGATAAACACCATCAGCACCATTTTAGGTAGAACACAGAAATCTGAATTGAGACATCCAGGTCAGGAAGTGTGCAATTCCTGTAGTACTATAGAACAAGATCTGCAGATGTAGATCCTTTAATATAAGACAAACTACACAAAACAAGCAGAAGTATCCCCCTAACAACAAACCAGAAAAATGTGAAAAAAAGAAGAAGGGGATAGACCATTCCCAAACAGTAGGCTATTCAAAAACCTCAATAGATATATTTAAAAGGCTCGATGCAGTCCTGCATTTCAGTGCTAACCGTGCCTGCCTCAGGAGTCAAACAAGATGTCTCAGCCACTGACGATAAATAAACAGATCGGCTAGAGAATCCAAAAGTACGGCATACCAATGTTGAGCAACAGGGTATTGCTAAGAGAACTCATTCCGAGCAAAAAGTGTATCTACTAGAGAATACATGCAGGAATGCATGTGTTATGTACTGGCTATGTGCAGTAGGAGCAATCATCAACACAGGCAACTTGGTAACAAACACATCTAAGTTTTAACACACATGTAAATTGGTATTTTAAAAACTAGATGTGTGTCGACACTTAGAAGAGTATGTCTGTCATTTTGGAAATTTACACATAAAATGCTTCCAATTAAGTACAGAGGCTGTGATAATTTGGCACTCTTGATTTTGGGGCAAAAACACTGGCAGATTAAAGGGGTGCCCTCCCTTAATCCCTCTTGTAGAGTGCTGCCCAAAATGAGCACTTTTACAAATCGTATACACTGTGTCCCCTTAAACATTTTGCAATAAGAACCTCGAACCTGCACCAAATTAATTAAAATTTTACATGAACAAGGGAGGAGATTCTATATATGGCACCTAAAAAATCTGTACTGAAATCAGTGCCGACTAAGCATATTCTATAATCAGCACCAAGATTTAGGCACCAATTATAGAATATGCTTAGTTGATATTTCAGCGCTGATATTTGTGCATTTCCATTGATGCCAACGAAAACCTGGTTTAAATCTCAGAGCGTAGATTTAGGTGCACTGGGCGTGTCAATTTTGGAACACCCACAAAACACTCATTTCCCCACCCATAACCATGCCCCTTTCTGCCTCCACATGTTAGAAGTTTGGCGCACATCATTACAGAATACACTTAGCAAGTTCTGCGCCTAAATTCTAATCAGTGCCAGTTAGTGCTCATTATTGCTTGTTAAGCACTGTTATCAGCGCCCATTAGCTTGTTAAGCCAATTAAGTTACACACAATGTTATAGAATCTGCACCAATTTTGCCACCTAAATATAAGTGCATTATATAGAATCTGGGGGAAAGTGACATTTATTTGCATCACCAATGCCAAATTACGTAGGAATCCCTAATCCTGTTTAAGAGATTTTTAATTTTTATAAACTGCTGTAACAAATTTGAGTTTCCGACATGACTTAATTACTTACTCACTGACGTCATCCGTGATGTCATTGAGTGTTGATTGTGCACGTAAAATTTTAATTAATTTGGTGCAAGTTTGTGGTTTTTATTGCAAAATGTTTAGGAGGCTCACTTTTTTCCAGACTTACTTGTACATACCCAGGAGCAGCTGATCTCTATATTCACAGATGTACATTCCCCTTCTGAAATGGGAAATACATGTGCATTTTTTGGTTCCCCCTACCCAGTCCTATCCAAACCACGTCCCCTTGCCATGTGCACATAGTTCGGACTGACACAAGTGAATCCTGGGTTTCCCACATTTGAAATTGGGTTTTCCACATTTATTTGGGGTATGGTATATGGTTTATTTTATTTTATATGCCATAACATAACAAGGTGGTTTATAAGAACATATGTTTAAATAGAAAAATAGAAACATGATGGCAGATAATGGCTAAATGGCTCATCCAGTCTGCTCATCCTCAGTAACCACTAGCTCTTCCTTTTCCTAAGGGATCCCACGTACCTGTCCCACGCTTTCTAAATTCTGACATAGTCATCGTCTCCATGACCTCATTTAAATGTTGATATTTATTCATATAAATCAAGAATAGGGTTTCTAAAATAAAGGTCTGTAAGTAGCAGACAGAAAGGTCAATGAGTGAAACTCATAGATTTTCAGAGGTCAATTATTAATCAGTGATGAATGTTTGTTTCTTCTAACTGATATCTGGGTATAGCGGCCAAGCTGACTCATAAATCCAATGGATTCAAAATTCAGCTGCTAGACGTATTTTTTTTGTGAGTCTCGTAGTGACTATCTGACTCCTCTTTTGGGGGAGTTGCATTGGTTTCCAATACAGATTAGAATCCATTTTAAGGTATTATGCCTAGTGTTTAAAATCTTGAAAGGTAACTGCCCTGAGGATTTGTCCCAATTATTGTTAATCTTAAGCTCTACTGTGACTTCTAGGTGTTGTAATCAATTGCTTTTGGCTTTTCCAACTATTAGGTCTGTTGGATTCAAGGCTTTATTTTCTCATTCTTTTTTTTTTGTTTGTTTTTGGCAGTCCACCTATGAAATAATCGTCCTTTGGAATTACGTCTGATGAAATGATATTTTTCCTTTCATAAAGCTATAAAAACTTAAATGTTTTGGGTAACTTTAGTTTATAAGAGATGCAATTTTTTTGTTTTTTAAATTACTTTATTGGTCCTTTTAGTAATTTCCTGATGTTTTGTAATCAGTTTTTTCATTGTATCTCGCCTTCAATCTGAATTTGAGGGAGTTGATGGGTGATAAGTCTGATATAACATAGCATAACATTTCAAAGTGGAAATGGGTTCCACAAAACAGGACCTATGAACAGAAAGTATAGGGGCCCGAAAATCCCTTCACCTCCTGGTCATAGAGTTGAAATTACTACTGATATTAGAAAACTTGAGGCAATCATAATGGCAATTTTGGATCTAATGTTCTAGTTAGTTTGCAATGTAATCCCATAGAGTAGAGGTGCCCAGTAAGAAGCTAAATGGCAGCATTTTGAGCCAAACACAAAATTTCCAAAGAACAGAAATACAATAATTCATAAATATGATGATCATCAATTGTCATGAAGTCATTTATGAATAACATGATTTTTCAGTTTAAGCAGTACAACAAACACAGTTTATAAAAAATGCCCCTTATTATGGATGTAGGGGGTAAGTCTCTAAATAGCGACAAAAGTTAGGTGCCAAGCTCTAATTCAATAATGGCACCTGGGTGTCCAGAGTCTGTTAGAAAATACTAGTGTAAGTTGGCATTTATGTGCCAATATTTAGGCATGTCCACTTATGTTGTGTCAATAGCAGACATAAATATTCATACCTAAACTTTAGCTTGTAACTTACAGTATTCTGTAAGTTACACATGTAAACATGGGACCCACTCATGCCCCACCCACATGTACACAGAAGACACAGCGAAGGAGACAAAAATATTACAAGACAACGCTCTATGTGGTAAAATCTTTTATTGACATCCAAGACTCGACACAGTCCATGTTTCGGCTACTAAGTCTGCATCAAGAGGCTAATATATATATATATATATATATATATATATATATATATATATATATATATATATATATATATATAAACTTATAAATATACATAAACATGCTTTAAACATAAAATATGAAAAGCAATGATGAAAACAGTACAATAAAAGCAATAATATAAAAACCACAAAATACAAATACAGTAATATTTTAGTTAACTAGGAAAATGAATTAGCATAAAAATAACAGAAATTCTATTAGAATTCCTTGAGAAACATAAGTAAAATACAAAAAATAAACAAACAATGTAAACCCCCTTGTATTTACATGCTTAGGACTAAATTCAGTTGAGTGACGAATAAAATGTGCAAAGAACACTAACATTATTCTATAAACAGCACTTTGAGTTGGGTGCAATTTATTGAACAGCATGTAGCACCAGGATCCACACCCAACTTTGTGCACAAGGATTTATACCAACTGGAACCTGGTGTAAATCCTTGCTCGTATTTGAAGGGTAAGTGTGTTGCATGCCTGTTAGAGAATTCCGCTGAGCACAGGGCTAGCACTTACATGCTTAACTATAACATTCATGTACATAAGTTACATTATATTAAATAACACTCATTACTTTTATACCACAAGAACTATTGTTAGTAATACGTAATTTATCTTTAAAATCAAGCATGGTACCAGAGGATTGGAGGGTGACCAATGTAAAGTCAACTTTTAAAAGGGTTCCAGAGGTAATCCGGGAAATTACAGACCGGTGAGCCTGACGTTAGCATATTCAAAAGCATGGATTAATGAGACAAAGCCAACATGGTTTTAGTGAAGGGAAACCTTGCCTCACCAATTTATTACATTTCTTTGAAGGGGTGAACAATCATGTGGATAAAGGTAAGCTGGTAGGCATTTGACAAAATACTTCATGAAAGACTCCAGAGGAAAATGGAGAGTCATGGGATAGGAGGTAGTGTAGATTAAAAACTGGTTAAAAGGGAGTGGCCTAGTGGTGGACTTTGGTCCTGAGGAACTGAGTTCAATTCCCACCTCAGGCACAGGCAGCTCCCTGTGACTCTGGGCAAGTCACTTAACCCTCCATTGCCCCATGTAAGCCACATTGAGCCTGCCATGAGTGGGAAAGCACAGGGTACAAATGTAAAACAAAAACAGAGAGTAGGGTTAAATGGTCAGTATTCTCAATGGAGGAGGTAGATAGTGGGGTTCCACAGGGGTCTGTGTTGGGATCACTGCTTTTTAATATATTTATAAATGATCTAGATATGGGAATAATTAGTGAGGTAATTAAATTTGCTGACGACACAAAGTTATTCAAAGTTGTTAAATCGCAAGAGGATTGCAAAAAATTGTAAGACGACCTTACGAGACTGGCAGACTGAGCATCCAGATGGCAGATAATGTTTAATGTGAGCAAGTGCAAAGTGATGCATATGGGAAAGAGGAACCTGAACTATAGCTACATGATGCAAGGTTCCACGTTAGGAGTCACCGACCAGGAAAAGGATCTAGGCATCATCGTTGATGATACTTTGAAACCCTTTGCTCAGTGTTCTGTGGCAGCAAAGAAAGCAATGTTAGGTATTATTAGGAAAGGAATGGAAAATAAAAATGAGGATGTTATAATGCCTTTGTAGCATTCCATGGCGTGACTGCACCTTGAATACTGTGTGCAATTCTGGTCACTGCATCTCAAAAAGATATAGTGGAATTAGAAAAGGTACAGAGAAGGGCAACAAAAATGATAAAGGGGATGGGACAAAAGGCTGAAATGGCTAGGGCTCTTCAGCTTAACGAAAAGATGGCTGAGGGAAGATATGACAGAGGTATATAAAATAGTGGAATGGAACAGTCAGACGTGAATCATTGTTTACTCTTTCTAAAAATACTAGGACTAGGGGGCATGCAATGAATCTACAAAGTAGTAAATGTAAAACAAATCAGAGAAAATATTTCTTCACTCAACATGTAATTAAACTCTGGAAATCGTTGCCAGAGAAAAAGGGTTGGATAATCCTAAAAGAAAAGTCCATAAGCCATTATTAAAATGGACTTGGGAAAATCCACTGCTTATTTCTAAGATAAGCAGCATAAAATGTACTGTTTTGGGATCTTGCCAGGTACTTGTGACCTGGATTGGCCACTGTTGGAAACAGGATTCTGGGCTTGATGGACCTTTGGTCTGTACCAGTATGGCAACACTTATGTACTCCTAGAATTACAATTAAATTTTAGAATTTAAACAAAAAAAATCCAGTATACTTCTGAACCAAACTGGGAAACTAATTAACTAATTAAGTGCCAATTTGCTATACCTTTACACGTGCAATTGGAGCCTAGCTTTAGGGACCTGTTATAGAATGAAAGAGTTAATGCACACCTTGGAACACAGGTTACAGGTGTCAGACAATGTAGGTAGATCATAACTCTGTATCTGAAGCCTTACTGGAATTTCAATCTTTGGTGCATAATTCAGTTTTCTTTATATTAAAAGCAAGTCCATTAGAGAAAATCAAGGCTATAATTGTTTTGATCTAATTTGTGACACAGAAATTGAAACCTAATTGAATAAGAAGAAAAAGAACTGTACATCATCAGCATATAGCAAATATGACACATCAGCCTTTTTTAACGTCACAAATTGGCTTGAGATAAATATTAACGGGCTGACATTCAGCAGGAGATAACCAGTTAGGGGTGTTCTAACTGGTTGTCTCCCGCTGACCAGGTGTTCCTTGGATTTTCAGTGGCACATAACTGCATAATGTCATTAAAAATTCAGGGAGACCATGCAGCACTATCAGTGCTGTGGCAGGCCATAAGCAGAATCAGGGCGGAGCAGGTTTATCATATTTAGACCACTGATCAGATAATAATGTGGAGAAAGTTAGGACTGCAAAAGGCTGTCCTCACATTATCCGCTTTGTAAACCACTTTGATTTGTTGTGAAAGGCTCTTTACAAAAATACTAGGACTAGGGGGCACACAATGAAGCTACAAAGTAGTAAATTGAAAACAAATCAGATAAAATATTTCTTCACTCAACGTGTAATTATTAAACTCTGAAATTTGTTGCCAGAGAATGTGGTAAAAGCAGTTAGCTTAGTGGGGTTTAAAAAAGGTTTGAATAACTTCGTAAAAGAAAAGTCCATCAGCCATTATTAAGATGGACTTAGGGAAAATCCACTGCTTATTTCTAGGATACAATACAAAAAGTAGTAGAATTTAAGGCAAAAGTGCCCAATATTCTACTACTTTTTGTATTGTATTATACACGTGATATTATTAGTAGATTAATGCCGTAGCAGTTTGACAGTATTTCTAGGATAAGCAGCATAAAATGTATTGTACTGTTTCGGGATCTTGCCAGGTACTTTGTAACCTGGATTGGCCACTACTGGAAACAGGATGCTGGGCTTGATGGACCTTTAGTCTGTTCTTACGTTCTCTCTGAGGGTGTTATAGTTTTTTAGGACTTGATACAGATACAGATCAAGGCGGGTTACAAACCAAACATAAAACAAAAAAGAATTACAAAGCTCAATAGGAAAAAACAAGCCTGACTAGAAGGCAAAAGTCCACCACTCCAACACAAAGATGAACAAAACATCACCCACCCTCAGGAACCCCACTACTCTCAAGGACTAACTGGAGGAGCCATAAGCCTTTGAAAACAAAAAGGTCTTTAATGCCATCTTAAACCTCTTATAGGAGACCTCTGACCACATGAAGAGGGGAAGGCCATTCTAAAGAAAAAGGGCCATAAAAAATACACAATGTTCAATTATTATTATTATCATGAGAAAAATGTTATAGGCTGTTCGCTCCAGCAAAATTCGTACTACGTAGAGACAGAAGCAATGACTTTTGTCGTGTTCCTGTTCAGTTCTGCTATTTAGGTGGCATGCCTCCAGATTCAGGCAGGCTGCACAACATGCAGATTGCTACGATAAGGGCATTGAAGAAAGCCATCAGTCTTGTCCATCAGTAAAAGCACTTTTTATTCTAACCCTTCAATTTAACTGAAAGACCCACCGTGGTGTTATTGTACTGAAGTCCAGGTAAGCTCTCAGTGCATTACAGAAAAGCAATTCTTTTCACTAAAGCCATTCAGTGGAAGAAGTGCATTTTGTAAAAAAAACCTTGCTGTTGACTTAATGTGCTTTCTAAAAGAAAGAGAAAGCATTTTCTAATTGTTATACAGTTCAGTGCAACGGATAAAGTATACACTAGAAAAAAAATCTTCTTGTGGATAGACTATTTACAATTCATTTTGTGAAATGTTTGTAGAAAATAAAGGTCAACAACCAAGTTGTAGGTGACACCTTTTGATTGAACTGACAATACATTTGTGGCTACTTTTCAAGTATTCTGCTCCCTTCCTTAGCCCAGTACAGTGACCTGATGATGGGGACAAAGATCTCTTAGCTAGTCGTAAATGCATTAAGTTGGTCCAATAAAATGGTTTCACTGACAGCTTGAAAGGCTGACCTACATTTCTATGCATCCAGGTGGACTGATATGGTAAATACACTGTTGTATTCAAGAAGACTGTAAAATCCTTCCGAAACTATTCTACTATCCAAACCTACATACATAAAATTAATTTCTTTTCAGTAAATAAGGTTGTTACAATGTATTCAGTTTATTAGCACACCGTTAAATTGATTCAATGCACATTAAACCTATGAATTAGCACACAGTTGACTAGTGCATGTTAAATGCAGTAAGGAGGGTAATCTATACATGATGGCAAGATTTTGTGGCCGGAAAAAATTGGCACAGAGTGCTATTCTATAAACGGCGTGCCAGGTTGAGTGTCATTTATAGAATAGCGCTTATAGCCCCCTTCCACGTCAAAGGTTGGGCACCGGTATTTATGCCAGTTGAAACCTGGTGTAAATGCCAGCATCCAACTCCGGGCAATTTGGCGTGGAAATGGGGTTAGTCTATACCCTGCATGCAACTTTTAGGAACAACCCTGCCACTCCCCTGGTCATACCTCCTTCTGATTTGCAGGCTAGGGGATTTATCTATTTGTTGCATTTGTATCCCACATTTTCCCACCTATCTGCAGGCTCAATGTGGCTTACATAGTACCGTAGACGTGATCGCCAATACCGGTATGAACAAATACAGGGTGAGGTTATGGTAAAGTTCATGTGTGACAGACACATTGAGAATCATAAGAAGGAAGAGTTAAGTTATGTCCAGTACGAGATTTTATTTTGTTGTGTTGCAGGGTTAAGGCATTTAAGTTGGATCGTTAGGGTATGCCTTTTTGAACAGGTTAGCTTTTAGGAGTTTCCGGAAGTTTAGGTGGTAATATGTTGTTTTCACAGCGCTTGGTAATGTGTTCCATAGTTGTGTGCTTATGTAAGAGAAGCTGGATGCACAGGTTGATCTGCATGTGGGGTTAAAGAATAGAGGGATCCTTTTACTAAGGTGCGCTGAAAAATGGGCTGCGCTAGTGTAGCAAGTATTTGGGGCACATGCAGATCCATTTTTCAGCAAGCCTATAAAAAAGGCCTTTTTAAAATTTTTGCCGAAAATGGATGTGTGACAGAATAAAAATTGGTGCGCGTTCATTTTGGGTCTGAGACCTTACTTCCAGCCATTGGTTTAGCAGTAAGGTCTCACAAGGTAACCGTGCAGTAATCATCTACGTGCGTAGAATGATGATTACCGCCCGTTTTCTGCTGCATGCCAGAAAATAAAAATTATTTTCCGGCACATGTAGTGAATGTGCATCAAAAATGAAATTACCCCAAGGGCTACGTGATAGCTGGGCAGTAACTCAAAATTGATGCACGTTGGGTGTGCATAGGCGGCAATGTGGCTTAGTAAAAGGGCCCCAGGGTATGTGGAGATCTGCATGCAAATTTCAATTATTGCCAATTAACTGCAAGAATTGTGAACATCAATTAATTGCAATTAATTGGCTCATAAACTAATTAATTAAATTTCAGCACCATGTATAGAATCTGGGAGTAAATGTGCATTAAAAAGAAATGAACTGAAAACGAATTAAAACATTGTGAAAAGCCCAAAACAAACAAAAATGTTTTTGCCCTGCACAAAAAATAAGAATATTGAAGGACAGATATAAATTATGGAAGTGGAGGAGTAGCCTAGCAGTTAGAATTGTCGGCTGACAACCAGGGAAGCCAGGTTGAAATCCCATTGCTGTTCCTTCTGATCTTGAGCAAGGGGGTCTTTTACTAAGCCATGGTAGCATTTTTAGCTTGTGGTAGAAATCAGGTGGTGGTAAACTCCAAGATGACCATAGGAATATAATGGGCGTCTCAGCGTTTACTGCCAGCTGATTTTTACCACAAGCTAAAAGCGTTACTGCAGCTTAGTAAAAGACACTCCAAGTAATTTAACCCTCCAATACCTCAGGTACAAACTTAGGGACCCTTTTACTAAAGCTTAGTGTATGCTAATGAAATTAGTGTGCGCTAAATGATAAGAAGCGCATTTTATACCTATGGGTTTCTTAGCATGTAGTGTGCTAATTCCGTTAACGCATGCTAAGCTTTAGTAAAAGGTCCCCACAGATTACCCATTTTATACCTATGGTTTCTTAGCACGTAGCTTGCTAATTCTGTTAGTGTATGCTAAGTTTTAGTAAAAGGCCCCCTTAGATTGTGAGCCATCCTGGTACAGGGAAATACCTAGTGTACCTGAATATAATTTACCTTGAGCTACTACCTGAAAAAGGCGTGAGCTAAATCCAAACAAATAATCATTTGTGTTCTAGTGGGAAGAAACATAAAATAATGCACACAACATAAGAATCAAACAAAAATGTTTTGCTGATGTTGCCATTGTGAATTGCCACTCAAAATTAATACGCTCTGTCTCACTGTTTGCATTTGATTTGATTGATGCTTTTTGACAAACATTAAAAACTCATCAAGACTCTTCATATTCTAGCTGAACTTGAAAGACAGTGGGCAATTTTCAAGTTGATTTACTTATTTTTTTTATTCCTAAACCCCCTGGACTTAATTAGTTTCACATTATTTTTCGTCAAATTTGTCACTGCCATTTTTCTACAAGAATTCACCATAACATCTTTCACCCATGTCTCATAGAACTTACCCTTGGGCATCGTTACCCTTTGCACAAATCATTCAGCTAATTTTTGCCTGGAAGGTTTAGTATTAAATCCTCTAGTCAAACACACAAATGACACCAAACACTTGAGAAATTAGTCACAGGTACAAAACTTTTTCCACATTCTTACTAAGATGAAAGGGGATGGACAATCGTAATACGCCAGTTGCTTCCTTCTAAAAGGCAGATGGAAGAGAATCAGAATGTTAAGTGATAGAGGGTAGAAAGGAAAGGTTTCCACGCTAACACTGCACCCTCGTAAGCGACTGCATGATTAATGTCTTCGCATTGTGCTCCAATGCAGTGTAAAATCACATCAGATATAATGAAACAAACAGCCTGAAGCAAGGTGTGCACAATGAATAGTGTCTCAGAATGGAAAAGAGCTTGCAGAGTATAATATTCTTAAATGTCATAAGAGCAATAATACAATAATAGCTCAGATTTACAAACCATTTAAAACAACTCCAGTGAAGGAGAACCTTTACATTTTTTAGAGGTGTATGGAGAAAGAGCAGATTATAAGATGAAACGTTGAAGCTAAAGCTTCAGTTAATGTGAATTGAAATTTTATGTAAAGGAAAAGTTGGGTACATGCTGAGCCTGTTTAGAATTTTAACTTTCAGGGCTTCCAAATAGGGCAAGAACAGGGCGATTACATAGGTCCATCTATGACCAAAGGAGCAGGTTGAGACACTTCTGGCTTCACCTTGCTTCATGCTTGTAGATATTGCCCTGATCCTCTTAGGGACATCAGATGAATAAATGGTAAGACAATGGGGTTAAAAAGGGGATGGCTCAGCCTTTGTTTTAGATTCAAGATGGGGGTTTGATGTTTGATTTCCAGGCCCACCTTCTGCACAATGGGCAAAAGCCTGAGGTAGCAGTGCATAGGGGCTGGGGGTTGGAGGTAGGCCTGTCTAAAATGGGGCTGCCCGGGTATATCTACATGCCTTAGAGTAATATATTAAAGTGTAGCTGCTGCTTCGCATCAAGCATGGGTGCAGTAGCTTCAAAAGTGAAAGTAAAACTGTCATGCATGCTTCTTGTCTATTTAAAGGTGTTCAGAACTCATTCAATAAACACAATCAAATTAATGTTTGTTAAACAGTCCTAGACTCCTGAAGCCAGCAGACTATGCTGAAACGCAGATGTGTCGGGCACTGTGATTTGACTTTTGTGATTTGCCTTGCAACTACAGTGGACTTGAGTCTTTCATTCCTCTCCTGGGTCGTCACTGCTTCTTTGTGTATGTTCCCTATGAATTCCTTAGCCGAAGTCTGCCAAATGGAAATAGGGTCAGGGTAGATATGATATATTTCTTGTACTGCAGTGGACTTTGGTTATGAGAGTACACTCACCATTTGCAGAATTGTACAATAGAACCATACCTGCCAGTTTACCAAGTCAGATAGGGACATTGTAGATGCATTATGGACCTGCCGCACTGATTTCTAGGGGTAGAATTGGGCATTACAAGTAACACCCTGCTCTGGGATATAAGTCCAAAGTCAGGACTGGTCTAAAATGCCTGTATTGGAACTGGGTAATTTGGCAGGTGTGCAGGATAATGTGACCTTCCTTCTAAGGCAGATCGCCACTACGGTATTTGTAAGCCACATTGAGCCTGCAAAGAGGTGGGAAAATGTGGGATATAAATGCAGAAAATAAATAAATTACTGAGATGGCTTAAAAAATAGCTTTACTTATTAACTAATCTCCTGCAGCCTTAAAAAGAGATTAGGGTGAAAAGGTGTGATAACACAAATATTTAAATATCTTAAAAGACTCAAGTTAGGTACAAATTTCACAAGATCATGCAGTTTCCTACTGCGGTGAGGCAAACTGTTCTAATGAGAAGAAGCTATGACTTTTTACAAGGAAAATTTCAGCACACATGGCTAAATAAATTATCCTTGCTTTGACTTTATTAGAATACCTTTGAGACAAGCAAGAAGCAACATTTTAACAAGGTCTAGTGGTCTTATCAAGAAACAATAGGAGCTTGTAGAAAACTGACATGTTCTTCAGTGAAGAATTAAAAAATTATCCTTTCCTTGTATCTGCTTTTAAGCTTGCATAAGGAAAAGAAGACAGAAAACAACTGGCTATGAATTTAATATTTGTGTTGTTTATTCTAAAACCTTAGGTCTCAGCAAAAAGCTACTATTCTGATGTTAAGAATACTCACTTTGCTTCCTCCACCAATTTCCAGATGCTGGGGACAATACAGATGTGCATTTTTTTTTAGCACACATTCAGTTCATTAGCCTGCTAAAAAACATGCATGCAAAATTGATGAGGCTTGGGGGGGGGGGGGGGGGATATGATACAGACATTTGGCTCTAGGTCCGTTCCCACCCACCAATTCCCATCTGGACAATTCGCACTGAACTAATTCCCACCACATTAGGGAGGATAATTCCCACTCATAGCCCCAAAAATGCAAAACGCCACACCACACCACACCCAAAAAAAAAAAACACATTAAAATAACTTATTCCACTCCCCAGCACTGTCCAATTCTGGTCGCCGCATCTCAAAAAAGATATGAAAGAATTGGAGAAGGTGCAGAGAAGGGCAACGAAAATGATAAAAGGGATGGAACGACTTCCCTATGAGGAAGTTAGGGCTCTTCAGCTTGGAGAAAAGGCGGCTGAGGGGTGATATGATAGAAGTCTACAAGATAATGAGCAGAGTAGAGCGGACAGATGTGAAGTGTTTATTTACACTTTCAAAAAATAATAGAACCAGGGGACACAAGATGGAGCTAGAATAAGGTAGATTTAAAACAAATAGGAGAAAGTTTTTCTTTACTCAGTGTGTAGTTGGACTCTGGAACTCGTTACCAGAGAATGTACTGAAGCAGCTGGCCTTACGGAGTTTAAGGGGGGTTTGGACAGATTCCTGAAGGAAAAGTCCATTGAACATTATTAAATAAATATATAAATATATATATATATATATTTTTTTTTTTTTGGGGGGGGGGGGGGGGGGGTTTGCCGGGTTCTTGAAGCCTGGATTGGCCGCTGTCGGAGACAGGATGCTGGGCTTCATGGACCCTTGGTCTTTTCCCAGTATGGCGGTGCTTATGTGCTTATGTCCCATTGGCAACCCTGCTAAATAAAAAACTGTTTTTAAAACCCCACAAAGGTCCCTGTTTACTAAGGTGCATTAGCATTTGTAGCACACACTAAAATTAGCGAGCACTAAATGCTAGAGTCGCCCATATGTTCATATGGCTTAGCAAACAGGTTCCTAACTTTTTCCGCTCTCTGACACACACCAATTCCCACCAGAGTCCAAACTCACAAAACAAATGTTTCCTTGTCCACCAGATTCAGCTGCAAATCCAAGAAAATTACCATTAAAACAAACCATCATATTTGAATCCAACCCTCACCCACAGGATTATGCTACAAAACAAGATTTTTTAAGACAAACCTTGCTGCCTGTCAGCAACTCAAAGAGCCACGTGATACCATATCAAACATATCTCGATGCCACATGATACCATATCACACAATGCAATGCTGCTACTTATGGGAGTTCAGACGGAACAAAAAGGAAACAAAAGAGACCCGATACTTCAACACTGATGAAAAAAAAGAACTAGATCGCAGTAAGAAAAACTTTGCAGGGTGGGAAATAGCCGGGAGGGTATAGTCCTAGGAGGGAATTGTCTCCCTTGAGTGGGAATTGGTCAGAGGGGTATAGTCCTAGGTAGGAATTGTCCAGGAGGGGATTGGTGGGTAGGAAGTGTCCAGTGGGAACCAGATATCAGACATGTAAATATTTAAAAGGTATTAATAAGCAAACTAATCATTTTCAGAGATGGGGAAGTGATAGAACTAGAGGTCATGAGTTGAGATTAACATAAGAACATAAGAATATCCATACTGGGTCAGACCAATAATCCATCTAACCCCATATCCTGTCTCCAACAGTGGCCAATCTAAGTCACAATTACCCGACAAAATCCCAAATAGTAGCAAGATTCCATGCTACTGATCTCAGGGCAAGCAGTGGCTTCCCTCATATTTATCTCAATAGCAGACTGTGGATTTTTCCTCCAGATACTTGTCCAAACCTTTTTAAACCCAGATATGTTAACTGCTACAACCATATCCTCTGGCAACAAGTTCCAGAACTTAACTATCTGTTGACTGGAAAAATAATTCCTCCTATTCGCTTTAAAAGTATTACTATGGAACTTAATTGCGTGTCCTCTAGTCTTTGCAGTTTTTGAAACAGTAAAATATCAATTCACTTTTACCCCTTCTATAACACTCAGGATTTTGTAGACCCCAATCATATCCCCCCCCCCCCCCAGCCATCTTTTTTCCAAGTTGAAGATCCCTAACCTCTTTAGCCTTTCCTCATATGAGAGGAGTTTCATCCCTTTTATCATTTTGGTCATCTTTCTTTGAACCTTTTCTAATTCTGCTATATCTTTTTTGAGATATGGTGACCAGAATTGCATGCAATACTCAAGGTGAGGTTGCACCATGGAACAATATAGATACATTATAATATTTTTCATCTTATTTTCCATCCCTATCCCAATAATTCCTAGCATCCTGTTTGCTTTTTTGGCCACTGCTGCTCAATGGGCAGAAGATTTCAGCGTATTGTCTGCAATGACATCTAGATCTTTTTCTTGGGTGCTGACTCCTAAGGTGGACACTAGCATCAACTAAGTATGATTTGAATTATTCTTCCCAATGTGCATCACTTTGCATTTGCCCACAATAAATTTCAACTGCCATTTGGATGCCCAGACTTCCAGTTTATCACAGTCCGCATGTGTTTTAACAACTTTGAATAGTTTTGTGTCATCTGCAAATTTAATCACCTCACTTGCCATTCTGATTTCCAGATCATTTATAAATATGTTAAATAGCACCAGTCCCAGTATAGATCCTTGTGGTACTTCACTATTTACCCTCCTCCACTGAGAAAAGTGGCCATTTAATACTACCCTCTGTCTTCAATCCATGAAGCAGTTCCTAATCCATAACAGAACATTGCCCCCTATCCTATGGCTTTTTAATTTTCTCAGGAGTCTATCATCAGGGACTTTATCAAAAGCTTTCTTAAAATTTAGATATACTACATCAACTGGCTCACCTTTAGCCACATGTTTATTCATGCATTTAAAAAAATTAAGCAAATTGGTTGAATCCATGCTGACTCTGTCCCATTAAAAAAATGTTTGTCTCTGTGTTCAGTAATTTTATTCTTTATAATATTTTCAACTATTTTGCCCAGCAGGGAAGTCAGGTTTACTGGTCTGTAATTTCCTGGATCACCCAGGAACCCTTTTTAAAAACTGATGTTACATTGGCCATCCTCCAGATACTATGGATAATTTTAATGATAGGTTACAGATCACTAACAGCAGATCAACAGTTTCATGATTGAGTTCTTTCAGTACCCTGGGGTGCATACCATCAGGTCCAGTTAATTTGCTACTCTTAATTTTCCAATTTGGCTGAGTATGTCTTCCAGGTTCACCAAGATTTCATTCAGTTTCTCTACATTATCACCCTTGAAAACCATTTCTGGTACAGGCAGATCTCTTACATCTTCTTCCGTAAATACAGAAGCAAAGAATTAATTCAGTCTCTCCACTATGTCCTTGTCCTCCCTGAGTGCCCCTTTTGCTCCTTCATGATCTACTGTTCCCACAGATTGCCTCACAGGCTTTCTGCTTCTGATGTACTTGAAAAAGTTAATACTATGAGTTTTTGCTTCTGAGGCAAGTTTCTCTTCATATTCTCTTTTAGCCTTCTTTATCAAAGCTTTGCATGTAACTTGCCAGTGCTTATGTTGCTTCTTATAAACAAGCTGGCTGTCGTTCACTTTTCTTTCTACCTTGATTAATACATGGAATACGTATGATCTGGGTTTCCGAGATGGTATTTTTAAACAATGTCCATGCCTGATTTAAAGTCCTAACCTTTGTGGCTGATCCTTTTAGATTTTTGTTAACCATTTTTCTCATTTTATCATAGTTGCCTTTTCAAAAGTTAAATGCTGCTACAGTAGATTTCCTCAGTGACTTCACTCCAGATATTAGTTCAAATTTGATCATGCTATGATCACTTTTTCCCAGCAGATCCAACACCATTACTTCTCATACTAAGCCCTGCATTCCACTAAGGACTAGATCTAAAATAGCTCCCCCTCTTGTCGGTTCTTGGACCAGTCATGTATTACATCTAAGAATTTTACCTCCCTAGCACTCCCTACTATGACATTTATCCAGTCAATATTGGGATAATTGAAATCACAAATAATCACAATATAATTCTACAATAATATTCTTTATCTCCAAAAATGTCACAAATCAATTAACAAATAAATAAAATGGAGAAAAAAGACCTCAATCTGAAAAAAAAGACATATCTACTAGAAAGATAAACCTTCATAGATATAGGAAGCTCTTTACTATCATTGGTCAAAAAAACCCTCCACTTGTTATGAAAATCTCAATAATTCCTGTTCTTGCAAAAATGACAAGATACCAATTGAAGATACAGAATAGTCTAGAGAAGTGTTTGAAACAGAGTTGCCTAACTCAATATACCCAGTATACTGAGTTAGGCAACAACCCATTATTATATTATTGCTCAGTTTGCCAGCTCATATCCAGCAGATCGCCAAGACCTGTCGTTTCTTTCTTTACAACATCCGTAAAATCCTCCCCTTTCTTTCCGAGCACTCTACCAAAACCCTCATCCACACCCTTGTCACCTCTCGTTTAGACTACTGCAATCTGCTTCTTGCTGGCCTCCCACTTAGTCACCTCTCCCCTCTCCAATCGGTTCAAAACTCTGCTGCCCGTCTCATCTACCGCCAGGGTCGCTTTACTCATACTACCCCTCTCCTCAAGTCGCTTCACTGGCTCCCTATCCGTTTTCGCATCCTATTCAAACTTCTTCTACTAACCTATAAATGTACTCACTCTGCTGCTCCCCAGTATCTCTCCACACTCGTCCTTCCCTACACCCCTTCCCGTGCACTCCGCTCCATGGATAAATCCTTCTTATCTGTTCCCTTCTCCACTACTGCCAACTCCAGACTTTGCGCCTTCTGTCTCGCTGCACCCTACGCCTGGAGTAAACTTCCTGAGTCCCTACGTCTTGCCCCATCCTTGGCCACCTTTAAATCTAGACTGAAAGCCCACCTCTTTAACATTGCTTTTGACTCGTAACCACTTGTAACCACTCGCCTCCACCTACCCTCCTCTCCTCCTTCCTGTACACATTAATTGATTTGATTACTTTATTTTTTTGTCTATTAGATTGTAAGCTCTTTGAGCAGGGACTGTCTTTCTTCTATGTTTGTGCAGCGCTGCGTACGCCTTGTAGCGCTATAGAAATGCTAAATAGTAGTAGTAGTAGCTTTCCTAATTTCTGTAAACATTTCATCATCTGTTTATTCTGTCCTGGTGGACCGTAGTACAGCCCTACCAGTATACTCTTTGCTTTCACACATGGAATTTCTATCCATGATGATTTCACGCTGCTATCTGGTTCATGCAGAATGTTAACTTTGTTTGACTCGATTCCCTCTTTAACATATAATGCAACCTCCCCTCCAATTTGACCCACTCTATCATTGTGATATAATTTGTACCCTGATAATACAGTGTCCTATTGATTTTGCTCCTTGCACCAGGTCTTAGAAATTTCTATTATAGCTACCTCTTCATTTTGTCCTATATAGTCTAACTGTCACATCTTGTTTTTTAGTCTGCTAGCATTTGTACACAGACACTTCTTTCCCCCATTATCTACAAGCAGCATAGAAGCTGATGGGATAATTTGCTTCCTTTACTCTGCTCTCCCCTTAAATATTCTTGGCTTTGTTTCACCACTGTTGAAACCTCTCTATTGCAATTCCCTAAATGTTCTGTTTTAATAGTATTCAGTCTGAATCATACACTCCTGAGTGACTGTCAGCTTTCCACCCCCATTCTAGTTTAAAAGCTGTTCTATCTCCTTTTAAAATGTTAGTGCCAACAGCCTGACTCCATCCCAGTTAAGGTGGAGTCCATCCTTTCAGAATAGTCTCCCAATTATTGCCTAGTTCCTAACAAATCTAAATCCCTCAGGGTGGGAAACTTAGGAGCAATGTCAGCTGTGTCAGCATTGCCATGCAGCAGCCACTAATGAGGATTTGTAAAAACAAAAAGGGGGGGGGGGGTCACTTTTGGGCTCATTTTTGAAAGAGAAGGACGTCCATCTTTCGACATAAATCGGAAGATGAACGTCCTTCTCCCAGGGACATCCAAATCGGTATAATTGAAACCTGATTTAGGATGTCTCCAACTGCACTCCATTGCAAGGATGGCCAAAGTTCAAGGGGGTGTGTCGGAGGCGTAGTGAAGGCGGGACTTGGGCGTGCCTAACACTTGGATGTCTTTGACCCATAATTGAAAAAAACAAGGACGTCCCTGATGAACACTTGGACGTTTTCACCCGGACCTGTTTTTCTTATGAGTAAAACACAAAAAGGTGCCCGAAATGACCACATGACCACTGGAGGGAATCGGGGATGACCTCCCATTACTCCCCCAGTGGTCACTAACCCCCTCCCACCCTCAAAAAACATATTTAAAAATATGTCGTGCCAGCCTGTATGCCAGCTTCAAATGTCATACTCTGGTCCATGATAGCACATGCAGGTCCCAGGAGCAGTTTTAGTGGGTACTGCAGTGCACTTCAGACAGTTGGACCCAGGCCCATACCCCCCTACCTTTACATTTGTGGAGGAAACAGCGAGCTCTCCAAAACCCACCACAAACCCACTGTACCCATATATAGGTGCCCCCTTCACCCGTAAGGGCTATGGTAGTGGTGTACAGTTGGGGGTAGTGGGTTTTAGGGGGCTCAGCACACAAGGTAAGGGAGCTATGTACCTGGGAGCAATTTATGAAGTCCACTGCAGTGCCCCCTAGGGTGCCCAGTTGGTGTCCTGGCATGTCAGGGGGACCAGTGCACTACAAGTGCTGGCTCCTCCCATGACCAAATGGCTTGTATTTGGCCGTTTTTGACATGGACGTCTTTGATTACGAAAATTGCAGAAAGTCAGAAACGTCCATATCTAGCAGACTCAAGAAGAATGTCAGGAAGTATTTTTTCATGGAGAGGGTGGTGGATGCTTGGAATGCCCTCCCGCGGGAGGTGGTGGAGATGAAAACGGTAACGGAATTCAAACATGCGTGGGATAAACATAAAGGAATCCTGTGCAGAAGGAAGGGATCCTCAGGAGCTTAGCCTAGAATGGGTGGCAGAGCTGGTGGTTGGGAGGCGGGAGGCGGGACTAGTGCTGGGTAGACTTATAAGGTCTGTGCCGGGGCTGGTGGTTGGGCGGCGGGGATAGTGCTGGGCAGACTTATACGGTCTGTGCCAGAGCTGGTGGTGGGAGGCGGGACTAGTGCTGGGCAGACTTATACGGTCTGTGCCGGGGCTGGTGGTTGGGTGGCAGGGATAGTGCTGGGCAGACTTATACGGTCTGTGCCAGAGCCGGTGGTGGGAGGCGGGGTTGGTGGTTGGGAGGCGGGGATAGGGCTGGCCAGACTTATACGGTCTGTGCCAGAGCTGGTGGTGGGAGGCGGGACTAGTGCTGGGCAGACTTATACGGTCTGTGCCGGGGCTGGTGGTTGGGTGGCAGGGATAGTGCTGGGCAGACTTATACGGTCTGTGCCAGAGCCGGTGGTGGGAGGCGGGGTTGGTGGTTGGGAGGCGGGGATAGGGCTGGCCAGACTTATGCGGTCTGTGCACTGAAGAGGACAGTACAAATAAAAAAGTATCACATATGAATTTATCTTCTTGGGCAGACTGGATGGACCGTGCAGGTCTTTTTCTGCCGTCATCTACTATGTTACTAAGTCCAAATCTAGGGACAGCAAGATTTCAGGATTTGGATGTCTCTGACGGTATTTTCAAAACAAAAGATGGACGTCCATCTTGTTTCGAAAATACGGTTTTCCCCGCCCCTAGATTTCACAACTTGGACGTCCCTTCCGAAAATGCCCCCCCCCCCCCCACATTACCTACAAATGTATGGGGGTTATTTTAGAAGCCTTATTCATGATTTCCACATGCAAATCTCAACATTTACATTTATCACATGTATATTAAAAAACATATTTCAGAAAGCCACTAGGTAGAGATTTCAAAGGGGTGTGATTTGGGTGGGGCTTCAATGGTACTAAAATGTATTTGTATATTCCCCTTTTCACAAAGAAAATACATGTGTATAGGGAAACATTTTACACTATCCAACGGCATGCATAGGTTTAAAAAAGTTCTTGTTTTGCCCAGGGCTTTACATGAGGGATAAAGGGAGTCATTTTCCTTAATCCCATGGAGTTTATGTCCACCTCAAAAGAGGAGGTATATCAAATTAATAAAAACAATAAGCTCACTACATAATTGGTGGCACTTACATATATAAACTTGCCAAACAAAGAGGGTAAACAGCATACATAGAAAATCCACAAACAAAAAAAGCAACACAGGGCCTTCAAGACTGAGACAACAGGAGTATTTTATTAACAAGTGACCCGACACGGGCTGTGTTTCGATGTTAAACAACGCCTGCCTCAGTGGTCAGGGTCTTGATGTAATTTGTTTAAAATTGTATATGTGTCCAATATCTCCAAAAATAGACGGAGAGGATCTTTTAAACCAAACTCGCCTGTCAAACTGGACAGCCGCGATGTAGAGTGAAAAACTCCCGTATTAGCCTTGTCTTTAGCAAAGGCAAATTGTAAAATGGGGCACGAGTGGAAATGATGCGCTTACATATGGAAGTTATGAAATCTCCACCTCCATGGCGAAGCTGCTGGATTTGTGCTGTTCATATTTTCTCTGTGTATATCTTTATGATGTCTGTTCTCACTGCACATATCGCTTAGGGGCCCTTTTATGAAGCAGTGGCAAGTCCAACGCGGGCTTACCGCATGCTATTCTGGGACTACTGCTGGCCCAATGTGGCTGCTGGTGGTAGTTATGTGTTGAGCGCATACAATTTCCGGGAAAAAAATAAACCCCCCGGAAACTGTTAGTGCAGCGGTAACCTGGCAGTAATCGGGCATTGCCTCGTGCTTCCCAGTTACCACAGGAACCCTTATCGCCACTTCAATGGGTGGCAGTAAGTGCTCCCTACTGCATGGCCAGTTATCTTACTGCGTGGCCATTTTTTAAGGGGATTTTTACCCTGCTGCAGTAAAAATGGCTCTGGCGCACAGGAAAAATGCCCCCCGCTGCTAACGAAGGGCCCTTTTTTCCCAAAGCTTGGTATAAGGACCCTTAAATACCTATGTGCTCCTGCAGAGATTTTTGAAGAGGCTTTGTGTAGGCAGATCCTTTTCTAAAATGCCACCAGTACTGAGCACATCTTAATCTGGACATCTCAATTCCAATCTCTATGTTCAGAGTAAATTGGGTCTTCATGTACATACAATTGATTTGTGCATGTAAATTAAAATGAATACAAAAAGGCCCCTAAAAGTTGGGAGGGAAATCCAAAAATGAATGGAAACCTTTTTGGCTGTGCATATCTGTAGGGGAAATCATGAGGGTGACTGTAGAAACCAAGAGAAATTATGAAGGTCATTGTAACACAGTTAATATACAGGGTAATATGCTTTCATTTTGAGACGACATGAAAACATCAATGTTATTTGTTGTTTCCTGTCACTTTCAGAATGAAACTAGATAAAACGTGGAAAACAAATTGATTTGTTTTTTTCTTATCATTTCAATGCAGGTTAAAACCATTTAACACTCACTGAAATGATTTAACACATGCGACTGTAAAATGGTTTAATACAAAAAAAGCAAAACAGCCCGAGTGCCTATTCTGGTGTCACATAATTTTCCAAATTCAAAGTACCTCCAGTTCTCCTCCCTCCCAGCACTTGACTAGCTCAGCAATGCCTCCCTCCCCACTTGCCTTTCAAATCTAGTCCAGCTCAGAATCCCCCCCCCCCCCTCAGTCTCCAAACCATAATGTCCTCCCAATCTTATCAATTCCTCCCCAGTGTCATCCATCCTTGGTACCCTTTGGCTCTATCAAACATATCTGAAGTATCTCTTAGTCTAAGGGAAGCAGGGGGATTTCCTAGTCTCGCCTGCACTATATCAAGGATAAGGTAAAGAGCTTTAATGCGGATACACTGTTTCAGCTCCTTCGCTGATTCTTATTAAAGGTCATTCTTAAGACTAACTACGTACTACAGCATCTTAAGGTAACCATCTTTTGGAGATTTACCCATTCACGCAGCTACCAAGAAGTCTGAGGCAGGCCTGTGGCTGAAACACAAATCTGTGTCGAGTCTTCAATAAATCTCTTCAGATATTTGTCTGTTGTCCTGGTCTCTTGAGTCATTGCCCACTTCCTACTGTCTTTTTACTACTAGTCTCTCCTGCCCCACAAGCACCTTACTCCAAAACATGGTAACGTGGAGCGAAATAATTGAACATCGCCGGTGAAATAGATTGCCGGCGATCTATTTTGGCGGCAGCGCAACAGCTGGCCGGAACCGTATTATCAAAAAAAATGGCCGGCCATCTTTTTTTTCGATAATACGGTTAAGGCCGGCCAAATACCAGAGTTCGCCGGGTTTGAGATCGCCAGTTTTGTCTTTCAGCGATAATGGAAAAAAATGCTGGCCATCCCGAACCCGGCGAAATCCAAGGCATTTGGTCGTGGGAGGAGCCAGCATTTGTAGTGGTCCCCCTGACATGCCAGGACACCAACTGGGCACCCTAGGGGTCAGTGCGGTGGACTTCAGAAAAAGCTCCCACATGCATAGCTCCCTTACTTTGGGTGCTGAGCCCCCCAACCCCCCCAAGCCCCCCCAAAACCCACTACCCACAAATGTACAACACTACCGTAGCTCTTAGGGGTGAAGGGGGCAACTACATGTGGGTACAGTGGGTTTTGGAGGGCTCCCATTTACCAGCACAAGTGTTACAGGTAGGGGGGGGATGGGCCTGGGTCCGCCTGCCTTAAGTGCACTGCGGTACCCACTAAAAGTGCTCCAGGGACCTGCATACAGGCAGGCCTCTAGGACTTGTTGCTGCTGTATAACCTTGGCACACCAGTTGACACCTGAAGACTAATCTCTTTGAAAAAGTCCTTTATTTGAATAAGCACGTTTACTCACAGTTAACTGCAGATCAGAGGTTGTGCCCCACTGGCAAAGAGTCTCCCTGGTACTGAGATGAGTAGTAGATCAGAGCTGCAGAATGGTGTACAATGCCCTCTTTCAGCAACATTCAAGGTAATAACTAAGTTCTCTAACGTGGGTAACACATGAAAGGGATCTAAAACTGGCTTACAAAAATGGCCACTACCTCATGGACTACCGGAAACAAAACTGGACACACTCTGACCCAGTTAGCAGGGGGAAAAGCACCATGGGAGTAGAGCCCACTACCCTACACCCACCACAATGCATTGCTGATGTGACTCTGCAGTGCACCTAACAGAAAAGGTGTCACATTCACCCGAGAGCCACATCACAACCAGGGAAAGGCTGTCAGAGGATAGAACACATTCTGCTGTCATGGAGGTGGGTACGGCATTTGAGGCTGGCATAGAGACTGGCAAAATATGTTTATAATTGTGTTTTTTACTGTGGGAGGGGGTTGGTGGCCACTGGGGGAATACGGGAAGCATGATTTCCCCAGGATAAGTCGTCCCATGTATTTTTGAATTCTGTCACTGTTTTTGTACCCACCACCTCGGTTGATATCTTGGTCAGTTGGGGCACCTTTTTGAGGCTTGGTCGTGAAAATAAAAGGACCACGTAAACCCGGCGAAATACTGATGAGCGCCGCTTTTTTTCCCATTATCCGCGAAAGCCGGCCATCTGGTAGCCACGCCCATGCCTGCCCATATCCCACCTTCGCTACGCCACCGACACACCCCCTTGAACTTTCGCCGGCGAGGCGACAGGAAAGCGGCGATGCTGTCAAAAAAGCCGCTTTCGATTATACGGATTTGGCCACTTTTGAGAGATCGCCGGCCATCTCCCAATTTATGTTGGAAGATGGCCGGCGATCACTTTCGAAAATAAGCCTGATAGTGGTCAATATTCAAAATGGTTTAACCAGCCTGAAACGGCTGCTGACCAGTGAAGACATTTGTTCGGGGCTATCTGTTAATTTTCAGCAGCACTTCACCTGGTATCACCACTGAAAATGAGCCATTATTTTTGGGGTGTTCCAGGGGTGGAGTCAGCACTTGGCTGGTTAAGTGCCAATATTCAGCACTTAACCACATAAATGGGACTGCATAAAACACAGTTCTGTCTTTATGTGGCAACTCATGGCCAGTTACATTCTGACTATCGAGTTAATTGGTTTAGTGTTAGCCGGCCCCACATAAACTAGATATTCAGTGCTGAAGATTGGACATGGTCTGGCCTTAAATATCTGGGAATAACCTGGTGGCAGTCAACAAAGCACTGAGTGGCACTAGATCAATTTTTACTCCATAGTAACAGTAACAAAGACCTGTATGGTCCATCCAGTCTGCCCATCAAGGTGGCCAGAGTTGACACTGCTGCGCTGTGTAGCTTACAGCCCTCTATGCCCTATTTAAAGAGTGGAGGTTGTTTTAGGTTTGCTTTGGGGTCTCCAAGAGAGGGGGTAGGAGGGCAAGATTCCCCCGGGCCCAGCATCAAAGGGGGGTCCGGCGCTGGGGTCTGTCTCACTGTAGCTCATGATGGGATCCAGGTGATTACGTTCTGACCAGTGGCGTAGCCAGAAGTCAATTTTTGGGTGGGCCAACAGGTTGGATGGGTGGGCACTAGACAGTGGTTTGCTGGTAAATGTTTAACAACAGGCTCTCTCCCCGGTCCACCTCTGCGCCCCCCCCCCCCCCCCCCCGTCCACCTCCCCTCAAAATTGCAGAGCTGGCTATAGCCGGGGAGAGAGCCGGGGGGGGGGGGGGGGAGGCAATGCATTACTCTCTCCAGGGAAAAAAAAATTAAATGATCCCAGGTTCCAATCTAATTCATGTTTAATGTGGGATAATATGCCATAAATAAGTAAATAAATAAATATAAACTTTTAATGTTGAGCACCTGATTCTCAAAGTGGACATATTCCAAACACTATAATGAAAATAAAATGATTTTCTATACCTTTGTTGTCTGGTGACTTTGTTTTTCTGATCATGCTGGCCCAGTATCCGATTCTGCTGCTATCTGTCCTCTTAACTCCGTTTCCAGGGCTTCCTTTCCATTTATTTCTTTACTTTCCACCTTTCTTCTTCATTTCTTGTCCTACATCCGTAAGTAAAAGCTGGATCCTCTGCAGACTTGACTGTCCAGTGGATCCAGCTTCTGCCTACTTTCTCCATCCATGTGCAGTTTTTCTCCTTTCTTCCGTTTCCCTCATATCACCTCCTTCCTCTCTCTTCCCTCCCCTCTATCCATGTCAGCATTTCTTCTCTCTCCCTACCCCTCCATCCATGTGCATCTCCTTCCTCTGTCTTCCCTCCCCTCCATCCATGTCCAGAATTTCTTCTTTCTCTCCTCCATCCATGTGCATCCCCTTCCTGTCTTCCCTTCCTTTCCCTCCATCCATGTCCAACAATTCTCTCCCTGCCCTCCCCTCCATCCACCCATGTCCAGCAACCATCCTCTCTCCACTGCCCTTCCCTCCATCCATGTCCAGCAACTCTCTTCTACCCTCCCCTCCATCCACCTATGTCCAGCAACTCTCCTCTCCCCTGCCCTCCCCTCCATCCACCCATGTCCAGCAACCATCCTCTCTCCACTGCCCTTCCCTCCATCCATATTCAGCAACTCTCTTCTACCCTCCCCTCCATCCACCTATGTCCAGCAACTCTCCTCTCCCCTGCCCTCCCCTCTATCCACCCATGTCCAGCAACTCCCCTGCCCTCCATCCATCTATCCATCCATCCAAATCCAGCAATTCTCCTCTCTCCCCTGCCCCCTCCATCCATCCATATCCAGAAATTCTCCTCTCTCCCCTGCCCTCCCTTCCATATCCAGCAATTTCTCCTCTCTCTCTGGTCCTTGTCCTCCCATCCATGTCCATCGATGCTCCTCTCTCACCTTTGACCATCTCCCTCTCATTCCCTCTCCAGCACTCCCATTCCCCTCTCTGTCTCTCCCTTACCCAGTCTCCTAAATTCCTCCCCCATCTTTCACCCACTTCATTAGTCCCCCATTCCCCATACTCTGTACTTACCACCCCTCCCAGTCCCATCTATCTCCTGCTCCTTCCTTCTGCTCACCACCCCTCCCAGACCCATCCTTCCCTCTGCTCACCACCCCCCCAGTCCCATCCTTCCCTCTGCTCACCACCCTCTGCTGAATAAAGAAGACAACGTGGATGCAGGCAGCACAGCAGCTCACTGGTTTGCTTGCTGTGTTTTAAGTGAATGGCGAAGGCTGTGCAGGGGAGTAGAAACAGAGATTTTAAATGGCTTCCTTCTGTAGTCGCAGTGGCGAACTGGCGAGCGGTGGCACTAAAAACATAAAGCAGCGAAGCTCTTCAATTCCGTCCTTCGCTTTCTGTTTCCTGCCCTCTCAGCGTCCCGCCCGCCCGAAAGGAAATGACATCAATTTATGAGTAGTGCACAAATATCAGGTCAGTTGTGTTCATAACTTAATTTAATAATGAACTGATAATTGATGTTAACCAGCAATGATAGGCTATAATTTGCGTCACTGTCTTTAGATGCTATTCTGTACTGAGTGCTTAAATTTCAGAGCAAGCAACTTTGAGGGAAGCATGAACCTGGGAGGGGCATGGACGGGCCAGGAGCCTGCCAGGCAGTTATGTCCATGGGTTCTAGAATACTAGCATTTACACACCTAACTGCCTACAATTAGGTACGAACGTTTATGCCAGCCATTGAGTTGGCATAAGCGGTTGCACCTAAACTTAGGCAACAGAGGATTCTGCCCACTTAAATTGGAGCTGCCCAACCTCTGATGTTCATTGGCACGAAACCAGGTAGTGCCACTGAATATCATCTCTAAATGCCCATGTAGAAAGTAGGTAGGTCATGGACTGTGTAGGGGGTGGCATTGGGGCGGAGCCTGAAGTTATATGGGTGCTGGCAATATTCAGTACCACATAGCTAACCCAGCCAAGTTAGGACAGCTCAAAAGCTGTTGTAAATAAGCTACTTAGCTATGCAGGTCCTGGCATTGAATATCGTCCGGGACCCACATAACTTTCAAATTGTACTGTAATGTAGTATTTGTATTCTGCTAACTCCCAAAATAGGTTAAAAGTGGATAACAAAATGTGTAACTGTACAATAGAATAAAAAAAGTAAAAGGCTTTAAGATAAGCATTCTTTAAAACACAGTCTTTAAATGTCTGTAGAAGGAGTAATATAAAGAGATTATTTTCAAATCCTTTGGCAGAGACTGCCATACCTGAATGGCCTAATAAGAAACCCCCTGGAAATGGCTTGTGCAGCAGTAACCTGGTGGTAGTCAGGTATCGTTGTGCCCTGGCCAGTTACCGCCAGGTTACCGCGGGAGCCCTTATCACCACCTCAATGGGTGGAGGTAAGGGCTTCCTGCCACATGGTAAGAGTTTTCTTACTGCATGGATATGCTTGTCTGCTGCAGGCCCTGGCGCATGGGCAAAATGGCCCCTGACACTAGCGCAGGGCCCTTTTTCCCCGCAGCTTGGTAAAAGGACTCCTGAGCGTTCTAGAATTTTTTAAATATCTAATACATGAAAATGAAGGATAAAACAGTAATCGAGAATCTTCAGCTGTAGATCTCAAAATTTCAAAGGAATAGGAAAAAAAATCTAATCAAGTTTTCAAATATCCAAATAACAATACAAAGTATGGCATTGTGTACTATTTGAAAGCTGAAAGCGCGTAATTTACAAATGATCCTTGCTTTATTGACGAGCCAGTGTAGTTGGAGTAACAATGGTGAGGCTTTATCAAAACGAGATACTCAGAAGATAAATTCAGCTGCAGTGTTTTCTGCAGTTTGGAGTCTTTTTAATATGTACTCTTTGCAACCAGCGTAAATGGCATTACAGTAGGGTTAAGACTAGGATTGTACAAGTAATCTGAGAGTTCCAAAAGAGAAGTAGGATCTGATTACTTTTAGTTTCCAGGGGGACCTGAAAGATTTTGTGACCACTGAAGATATCTGTGATTCGAAGGTTAGGTGACGATCTATGATTGTGGTATCTAATGGGTAGGAGGTATGATCAATGGTGAAGTTGTTGTAAGAGTTATATCAAGAGGGTTAGTGATTACCTATAATTTAGTTTTTTCTCTATTTAGTTGGAAGCCCAGGATTCCATCAAGTCAAGGCCAAATGTTATTTTATGTAAAGTTTTGTGAATATCATTTCTAAAAGTGATGTAAATTGTGATGTCATCAGTATATATGAAGGATGGGAACCTAGACGCTTCTAATCTGCCTCCCAGTGGTGACATCATGACATTAAATAGTAGAGGGGATAAGGGAGAACCCGGAGGGACTCCACAATCTGGAGACCAGGGTGAGAGAGAGCCCAGTATTTTTACACTGTAATATCTTACTTTCATAAAGCCCTGAAACCAGTGAAGGACTATTTCACATAGTCCGAAGTAGTCAGGTAGATTCAACAAGATAATATGATCTACTACATCAAAGGCACTGAACAAGTCAAATTGCATCATTAGGATTTTGTTATCTAAGCTGATTTTCTTTTTAAAGTTTGATTCTAAGGTAGTCAGGAAGCCTGATTGGGACTTATCCTTTCGTTTCAACTATCCTCCCTAGGTATCGCAGATACAGTATTAAAATGGTTTCATGAATTTCTTTCCAATAGGTATTATATGGTTAAAATGAATGAGAAGCTGTCAGAGAATTGGATTCCACCATGTTTATCCACTCCTACCCTAGCTGAGATAATATTTAACCATCTCTCTGACCTTATGTGCAATTTTCTTTAAATTAGGCACCTTACTTTCTAACTCTTCTTACTCTCTTACCTATCTATATGTTCCATCTCTGCTTTACCCTTCACTATCAATTAAAATGTTCTATTATATATTGTGTTGACCTTGTAAGTGGTATAATACAGCCCAGGTTTACATGCAACCTCTAATCAAATTCCCCTTCTGCAAATTCACATTTGAAGCTAGAGCCTACTTAATACTCCACTTCCCAAACTGTAAGAAAGTAATTTACAAATCAGTTCATAAGCATCTAATGGTTGAACTCCCTGCCTATTACAAGAAGAAGTCTACAAGACTATATAAAATTCTGCAATGTCCTAAAATCATTCTTGTTCAAAAAGTTCCTAACAATGGATAATAGATCTTAAGCCTGCTATATCCTATGGTATTCCTCCCTATACAAAACACATATAGGGTTAGATTCTATATATCACACCTAAAAAATTGGCACCAAAAATATGTCTAGACATATTCTATAAACTACACTCAAAGTTAGGTGCAGTTTATAGAATATGCCTAAATCTAGATGTAAACTCAACTGAAAAGTAGACACTGTGTTCACGTAAGTATACAATGTGTTTTGTTGTAACAGGGGAAATGGTCTTAATAGTCACCGGGATATACTGCTTATTAGCAGCTTCAAACATATGGAAATCCCGCCTGTGACTCAAATCATCACTGACCAAAAATCCCCCTCCTTGCCTACTTAAGCATTTGTGTTAACAATCATGATAATTTTTATAGTAATTTTTCTTCTTTTTTTATTCCATTTTTCCTTAATCCTAAATCGTTAGTAAGGATATCTGCTCTTTACTTTATGAAAGGTATACTGAAGTAGGACACAAATATGGAGTTCAGTGACTAGGCATGCACATATCAATGAAGGTCACACTTAACTGAAAGTATGGCTGATCCCGACAAGCGCCAGTTTCGCTACTGCTTTTTCAAGGGACCAGTGCCAATGTGTGACTACAAAAAAAATCACAGAAAGACATGCTACCTTTTATTTGGAGAACTGAACTCTTCATAGAAGGCTTCGGCTGGAGCTGCTTACCTGCTTGTGCGTCCTTCACTGTTGCCACCAAGACTAAACAATGATGGCAGAAGCGCTGTTTATTACCTTATCACTGGAAGTAGAAATCACATAAGTACATAAGTAATGCCACACTGGGAAAAGACCAAAGGTCCATCGAGCCCAGCATCCTGTCCACGACAGCGGCCAATCCAGGCCAAGGGCATCTGGCGAACTTCCCAAACGTACAAACATTCTATACATGTTATTCCTGGAATTGTGGATGTTTCCCAAGTCCATTTAGCAGTGGTTTATGGACTTGTCCTTTAGGAAACCGTCTAGCCCCTTTTTAAACTCTGCTAAGCTAACTGCCTTCACCACGTTCTCCGGCAACGAATTCCAGAGTTGAATTACGCGTTGGGCGAAGAAACATTTTCTCCGATTTGTTTTAAATTTACTACACTGTAGTTTCATCGCATGCTCCCTAGTCCTAGTATTTTTGGAAAGCGTGAACAGAAGCTTCACATCCACCTGTTCCACTCCACTCAATATTTTATATACCTCTATCATGTCTCCCCTCAGCCGTCTCTTCTCCAAGCTGAAAAGCCCTAGCCTCCTTAGTCTTTCTTCATAGGGAAGTCATCCCATCCCCGCTATCATTTTAGTCGCCCTTCGCTGCACCTTTTCCAATACTACTATATCTTTCTTGAGATGCGGCGACCAGAATTGAACACAGTACTCAAGGTGCGGTCGCACCATGGAGTGATACAATGGCATTTTAACATCCTCACACCTGTTTTCCATACCTTTCCTAATGATACCCAACATTCTATTCGCTTTCCTAGCCACAACAGCACACTGAGCAGAGGTAGAGGCTGCCGGACCTGCAAACCAAAATTACTTCACAGTTCACATGAAACATCCCCAATGCATAGTGGTAATGACCCTGGGTCTCCAGTGTTTGTAGACGGTATAACAGCTTCCTATCTACATCACCGCCCTGGGATGAGGGAACTATATGGTCTAACCCTAAACATTCTAGATCATTGAAATTGTGGAATTGTGTGACTCAATGCTATACTAACGGTGCTCCTATAGTCTGCCTCATAATCCTTGATCGGTGCTCTGTAATGCGCATATGGAGTGATCTCTTCGTCTTACCAATGTAGATCTTATTACATGGGCAAGATGTCAGATATACTACATGAGTTGCAAGGCACGTGGTGCGATGTTTTGGATCGAATGTTTTGTTGTCTATGGGATTGTGAAAGTTGGTTGTCTGCAAGGTAATTAGACATGACTTACATCCCATTTTACCACATCTAAAGTGCCCAGCTGGTGATTCTTCATTGGGTGTCTGTGATGTGGCTGCAGGTAATTGGGCTGGACTTAATATTTCTTTCAGATTACTGGATCAAGCCATCATATATTCTTTAAATCTAGATGTAGTTTATAGAATATGCCCAGTGATCATTTTCTATGACTATATTTATGCCAAGGAAAACCTGGTGTAAATGCTGACGCCTAAATTATGTGTGGAACAGGCATATTCAATAACACTGTGTCTAAATTCAAGGAATACCCATAACCTACCTTTGCCCTCCCATGGCCACGCTCCCTTTTCAGATCTGCTTCGTAGAATTTACATACATCGCTTTAAAGAATACGCTTACACAGTTATGCGTGTAAATTCTAATTCCAATTAGTGTCAATAATTGCTTGTTATATGTAATTATCAGTTATTATTGGCTTGTTAAGCTAATTAAGTTGCACACACAGATCCAGAATACGACCGGATTTGCGCAAGCAACATAAGTCACATGATATAGAATCCGGGGGATAATAATTTCCTTGTTATCAACTTCAAGAGTTGTTTCTCATATCCTCTGTACTTCAAATATACGTACAACGCATTGCATTTTGAACTAACTTCTACAACTTTCTTGTCATCAACCACATAGTGTTGCTTCTCTTATGGGCCAATGATCAGAAGCAAACACAGGCACTAGAGGCTGTTAGCGACATGCTAGCACCTGCATTTGCTACCGCCCCATGATCAGAGCCCCCGAGCATGGGAAACAACTCGCTCGCAGGCTATGAATGCAACTAGCATGCAAATGCATGCAAAACAGGGCTCAGCGCAAGAAGAATGCAAATGCATGCTAAACCTATTCCTCCCCAATGATCAGCAACCAGCATGCCAAACATTGGCTCACTGGCTGCGGCAAACCCTATGCCAGCTCAGAGCTGGCATTAAGGTTTGCAGACCATTGGGAAGGAATGGTGAACCCTGTCCAGCATGCATTTGCATGCTGGCAAGCCTCCCATTCCCCCCAATGCAGCAGATTGTGCCCCCCCCCCACAGGAGCAGGAACCCCAACAACCCCCCACCAGTGACACAGGGCTGGAGGTCCTCCAGTTCCCCTGACCCCCCCGGCACAGATTCAGGAGGGGGGGCTAGAGATCTGGTGGGTCTCCAGCCCCCCTAACCCCCTCCCATAAATGAAGCCCTGGTGGCCCAGTGGCCCACGAGTAGATCCCCTCCCCACTCCATCCTTGGTTGTCTTAGCGGTCCTTCCCCACCCCCTACCTTTGGTGGAGGAGGGAGGTGGCCTCCCTCTTCTTCCTTCGGTGCTGCCTCGAAAATGGTGGTGCTAGGCCCTACCCAGTGCATCCTGGAATGCACTGGATGGGCCTTCACACCATATAAGGGAGTTCAAGGCAGAGCCTGGCCCTGCCCAGTGCATCCTAGGATGCGCTGGGCGGGGCTTCACACCATATAAGGGGGAAACTCCCTTATATGGTGCAATGGCCAGGGCCGGGCACCGCCATTTTCAAGGCGGCGCCAATGGAAGAGGAGGGAGGCCACCTCCCTCCTCCACTGAAGGTAGGGGGTGAGTAAGGGCCGCTAAGACCACCAGGGGTGGGGTGGGGAGGGGATCGACTCACGGCCCACTGGGCTACCAGGGCTCCATTCATGGGAGGGTATGCCGGGGGTTACCAGATCTCCAGCCCCCGAACGTGTCGGGGGGGGGGGGACTGGAAGTCTGCTGGACCTACAGGCCCCTGTGTTGCTTGAATCAGGGTGGGGGTACTTGGGGATCTGGTGGTGCCATGGACCTCCAGCCCCTGTGTTTGACAGGTTTGGGCTTTCGACAGCCTAGACCTGTCAAACAAGTGCGGGAGGATTGTGCCCGAGCATCCTCCTGTACTTTTACCCTATGATCATATTGAATAGCGTGCTTAAATTTGCATGCTATTATCTCTCATCATAGGGGTGATAAAGCCCCGCGCTATTCCAGTGCTATTTTTAGAGCACTGTTTGGAACAGCGCAGGGCTTTCAATCATCTGCCCATTGCCCATTAGTCCTTAAGGACTCAAATGTATTATATACTACTAGCCGTTAAGCCCGTAACAATGGGCTAGTTTTTTGTTTTCCTATGGCCTCCCCCCCAATCCTGCTCTCTCCCCTGCCCTCCCCCCAGTGTCTGTTTCCCTCAGTTCCGCCCCCTCCTTCCCTCCCTGCTCCCTCCTCCTCTGATTTCCACGCCCATGTCCAAGCCCTCCTCCCTATTGGGCTGTACTGCTGGTGGAGGCGGGGCTTGGACTTCTACCTCTCAGCATCCCAACTCTACTGCTCATTTGCAGGTGAGTCGGTCACTTGCCGTTTATATGTTTGATACCCCTGATATCTCACCTTGCATCCAAACCAAAGTTTCAGCTTGCTTGTCTGACATTGCTGTCTGGATGTCTCAACGCCACCTGAAATTAAACATGACCAAAACCGAACTTCTCATTTTCCCCCCCAAATCCACCTCCCCACTCCCCCCGTTTTCTATTTCTGTTGATGGCTCTCTCATTCTCCCTGTCTCCTCAGCTCGAAACCTTGGGGTCATCTTAGACTCTTTTCTCTCCTTCTCTGCTCATATCCAGCAGATCGCCAAGACCTGTTGTTTCTTTCTTTACAACATCCGTAAAATCCGCCCCTTTCTTTCCGAGCACTCTACCAAAACCCTCGTCCATACCCTTGTCACCTCTCGTTTAGACTACTGCAATCTGCTTCTTGCTGGCCTCCCACTTAGTCACCTCTCCCCTCTCCAATCGGTTCAAAACTCTGCTGCCCGTTTCGTCTTCCATCAGGGTCGCTTTACTCATACTACCCCTCTCCTCAAGTCGCTTCACTGGCTCCCTATCCGTTTTCGCATCCTGTCAAACTTCTTCTACTAACCTATAAATGTACTCACTCTGCTGCTCCCCAGTATCTCTCCACACTCGTCCTTCCCTACACCCCTTCCCGTGCACTCCGCTCCATGGATAAATCCTTCTTATCTGTTCCCTTCTCCACTACTGCCAACTCCAGACTTCGCGCCTTCTGTCTCGCTGCACCCTACGCCTGGAATAAACTTCCTGAGCCCCTACGTCTTGCCCCATCCTTGGCCACCTTTAAATCTAGACTGAAAGCCCACCTCTTTAACATTGCTTTTGACTCGCAACCACTTGTAACCATTCGCCTCCACCTACCCTCCTCTCCTCCTTCCTGTACACATTAATTGATTTGATTACTTTATTTTTTGTCTATTAGATTGTAAGCTCTTTGAGCAGGGACTGTCTTTCTTCTATGTTTGTGCAGCGCTGCGTACGCCTTGTAGCGCTATAGAAATGCTAAATAGTAGTAGTACTAGTAGTGATACTTGAATTAATTCTATACTTGTTATACTACTTATACATTGTAAGCCACATTGAACTCAAGCTTATTTGGGATAATGAGGGATATAAATGTCATAAATCAATAAATAGAATCATGGACTTATCCATTGATAAAGCAATTTTGGCATCTGTGACCAGTGAAAGAAGTGCTGCTTCTGTGGTATATAAAAATCTAAAACCAAATTGTAAGGCAGGGCTAGAGCAGATATGCTGTTCCAAATATTAAGATAAGTCTACCACAATAGCCTACTGCCCCTGAAACAGTCCCTTCCTCCTGTTCACCCTTCCCCTACCCCAGAACATCCCCCAAACCTCCAGTCTCAATAGCCCCCCTGGTGGTCCAGTGGGGGTGATGCAGGGAAGAGAAAAGCTCACTCACACCTGGCCCTTGCAGCAGCCTCAAGAAAATGGCTGCTGCAACCTTTCGTGGCAGCCTTATGGTACCCAAGTACCCAAGTACCGTAAACTGCCACAAGATCTCATGGCAACCATTTTCTTGAGCAAGCCACAATGGGAAGAAGCAAGTGGGCTTTGCTCCTGCCCTCATCTCCCCCATTGGACCACCAAGGATTTGATGTAAGCTCAGAAGGGGGGGGGGGGGGACTATTGTGATGGGGGATGTTGGGGGGGGGGTCATTTTGCAGGAGGGGGTCTTAATGTTGGAGACTGGAAAGAGATTGAACAGGAGGGAGGGCTGTTTCACGGAGAGGAGGGTACTCAGAGGGGTAAAACAAGGAATTTGAAAGTTATGTGGGCTCTGGCTGAATATTGGGGAGGATCTGCATAAACTCCGATGGCCACTGCTTTCATAATTAGCCATGGATATTCAGTACTGGTGTCTGAACGTGGCCTTACATTGAATATCCAGGGCTAATTTAGCCACCCTTCGCCTGGAATAAACTTCCTGAGCCCCTACGTCTTGCCCCATCCTTGGCCACCTTTAAATCTAGACTGAAAGCCTACCTCTTTAACATTGCTTTTGACTCGTAACCACTTGTAACCAATCGCCTCCAACTACCCTCCTCTCCTCCTTCCTGTACACATTAATTGATTTGATTACTTTATTTTTTGTCTATTAGATTGTAAGCTCTTTGAGCAGGGACTGTTTTCTTCTATGTTTGTGCAGTGCTGCATACGCTTTGTAGCGCTATAGAAATGCTAAATAGTAATAGTAATAGTAGTAGTAGTAGTAATCAGACAGCACATGGCAATGGCCAATATCCGCCGGACATGCCTACATTGTGTCCCCACACTAAGGCGACGGAAATGCCATGTGTCACAAACAAAACTGCCTCAGGGCACCTGGGTGTGCCCCATGGTAGTGCTGTTTTGCTATGTGCTACCCACCGGTAGGCCTACCACAGCCTACTAAAAGGGCCTTTAAATTTGTTTGTCCGTGCAAGTCCTTTTTCTGTCCCTGCATACTAAGTTGCATTGAGCTTGTGTTTGGAAGGAGTCCATATCTTCTTCATGAAAGGTGAATGGAGAGGAAAAGTGGAAGTGCAGAAACCCCAAATCCTTTTTCTCTTTGACGTCCTCATGAAAAAGCTGAGACTGCTTCTGTCCAACACTGAGAGCTTTCAAATGCAGCTTGGATATTTGAAGTTGGTTTATTGGATCTACAGGGAAAATGCTATTTTCAGGAGCCCACTTTCAGTACTTTATTGAATTCAGCCCTAAGAAAGAGAAGCAGAGCTGTGACTGAGTTAATGCCCCAGGCTATTGAAAATGTAAATTATATTTTTGCAACCAGATCTCCTATGTTTAGTGCTACTTTCTGTGCATTTATATGGCTGTTTGACATTTTTCAGGAAATGAATGCTCATCATGATTGAACTAACAGCCAGGTGTTATATTAACACCAAAGCTTGCTTATCTGGGCAATAAAGCAAATACATAAACACATAAGCATACTTGGAAAAGACCAAGGGTCCATCAAGCCCAGCATCCTGTCTCCGACAGTGGCCAATCCAGGCCCTAAGAACCTGGCAGAACCCAAAAAACTTAATAATGATCAATGGACTTTTCCTTCAGGAATCTGTCCAAACCCCCTTTAAACTCGGCAAGGCCAACTGCTGTCACTACCTTCTCCGGCAATGAGTTCCAGAGTCCAACTACGCACTGAGTAAAGAAAAACTTTCTCCTATTTGTTTTAAATCTACCACATTCTAGCTTCATCTTGTGTCCCCTGGTCCTATTATTATTAGAAAGTGTAAACAAATGTTTCACATCTGTCCGCTCCATTCCATTCATTATTTTGTAGACTTCTATCATATCACCCCTCAGCCGCCTTTTTTCCATGAAAAGAAAGATGCTGCAATGTTAATCCAAAAACATTGAGGGCCCTGTTTACTAAGCCACGCTGTAGGTGTGCTAGCGTTTTTAGCGCACGCTAACGCTATAGATACCCATCTTTAGCATTTAGCATGTGCTAATTTTAGTGCATGCTAAAAAAGCTGGTGCACCTTAGTAAACAGGACCCTGAGAATGGTAATTTAAACCTGTTATTTACACTATAAAACATGGATGCTATAGGAATTAAGGATTACTGCAAAGACCAAATTGGTTTTCTGGTTCCTTGTGTTTCTTTAGAGAGGGAGAAAACTGAAAAAAAAAAAAAAAGAATTCAGAGGAAAGAAAGTGAAGAGAGTCTGTATCCAGTGTCAGTAATGCACCCCTAGCAGTATATCAGATTTAGAACTAGGGTTATGGAGAGTCCTTGAAGTGTTATGATTTGTGTTCATCATTTGCTGTAAAATGAAAGAATTGTGGCAAAGAAACTGTTTATGTGTTCAGTTGGCTAGATTTGTAAAAAAAATCTCAGTAGCATAAATAAATAAATAGCACTAGGTTTTCATCTTTACACTATCAAACTTTGTTTCAAACTAAGAAACGCAATAAAGCGGAGAGGTTGATTTATAACTTTTGATTTTCAATGCAGCATATTTATATTTATAGCTTTATGTATCTATATATCACAGTGCCTCTATCCTGCTCTTCCAGTCACTACCCTTTCTTTCTCGGCACATCCAAACCTCTTACAGTGAAACTCTCCATTCCAGCAATTCAGGAATTCACATGTATCCCTTCTAGACTCAATGAATTGCAGTTATACTACAAGCAAGGATTGCATGTATTATATTTTATTTATTTTCTGCATTACAGAAAACTATGGCTTACATTTGTACATTATGTAGAACAGTGGTTGTAAATTGTATAGAACACTGAGGTTTACAATCAAAAAAAGTTTTTTTAAATTTTTATTATGTAAAAGAGCTAACAGGTCCACAACATTCTAATCAAACGTATTACTCACTTGCAAATGCACAGTACAGCCTTCCCTCTCTGTCCCGCCCTCGCGTCAAGACGTCATGACATCAGAGGGTGGAACAGAGAGGGAAACAGAGTCAAATTGTCGGACGACGACACTGCCGCCTGGAAAGGAACATCGCGCGAAACAACCTCCACCCTCCCCCCATCCCCGCCGCTGCTCCCGCCCCCTCCGTATCGGGCCCCCTACACTGACCTGACAGCGCCTCTCACCTCTGGCAGTGCTTCAGGCAGCAGCAGAGCGATCTGCTGCTGCCTGTAGCGCTTTCACATGGAGGTGAGAGATGCTGTCAGGTCAGTGCAGGGGGCCAGGCACGGAGGGGGGAGGGAGCGGCGGCAATGAGGGTAGCTGGACATGCGGGGAGGGCAGGGGGGAGAGGCCATGGTTGCTGGACTTGGGGTGAGAGCAGGGCACAGAGGAGGGTTGCTGGACATGGGGGGAGGGGGAGGCCAAGGGAAAGAGGAGGGTCGCTGGATATGGGGGGGGGGGAGGATCGGTGGACGGGGTGAGGCTAGGGGAGAGAGGAGGGCTGCAATACTCGCCCGTTTTTACGGGCTTAATGGCTAGTAAGTGTATATAGCAAAGTGTGTGAGCTGGAAAAATAACCAAAACAAGTCCACAAACCTGCTTATTTTCGAAGGAGATCACCGGCCATCTTCCGACACACATCGGGAGATGGCCGGAGATCTCCTGAACTTGGCCAAATCGGTATAATCGAAAGCCGATTTTTGTTTTGGGTTTGACAACTGCATGTTTCTTGCAAATGGTTTGCCATGTGGAAGTCAAGGTTAGGGTGAGTGGGAACGTTTGGAGTACTGGGAGTTTACTTTAGTGCTGAGATTGTTAAATATACGCACTGATTTCCGTTGGTCTGCTTTGGTTACGTTGGGTCAGTGGGAAGGACACGTCTGAATAGATGGACTTTCAGATGTTTTCGGAAGGTTAGGTAGGTGTCTATAAATTTTAGGTCTTTTGGTAGTGTGTTCCAGAGCTCGGTGCAGATGTATGGGAAACTGGTGGTGTCTAGGGAAATGGAGATTAAGGTAGGATCTTACGGACCAAGTTGCATTATGGATTGGTAGGTCTATTAGGCTGGTCATGTAGCCCGGTGAGAGTTTGAAGATTATTTTGTAGGCAAGGGAACAGAGCTTGAAGGATCTGCATGCTTTGATTGGGTGCCAGTGTATTTTTTGGAGTAGGGGTCGAGCGCTTTCAAATCAAGTTTTTCCGAAAATGATTCTAGATGCTGTGTTTTGTGCTGTTTGTAGTTTCTTTAGGATTTGATCCTTGCACCCTGAGTAGATTTCATTGCGGTAGTCTACATGGCCAAGGACCATGGTTTGGACCAGGGTGCAGAAGACATCTCTTGGGAGGTACTGTTTTATATGTTTAAATTCCCACATTGTGTGGAACATTTTATTTGTAGTTGCTGCAGCCTGATTTTGAAGGGTTAACTCACGGCCTATAGTAATTCCTAGAATTTTCAGTTCAGCAGAAATGGGGAGGGATGATCCCAAGGCGTGGATAGTTGTGAAGCGGACAGTATTATGAGGGGTTGAGAGTATCAGGCAGTTTGTTTTATCCCCATATAATTTACTTGAAGGCTGATGCCCAGAATGTCATTGTATTCATACTGTTTGTGATTTTGGAAGCAATTTTTGAAGGGTCATTTTTGAAGAGGATGAACATTGTGACATTATTGGCATAGATGAAGGGGTTAAAGCCTTGTTTGGATAATGATCTGGCTAGTAGGACCATCATTAGGTTGAATAGTATAGGTGAAAGTGGTGAAAGTGGTGAACCTTGTGGGACTCTGCATTCCACTTTCCAAGGTGGGGAGATTACAGAGTTTGACTTTACTTGACAAAACCTGGTGGTCAGGAAACCCATGAGCCATGCAAGTACATTTCCTCCAATTCCTAGTTTGTCGAGTATCCACAAGGTGGGGGACTGAAGGGCACAGGGAAGTGGGAGTAATATTATAAGGAACACATCAACATTTAGGTGCTAAGAATATATGCAATTGATCATACGTATGCATAGAAGCCATTGTCCCAGCTACAAATGATGGTGCTTAAATTCCATGGTGTGTAGTTTGAAAGTCCCCCGAGACCAGCATCAGGGATGTCTAGGTTTTATAAAGGAGTTCAGCGTTGGTATTTATGCCAACTGAAACCTGGTGTAAATGCCAGTGCCCAGCTTTGGGTACTTTGGCACGGAATTTAGGCTGTTCTATAACTTTCCCTGGATTCTATATAGTGTGCCTAGCGTTCTGTGCCAAAACACAAGCATATTCTAAATCAACATGTGTAACATTTGGCGTAACAAGCCAATCAGTGTTGTTAACAGCATTTAACAAGCAATAATGAGCACTAATTGGCAATAATTAGAATTTGCGTGCACAACTCCGTAAGCATATTCTGTAATGCACTGTGCCTAAATGTTAATGCGCACAGGCAAAAAAGGGTGTGGTTATAGACATGGAAATGGGCATTCCAAAATTTACATGCATTGTTATAGAATATAGCCATCTGTGCCTAAATCTACGTGTGGGATTTACATCATGTTTTTATTGGTGTAAATGGGTGTGCATAGCTTTAAGTGCTAGGATATCAACTAAGTGTATTCTATATACTGTGCCTAAATCTAGGTGCCGCTTATGGAATACACTTAGGCAAAAATGTTTTCCGCATCAATTTTTTTAAGCACCATATATAGAATCTGGCCCTTTGTATATGCAACTTTTAGGAATGCTCCTGCCACTCCCCTGGCCACGCTCCCTTTTGAGTTGCACGCTAAAGGATTTATAATTATTATAATGTCCCAAACAATTCCAAATATCTTAACTTTTATAGACTAGTATATCTTCCACAGTCAAAGTACATCAATACATTTTTTCAAAAGCGGTAATTAATTTACCAACGGGGATCATCAGAATCATTAAAAGCATACACCATGTACTTTGACTGTGGAAGATATACTAGTCTATAAAAGTTAAGAATTTGGAAGTGTTTGGGACATTATAATAATTATATATTGAGGTAGTCCCCACACTTGAACTGTAAGGTCTCTTTCGCTAAGGGATTTAGGCATGTGGGGGTTATAAAATAGGGCATGGGGAGATGTGCACGCAAATTTCTATTATTTCTAATTAACTGCAATAATTGTTCACATCAATGAATTGCAATTAATTGGCTTGTAAGCCAATTAATTGATCTGTGTTCATATTGCGAAGCCAAAATCTTTGCACCATATAGAGAACCCAGGGGTAAGTGTGTTGCGTGCCTTTATTCTAAAATACCTCTGAGCACATAACTAACATTTACATGAATACCTGTAATAACCACACACATAAGTACTAGTGTTCTATAATTTATGTATGCAACTGGCACCTAATTTTAGGTGACCTGTTATAGAATGAGGGGGTCAGAAGTGCACTTGTGCTATCTGCAATGGTGATGACACACAGTAACTTACCTTATACTAATTACAATCAGCACAGCCTGCCCACTCTCCACCCTTTTCCATTACATACAGTTACTACTAATCATTTCATAAGAACATAAGCGTTGCCATACTGGTACAGACTGAAGGTCCATCAAGCCCAGCATCTTGTTTCCAACAGTGGTCAATCCAGGTTACAAGTGCCTGGCAGTACGTTTTTTGCTGCTTAGGCTAGAAATAAGAAGTGGATTTTCCCCAAGTCCATCTTAATAATTTATTTATTTGTTACATTTGTATCCCACATTTTCCCACCTTTTAGGAAGTTATCCAAACCTTTTTTAAACCCCCGCTAAGCTAACTGCTTTTACTACATTCTCTGGCAATGAATTCCAGAGTTTAATTACACGTTGAATGAAGAAATATTTTATTCCAATTTTTTTTTAATGTACTACTTTGTAGCTTCATTGTGTGTGTGTGCCCCTAGTGGTAGTATTTTTGGAAAGAGTAAACACGTGATTCACATATACCCGTTCCACTCCACTCATTATTTTATATATCTCTATCATATCTCCCCTCAGGTGTCTTTTCTCCAATACTACTACTAGATATATACAGTGCTGTACACATTATATGCTGTTACTTTCTCTGTCCCTAGAGGGCTCACGATCTAAGTTTTTGTACCTGGGGCAATGGAGGGTTAAGGGCTTCTTTTACAAAGCTGTACTGGTGATTCCCGTGCAGCAAATGAGAGGGAAGCTCATAGGAATTGAATAGGTTTCCTCTCATTTGCCACACTGAGAACAGCTAGCATGGCTTTGTAAAAGAAGCCCTAAGTGACTTACCTAAGGTCATAAGGAGCTGTGGTGGGAATTGAAACTTGGTCACCAGGATCAAAGCCTGTTGCAGTAACCATTAGGCTACTTCTCCACCACATGAACTAGTGCACAGTAAGGGTTGCAGCTGTGCAGTAACTGTTCCCATGCACTTATGGCATGGGAAAAGCTTACCGCACTTCAGTAAACAGGCCCTTTAATATATTTAAATGTTGTGGCTGGCATTTAAAGGAATTGCTGACCACAGGCTTTAAATACTGACCCGAAAGTGTACAAGCACTGCATAACATTAGCTACTTAAATACAGAGCATCAATAAAGTGGTTTAGTTATTTCCAGAGCCTGGGTAACAGAATTGGATTTATTTAGTGATGACCATTCCTGCCAAATCAACTAACCTTTAAAGCAAATATTAATATAAGATTTAATTGGCTTCCAGTGTTTAAAATTGAAATAAAGATTTCAGATGAATACCACAATAAAGCTGATCTTACATGGAATTAAATAAAACCAATGATATTTTAAAGATGAAAATTTATATGAAAGTCCATAGTCTCCTGCATTACATACTATGACATCAGCATTTAGATCTAAATTAGATTTAAATACTCAGCGTACCTGAATGTAACTCACCTTGAGCTATTACTGAAAAAGGTGTGAGCAAAATCCAAATAAATAAATAAAGATCTGTCCCAAGGCACCTATAACTGCCTGCTGGAAAGGCAGGCGTTCAGGGCCAGGCCATCTCCACCACTTCATCCCCCTGAGAACATAAACTTCTCCAGACATCCAGTCTCTTCCCCCTAAGCAGAGAGATCAGTGGCATAGCCTTGGGGAGGGGGGGGGGGGGTCTAGTCCCCTCCACATTGGGTTCAAGCCCCCCAAAATTGTTTGGCTGGCAGGGATCCCTAAGCCCCTTTAGCAAAAGAGGTCCTCCATCAGCAGCCTGGCAGTTGGCAGCACCTCCTAAGGGCTGGCACTACATTACCCCCCCCCCCCCCCCCATGAATGCTCTGTTTTATTACTATTATTGTTATTGGCATTATGTATTTATTTCATAGAGTGACCCTGTCTGGCTTTTAATGAGAGCAGTTCCCCCAACAAAGTTACTTTGAAGATTATTGTTGTGTTGGTGTTCGCCATGATCTGCAGTAACCACTTCCCTCTAGGCTGAGTGGGAGTCCTCCACCTACAGTCCTGCCAGTGGGTGGTGCTGTTTCACTGTCACATTTTCAATAGTGAGGGACAGGCAAGATCTGCAGGACTCCAGGGAACCTGCCTGTCCCTAGTGATTGAAAACATGATATTGAAACACCACCCCCTCCCTCCACCACTGGCAGCAGTACAGTTGGATGACTCCCACTCAGCTTAGAGGGAAAGTGGCAGTAACTGCTCTTCCTTTGGATCTGAGGGATCTGTTGTGTAATTATTTATTTAGATTTTGCTCACACCTTTTTTGGTAGTAGCTCAAGGTGAGTTACATTCAGGTACACTGGATATTTCTGTGTCCCAGGAGGGCTCACAATCTAAGTTTGTACCTGAGCCCAGTGGCATTCCTAGGGAGGGCTGGCACCCGGGGCGGATCACCGATGTGCCCCTCCCCCCGGGTGCAGCGCCCCCCCCCCCCCGATGCAGTGCGGACCCCCCCCGGCGAAAGGACCCCCCCGCAAAGGACCCCCCCCCCGGGTGCACGCCGCCGAGGGGGGTGCCGCATGCGCCTGTCCTCCGTTGCTCCATTCTTCTTCTCTGCCCCGGAACAGGAAGTAACCTGTTCCGGGGCAGAGAAGAAGCATGGAACAATGGAGGACAGGCGCGCGCAGCACCCCCTCGGCAGCGTGCACCTGGGGTGGACCGCACCCACTGCCCCCCCCCTAGGAACGCCACTGCCTGAGGCAATGGAGGGTTAAGTGACTTGCCCAAGATCACAACAAGCAGCAGTGGGATTTGAACTGGCCACCTCTGGATCACCTTATGAATCACAGGGCCAAGAAAAAAATGATGAAAGAATGACAACATTTTGCATTGCTCTTATCCTGTTCTAAATGAATGGTCATACTTCATAAGACCCCATTGTAGTTTACTTTTTACAGTTTGAGTCCAATCTGTCTTAAGAAAAAGAAAGATGTATTCCTGTAACCTCTTTTTTTCTCTTATTTTGATCTTGCAGTTTGTTCTAGGTCCTTTGGGTTTCTTGCTCAGTTAGAATCAAGGCTGGGATCTGGTCATTCACAACTGCTTGGGGATTTTTTCATTTTAGCAAAGCCTGGGTGATAAGAGAGCCATGCAATTATGGGCCCTGCAAACAGTCACTGTGAGCTGCCATTAGACAGTTAATATGATTCCTCCTCCCTCCCCCCTTCCAGTGCCCTGTATACAACCATCTAAAGCACAGATAATTTTATAGACTGAATAGCACCAGGGTGGAGCAAGGGTGGATTGCAGGCCTTCTGTCAAACTTTATGGATAGTTAGAGACATTCAGCTGCTGTCCATATAACTATGTGGTTTAATATAAGCCAGCAAAATGGCTATCCTAAATTAAATGGCAAACCTATATGTATCATGGCTGAATATCATTGTTATCTGTAGAGCCACTGCTGGTCATCTGTCTCTCTATATATTCAATAACAAAAAAAAGAATCAATCCCTTGAAAAACTATCAATATTGCTTAGTACTGTGGGACCTATTTCATCTGATGTTAAACGATGATATCTATAGAGAATTGGGATGAGAAAAGGCGAATTCAGTATAGGCTGGAAAATACAGTCGAACTATGTTTTAGTGAGAATAACTGCAAATACGGCTCACTTAGAAAGCTCTATACATTATTTATTTAAGTTAATCAAAAAAAGTTTTCTTAAATTTTTATTATGTAAAAAAAGCTAACAGGTCCACAACATTCTAATAAGCGTATATATCAATGTGTGTGAGCTGGAAAAATAACTAAAACAAGCCCACAAAGTAATCTGGAATCATAAGCACCGGAAATTCAAAAAGCAGTAGCAAACCTTATCTCAGTCTGCCAATACTTTCATTGCTTTATAAACTGCTCACAAGTATGCAGAAAAGGGAGGGGAATTTTGGTAGGAGTTCTAATGATGTATAGAGCTATCTAAGTGAGCCGTATTTGCAGCTATTCTCACTGATACATAGCTCGGATGTATTTTTCAGCCTATACTGAATTCTCTTTTTCTCTTCCCGATTCTCTATAGATAGTTTTAATATATCATCATTTAACACCCGATGAAACAAGTCCTATGCTTTGTACTAAGCGATATTGATATTTTTTCTAGGGATTGATTCTTTTTTTGTTATTGTTTTCATTTATCTCTCCATAGAGGGTTATTTCTTTGTTTAGTGATCTATATATATTCAGCACTGCTCAATATACAAATAACAGTTGCTAAATGTAGTTGGGGGGCTGTTTACTAAGGATCCCTTTTACTAAGTTGTAGGAAAAAAGGGCCCTGTAGTAGTGGCGGGGGATGTTTTTCCCATGCACCAGGGCACTTTTTTCTTCAGCCGGTAAAAGCCACCCCCCAATAGGCCATGCGGTGAGAAAACTTTTACCACATGGCCATGAGGTGGGGAGACGTTAACGTCACCCATTGAGGTGGCGATAACAGCTCCAATGCTAACCCAGCGGTAACCGGGCTGCATGAGCCGATGCCCAATTACCGCCACACAAGCCATTTCTGAGGTTTTTCTTTTCCCCCTGGCATGCATTCAGAGTGGGACTACCACCGGTGGCCGAGTTGGGCCGGCGGTAGTCCCGGAAAAGTGAGTGGTAAGCCTGCGTTGGGTATACCGCTGCTCTGTAAAAGGGCCCCTAAATGCAGTAGTTTTTCAATTACTATGCATTAGTTGCAGAAATTAAGGCACGGTAACTGCAAAGCCTGTTTAGTAACCGCTGGGAGGCATGGCCAGCATCTATCCTGCAGTTATTGCACTGTAAATGCATGGGCAGTTAGTAACTTAGTAAATGGCGGCAGATAAAGAACTGAACGGTCCATCTAGTCTGCCCAATAAGATAAACTCATTTTACATGGTATGTTATACTTTATACCCGAGTTTGATTTGTCCTTGCCATTCTCAGGGCACAGACCGTAGAAGTCTGCCCAGCAATGTTCTTGTACTAAGATCTGAAGCTAGCATCGAAACCCCTTAAAATTTACACTCCAGTCCATCCATATCTATTCAGTCACGATCAGGTCACGTAGAAGTCTGCCCAGCACCAGTTTCGCTTCCCAATTACCGGCGTCATGACCTAATCTCCATTAAGATTCTGTGCATGCATTCCAATGATTCCTTTGTGTTTACCCCACGTATGTTTGAATTCCATTACCGTTTTCATCTCCACCACCTCACATGGGAGGGCATTCCACATATCTACCACCTTATCCATGAAAACGTACTTCCTGACATTACTCCCAGGTCTGCTCCCCTTCAACCTCAATTCATGTCCTCTAGTTCTACTGCCTTCCTGTCTCTGAAAAAGGTTCGTTTGTGGATTAACACCTTTCAAATATTTGAACGTCTGTATCATGTCACCCCTGTTTCTCCTTTCCTCCAAGGTATACATGTTCAGGCCAGCAAGTCTCTCCCATACCAAATCCCATACCATAAGTTCACTGATTAGCACAGTCCCATGTATTAAAAAAAAAAAATAACCCAATCCCCGATCAACATGTCCCACTCCTCATCCCCGATCAACATCAGCATCATCACTCCTCTGATCAGCATCAGCATTGACCCCCACCCTCCCAATTGCCCCGGGTAATGAACACTGCCTCTACACCATCCTTGGTCCCAGATGACCAGGAGATAGGAGGAATTATGCAGTGAGTTGAACCCCCGATTCCTCAACATGGTAAAGCAGAATACTGGGCTGGACAAGCAACCTCTTTTCCTAATTAACATTGCAAACAGATCCCAAGCATGGCCCCAGATTAATCTGTTCTTCTGACAAGGAATATAATCTGAACAGACAACAGCATAACATTAATTTTTTTCTTGTGACAGAGAAAGTAACAAGGATGGAAAGTACTACAAATATTATTTTGTTCTCCTGATTAAGACAGAATCCGGAATGGAAATGGCACCACATTAATTTCAGTACCTCTTGGCACTGTCATATTAATTAGGCAAATCATAATCTTCTACAAGCTCTACAGTGGCACTTTTGTGGAGCAAAAGTGTCGCAAAAGGCTTTATAGTCACCATGACAGCAGAAAGTAGAATATCAAAACGATACCTGAGTTTCCCTTCAATTGTAATGGAAATAAACAAAGAAAATACTCTAATGGTTGCAAGTTTTCATAAGATGGAAGGATGAAAATCCCCGAGGAGGTAGTTTCTGCTTTGTTCTCCTACTATGCAAGCATTACATCCAAAATATAAAAATACCAAACAGGAAAACAGAGGGCACGGTAACTATGTTCTAGAGCCGGCCGCCACAGGCAGGAGTAAGTGGGCATTGCTCTTGCCCCTCCAACCCCACTTGACCACCAGGACATATCCAGGTAGGCCTGGTGGAGTGGGGTGGGGCGGGGGCTACAGGGTTGGAGGGGTGAGGGATGGGCCTGCTTAGGCCTTCTAACCTTAGAGGGGAGGGAGAAGGTATGAGGGGGGCTTCATTTGATGGAATTGGGAGGGAGAGCAGATCCAAAGGGGGGCTTCCTTTGACAGAATTGGGAGGAAGGGGGATTGGAAAGTAAGGTTCTTCTGAGGAAGTTGGGAGGGAAGGAGGGATTAGAAGGGGAGCTTTTTTTCTAGGCTTCTGGGGTGTGGGAGGGAGACAGGAACGCATTGGCCAGTACTTGAAACTTAAACGGGCACCGTTTAATATTCAAACCGGGACCCGGTTAACTTTGCCACATACAGTTAGGGCAGCCTGTCTTTTGTCCTAGATTTATGCGGTTACTCAGTAGCAGATTGAAAATTTCTGCTAACCAGCTAAGTTTCTGCAAATGACCTAACTTTGCCCTCTGGTCCACCCACAAAGTAGCTGGTTTTGGCATGGAGAGATAAAGGAGATGCTGAGTATCCCTGGATAGCCCTTCACATGCAATTTAAATGGCCAGGAGTCTCTCCTGGACAGTTAAATAGCTTTGAATATTGAGCCCTGTTTTTCTCAATTAATTTCACCCTATATCCCACCTTGGTTGGTTTTAACCCATCACTTCCTGTCTGTTTTGTCTGTCTATGAAATGAGTCTGCATGTGCTCTTGAATAGGCTGGAGGAAACTCACTCTCTAACAAACTTAAATGGGCCATGTCAATTCACACAACTGATACAAAAGATGGGGTAAATACTTTCTATAAAGGACTGTTGATTAATGAAGGCTAGGAAGTTATTTATTACTTTCTGTGTAAAATGGCTTTGTGTTTAATGCACATATAGTATTCCATAAAATGTGTAGAGGCCGCTAAAACTCTGCCTGTGCAGCAGTACCAGAAACCACCGTTCTACCAGAATAAAACAGTTCTGACCTGTTTTAACTCCAACACTTTCCAGAACAGGGGCTGCGTCTTCCTTCCTGACTCACAGGGTAGAAGAATCTGTCCTTTGGAGGGAAAAAAGGACTAGTATAAATATACAGCCCAGGGGGCGGGCAATTGTCTTTGGATTCCCTGGCCAGAGTACCTAAATGCAAGGGGACCAGGGTTTGGAAGAGCCCCTTGCCATTCTTCTATGTAAGTGGACTAAAGGACTTTTAACATCCAACCTATAACACTTTCTTACTAACTTGAAGGCCTTTGACTAGCTCAGTCTCTAATCCTGAGGAGCCAGGAGTGAGAAGTAGCCAAAGAGTCTGTAAAGTTGCTGGATTGTTCAAGGGAAAGCAGGAACAAGAAACCTGTTTTCTACTACTGCCTGCTGAGAGAGAAAGAGAGAGACAGAGAGAAGCGGTACTTCTAAATCCAGCTGGAGCAGCAGAAAGACAATCAAGGTCAAGCCTCTTTGCTACTACTACTACTACTTACCATTTCTATAGCGCTACTAGACATACGCAGCACTGTACACTGAACGTGTAAGAGACAGTTCTTGCTCGACAGAGTTACAATCTACACAGGACAGTCAGGACAAATAAGGGATAAGGGAATTACTTAAGGTGGGAATGATAAAACAGACATGGGTACTGAACAAGTGACTAGGGATTAGGAGTTAAAAGCAGCCTGAAAAAGGTGGACCTTTAGCCTAGATTTTGATGAGAGCCAAAGATGGAGCTTGAAGTACTGGCTCAGGAAGTCTATTCCAGGCATATGGTGCAGCAAGATAAGAGGAACAGAGTCTGGAGTTCGCAGTAGAGGAGAAGAGTTAGGATAAGAGAGATTTACCCAATGAACAGAGTTCCTGGGGAGGAGTGTAGGGAAAGATAAGAGGTGGAGAGGTACTGAGGAGCTGCAGAGTGAGTGAACTTGTAAGTCAATAAGAGGAGTTTGAACTGTATTCAGAAACGGATAGGGGGCCAGTGAAGTGACTTGAGGAGAGGGTTAATATGAGCATAGCAACTCTTTGTACCCCAGACATCCCTCTGGAAGGAATCAGATTTTCTGAAAGGACTGTAAATCAGAAAGGAGAATTAGGAAGAAGACCTTAAAGAATTGTGTTATTCTTTAAGCTGCTCTACTTAATGATGTCTATAAATAGTGTAAATAGATACATGAAGCTTGTCCCAGTTGTTTAGCTATCCAAGTTCAATAAATCCTATCACAGTTTTGAGCATTATAAACTGTGTGGACTTCATTACTGACTGCGAGAAGTGACAATTGAGCATGTAGATTCTGAGCCAGCTGGCCTTCTAGTTTCGTCAGTCCAGACTCTACCCACAAGCAGTGCAAGAAAAATTGTGTAGCCCATCTAATGCACAAGTGGGTGCCAACATGCAGGCATGAAGTAGAGCCTGAATGGTCATAAAACTGGCATATATGAGAATGGAATGGCCACTGGGGCCATGGCCCTACCAAGATTTTGCTCTTCATAGTATCAGCAACCAGGGAGGTAGGGTTGGGTAGGGTCAGTTATCGGCTTGCCTGGCCATCCCAAGCAAAAAGAATTTCTGCTGTCCCTGATTGAATTTGAACAGTTCCCTTGAGCCATTCAGTCCTCTGTCCTTCTGCCCTCTGAAATGTGGGTCCTCTGCTCTACATCACAATCATACAGTAGCAAATGCCAGTTTTCTTTTCTATAGATTTTAATTTGTGTTAATTTCAAAATGAAATAAAAGCCCTAAATGCAAGATGAAGTAGTCTGTGCAAAAAACAGAGTGAAAGATTTATCCCTTCCCAAAGCCTCTTGATGTTCTGACTTCCATCACAAAACAAACAATGCAAGATATAATTGGTACAGTACAATAATATATCATCTATGGGAAGAAGTAACTTTTAATGAGACTCTTTGGGAGTTCCTTACCATGAATCACTATGAAATTAACAATTACAGTAAGTCACTAACACAATTAATGCAAACTAAATGGTACCATTTTTCATTAAAGGTCCCCAAAAGCTTTATTTTTTCACCCACAATAAGGTTTGTATATTCAGTACAGTGCAGTACAAGACATTTTAGACTTATTTCAAATATCAGGGTGCTGATTCATGTGTGATAAATTATATCCATCTGTACTTCTATTCCTTATGAAGTGAAAATCAAACAGAGTTCTGTGAAGAGGTCTTACAGATAGAATATAATGGTGTACATGGTAAAACAAACAAACAAACAAACAAAAAAACCTATGGCTAGTCTAACATAGAGGGGCATAATCGAAAGGGGTGCCCAAGTTTTCCTGAGGACGTCCTCACAGGACATCCTGGCGAAGGGGCGGGGAAACCCGTATTATTGAAACAAGATGGGCGTCCATCTTCGTTTCGATAATACGGTCTGGGATGCCCAAATCACGAAATTTAGATTGACCTTAGAGATGGTCATCCTTAGAGATGGTCGTCCCCGATTTTTGGAGATAATGGAAACCAAGGACACCCATCTCAGAAACGACCAAATCCAAGCCCTTTGGTCATGGGAGGAGCCAGCATTCGTAGTGCACTGGTCCCCCTGACATGCCAAGATACCAACCGGGCACCCTAGGGGGCACTGCAGTGGACTTCAGAAATTGCTCCCAGGTGCATAGCTCCCTTACCTTGTGTGCTGAGCCCCCCAACCCCCCAAACCACTCCCCACAACTGTACACCACTACCATAGCCCTTATGGGTGAAGGCGGGCACCTACATGTGGGTACAGTGGGTTTGTGGTGGGTTTTGAAGGGCTCACATTTACCACCACAAGTGTAACAGGTAGGGGGGAGGTGGGCTTGGGTCCACCTGCCTGAAGTGCACTGCACCCACTAAAACTGCTCCAGAGACCTGCAAACTGCTGTGATGGAGCTGGGTATGACATTTGAGGCTGGCAAAAAATATTTTAACAGGTTTTTTTTTTAGGGTGGGAGGGGGGTTGGTGACCACTGGGGGATTAAGGGGAGGTGATCCCTGATTCTCTCCGTTGGTCATCTGGTCAGTTCTGGCACCTTTTTGAAGCTTGGCCGTAAAACAAAATGGACCAAGTAAAGTCGCCCAAGTGCTCGTCAGGGACGCCCTTCTTTTTTCCATTATCGGTCGAGGACGCCCATGTGTTAGGACGCCCCAGTCCCACTTTCGCTATGCTTCCGACACGCCCCCGGGAACTTTGGTCGTCCCCGCAATGGAAAGCAGTTGAGGGCGCCCAAAATCGGCTTTGATTATGCCGATTTGGGTGACCCTGGGAGAAGGATGTCCATCTCCCGAATTGTGTCAAAAGATGGGCACCCTTCTCTTTCGAAAATAAGCCTGCTGGTTTGTTTTATTTTTTTCCACACATTGTGTGCACACAAAAACTTTTTCCTGTCTTCAGATTGATTGTATAAATGTTAAATCACAGATAAACACAAGTAATTTGCATGCACTTTGTCATTAGGTACCTATATGAATCGAATGCATGTTCATGAATGCACATCCCGAATAGATTCAGCACTATTTAAGTCTGTTAGTGCTGTGGGGTAATAAATAGGTGATCCAGTTTATGGGCCTAGGGACTGTGTGCGTTCACTTTGAATCATTGTTGATAAGATCAGTAGTGTACCAAGGGTGGGGCGGTGGGGACGATCTGTCTTGGGTGCAGGCGTGCGGGCTATTGATTCTGCTGGTCCCCTGCCCCCTCTAACGTTACTTCCTGTTCTGGAGCAGGGACCGGCAGAGCCAACAGCCGTGTGCCTGCAACATGCACCCCCTTGCTGGGAGGAAAAGTCAGGTGATGTGCTTCTGGGGGGTGGCACAGTTTGGGGGGGGGGTGATGAGCTGGGGGAGGGTGAGGCACCAGGGGGGTATAGTGGTGACCCGCCCTGGGTGGCAAGCAAGCTAGGAATGTCACTGGATAAGAACATTTGTCTATTATTTCTTCCTGAGCTACCTAGCATTTGTGCATAATTTTTACATGTTATTTATTCCCATTTCACTTTTGGTTGTTTTACTTGCTTGTAAATAAATCAGCTTTTATTTTTATAATATTTGGGCCTTGTGTCAATTACTTGTCAATGTTCCAGGAGCTAAGAACTCAAATTCACATGGTTAGGTGGATGTGGCCTAGAAAATCCTGATACCATAGTGCTACCATTACACATTCCCATATCCCTTTTATTCAGTGTAACACAGGAGGCGCTGTATCTGTAACTGCTCCTCTTGCATATTGACTTATCGAGGGGTCGCATTAAGTGGTTTACAAACTAAATATAGGAGGAAAGGAATACCATTAAAATATAGGAAAGGTCAAGGAGGACAGAAAAAAATAATAGATATGAGAAATAACAAAAATTACAACAAAAGGCTAAAAACAAGGAGCAGATCTGCTATGGACCCCAGAAGGGACACATGCCCTAAATCACACAAGTTGGTATCAATGTGCCTACATGTGGGTGCACCCAGAGCCACCAAGAGTGGGGTGCAGGGGGGCAAGATTCCCTGGGCCCAGTCTCCAAGGGGGGTCCGGGGCCAAAAGGTTCTGCTCCCTCAGTCTGTCTCCTGCTCCTTTGTGTCGGATTGTGTGTGTGTGTGTGTGTGTGTGTGTGTGTTATTGTTAACACAATAACCCAGGTCCCGGCACATAGGGGCAGGAAAGTGACAGACCAAGGGACGAGCAGATGCAGGAAGGTAAGGGAGTGGGAGCGGCGGTGGCCCAGGCCCAGCTCTGCATCTCGGCGACCCTGGGTGCACCCACTTACTACGGGTCTGTAGCTGGCATAAATGCATGCACCTATATTCATTGTGGATATCCTAAAAACCAAACTGGTGAGGGGTATTCCAGACTGGATTGAGAAACACTGTTCTAGACAACTGCATTTACTCAAAGTTTGATGCACCAATTGCCTTTTTGCCAAAGAGCAGTACAAACCTGCCAATCTCTTCCTCACCCTGACTGTGCCTCTGGGGCTCACCGCTGTGAGGCTGCCTGCTGAATGAACTTCAGCCATTGACTATGCTCTATGAACTGTGCAAATTTTGGTTTTGGACAATGAATGTTAACATGAAGACCTAATTATTTACAGCCACCATAATGCAGTTAGAGGTGCTGAGCAGTTGCCAATATCTCCGATCCTGGGGTCCTGAGGGGCAATGACCTTGCCTGCTCAAATGAGCCCCTAGGTATGGCAATATTTTGCTCAAATGCATCATTCCTTGTAAGGAGGCTGCTTGCCAAACATCTGATGCCTCTTGATACTGCTGAATTGATTGTACAACAATCGCTGCCTTAAGGAAAGAGATATTAATGGTGCATATGGGGGCAGATAAGGGACTTCTTACATGGCAATATGGGAAAATGACACTTGCAACATATGTCGCCACATTATTGTTCTTTTCTTTTTGTTATTAAATCTCAGGGGAGTCGTAGCACCAGAGGAAATCTCAGTCAAGAAGCTGAATAGTTTTCCATGAATTTGAAATTAGATGTAAAGAGGAGGATGAACACCAAGGAGCAATCTGCACCTCTAACTCCTGGGCACCACATTTCCATGCTGTTTGGTGTACCACACAATATCAAGAAAATATTCCCCTGCGGGGTGCAAGGTGTGTTCTCACCTGGCAATCCTAGCGGGAAGGAAAGGGTCATTTTGTACAGGTTTCTCTCCTGTGCAAATCTCATTTTATACACGGAAATGACCTTTTCTAAAATTCTGGAGTGGCATTTTAATTTTTTTATTTGTTTACGTATTTAAGTGGTTTGCAGTTTCATTACAGGTACTGGCATAGTCTGTGATGGCATACTTGTGTATAACTATTTGCAAAAATAAGATGGCATGTACCGAATCAGCAAACAGGAATTCCCAGGGTCATAGTTTGGGTAGAGCTGGGGTGAAGTTGTGATGGACGTGTGTATTTCATAAAATACATGTGTAGATGCAAAAGGATATGGACACGCTTACACCTTCTTGGAGCAGATGTACATTTCTGCATTACTGGGATTGGTTTTGTTCTGTTACTGTTATAAAACATCTCTTAGTCACACTGTAACACACCAGAATGTATCTTTTAACGAGATGAAGGTTTCACTAAAAGATAAATGAAGGAGATTTAAGCAATTATCCAGATTGTGGAGGTTATTTAGTACAATATTAGCATGTAAAATAATCTTAAGCATTTGTTTATATCGATTTGCAGATGAAGAGGTGGATGCTGGAAATCTCATTGATTACAGTGAAGTTCAATGAGTAGCACAGCTGAGGCAAACAATATATATTAGTTGTTAAAAGATACATTCTGGTGTGTTACAGTGTGACTGAGAGGTGCTATTGCACTAGATTGATCTAATTGAGCCCTATAGTGGAGTGTTTTCGACTTTTATAAAACAGACACCTTTTTTGACATTTGATACAGGCACTCTGTCATAAAATTATCCCACACTGAGGCAATTTATTAAATAGCCTGCAGAACTGCAAATTATGGAGTCACTTTTAATGCATGCATTCTACACAAATGTTCAAATGCACGTCCAGGCAATTCAGTAACTAGGCACCTGTAGTTACACTGTGCCTTATTCACGTACGTGGCGCCAGTATATGTACTAGGAATGCAGAAGGGGGAATCCAAAGTACACCCAACACAGTAGTGAGAAACAAAAGTACAGGGAGCCTTCAAGGGTTGGAGTGTCAACTCAAAATGTTTATTGATCAGATCTAACATGGTCTGTGTTTTGAGGAAATTGCTTGCATCAGGGGCAGACTGAGAGTGGTCTGAGCCCATGGGCATTGAGGGTGGTCTTGATTCCCCGCCCGGCTGCTGCCCAACACACCCCCTACCATTGCGCTGCTGCCCCCCCCCCACCCACCGCCACGTCTGACGCCCTCCACTGCCCCAGTCCTACCTGAAGAGCCCTGGTGGTCTAGTGATCTCTGTGGGGGGGGGGGGGGGTGAAGGAGCATATTTGTTCTTGTCCAATGCACTGCCGCTATTCCCTCACCTGCAGGCGCTGCCATGTTTTCAAAATGGGCACCAAGACTTCCCACAGTAGCCTCACAGGTCTCGACAATCTCATGAAACTTCCACAGGGAGTCTTGGACGCCATTTTTAAAGTACGGCAGAGCCAGGCAGGGGAATAGCAGCAACACAATGGGCAGGAAATAACATGCTCCCCCCTGCAGAGGCCACTAGATCACCAGCAGAGCGCCTTTAAAGGTAGGACAGGGGAGGGCTGTAGTGTGCGGCGGGTCCCTTAGAACCTCTGGACCCTCGGACACTGCCCAGTTGCCCAAATGGTCAGTCCGCCCCTGCTCTATCAGTGTGGATGAGGTTCAGTATTGTCAAATCAGTCAGGAAAAAGTGTGGAACAACAGAAAACTACATAAGCAGTGTCACACATGAAGAAAGACCTGCCAGGAAACTGGCAGAGTAATGCTTCTGTCGGGTCTGATCAATAAATATTTTGAGTTGACGCTCCCACCCTTGAAGGCTCCTTGTGCTTTGTTAGAAGGTAAGAACATGGGTCAGACCAATGGGCATCTAGCCCAGTATCCTGTTTCCAACAGTGGCCAAGCCAGGTCACAAGTATCTGGAAGAAATCCAAATTGTGGCAACATTCTATGCTACAAATCCCAGGGCAAGCAGTTGCTTCTCCATGTCTGCCTCAATAGCAGACTATGGACTTTTCCTCCAGGAACTTGTCCAAACCTTTTTTAAAGCCCAGATACACTAACCGTTGTTACTACATCCTCCGGCAAAGAGTTCCAAAGCTTAACTATTTGTTTAGTGAAAAAATATTTCCTGCTATTTGTTTTAAAAGTATTTCCATGTAACTTCCTGAGTGTCCCCTAGTCTTTGTACTTTTGGAACGAGTGAAAAATTGATTTACTTCTACTCATTCTACACCACTCAGGATTTTGTAGACCTCAATCATATCTCCCGTCATCCATCTCTGTTTCAAGCTGAAGAGCCCTAACCTCTTTAGCCTTTCCTCATATGAGAAGAGTTCCTTCCCCTTTATCATTTTAGTCACTCTTCTTTGAACCTTTTCTAATTCCGCTGTATCTTTTTTGAGATACGGCGACAAGAACTGAACACAATACTCAAGGTGCAGTCGCACCACAGAGCTATACAGAGGTATTATAGTATTCTTGGTCTTATTTACCATCCCTTTCCTAATAATTCCTAGCATCTGTTTGCTTTTTTGGCCACCACCACACACTGAGCTGAAGATTTCAGCATATTATCTACAATGACACCTAGATCTTTTTCTTTAGTGCTGACCCCCATGGTGGACCCTAGCATCAGGTAACTAGGATTCAGATTATTCTTTCCAATGTGCATCACCTTGCATTTGTCCACATTTCTCTCACCATTCAGTGTGCAACTGCAAGGGGGATGGACTGCATGATGCACTTAAGTGCATCAGCTTATGACAGCGAGAGACCTGGTGTAAGTGGCTTAAGTATAAATATAGTCACAGTCTGACCAATATTCAAAGTGATTTATGTGGGTAGAAGAGGCTCTTGCCCACTTGAATCACCTGGGGCCACCCAGCCGCCAATATTCAGCAGCACTTAACTGGGCAGTGCTACTGAATATTGGCTCTGACTGGCCCAACAAAAAGTGGGCATGTCAGGAACAGTACAGGGGATGGTGTTGGGGAGAAGCCAGCAGTTATGCAGGTGCCAGCAATATTCAGTGCAATGAGGTCATGGCAGCCATTTTCTGGAAGCCACCACTAGACTACCAGGGATACCAAATAGGCCTAGGGAAGACTTATGGTTCTAGCAGGCTGGGGGAGGGCCATTTGGGGGGATCAGAAGGGGCCTACTGGTTCGGGGGGGGGGGGGAATTTAAAGGGGATTGGAGGATTTTAAAATTATGTAAGTCCTGGCTGATATTCAGCTGAGGCCAACATAACTGTCTTATGCTGGCCCCGGCTGAATATCAGCTGGGACCTGTATGTGCTTCATAAGTATTGCCATACTGGGAAAGACCAAAGGTCCATCAAGCCCAGCATCCTGTTTCCAACAGTGACAAATTCAGGTCACAAATACCTGGCAAGATCCCAAAAAAGTACAAAACATTTTATACTGCTTATTCCAGAAATAGTGGATTTTCCCCAAGTCCATTAAATAATGGTCTATGGACTTTTCCTTTAGGAAACCGTCCAAACCTTTTTCGGTGGCAGGACACCCAATATTAGCATGGGATATTTAGTTCCGGTGCCCGGCCATGACCCACGACTGAATATCCAGAGCTAATTTAGCCATTGATGGCCACTGGCTGAATATCTATCCTATTGATGCCAACTTATGCTAGTATTCTATTATATAATGGTATCTTGGTGATGCAATTATAGAATTGGTGCTGATCGAGTGACATTGAGGCCCTAGCTTGAGGCGCCAAAGTTATAGAATTTACCCCATGAACCCAATATTCAGCTGGCAGTAATCAGCGTTTTACTGATTGCTGCCAGTGTTATCCATAGAAATTCAATGCTGGACCATGTATGGGCTCTGGCATTGAATTTCTGATTATACGGGGCTGGTGAAAACATAGCCAGTTAGGTTCAGCACTTAACCAGCTATGATGAACCTCATAAAGATAGGACTGACTTTTATGCAATCCTATTTATGTGGTTGCCTTGGCAGGTTAAGTGCTAAATATCGATACTTAACTGGTCAAGTGCTGACTCCAACCTGGAACACTCTCAAAATAGCTGGTTTCACGTTGGGTGTTAACTGGACATTTTCAGTAGTGCAATCCGGTTAACTGTCACTGAATGTGCCCGATTAGCCTGGACAGGTGATTAAAACCAGTTCCTTATATCTTGTTTAACTGTACAAAGAACCTGTCTTGAGTTTAGTCACCCATCTATTTATCCCAACTGATTCTGCATTACTTATCTTGTCCCCATCTGTGTATCCACACTTGGCCCCTCAGAACATGGTAAAGTGTATTGTAGAAAAGCATTAGCATGTGTGCTTATTTGATGTTTCATTAATATTGTGCTGACATTGTATTGTATCTCAGTTAACTGAATTTCAAACTGTTAAATGTGTATATTTTTGATACTGTTTCATGGTAGTCCTATTATTAGGTTTTAATTTGCTGTTCTCAAGTTTACCTCATTTATTGTATTTATGTTTATATTTGGTTATTTTTACTATTGTTATGCTGTTAACAAAATTGTAAGTTTTATGTTAAACTGTACTTGCTGTATATTGCCTTGGGTGAATCTCTTCATAATAGTGGTTAATAAATCCCAATCAATCAATCATTTTAAATATCAGGCTCCTTAATTCTAATATCACATTGGTGATTATATGCACAAAGAGTCTGTGTGCTTTCCGTCCCATTTTTATGTAGATGATCGAGCAAGGGCATATTAGCACATACGTAATTGAAAATTCTCTGCAGGTGTTGCCTTTCTACCCTCCTGATCTGAACATGCCCACATGAAGGCATTTTACTGAAGCTAAAATTACATGCAATATGGTATTCCAGCACATTTTTATGTTTTTAATTGTATGCATCTGAGGAGGGCAATTTTCAGTTAGGATGGTACACCTGGGTAAATACTTTTGGAAATTGACCTCTAACTAATGGCGTCTTGAGGAGGAAAATCTGAGATTCAACTTCACAAGTCAGTTTCACTATCAGATACCTGAATGTGCAGTAGAACAATAATGTGCCATTAGTAGATTATGGAATCACTAGGGAAAAAGGCCCATTTCTGACACAAATGAAACGGGCGCTAGCAAGGTTTTTTGAGTGTGTATGTTTGAGAGAGAGTGTGTGAGAGTGACTGTGTGAGAGAGAGAGAGAGAGAGTGAATTTGCGTGTGACAGAGTGAGTGAGACTGTGTGCGAGTGTGTGTCTGTGAGAGAGAGAGAGAGTGTGTGTGCTCCCACTTACCCACCCACCCAGTTCCAGTGTCCCCCCTTCCTCCATGTTCCAGGGTCATCGTCCCCCCCCCCTCTGTGTTGCAGGGTCGTTCCCACCCTCTCTCCCTCTGTGTTTCAGGGTCGTCATCCCCCCTCCCTCCGTGTTCCAGGGTCATTGCCACCCCCTCCCCGTGTTCTAGGGTCGTCCCCACCCTCCTTCCGTGTTCCAGGGTTGTCGCCCGCTGGGTCCGCCCCGTTTTGTGCTGATTTGCTGCTCCCTGCAATGCGGCTCCTCCCCCTCCCTTCTATTAGCCAATCTGATGTCTCTTCTCTTTTTTCTCCTTCCCCTGCTCCTTTCCTATTGGCCACTGATGATTTTTGTTCCTTCTCGACCCCCCCTCCGAGTTCCAGACTCCTCCCTCCCGCTCTCCGAGTTCCAGACCCCACCTCCCTGGCTCATTCCTTCCTCTTTGCAGACCCCGTCCCTCCGATTTCCAGACCCCCCCCTCGGAGTTCCTGAACCCTGGACCCCCCTGCCGTCACCCTTTCTGCTGCCAACCCTCCCCCACCTCCGTCATCGATTCTGGTTGTTTCCGCCCTGTTTTGTGCTGATTCGCTGCTCCCTGCATCGCGGCTCCTCCTCTCTCCCTTCTACTGGCCAATCTGATGTCTGTTCTCTTTTGGCTCCTTCCCCTGCTCCTTTCCTATTGGCCACTGATGATTTCTATTCCTTCTCTCTCCCGTCATCGATTCTGGCTGGGTCCGGGCAGTTTTTTGCTGATTCGCTGCTCCCTGCATCGCAGCTCCTCCCCTATCTCTTCTACTGGCCAATCTGATGTCTCCTTTTGTTTTCACCCGGGCTTATGTCATAATGTGTCCGACGTCATCTGATCTACACAGCCTAGCAGACCACCTCTCAATGCGCCACGGTCCCAGGCACAGAACGTTGGCGGTGAGAATTATTATCTAGGATAAGCTGGAGCTCAGACAATTCAAAATAAAAATGCCTTTTTTAATCAATTGGAAAATAGTCTGTAATCCACACTAGCAGAATTGTTATCTCCAGCTACAATGCATTGAGCAAAGGAAGTTTTTGTCCTGCATTCATTGGCAGTTGAGGCACCTTCCTCAGGGTCAGGAAAAGAAAGAAAATGTGCTGCCTCCTGAATTAAGGTCCAGCACTTATTGAACACTGAGAACCCAGCGTCTGTGCTTGGTCTGAACGTTCCACATCTTCCTTTCCTCATCCCTGGGGCTTGCTGCAATCCGCTGTTTTCTCGAGTTTATTAAAGTTTGCCTTCCTTTGTGTTTTTTTTTGCCTGCTTTCTGTCCAGGCTTTGGCTGTTGATGAAATGTGACCTCCAAATATTTGTACAGAGATGGAGGAAGAGAAAAATGAAAAAAATAAAAAGAGAACGGAAAAAACCCATGAATCACCCAGAGGCTTGATGATTTGTGACAAGCTCTATTGCCCCCTTGAAGGGGAGAAAAGGAATAACAAACGGACATTTTTTCTCAAACTGCTGTGAATTCTGGATTTATTAGAGCTGTCCTTCACTACTGAAGCTGTTCAATGTGCCTGGTTTATTTATCACTCTTCATAGGTGGCTGCAAATATAAATATGTAAGTGACAAAATGTATATGGCCTGTATCACATTGTTATGCATAAAAAAACCTATAAAATCCTACCGTTATGTTAATTATCTTGTCATTTATCACAATAATGCTGGAAGCCTCTACATTACAGCATGCTGTAATATCCACATGGCACTAAAATGGAAAGTACTGTATAAGGCTGAACGTTATCTCCATCAGATGTGAACACAATCTACACATCCTTAGGAGGGCTGTGAAGGGGAAAATGACACTAGTGCCAGGGTATTAGGTACACTGCCACCCTCCCAAATTAATATTCAGGTTCCTAACCCACATCTCTTCAGATTCTGAGAGTTAAACATCTTGTAAAAGTGCATGATTTTAAAATATTAAACTTGTGTATATGTATATATCTATATGTATAGCTATATCAATCTGTCTATATATCTAAGTGTGTATGCGTGTGTGTAGGCAGAACTTTAAATGGATAAGTTACCTATTTAGAACAGGGGTTTTTAACTCAGTCGATTGAGAACCCCTGAGTTAGAAGTATACATGGATTTTCAGCTGTGTCACTTACATAGATAGCATCACTGAATATGGATATCTTTGCCATTTAAAATTGTGTGATCTGTGGACTGCTAAAATTGATCTCTTTCTTTTTAGTCCTATGATCAGGGAAAGGACAAATTTCAAAGTGATTTACCTGGGTAAAAAACTGCCTGGAAATTCTCCACATTTCCAGTGCATATGTTTAGATGCACTAAGAGAGAATGCTCCCAGAAGCAAGTTAAGATTGAAATGGAAGAAAAGGACACATGAAAATTGCATTTTCATTTCTTTTGGGGTCCTTTTACCAAGCTGCGGTAGCCACTAAGGCTTACCGCAGATGGTTTACTGCAGGTTGTGCTCGGGTGTCCTGCGGTAAGTTCTGGGTTAGTGTGCGCACACCATGCAGTAAAAAAGTAATTTTATTTTTACCACAGATGGGGCATGTCTAGGGGTGCAGAATGGGCATTTCTGTGGTAATCAGTGCAGCTACATTGCCATGCACTAACTGAGTAGCATAAAATTAGCAGAGGGGGAGTAGCCTAGTGGTTAGTGCAACCACCTTAAAACCTGGGTTTAATTCCTACTGCAGCTCCTTCTGAATCTGGGCAATTCACTTAGTCCTCCATTGCCCCAGGTACAAAATCAGTACCTGTATGTAGTATGTAAACCGCTTTGATTATTACCACAGAAAGGCAGTATATCAAGTCTCAACCCTTTTCCCCTTACCACCCACAAAATAGGTGGCAGTAAGGGCTTACTCACTAATCTTTTTAAATGGCAACATTAGCACATATAACAACAAAAATATAGGGAATTCTCTCTTATAATAGTAAGCAAACTGGAGAGGCTTAAATTATAAAAGGAGGAAAAAGCCTCAAGAAGCTCCCTGTTGTATTCTATATACTATAGGAGCAGGACTTCTTCATCATAGGCAAAAAACCTCCGTGATCACGGACAGTGATATTAAGCAGATTTGGAAAACAATGAGAGAGTGCAGCCAAAGCTAATTTTTTTGTTTTTTTGTTTCAAAACATTTAAGTATTTTGCATTGAACTAAAGCCTATAGTTAATTAAATGAAATGGAGGTTTTTTGCCTATGATGAAGAAGTCCTGCTCCTATAGTATATAGAATACAACAGGGAGCTTCTTGAGGCTTTTCCCTCCTTTTATAATTTAATCCTCTCCAGTTTGCTTACAATTATAAGAGAGGATCCCCTATATTTTTGTTGCTATATTGACTATTGGGAATTTCACCCTCCAAGTATTTGTTTAGTTTATAACATAAGAACGTGGAGGGGCATTTTCGAAAGGGACGTCCAAGTTGCGATTTGGATTTCCTTGCAAAATGGTGAAATCCAGGGGCAGGGAAACCCGTATTTTCAAAACAAGATGGATGTCTATCTTTCGTTTTGAAAATACCATCAGGGACGTCCAAATCTTTAAATTTGGACGTCCCTAGATTTGGTCGTCTCTAGACATGGACATTTCTGACTTTCGGTGAATTTCAAAACCAAAGATATCCATGTCAAAAATGGCCAAATGCAAGCCATTTGGTCGTGGAAGGAGCCAGCATTTGTAGTGCACTGGTCCTCCTGACATGTCAGGACACCAACCGGGCACCCTAGGGGGCACTGCAGTGGACTTCATAAATTGCTCCCAGGTACATAGCTCCCTTACCTTGTGTGCTGAGTCCCCCCCAAAACCCACTACCCACAACTGTACACCACTACCATAGCCCTTACGGGTGAAGGGGGGCACCTATATATGGGTATAGTGGGTTTGTGGTGGGTTTTGGAGAGCTCGCTGTTCCCTCCACAAATGTAACAGGTAGGGGGGTATGGGTCTGGGTCCACCTGTCTGAAGTGCACTGCAGTACTCACTAAAACTGCTCCTGGGACCTGCATGCACTGTCATAGACCTGAGTAAGACATCTGAGGCTGGCATAGAGGCTGGCACGACATTTTTTAAAGATTTTGAGGGTGGGAGAGGGTTAGTGACCACTGGGTGAGTAACGGGAGGTCATCCCCGATCCTCTCTGGTGGTCATGTGGTCATTTCGGGCACCTTTTTGTGCCTTAGTCGTAAGAAAAACAGGTCCGGGCGAAAACGTCCAAGTGTTTGTCAGGGACATCCTTGGTTTTTTCAATTATGTGTCAAGGACATCCAAGTGTTAGGCACGCCCAAGTCTCGCCTTCGCTACACCTCTGACATGCCCCCTTGAACTTTGGCCATCCTTGTGACGGAGTGCAGTTGGAGACGTCCTAAATCGGGTTTCGATTATGCTGATTTGGATGTACCTGGGAGAAGAACGTCCATCTCCCGTTTTATGTCAAAAGATGGACGTCCTTCTCTTTCGAAAATGAGTCCAATAGCCATTAACACAAAAAATCTGAAAATCAGCCATTTCACTGTTCCACTAAAAATGACCGTAGTATGTGGGAAAGACCCAGCATAGAGTAGTGGTCAGTGCCTACATCTAGGAGCACTCAGGTCAATGGTTCAAGATGTGCTGTGTTTGTAAGGGCATGCTAAGGGACACAGTCTAGTGCTAGTTTATAAAAGGACCCTTATCTACATACTTTTCAAAAATAATTCTACCCGGACAAAATAACTGTACAGGTGACCCATGATCATTTTCAAAGTGAAAGACTTTTGCATATTTTAATTTGAAAATTGATGTGTGGACCATGGATAAAAATATGTCTAAACTATACAGTGCGGTCAGTTTCAAAATTGACCCCAAACTGTTATAAAGGCTTGTTTGATTAAACAGGTATGGTTTTGTTTAATTTGGACTCCCAACAAAAGCATATAGAATATTTTCTCAGTATAAAAATCTTTTCAAATAAGAGTTGGGAGACCAGAGTAGACTGACCAATTTCTTGTCACCTGGAATCAGTTGGCCATAAGGAACCTATTCTGATGTGATCCTTTATTAAAAAACCTGACGTGACCATGTTCCACCTTCAAGCTGCAGGGGTACAATGATACAGCAAATCACAGTGTTTGATTTATGCTGTAATGCTGTGTGAGGAATATTATGAGAACAGTTTTACATTGCTATTGTATTCTATAACTCAAATAACCTTGTGTTTGAGACTGGGATTTACTGCATCATTGTACCCCTGACGCAGTCTCAAGGCAAAATGTGGTCATGTCGGGATTTTAATAAAGGATCACATCTTCCAAAGAAATCTTATTTGTGGTAATATGGTTCTTTGTCTTCTGTTATTACTAAGTCTCTGTGGTTTTCATCAACATTTATACAATATACATGTGAAAATGGTGATATCTACATGTGGATAAGTTTCTAAAATAATGGTCCTTACCAATCTCATCTTTGATTCCATTTCATACCACAGATTTCTCACCCAAACCTTTGGAAATACCCATTGGCTCTTCATTTTCCCCAGACTGGTATTCCAGTTCATTTTTCCCAGACTGATATTCCAGCTATGTTGCTGCATACTATTTTCTGAAGCATTGCTTGTTTATTTCTTTTTGACAGATGTATTATGGATGTCATACACTATAGAACTATTGATTCATTTTGCAGTGGGCACAGGATGGTTCGTTGGCCTAAGAAGGGAAAATAGTCTAAGCTGATTATTCAGCCTGAGGCCCAATCAATTCTGTGTGTGTGTGTGTTTGTGTGTGTGTTTGTGAGTGTGTGTGTGTTTAGGGAAGTCAATATACATGAAATTTTATGGATGTAAATACGAAAAGCCAGTGGAAAACCTACTTATGTGCTAAATACTTCATCCATCATTTTCTCTCATTCAGTAAGGAGGGAGGAAGTAGGGAAAGAGAGAAAACCATAAAAAGACAGAAGAGGAGAAAGCAAGATATTCACTTTGCTGGCACAGGGGGCTCAGTTGTGTTGGCCTCCAGAAGGCAAATATCATTTAATATTTTAGTGTCATCAAATAGTTAAAAAGGGTCTATTTGTTTGATATTAGAATGGACTGAAAATATTCAGTATGGTTTCATAAAAGAAATTCAGGGCATACAGGCAGTGGAATCGTTATGAACACTCTGCACTGCTCTTGCACCATCCTTAAAGGGATTATTCACTGACACACACACCTTTTATTCACCACTCGAAGCCTTCAACTCCTTTCTCTTTGCTCTCTGTCTCTCTCTCCTCCTTTCTTCTGTATCTCTTCCTTTGTTTTCTCTCTTTTGATATGACCTACTTAAAAAATAGCATGTTATTGAATCAGCAGTATGGCGTGAAGAGAGAGTTGAAGAGAGGTGCCAGACAAGAAGCATTCATTTCTTCTCAACCTATTTACTCCTTTTCTGATCTGCAGGACAGACTTCTATGGTCTGTGCCCTGAGAATGGCAAGGACAAATCAAACTCGGGCATACATATAAAGTATTGCGTACCATGTAAAATGAGTTCATTTTGTTGAGCAGACTGGATGGACCGTACATGTCTTTATCTGCTGTCATTTACTATGTTACTGTGTTATTATGCTGGCAGCCAACAGACAGCAGAAAGGAGAGGAAGACAGGAATATCAGGACAGCAGATAGAAAATTCCTACTCTTCCCAAATAAGGCCCAGCTCTGAGATCTGTGTTCACTGGTGAAGATTAAGAGTGGTTGAAGAGCCCTAAAGAATCTGAAACATGAGTTGCCAGCTGGATTCAGATTTTTAGGACAGTTTTACCCTGCCCTGGTTTGTCTTATTTTATGCAGGGACTTATAGTTCAGATTGCATTTCCTAAGAAAAGCATGAATATATGCCATGAGCTAAAACCAGGATAGGATCAGCCTCTTCTGAAAAGCTGGAGCCTGGAGCCAGGAAACAGAGTTTCTAGATTCAGAATCTTTGTGTCAAACCCTGATAGATTTGTGGTACGCCTATTAGGAGTCTTGATATTGGTCTAGGTAGATCAGCTGGAGAAAAGATGGCATTGAAATAGTTGCTGTGAATCTACTGGTCATGGCAGCTCTCACTCTAACAATGAGTAGCAGCACATCATCACTATATTTTTATATGGCACAGTGCCACTTTAAAGAGAGTACAGTAGAATAGAGATGTAGAGTAAAACATTTGGGTTCTTTTGGCCTTTTTTCCTAATTTTTTTTAGACTTTTTCAGTTAAGTTCATTTTTTAAAATTATATTTATGCAAGTTTTTTAGTGACCGGAAACAGATTATCATTAAAAAATATCTGGTAATAAATCCATAAAGTGTATAAAGGTATTTTGACATGATAATTCTTTATACAAAGGTTTCCAGCAACTGTAATACCACACAATTTGATTGGGTATAGCAGTGAATGTACGATTAACATATTTTAACAGTTTTTTTTAATCAAAGGAGCTGTTTACACTGTTAGAAGGATTGGCTATAATAAATGAAAAAAAGGGTGCCACCACCTTACCTCAGCCTCTTCTGTACCCATAGGGTAGCAAATTGAAATCCTTGTACAAAATCCCTTTTATTGTAGATGATCCATTGAATCCCTTCTACTTTCAAACAGGTTTCCATATCATGGGCCTGTCCTTGTGGGCTTGCCTAGACATTAAAAGACAAGAGGAGATATTTTGTTTTACTGTTTTCTTGCCTGGTGGTGGGTTACAACATCACTGTTAGTTTTGTGAAATGTGTATCTCTGATGTCTTTGTATTTTTGGACCTCACTTATTATGCATTTGGTGAGGGGTCTGTCTGTGCTTTTGAATATGTAATTAAGTATATACTCCCTGATATAGCCTGGTGTACTTACTGAGTTCTTAGATTGCGGACATACCTAGTTCTTCATACCATGCATGATAGAAGCAGACATTGATGATGTCATTTAGTGAGAAGTCTGTCAGTTTTGGGAAAAATGTGACAGTTTCCTAGGTTATGGGCATGTCAGACTTTTTTCCCTATCAACACTTGCAGGCGCTCATTGTCCCTCAGTAGCTCTAAAAATTTCAGACTGCTTACAGGGTGGGGGAGTAGGGAAAGATTAGCTTTAAAACATATAGGTAAATACATACTGCTTTTGCAGTCTTTTTTTGTGTTAATGTGGAAAATTAGAAAGTGAATGAGAGAATATAATCATTTTCATAAAACCTGGTGTACACTTTTTTCAGTGTTAAAACACTGAGTTGGTAGAGGGTATGTGTGTGTTGTTGTGGTAACCAGATACTCCCCCTTGCAGAAAGGAGGGGGGCTGGGTTATGGGCTCTGAGGTTTCAATTGTGTCTCTGTTTATAGAAAAAAAATAGCTAATCTTCATGGGATAAAAGGACAGAGAGAGAGAGGCATTAGTAGGAAATCTTTGATTTTCTCTGTTAGTTTCTGAATAAATAAATTCAGACTTTGCACAAGGATATGTGTATAACCAGAGTGTAAAAAGCCACAGAGATAATGTGTCAGACAATTGCAGACAGAAAGAAAAAATAAGCACACATGCACTTTGTTCATATCATGCATGATAGAGACAGCCATGTTGATGATGTAACTTCCTGTTATATGACCAATCTATATGAATTTTGTGGTGGCAGTCTTGTTTTTGATATCTCTTCCTGTCTGCATTGCCATCTTGGATACATCATTATAAGGATCTGGGTTAGGGCGTGTTAATGATCTCATTTCCTGTCTACATGGGTTTTCTGGAGGCCACTGTCTTGGATATGTCATCAAAAAGGGTTGTGACTAGAGACACTATGGGGAGTAGGTAGGATATGAATGGAATGTGGCTGGGAGGAGTGCTGTTTAGGCAAGGAGTAGGCAGGGCTAAGGTAGGACCTGAAACTGGTTGGCTGAAGAGATGAAGTGGGTATGGCCACCAGTTTAAATTTACAAATTAGGGTTGAAAAAAGCTATGTAACTTATATTACATGTAACACATATAAAGAACTAAAAAATGTTAAATCTACAAATGCACAGCTATATAAATAGCATCAGTCAAAGCAGTCATAAGCCAAGTAATATATATCTAAAAAGCTAAAAATATAAAACCCCAGGATAAAAACTAAGATCATAAAATCATAATTCTATAACAATCAAGCAACAAGAAAACCAATTCAAACAAGCCTCATCAATCAAATAAAAGGAATAATATTGAAGATGTCTTATTTCTTTTCACTTGACTGATTCTTCTTTAACTTGTTCCTTCCAGCCTAGTATAATTATACCCCAGTGATGGTTCATGTACCACGCTTCTGTGACTATCATTAAATCTAGTTCAGCCTTTTCCATTACAGCCTTTATATGTGTGACTTTATTTTGCTTACCTGAGGGCTTTATCTACCCATCCCCTTTAATTTTAGTTTAAAGCCCTTTTTGGTAGGTTAGCCGGTCTGCTCTGGAAGATGCTTTGCCTCCCTCTTTGAGATGTGTTTATGTGTGTAAAATGACCTTCTGAATATTGCCAGACCTCTGTGCAGATATATGTATGTGTACTGATAATAAAGCATTCACTTTTTCCTCCTACAGCAAGTATTCACATTGTCTTACTGCTGCTGAGAAAACGAGCATTCCCAGGAGGCAGAATAACTTTGTAGGAGTGACTGAATGCACATCAGTGCTTCTCCCTCATTTATTCCTGACTAGGCTTTATGCTAGTTTTGACTTGAAAACACAAATATAAGCATGTATGCATCCGTTCTCTTCCAGTAAATGACACACCACCAGAATCATTTTGTTAAAGTCAACCATGCAAGTCTCAGACATATGAATGAACTGGGGTTTTTTTTGACTCTGTTATTAGATTATTTCCTGATTTGTCCCGTATGACCCAAGCTAGAAGAAAGAACTTCTTGGCTTCAAAACTGCAGGTTTTGGCTCTGCCAGAGACATTTATATTGACATTTCCTTGTCATTGTTTTGACACTTTTGGAATGAATACTTTTTGATTTCTTGAGCCAAAGCAGCTCATGGGCCTTTTGGTTTCAAGGGAAAAATCGGAGGTTCCTGACTATATTGACTAAATTGAATAACCTTAACCAAGCTGTTCTGTGTTTACTGTGTAACTTCCCTTTTGAATAATTGAGACTTAGGGCCCTGTGCTGTAGGCATGCTAACCTTTTAGTGCGCACTAAAAATTAGCGTGTGCTAATGATAGAGACACCAATTATATTGCTATGGGTGTCTCTAGCATTAGTGCATGTTAATTTTTAGCAAGTGCTGAAAAGATTGCATGCCTACAGTGTGGCTTAATAAACAGGACCCTTAGTCTTAAATTTTCCTCATTTTTTTGTTTCCCATATCTTGACTCCTAATTTTGTGGGCTAAAGCGATATTAATTTTTGTTACCTGTGTAATAATACTATTTCCTTTATATTTGAATCCTTTTTCCTCATTCATGTTATTGGTGGATGTATTATTTTGAAAGTCATAAATAAATATTAATTTTTAAAAAACAGGTAATTTTGCTTAGGAAATTCTCCAGTACTTTGTCTTTGGGTACTACAAAGTTAACATTACCAACCCTTTTCTTCATGAGAGGTACTGATTTCTTAATGTATACATTTTTTCCTGTCAATGATCATAATTGTACTTCTGTGAGACTTCATTTCTAAGGTAATGTTCTCAAGGACAGCATAATTATATAATGTAACAGAGATCAATCCTGGGACTTGGGCAGCATAAGGGCCACGCTTTTTCTAGAAGGAGTGTCCAGGTTCTTCTTTTCATATAAATGAATACTCTGCATTATCAACTCCTTGAAGCCTGCAGATTCCAACCACCTGGCATTCATTCTTAAACAAGTGCCAATCTGAAATGCCTAACTACTACTACTACTATTTAGCATTTCTATAGCGCTACAAGGTGTATGCAGCACTGCACAAACATAGAAGAAAGACAGTCCCTGCTCAAAGAGCTTACAATCTCCAGTCAGAAAAGGTTGTACCTCAGGCAAGGAGGTCCTTTTACCAAGCTGCGATAAAAAGTGGCCTGCGGTAGTGTAGGCACGTGTATTGGGTGTGCGCTGGGACAGTTTTTACCATGTCTGCAAAAAAAGGGCTTTTTTAAATGGGGTGGGAAAAGGGCATTCGGTAAAACTGAAACCGGCACGTGCCCAAAATCGGCTTGAGCCCTTAACACCACCTATTGATCTAGCGGTAAGGGCTCACGTGCTACACACACTGTGACCGGTCGGCGCATGCCAACTGCTAATTACCGCCAGAAACGATGCTCATGGGAGGAAATAAATAAATAAATAAATAAATAATCCAGGCGTTATGGGCATGCACCAAATCTAAAAATTACCACCAAGGGGGCACAGTAGCCTCGCGCTGCACGCTCGAAGCGCCTAACATGCCTTTGTAAAAGAGCTCCTAAGTGACTTGCCCAAGATCACAAGGAGCAGTAGTAGTTGGATTTGAACCCTCTGTATGTCAAGACTGGTCCTCTAACCACTAGGCCACTCCTCCACTGTTATTAAAGGGGAATTAATTTCTATTTGAAAGCTCAGACCTGGAAGAAATTTTCTTGGACTTTGCACCTGCTTTGCAACCGAATGTTTCTTTCTATGTGTACATTTTAATTCAGTTTCATCTGGCTTGTTTTAACTGATCCATGTGGATCCAAGCTTTTCGTAGAAACATACCGCCTGATATTCAAAGTGATTTAAATGTCCCAGAGAGGCTCCTGGTCATTTAAATCATTTGCCTGGGACTCACCATGAATATTCACCGTCACTTAACCAGTTAGTGCAGCTGAATATCTGAAGTTAATGCCTAAGCTGAAACCAGCTAACTTGTGGGCATTCCAGGGGTGGACTCTGCACTTATGTGGTTGTATGCCGAGATTCAACACTTAACTGCATAAGATTACCACATAAATTGGGCTGCATTAAAAGCAGTCCTTTCTTTATGTGCTTACCCACAAATTCTATATAGCACGCCTAGAGATCTGCGCTGAAATCCAGGTGTATTCTATAACAGCACATGTAACTTAATTGGCTTAACAAGCTAGTTAGCATTGATAACAGCACTTAACAAGCAATAATGAGCACTAATAGGTAATAATTAGAATTTATGCGCATGACTCGCTAAGTGTATTTTCTAATGAACTGTACCTAAGTTCTAATGCATACAGTTCAAAAGGGGCGTGGCTATGGGTAGAAAAATGGGCATTTCATGGTCGTTCCAAAATTTACGTGGGCAATTATAAATAATGCCCAGTGCACGTAAATCTACATGCAGGGCTTTACACCACATTTTCATTGGTGTAAATGGAGGCACATAGTTTTAGGTGCTGGGATATCAACTAAGCATATTCTATATACAGCACCTAAATCTAGGCACTGCTTATAGAATATGAACAGCGGAAATGTTTTCTGCACAGATTTTGTAGGCACCTTATACAGAATCTGGCCCTTTATCATTATGTGGTTCATCTTATGCAATTAGTCTTAGCTGGCACCATACAATCAATGTTGGTGCCTGGACATGGCCTGGCACTGAGTATCTGGGAATATAGTTGGCAGTGGACTTAAGCGCTGATTGTCACCGGCTGAATATCAGCCAGATAGAACATGGGCAGAAAAACCCCCCATATGGCCTATTCATTTTGCCCATCCACACCTACTTCTCAGTCTCTACAATCTTTTCCTCTCCCTCAGAGATCTTCTGTGCTTGTCCCATGCTCTGTTGAATTCTGATATGGTCCTTATCTCCACCACCTCCACTGGGAGGCTGTTCTATGTATCTACTTCCTTTTCTGTACAGAAATATTTTCACAGCACGTAAATCGTATTCACACAGTCTTTTTACTTCTTTTAATCTTTTAGACTTCAGATTTCTCCGGTGTGTTTATTATATTTCATAAACTACACCTCACCGCTATGTTTAAATGTAAACCGCGGGAATCCTCATTAGTCTTGAGTGTTCTTAATTTTTACTTCTTTTTTTTATATATGACTCATTAATACAGCACTTATCTTATTTTCCGGTTTTTTCTACTGGTTACTGATACGCTCTACAGTGCGCTTCTGTTTCGTCATTCCTTCTTCTGGAGCGATAACTTTAGTGTGCCAGTTCGTATATCAGTTAAGTCTATAAGCTGCTCGATTTTTCAGTCATTTTGTATATTGCTCAAGACTAATGAGGATTCCCGCGGTTTACATTTAAACATAGCGGTGAGGTGTAGTTTATGAAATATAATAAACACACCGGAGAAATCTGAAGTCTAAAAGATTAAAAGAAGTAAAAAGACTGTGTGAATACGATTTACGTGCTGTGAATATATTTATTATCATCAATTACAGTGAGCACGAAAGTAATAATACTATTGACTTTATCAAACAGAAATATTTTCGCAGATTACTCCTGAGTCTGCCCCCTATTTAAATGTCTCTAGCATATCTTCCCTTACCAGCCTCTCCTTCTGGGGATACATGTTTTGATCTTCAAGTCTGTCCTCATATACTTCATGATGAAGATTTTAGACCATTTGAGTACTTCCTTTCTGTAGTTTATAGTTTATTAACAGAAGAAGAATTTTATGGATCCCAAGTCTGGGAGAAGGACTACTCAATGTTTTTTCTGTAGTTGGGGAACTGAGGAACTGAGTTCAATTCCCACTTCAGGCACAGGCAGCTCCTTGTGACTCTGGGCAAGTCACTTAACCCTCCATTGACCCATGTAAGCCGCATTGAGCCTGCCATGAGTGGGAAAGCACGGGGTACAAATGTAACAAAAATAAAATAAAAATAAAATTATAGTTTATTGTTTACTATACTGCATTACATAAATCAAATATCAAAGTGGTTTACAATAATTCAAAATGCCAATAATATTAAAAAACAGAACAAAAGTAGAAACTACAATAAAATAGGAAAGCACACTTATAACAGTTCATATATACCAAGCAAATAATTCCTCCAAAAACATCAGTTCCCACTAAAAGCCAATGTAAAAAGATATGCTTTTAGAAGGTGCTTAAACTGAACCAAAGATCTTTCCTCCTGCAAATACCCCAGCAACTTGATCCACAAATCTGGACCCACCACAAAGAATGCCTGTTTTCTAGTTCTTGACAAGTGTGCTTCCTTCACACCAGTCACCTCCAAACTGCAAGTATTTAAGGAACGTACATTTCTATTAGGAACATAAGGCTTTATTAAACCAGCTGGGTATGAAGGCGTAATAGGTATTTCCTCATCCTGGAAGATTTATAAAGGGTCAGTATTCAGTGGGTTGCCTATCACTTAAAGATGTTCAGATAAGCTTCTGGATGCTGTAAAATAAATTTTCATCTTACCTATCTGTTTTAGGTTGGACCACCCAATATGACTATTTTAAATGGATAGATTATCCTTTTAAGGTTAGAAGTGCTAATTAGAAGGTTCACATAAATGGATAATTAGTTATATAGCAGCTGAATATCTCCACAATTCGTATGACTACTGGTCCCACCCCTGAAATGCGTCTGTCACATCCTTTACTTAAATGGATAAAATTGGATAAAGTTGGCCGTGTATCGACATACTGACAAAATTTACCCATTTGGTTGTGGGAAATTTGAAATAGGTGCTGTGTTACTAAAGTGCATTGAGCACTTGCAGGCTTATTTTCAAAAGTGATCGCCGGCCATCTTCCGACATAAATCAGGAGATGGCTGGCAATCTCGCAAAAGCGGCGAAATCGGTATAATCGAAAGCGGTGTTTTTGACACCATTGCTGCTTTCCCATCGCCGCGCCTGTGAAAGTTCAAGGGGGAGTGTCGGGGGCGAAGCAAAGGTGGGACATGGGCGTGCATGGGCATGGCTACCAGATGGCCGGCTTTTGCGGATAATGGAAAAAAAGCGGCGTTCATCAGTATTTCGCCGGGTTTACTTGGTCCTTTAATTTTCACGACCAAGCTTCAAAAAGGTGCCCCAACTGACCAGATGACCACCAGAGGGAATGGGGGATGACCTCCCCATACTCCCCCCAGTGGTCACCAACCCCCTCCCACACTAAAAAAATTAAAATAAAACACTTTTTTTTGCCAGCCTCTATGTCAGCCTCAAATGTCATACCCAGCTTCCTGACAGCAGTATGCAAGTCCCTGGAGCAGTTTTTAATGGGTGCAGTGCACTTCAGACAGGCAGACCCAGGTCCATCCCCCCTACCTGTTACACATGTGGTGCTAAGTGTTGAGCCCTCCACACCCCCCAAAATCCACTGTACCCACATGTAGGTGCCCCCCTTCACCCATAAGGGCTATGGTAAGGGTGTAGAGTTGTGGGGAGTGGGTTTGGGGGGGATTTGGGGGGGCTCAGCACCCAAAGTAAGGGAGCTATGCACCTGGGAGCTATTTGTGTATTTTTTAAACATTTTTTGAAGTGCCCCCTAGGGTGCCCGGTTGGTGTCCTGGCATGTCAGGGGGACCAGTGCACTACAAATACTGGCTCCTCCCATGACCAAATGCCTTGGATTTCGCCGGGTTTGAGATGGCCGGCATTTTTTCCATTATCTTTGAAAAACAAAACCGGCGATCTCAAACCTGGCGAACTGTGGCATTTGGTCGTGCTAAACCGTATTATCGAAAAAAAAGATGGCCGGCCATCTTTTTCGAAAATATGGTTCCGGCCAGCTGTTGTGCCGCTGCCAAAATAGATCACTGGTGACCTATTTTGCTGGCGACGCTTGATTATGCCCCTCTTAGGGTACTGTTTACTAAGGCGCTTTAGAGTTTTTAATGTGCCTACAATTAGCACGTGTGCTAACCGTGTAGGTGCCTATAGGGGTATTGTAGGCGTGTACACAGTTAACACACGTACATGGTTATCGTGCGTTAAAGATGCTAATGCGCCTATACCACGGCTCAATAAACAGGACTTTTAATGTGTAGTTAACACCTGAAACAGGCTACCGCCCTACTGCTGACTGCGTTGATTTTTGTGGTAGTTTGCCTGTTTCTGTGCTTTAAACCATACAATACTGATTTTTTCAGAATTTTTCTATCAGGGGGTGTGGCATGAGTGGAGATTAAGAACATAAGAATAGTCATACTGGGTCAGACCAATGGCCCATCTAGCCCAGTATCCTGCTTCCAACAGTGGCCAATCCAGATCACAAGTACCTGACAGACAGGGCCTGTGTTAGGGTTTCTGGCGCACCCCTGCAGCCTATTAGTCGGCGCCCCTTACTCATCCAGCATCTGCTCTCTCTCCTTTCTTCTCTCAACCCGTCCCCCCATCTAGCACCTTCTCTCTCCCCTTCCCTCAGTGAGAGCAACACAAACTCTTCCACTACCAGACACCTGCCTCCCAGTGCTTTTTTTGTAGGAAAAAAGGTACTGATACTCATTATGAGTAACCTTAGGGGCGGGATCACTATCCAGCTTATTTTCGAAAGAGAAAAACGCCTATAGTGCGACCTAAATCGGGAGATAGATGTTTGTCTCGCAAAGGCGCCCAAATCGGTATAATCAAAAGCCGATTTTGGGCGTTTCCAACTGCACTCCGTTGCGGGAACGAATAAAGTTGACGGGGGCGTGTTGGAGGCGTGGTGGAGGCGGAACTGGGGCGTGGTTATCAGCCAAGGAGAGATGGGCGTCTTTAGCTGATAATCGAAAAAAAAGGCGTTTTTACCGCGATTTTGGGTCACTTTTTTTGGACCCTTTTTTTTCACGAACAAGTCCCAAAAAAGTACTCCAACTGCCCAGATGACCACTGGAGGGAATCGGGGATGACCTCCCCGGACTCCTCCAGTGGTCACTAACCCCCTCCCACCAAAAAAAACCCACTTTAAAAACTTTTTTCCCAGCCTGTATGCAAGCCTCAAATGCCGTACCCACCTCCATGACAGCAGAATGTGTTCGATCCTGTCACAGCCTTTCCCTGGGTCAGATGTGGCTCTCGGGTGCAGTACAGGGTCACATCAGCATTGCATTGTGGTGGGTGTAGGGTATTGGGCTCCGTGATTTCATTAGCTTGTGTTACAGTCTCACGATGTTGGTAGTTGGTAGGCTCTTCTCCCATGGTGCTTTTCCCCCTGCCTACTGGGTCAGAGTGTGCCCTGTTGTGTTTCCTGTTGTAGTCCATGCGGTAGTGGCCATTTTTGTGAGCCAGTTTTAGTTCCCTTTCCTGTGTTAGACACGTTAGACAACTTAGTTCTTCCCTTGAATGTGGCTGAAAGAGGGCATTGTACAGCATTCTGCCAGCTCTGACCTACTGCTCATCTCAGTACCAGGGAGACTCAGTACCAGTGGGGCACAACCTCTGATCTGCAGTTAACTGTGAGTAAAGGCGGTTATTCCAATAAAGGACGTTTTCGGAGAGATTAGTCTTCAGGTGTCAACTGGTGTGCCAAGGTTATATAGCAGCAACCAGTCCTAGAGGCCTGCGTGTAAATGGGAGGCCTCCAAAACCCACTGTACCCACATGTAGGTGCCCCCTTCACCCCTAAGAGCTATGGTAGTGTTGTACATTTGTGGGTAGTGGGTTTTGGGGGACGGGGGTTGGGAGCTCAGCACCCGTGGTAAGGGAGCTATGCATGTGGGAGCTTTTTCTGAAGTCCACTGCACTGACCTAGGGTGCCCAGTTGGTGTCCTGGCATATCAGGGGGCCAGTGTACTACCGATCCTGGCCCCTCCCACGACCAAATGGCTCGGATTAGGACGTTTTTGAGCTTTGCGTTTTTAGTTTCCATTATCGCTAAAAAAAACAAACGCCCAGCTAAAAAACGTCCATTTTTTCGAAAATTCGGTTCGGCCCGCCCCTTCACGGACCCTTTCTCGGAGATAAACGCCCATGGAGATAGGCGTTTCCGTTCGATTATGCCCCTCCACGGCTCTGCACCTACAGTAGCCACACCCACAGTAGCCACACCCCTTTTACCAGCCAAGGCACATATAAATAGGAATCACTGAAATTATTACACCAGTATAGGAGAAGAAAAATAACTTGTGGTTTTTTTTCATTATAAATAATTTCTGTAAGCTGTTACAGCTCCAGTATACCCAAAATGACACAAACCAAATTAGCATACAGATCAGGAATTAGAAGAGACTTGCCAAATCTGAAATACAATATGTTATCAAAATCGCAGAACCTAATAAACAGATCCCTATTCAGACACTTGGCCTTGTAGTCACATGTGCAGAACAGAGATAGCTCCTCTTCAGATTCTTCAAAAATTAACCTGAAATCCTAAGAAGCAAGAATCTGTATGCAGCACAATACCAGAAAAATAGAAAGAAACACATTGCTATACATTGCAAAGTAAGACAGCAGATGTAAATTCTCAAATTCAACATATTCCAGACACTAAAATTAAAATAAAATTATTTTTTCTACTTTTGTTGTCTGGTGATTTTGTTTATCTGATCATGTTGGACCCAGTCTCTGATTCTGCTGGTATCTGTTCTCTTAACTCCATTTCCAGGGCCTCCTTTCCATTTTATTTCTTTAATTTCCTCCTTTCTTTTTTATTTCTTGTCCTACATCCATAATTAAAAGCTGGGTCCTTCGCAGACTTGACTGGAGGAGGTATAGAGTGGATCCACCTTTTGCCTATTTCCTCCATCCATGTGCAGTTTTTCTTCCCTTTCCCTCATCTCCATCAGTACGCATCTCCTTCCTCTGTCTTCCCTCCTCTCCATCCATATGCATCTTTTTCCTCTCGCTTCCCTCTCCTCCATCCATGTCCAGCATTTTCCTCTCTCCCTTCCCCTCCATCCATGTGCATCTCCTTCCTCTGTCTTCCCTCCCCTCCATCTATGTCCAGCATTTCTCCTGCTCTCCCCTCCATCCATCCATGTCCAGCAACTCTCCCCTGCCCTCCCCTCCATCCATCCATGTCCAGCAACTCTTCTCTCTCCCCTGCCCTCCTCTCCATCCACCTATGTCCAGCAACTCTCCTCTCGCCCTTGCCCTCCCCTCCGTCCATCCATGTCCAGAAATTCTTCTCTTTCCCCTGCCCCTTCCATCCATCCATGTCCAGTGATTCTCCTCTCTCCTCTGCCCTCCCTTTCCATCCATGTCCAACCATTCTCCTTTGTCACCTATTCTCCCCTCCCATCCATGTCCAACAATTTGCCCCAGGCCACGTCTGCCCCCTTTTTTAGCCCCCAAGTTCCAGCCTTAGCCCACTTCTCAGCTGCTGCTAGTTCCAGTTCCAACCCCAGTCCCCCACCTGCCCGACCTCTTCTGCCCTGCATTTAAATCTATTTTATTTTACCTCAAAGTCAAAGCGGCAGCGGTGGCAGCAGTGAAAGAAGCAGGCTCGCCTCAAGCCTTCCCTTCCCTCACAGTGTCCTGCCCTCGCGGAAACAGGAAATGATATCAGACTTGGACATCAATCTTCCATAAATGACCCGACATGGGCCGTGGTTTGGAGTACAGCGCCTGTGTCAGGGGTCTGTGAGGATAAAGCTCCAGACAGCAGGACACTGACTGCAGAACACAAACTTCATCTCAGAGCAAATGTTGTAGGTCTCTGAAGAAGAGACAATTTGAGGTTAGATACCAGGATCTAATTTAGTAGCTAATATAGAACCTGGTATCTAACTTCAACTGTCTCCTCTTCAGAGACCTGCAACATAGAGGGTATGTGTGTGTTGTTGTGGTAACCAGATACTCCCCCTTGCAGAAAGGAGGGGAGGGCTGGGTAATGTGCTCTGGGGTTTCAATTGTGTCTCTGTTTATAGAAAAAAAATAGCTAATCTTCATGGGATAAAAGGACAGAGAGAGAGAGAGAGAGAGAGGCATTAGTGGGAAATTTTTGATTTTCTCTGTTAGTTTCTCTGCATCAGAGAGAAAAAAAAATAAATCCAGACTTTGCACAAGGATATGTGTATAACCAGACCGTAAAAAGCCACAGAGATAATGTGTCAGACAACTGCAGACAGAAAAAATAAGCACACATGCACTTTGTTCATATCATGTAACATTTCTTCTAAGGTGGAGTTTGAGTTCTGCAGTTGGTGTCCTGTAGTCTGGGGCTTTATCCTCACAGTCCCCTGACACAAATGCTGTACGCCGAAACATGGCCCATGTCAGGTCATTTATGGAAGATTGATGTTCAAGTCATACGATTAAAGGAACTTTGTCCCGATTGTGAAGGCTCTGGTGTTTTTTTTGCTATTTGGACTTTGTTCTGTATTTTGTTCTGTGTTGAGGTTAAAGATCACTAACAGCAGATCAGCAATTTCATGTTTGAGTTCTTTCAGTACCCTTGGGTTTATACCATCTGGTCTGGGTGATTTATCACTCTTTAACTTATCAATTTGGCTCAGTATGTCTTCCAGGTTCACCGGGATTTCTTTCAGTTGCTCTGCATTGCCACCCTTGAAAAACATTTCTGGTACAGGACAGGTAGATCGCTTACATCCTCTTCTTTAAAGCTTAGAAATAATTCAGTCTTTCTGCTATGACCTTGTCCTCCCTGAGTGCCCCTTTTGTTTCTTGATGATCTAACGGTCCCATGGATTTCCTCACAATCATTCTGCTTCTGATGTACCTATTGCTATGAGTTCTTGCTTCTATGGCAAGTTTTGTTTCATATTCTCTTTTAGCCTTCTTTATCAATGCTTTGCATCTAGCTTGCTTCTTATGTTGCTTCTTATTCTATTCATTTGGATCCTTTTTCCATTCTTTGAAGGATGTTCTTTTGGCTCTAACAGCCTCTTTCACTTCACCTTTTAACCATGCTGGCTGTCATTTGCTCTTCTTTCCACCTTTGTTAATGTGCGGAATTTAACTGGTCTGGGCTTCCACGATGGTATTTTTAAACAACATCCATGCTGGATATAAAATCCTAACCTTTGTGGCCAATCCATTTAGCTTCTTTTTAACCATTTTCCTTATTTTATAGTAGTCAATTTTTCAAAAATTAAATGCTACTATAGTAGATTTTCCTTAGTGACTTCACTCCAGATATCAGCTCAAATTTGATCACGTTATGATCTCTGTTTCCTAGTGGACCCAACACCATTATCTCTTGTACTATGCCGTGCATTCCACTAAGGTCTAGATCTAAAATAACTCCCCCTCTTTTTGGGCCTTGGCCAGTTGTCCAAGAAGCAGTCATTTATTAACTTTAAGAATTCTACCTCCGTAGCACTCCCTGATGTGGAAGCGTTAGCCAGCAAATGCATACTGAATATGACCCTTCTTGATGCTGTGTTAGTTTTGGGCTTGCCAGGTGTTATAATTCTGTGTTATAATGTGCTAAACCGAAAAATTATTTATTTATTTTTATTTATGTCAATTTATATACCGTATCTTATTGCTACTGCAAGACAGAACGGTTTACAATTTATAAAATAAAAGAAACAATACAATATGTACAGGTTGGACAAACATTAGAACTCCAATCGTTAAAGGAAAGCACAGCAAAACCACAAACTAGCTACATAAGATGAAAACAGTATAACTCATGATTTAGTATACAGGAAAGCACCACAAATATAGGATTAAGTACATGATATGATCTACACAAACATAAACAGTACAGTTTTGATTTAATATACATTACAGATACCCATTTGTAACCTTTATTCCATTATTCTAAATTCTGTTCTACATAATTGATAAAATAGAAGGTTTTCAAAAGTTTCCGAAAATGAAAGTAAGATTTCTCAAGTCTAATCTCTTTTGGAAGACCATTCCAAAGAGAGGGGGACAAATAGAAAAAAGCCGAGTTCCTTGTAGATTCCCATCTAGCCCTAGCGAGAGGAGGAATCACTAACCTGTTGTCTGTTAGGGATCTAAGGGTTCGTGTGGCAGTGTAAGGAATAGTTAAATTTGACAGATAATCAGGGTTTAGTGTATAAAAAGCCTTATGGGTCAAAACTAAGGCTTTAAACTTAACTCTTGCTTCAACCGGAAGCCAATGAAGTTGATATAGTAGAGGTGTTACTCTGTCATCCCTCCGGGCTCTACAAATCATACGTGCCGCTGTATTCTGTATTCTTTGTAGTCTTTTCAAGCTAGCTTGAGTGATCCCTGCATATATGATATTACAATAATCTAAGCGTGATGTACTTAAAAAAGGCTCTTAGATGATTAGTATACAATGCTGACCACACATGTGCTTTTCAATATCAAAAATGTTTTTTACCTATGATATTGGAGGTTGAATTGATTTGCCCAAAGTTGCAAGATAGTTCAGTGAGAGAAATGGAATTTGAAACTCTGTCTTCCCTGGTTCTCAGCCCACTGCTGTAATCATTTGGCTATCCCTTCACTCCTGCATGAATGTGTATATGCATAAGTCTTTGTAATCCCAGAAATGATAAATTGCCAGCCACCAAGAGTTAAACTTGACAGATTAAAAAGAGATAGAATAATCATAGTAGCTACCAGTGTCAATAAATGTAAATTGGCCCATTGACTTAATATACTGAAAGAAGCAGAACTAAGATACACATGTAAAATCTCTCTCTCTCTATATATATATATAAACGTGTTTGTTGATAACTATGTATTATGCCTACCTTGAATCAACACATCATTGCATTAGGTACTGTAATGGAATTGATAAATTGATATTAATAGGTAGAAAAATAAATGTTGCTATGGTGATCAAGTTAAATCAAGTTTATCAAGTTTATTATTTGATTTTACCACCTTTCAGAGGCCTCTTAAGAAGGTTTATAACAATATTACTATAAAAGAAGGAAGTGAAATACAATTTATGTTAGGAAAGTAGGTTAGAGATTCTGGCAGAATTCAGAGGTATATTACATATCCATATTAGACATGGAAGATCGTGAATATTATCAGACAGTTGTACTGATCGATGACCATTGATATAGTGCTATAGAAAACAGATTTATTGACAAATTTGGTAGACATGGGGAGACAGATTTGATATAAACACTATCCAGATCTTATGGTGGCATATTAAGTAAACATTATTATAGATATTAGACCAAGAAAGGGTTCAATATAAATTATTTAGTAGGGACAGGGTAAAAATGCATTAGTATAATAACAGAGTCATTTGTCTTTTCAAGTATTGTGTTATTGGCAATCAATAAAGCACCTGAGATGATGGATTGTTTTGCTTGAGAATGGTGCCTCAGACAGTCTAAATTATTTATTTGACACACTGCCTTTTGGCGAAAACAAGAAAACCAATGATAATATATTTCCATTGGTTTGATTTATGTGTCTCAATAAGTTTTGGGTATGTTAAATAGGGAAGTCAGGGGGTTGGACCACTATCTTAGCCACAAACTGCTGTGTAAGAAAACCAAACTTCGAAACTTGGATTATTCTCCAAGCAGACATGATGAAACCATAGATTTAGGTGGGTCAGTCTTCACCTCTAGTGATAAATACTTGTTCAGTGGACCCGCTTAATGTTCTTTTCAAGTGAATATGCATTTGGATCTCTTTTAGGGTCAATGTCTGTAAATGGGTTGGATCTCCTTCATGTTTGGAAGACTTGGGTGGAGCTTTAGGCAGGGCTGGTGCAAGAGTATTGGGTGCCCAAGGTGAATCTTATGCCCCCCCCCCCCCCTGACCCAATTAAGGTTCAGGCCCCTAATCTGTTCCACAATATATAATGCTTTTCAGTATTAAACTTTGTTTTGTGTTTCCCCGGTAAATATGCTATTTGAAAATTTGCCCACTCTTCCTGCAGATAAAGTATGTATTGATGGTTCTTTGAGTTTGTGCAACTCTCAGGTTCTATCATTTTGTTTTCCCCACAGTTGCTGCCTGCTGACCTCAGAAGCTGATGCCCTAGGTAAGTTAGGGATGTAGTTATCAATGAAGATGTGTTATTTTACCATTATCTTGTGCTATTTTAGCACAGGTCCAAATTTATGCAGTGAGATCTAGTTACTAAGGGGCTCAATTTCAAAACAAAAAAAGGCCAAAAAAAAACCCCCAAAAATGAAGGATGTTTTCTCTCAAAAATGTTCAAGTTGCTACTTTTGACACCCTGATTTTAGATGTTTTACTCCACAGTTTGTCCAAATTTCAAGAGGGCATATTTTGGCCAGGAAATGGGTGGCACCAACAGATAGACATTTTTCTGCAATAATGGAAGAAAATGGCAATGTCTAGGGCCAAAATTAAGAAGTTTTTGGGTAGACCTGTTTCAATCACGACTAAGCGACCAAAAGTTGCCCTGAATGGCCAAAGGACCACTGGAGGGAATAAGGCATAAATCCCCTTGCTCCCCTAGTTTTCACTGACCCCCTCCCAGTCCCCAAAGCTATGAAAGAAACAGTACATACCAGCCTGTATGACAGCTTCAGATGTTATAGCCAGTCCTATTAGAGCAGCAGGCAGGTCCCTAGAGTAGCCTAGTGGTTGGTGTAGTGCAATGTAGAGAAGGGGACCCAGGCCCATAACCCACTCTAACTGGTACATTTGTGGTGGAAAGTGTGAGCCTTCCAAAACACATCTAAGCAAGGATCTCAGGAACCATTCCTGCCCGGTTAAATAGTTTTGAATATCGGGATTGGAGGGGGGGAGTCTTTTATCTGTCGTAAGTAAACTCTGATTCTCTGCCTCCCATACCATAAGAAATATAGCTGTGATGCAGCCGTCAGGCACTGTGCAGGAGAGGGAGAGGTGAGGGGGGGGGGGGGTATGCTGGATTTTCTGTGATGACACAGTTTTATGTGGTCTCATTTTTACTTATGAATGCTCAAAAGTGCTCCAGAAAAAGAAAGGGCCAACATGAAAGCCCTCCAAGAACGAAAAAATGATGGTAGGTAAGGGATAAGAACAGTGAAAAAAAATGGTTCATGGTTCACGTTATTTGATATTCTGCCAATTATTAATACATTTCTAGACTGTTTACAATTACAAAAAATATATAGAGAAGTACAGGACAGCTGTTCAAAGGGGGCAAAGAAGAGGAGAAGACACATTAGGAGGCCTAGGTTACAAATATTAATGCAAAACTTACAGGGAAAGAGTCAAAGATGTGTGAGCGGCAACTAGGGGGGTCAATATTCAGCCGACAGTGGTGAGCATTTTCCTGACCACAACCGGTGTCATTCCTGGATATTCAATCCCGGGCCATGTCCAGGCTTCGGCACTGAATATCCAGTTTATGCGGCAGTAGCTAACACATAGCTTGTTAAGACAATGTGGTGGGGCATAATCGAACGCGAACGCCCATCTCCATGGGCGTTTATCTCTGAGGACGGGTCCGCAAAGGGGCGGGCCAGACCGTATTTTCGAAAAAGATGGGCGCCAATCTTTCGTTTCGATAATACGGTTTGTGTTGGGCAAATGCATCGCATTTGGGCGGATTTGAGCTGGGCGGTATCGGTTTTCAGCAATAATGGAAACCGAAGCCGCCCAGCTCAAAAACGAACAAATCCAAGGCATTTGGTCATGGGAGGGGCCAGGATTCGTAGTGCACTGGTCCACCTCACATGTCAGGACACCAACCGGGCTCCATAGGGGGCACTTGTAACACTTAAAAAAATTTTTTAAATACCTCCCAAGTCCATAGCTCCCTTACCTTGGGTGCTGAGCCCCCCAAATCCCCCCCCAAACCCACTGCCCACAACTCTACACCATTACCATAGCACTTATGGCTGAAGGGGGTCACCTAGATGTGGGTACAGTGGGTTTTGGGGGCGGTTTGGAGCGCTCCCATTTAGCAGCACAAGTGTAACAGGTAGGGGGGTGGGCCTGGGTCCACCTGCCTGAAGTCCACTGCACCCACTAACAACTGCTCCAGGGACCTGCATACTGCTGTGATGGAGCTGGGTATGACATTTGAGGCTGGCATACAGGCTGGGAAAAAAGTTTTTAAAGTTCTTTTTTTTTGGTGGGAGGGGGTTAGTGACCACTGGGGGAGTCAGGGGAGGTCATCCCCGATTCCCTCTGGTGGTCATCTGGGCAGTTGGGGCACTTTTTGGGGACTTGTTTGTGAAAAAAAAGGGTCCAAAAAAAGTGACCCAAATTCTCGCTTCTGGCGCCCTTCTTTTTTCCATTATCGGCCGAGCGCACCCATCTCTCCTCGGCTGATAAATACACCCCAGTCCCGCCTTCACCATGCCTCCAACACACCCCATCAACTTTGTCCGATTTGGGCGCCCATGAGAGAAAGGCGCCCATCTCCCGATTTGGGTCGAAATATGGGCGTCTTTCTCTTTCAAAAATAAGCTGGACAGAGATCTTAACCAGCCATGGGTTGCCACATAAAGATTGGACTGACTTTTATGCAGTGCCATTGAAGTGATTACCCTGGCCACTTAAGTGCTGAATATCAGCACTTAAGCGACCAAGCGCTGACTCCGTTGCTGGAATGCCCTTCAAATAACAGGCTTTGGCTTAGGTGCTAATCACTAATTTTCAGTGGAGATAACCACTTAAGTGCCACTGAAAATGAGCAGATACCCTGAACAAGTGATTTAACCAGTCAGTGGCTGTTTCTGGCTAGTTAAAACATTTTGAATATCACCCAGTAGATAGAGGGGACACAGGAGGGGGGAAAGGATGGGCAGCAAAGGCAGGACCTAATGGGTTAGAACAATGGCAGAGAGTATATAAAGTATATACTGCATTATAGGGTCTTTTAGTCCAGGGAGATTGCCTTAGTAAAGTAATAGGTCTTCAATTTTTGTTTGAAAGTCTTATGAGAGGGTTCGAGTCTGGTGTCTAGAGGAAGTTGGTTCCAAAGGGATGGTGCAGGAGTTACAATGTTTCACACAAATTTGTAAAATCTTTCACCTCTCACAATCCCGCCAGAGACTTCAGATTAAGGAAGTATACAAAAAAAGATGCTGGATTCTATGAAACTATAAGGAAGAGCAGTAAAGCTTCCCAGATTTATTTGTATGTTTTGATCACTGTGTATAAGACTTTAGCAACAAGTTAATAAAAAATAAAACAAACAAAAAAAATAATATATGTAAAATAATTCTCTATGCAGCTACTGAGGTGAAGGACAGAATTTTCATCTGAAAAGTGAAACTGGTGTCAGAAATAAACCTGAAAGAACTGGCAGAGCAAATTCTGGATCTTAATTTTCTGTTCTACTGGGTATCATGGGAGTGGAAGCTACCCAAGGAATGTGGTACATTGGCTGCATTAAAAAAAAATTGTGTGTGAGTGGTGGTGGTGGTGGTAGCAGTTCTATCAACAAATGTTTTAATTTTTTTGCAAATAATGTGTTTTGAGCTGAAAGAGATTGATTTTGTTTTTGTCTGCATAGGCCTACTGCCAGCTTCATTTCTGTCCCAGATTTATGGGTGATGTTTCAGCTCACTGTATTTAGTCTAGATCATTCCCACAGCAACTCAGGGACAAACTGCACATTTGATTGAGGCTTTTAATGATTTTTTTTGTAATGTTTTTCAAAATCTGTTTGAACAAATTACTCTATATATGTCTGCCAGGGTATGGCCTTGTTCTGTCGGTCTGTCCTGGCATTCCCTCCTGCTCTTTCATGAAAAACGAGTTTCTATTGCCTAATCAGTAGAACAGAAAAGTGGATCTATACACATTCTCAGGTTCCAGGCAGAAATGCAGCCAAAGGAACAGCATGTCTAAAATCAAAATCACAATAAAGATAATCAGAAGCAGGAAATGTTTTATCGTCTCCTGGGGTTGGGTGAAAATGCTTAAACCACTATTTTTGGGGACATACTAGCAGCTTATGCTGATCTGAAGTGACAACAACACTTCCTTTTCACTGACATGTGTGCAAGCTGATCCTACCGACTCTGACAAGCTTATCCAGGTCTGATTTTATCCTACATATTTATTTATTCAATTTGTCACTCTTTTTAAGATCGCAGGAACATTCAGCATTTATCACCAAACTATAATTACAGCAGGGTCGTACAATAGCTACTAACAGTTACCAAGCCAGGACCTGGCACATGTCCTATTAATCCAACTGCCTAAACAGATCTAAAAAGCCATAGAATTAAAGGTACTCTTTGTCACTTATTTACTTTTTTACATGGGTTGTTTATTCTGCCAAATCTAGGCGTTCCCTTCTGCACATATAGAGCAAGAGAAGATGTTGTATAGAATAGGGACAATAAACAAGTGGGGAAAGAATATAAAGCAAGAATTCTTTCCAACTTCTCACGTGCATACATGTTTGCATTTGTGTTGCCTCTGTGCATTCTCATGTGCATTTATGTCTGCATTACATCTATGATTCTGTGTGTGTGTGTGTGTGTGTGTGTGTGTGTATGTGTTTGTATTTATATTACCTCAGTGTGTGTGTTTACTGTATGTGTATCTCTCAGTGGTTGGATGGTTTTGAATAGAGTAATTACCAAACAATGGGCTCTGTTTACTAAGCTGCGTTAGTGTTTTTAGCGCACGCTAAAAATTAGTGTGCGCTAGTGCTAGAGACACCCATATATTCCTATGTGTGTCTCTAGTGTTAGTGTGTGCTAATTTTTAGAACACACTATAAATGTTAGTAAGCAGTGCCCATTGTGTTGGTTTGGAAAGAATAATAAAATATAATATATCTAACCATTAGATGTCATAAGAGTTCAAAGGATCAGTTTTACAGTTTACCAGAAGGTGCCACTGTCCAATAGACTGTCCTGTGCTTCTCCACCACCAGGAGGCAGTACACAGCAAACAGAAGCTAACAAAATGGTCATCACTCAATTTCACTGTACAAAACAATGATTAAGGAAGCTATATAGTTCAGTCACTAGATTTCACAGTACAATCTACCACAAAGAAAATGAATGCACATCTGAATCACAAGTCAGCCCAGCAAGGATAGGGGATGGCAGGAGGGGGAGGGATGTGGTGAGAGAAACATATGGATCATGTCTCATGGAATTATTTACAAACCCTCCGCACATGTGTGTGTGTCTTTGTGTAAGTGTTTTGCATATATGTGGGTTTATATACCTATCTTTGTCTTGTGTGTACATGTGAATGTTTCTGTGCATGCATGTTTTATAGTGGGTCTGTGTTTTGTGTGTGTTTGTCTATTGGTGGATGTATGTGGTGTGTGTATGTGTGTCTCCCCTAATATTGCATGTATAACAACAGACAGCATCTGCTTTTAAGATGGAGGGGAGGGTTTTCTATTAGGTCTGATTAAATGGAAACAGATATTCAACGATATAAAAAGGCAGACATGAAAATGACCACTTCTACTCTGAGCAATTAGCTCTTGTTTACTTAACACTCTTTCTTAATGCTCAGTAGTAAAACTTTTCAAAGGGTCTTTTAAATATAATCAATTTTCTTTTGCTGTTTCCTAATAATTCAAAGTGAAAGCACAGCTTGACATTTGCCATTAGGAGGCACAGGTCGATACCTCTTTTCTTTTAAATAGGAACTTTAAGTCAGTGGTGCAAGCCTGAGATTCACAAAACACTTACTGTACATATATTTGTGATGACTGTTGCATATTATTAATTTGTGTGTTTGAATGTTTTTATATTGCATTTTTATGATGCATTGTTGTGTTAAGCTATGGGTTGGACTACGTCTAAGAAAGATGGCACACAAATGTAACAATATAGTGCATAACATAGGATAACACAGCATATGGATTAACTGGAACCCAAGAAGAAAGCAGAGACAAGAAAGGGAGAGAAAGTGAAAGGAAGGAGAGTAGAGAACAGGTTTTGAAAAAGAGATTAAGGTCTTCCCCCCACTAGACTATCAAGGACTTTAAGGTAGTCCCATGGGGACCTACAGGAGGGTGGGTGAGGGGGGGGGGTCTCCTCAAACAAGGAAAGGTTTCTGTTACCACACCATTCTACAAAATGAGAAGAGAAGACATCTAAGAAGAAAGCAAAGAGAAAAGAGATCCAGTCTCAAATTAGGAGAGCTAGCTGTTACCATGCCATCCTGCAAACTTATCACGTAACGCTAACTAGGAGGACTTGAATCTCTTTTGTTTGCAATAAACTCAGGAGCTCTTTTTCTAAAGGGCTGGCGTGCAGCAACGGGCTTGCTGTGCGCCAATCCAGAACTACTGTCTGGCTACCACAGGAGTCCGGCTGTAGTTCCCACACCCAGTACACGTCATTTCTGGCACTACAAAAATATTTTCTATTTTTGTAGCATCAGTGCTTACCCAGTGGTAATCGGGCAGTGCTGCATACTGCCCAGTTATCGCTGGGTTAGCGCGGGAGCCCTTACCACCACCAAAATGGGTGGCGGTAAGTGGTCCCCTCCAAAATGGCCTCACGGTCATGGCCGATCTTAGTCAGGGGTAAGAGGAGCGGTCGCACAGGGTCCTGTGCCTCCAGTGGCTCCACGGCGCTCCCTCCCACTGCCACAATCTGACTCCTTGACTCCCCTCCCTTGAGCCGCAGGGTGCCCTCCCGGCACATACCCAAGGCTGCCCTGGTGGTGTAGTGGAGTCTTCTGGGCAAGAAAGATTCCCCAGTCTTTCCTGCCCACTACCAGCACTGATGCCTTGTTGCCGCATCGCTCTTTAAAAATGGCTGCTGAGACTTCCAGCGACGGTCTCTCGAGATTTCCGCTGAAGTCTTGTGAGGCCATCATTGGAAGTCTCCACAGCCATTTTAAAGACGATGCGGCAGAAAAAGGATCAGCACCAGCAGTGGGCAGGAAAGACTTGGTATCTTTCCTGCCCCAAAGACTGCACTAGACCACCAGGGTGGCTTCAGGTATGTGCTGGGAGGGCACCCTGCGGCTCGGGGGAGCAGGGAGGAGGTATGGAATAGGTAGGTAGGTGGGTGGGTGGGTGAGGAGGATACTGTAAAAAAAAATCAAGGTAATATCTGTGTCATTTGGAGTGGCTGGTTAAAGAGAGTGGGAGGGGAGGATACAGTAAAAAAAATGAAAGTTAATATCTGTGTCATTTGGAGGGGCTGGTTAAAGGGACACCCTGTAGTAATATATTTGTGCAGATATTTTTTTTCTCCTGGTAATGTAAACAGACATCATGTTATGAGAATTAAATGCTCAACATTCAGAGTTTCTATCTACTTATTTACTTATTTATGGCACAGTGGCATAGCCAAGGGTGGGCCTGGGTGGGCCCAGGCCCACCCACTTCAGTAGCAGCAGTAGCTGGCAGGGATTCCCAAGTCCCACCAGCCGAAAACTCCCAAAATCTGTCCCTCCTGCATATCTTGTAAATAGCAGATCTTCGCCTACAGTGAGCCACAGGGCCAACATGAGCAGTGTGTATTAGTTGCTGCTCACTGCCGGTGAAAATCTGCTATTTAAAAGGTATGCTGGGTGGGGGGGGGGGGGGGGGGGGGGATACTTGAGCAACCATATGATATGCAGGCAAGAGAGGGAGAGACCAAATCACTTGTGGGAAAAGGCAGAGTTCTTCTGCCCACTCATCTTGGACCCAGGCCCACCCAAAACTGGGTGTCTGGCTACACCCCTGTATAATATATGCCATTTTATCCCACATTAAACATGAATTACTCAGATTGAAACCTAGGAGCATTTAAAATCTTTTTTTTCCTGTGCCTACATCAAAAGGAAAAAAAAAGATGGCATGTGGGAACTTGCTCCTTTTGCTTTGTGGAATGTAGTGGTATATTATAAAAATGCAAATGCTTTTTAAAAATATTATTACTATTATTACTGTTTCACAGAGAAGATATTAATTAATGAGGGAAGGGTTTCCTTCATGCAGAACTGTCCAGAGTCAGTCTAAATGTGCCAGCATTGTCCAGTTCAGCACATTATTAGCAGCCAAGATCATACAAAGTTAATTATTTTCAATGGAAAATAAATCTGTTGGCTCAGGCAGCTTACTATGTGAATATTCAATCACTGTGTCATTATTGCTACCAAGTATACATATTAAGTGGATTTGTTTTAATTCATTTATCCAGTCCTTACAAGCTCATGGTTTTGCTTTTTAAACCCAAAGGTTTCCTATGATAGCATTGTGCATATTTGAATTAGTTTTCATGTACAAGTTTTGCTTGATTTGTCTCTTTTTGAAATTTAAAAAATGTTTAAAATGCATCTTGTCAACAAGGGACGGGGCTAGGTGGGGATGGGGCTAGGTAGGGGCAGGGGGCCCCACCGAACTGGCCTGCACACGGCCCCGCAATTGCTAAACCGGCCCTGCGCACGGTAAATGGTTCACTTACTGCACAGCCATTGCTTTTCCAGAAAATGACAGCCTTTTACCTGCTGCAGAAAAATGGGACCTCAGCATATGTCAAAAACACGTGCTGATGCTAGCGCAGGCCCCCCTTTACCACAGCTTAGTAAAAGAACCCCTCAGTTAGTCGCAAAGGTTCAAAAACAACATGGATTGGAGTAGCCTAGTGATTACAGCACCATGCTGATAACTAGAATGCTCTAACCCAGTGCGTTTTATCTAGTGAAAAAGATGCCGGTACTCAAATGCCAGGCCACCTTTCATGGGTGGGGTGATCACTGAGGGACCCACCCCACAATAGCCAGGCCCCCTGCAACCAGTCACAGAATCTATGACAAGGTAGAATTGGTGTGTAGAGCCTGAGCTCTTTCATTAAATCTTGGGGACCATGGGTCAATTTTAGCAGATAATGGAAAAGGTGCCGGTACTCAGTACCCCCAAGTACCCCCTCAAAAAAAACCCTGCTCTAACCACTAGGCTACATGAATTTATGTAGAATTATATGACCTCTTACTTGTGTGCACTAAGCAGTGAACATGTGAATTAGAACATGATAACTGTTAGCTCATGGCTGTAGTAGCTGTTGCTATACTGGCACGACAGTGTGCGCTATTTCACGAGCTAACTGCACACCCTTCTATGGTGTGAGAATGGGAGGGGGTTATGTGTGGGGAAAGGGTGTGGCCTGTGCATTTTAGTTAGGCATGCACTGTCACCGGTGCAGATTGCAGACTGAACTTTTTTGAAAACTCACAAGAGGTCGCAGCAGCCATTTTCAGGAAGCTCCTGCTAGAAGCAGGAGAGAGAGGGGTTTGCTCCTGCTCCTATCGCCCCACTGGATCACCAGGGAGGTTAGGTAGGCCTGGAGGGGGGGAACTATCCTGACTGGGAGGTGGGAGGTGGGGATGGGAGAGGTTGTTGATCTGTTGGGGGAGGTTGAGAGGGTAGCTAAGCACAATATGGGGGCTGGGTGGGAGAGGGGCCTATGGACCTTATGGGGGGGAAAGAGGGGGGATCAGAGGGATATGTTACTTTTTATGTGGTCCTGGCCGATATTCAGCCAGGGCCCTCAGGCTCTGATGGCGAATCCCAATAGATTTAGCCTCTCAATATTGGTGCCAGTGCCTGGACATGGCTCGGCACTGAATATCTGGGGCTAATCTGGCCGGTAATGGTAAAAAAACACTGACTGCCACCGGCTGAATATCGGCCAGTATATTTATTCCCCTTGAGAAATCAGTATTTATACATGTGTGCAATTTACACATGTAAATGTCGATATTTGCATGTAGAATTACCACAATCACCTTCCACAATCACCAAAGGTCAAGAGCAGATTTTGGATTCTATTTTACAAGTCTCAAATGCACTTTTGGGTCCTGGTCCACTGGGGGTTTCTTTTACTAACAGGAGTTAAGCCCTTAACGTGCAGTTAGTGTGTGAGAACAGGTTACTGCAGAAACATATTAAAGCATTTTGCAAAATTGTATCTGTTTCCACTCATTAACAAGCATGTTATAGATATTTTTAAAAATACTTTGGGAGGCTGTGTGTTGTGGGTGGAGAGTCAGCATTCCTGCATTATCCAGCTAGTGTGTTATGATTTGTGTGCGCTAACCTCTGGAATCTATATAGCAAGTTGTGCATGCAAATCCAGTCATATTCTGGATTTGGGCACACAATTTAATTACTTAACAAGCCAATCAGGGCTGATAATTGCCACTTAACAAGCAATTATTGACACTAATTGGTATTAATTAGAATTTACATGCAGAATAGAGAGTTGCACGGGGACAGAAATCTTACCCATCCCCGCCTGTCCCTGCTGGAATCTTACCCGTCCCCACCCATTCCCACTGGAATCTTACCCATCCCCACCCATCCCCGCAAAAATGTAACCCATCCCAACCCGTCCCCACAAGAATTTAACCCATTCCCACCCATCCCCGTAAGAATTTAATAGTACATAAAAGAAAATTCCGGTCAGCTCCCTCAGTCTCTCTCTGGATTTGAGCCACAGCAAGGCAAGGAAGGAATGGAAGGTGAAACTTGGAACAATCTGGTGTGCACATGTAAGATTTGTCTGATTTACTGGCACTGTGTGCTGAGAGGTCACCACATGCATGCACCACTAGGTCAGGTGACATCCGATGCTCATGCCTATGTCAGAGCTGAGGTCTGGGCATCAGCCCGGGAGCAAAGAGGATTAACTGTAATATAGTAAGTGACAGCAAATAAAGACCTGAATGGTCCATCCAGTCTGCCCAATAGTCACACTCATTATCAATGCATGACTAAATCAATGAGCGTGATATTATATACTTGATTATGGTCTTTCCTGTTTCTGGAACATAGACCATAGAAGTCTATCTGGCTCTATCCTTATGTTCCAACTGCTGAAGTTGCCGTTGAAGCCCACTCCAGTCTGTTCGTCTTCTCATTTGTGGGACACAGACTGTAAAAATCTGTCCAGCACTGTCCTTATGTTTCAGCCACTGAAGTTGCTGTCTAAGCCCTTTCCAGCCCATCCTAAACCAGATCATCGAGACACAGACCATACAAGTCTGCCTGGTATCAGCCCTAGTTCATCACAGCCAGAGACACCATCTAAGTGTCACTTGACACATCCACACACATTCAGCCATTTAAGCTTAGGTTTTTTATAACTTCCATTTTCTAATTAGAGATCCTCTGTGTTCATCCCATGCCTTTTTTTATTCTGTCATCATTTGTGTCTCTACCACCTCCTTAATGGAAGACTTTCCACATTTGTGCTGTTAAAGCAAGGAAGAAGAGGAGGAGGAGGAGACAGCACTCAAAGAACCTGGTAATCGGTAGATGGGAGGCTGGTGCAGGTGCAGCTTACACTTCCATGGGAATCCCGCAGGAACTGCCTCCGTCCCTATGGGAACCCTGCAGGAACTGCTTCCGTCCCCGCGGGATTCCCGCGAACCCTGTTCCTGTGCAGCTCTCTAATGCAGAACTGTCTAAGCGTATTCTATAATGTGATGTGTGTAAATTCTAAGTTGCATAGTTGAAAAGGGGGCGTTGCCATGGGCGTGGAATAGCCAGGTCATGGGCATTTCAAAAATCTATGTGCATTGTTAGAGAATAAAACCAGTCCGTGCATAATTTAGATGTCGGCATTTACACCAAGTTTTACTTGGCATAACTGCCCGGCACTAATTTAGTTGCACAGACAAGAGCTCGATGTATTCTATAAACCTTGTGGAAATTTAGGTTTATTCTATAAAGTACACTTAAATTTAGGCGTAATTCATAGAATAAGCCTAGGCATATTTTGTTTCGGTGCTGGTTTTTAGGCCTGATATATAGAACCTAGTCCTAATTGGATAACGCAGAGGCAGTAAGCACTTCCATGTTAACTCTTTGCAGGTGCCAAGCACTTTGAGGTAACTCGGGCCAAACTTCAAACATGTTCTCTCTAATTTTGTTTCTGTGACAAAAGAGCTCAACAAATACACTCAAAAGGATGGCTAATTCCCAGCATTCTAAATGTAACATTTCTCTGCCTTCAGCTTCCAATATTTGTGGTTTTGCTGCAGAGCGTAGCCAGAATACTTTCTGATCATGAAAAAATAAACAGTGAAGCTGTACCTCAGTCACAACTGTCAGGTGTCTTGTACATTCTGCTTATTTCAAGAAGAGCCATGAGCTTTCCTCCTTCACGTTGTCTGTTAAAAACAGGATATATGTTATAGTGGAACTATATGGAAATGCAATATTCCCACTTGCATTTCCAATTTCACGCTTGAGCTGGATCTCTAAGCAGCACAATGTAAACAGAGACTGGTTAACCAGTATCAAATGGGGATGCCTTCTTCCTGGCAGCCCCTTTGTTTTAATTAATGCAACATGGCAGGGCAAGATTTTTCCCACTTAAAAGTCTTACCAAGCAACCGTAAACCACATTGGGCTGAGCTTTAGTTTAAGAAAAGCAGTATATAAAAACAACATAACATCACATATGTCAAGATATAAAGACAACAAAACTCAGCAATGAACAACAAAGAGTGATTTCCCATAGTCTTAACAAATATTTGAATTTACATAATGTCTTCCCAAATTATTGTTGTTTAAGTGAACATGTGGAAATGCATCAATTATTTGTAATTAGAAGACAATTTTGATTAATTTTTAAGTAAAAGAGGAACACATTATTAAGTAAATCAACATGGAGATAGAGATCCTTCTAGGAACTGATAGCTCAGAGGGTAGATATTGAGATGCAGGACAAGGTTTCCCAAACCTGTACTGGTGATCTTGTAGCCAGTCAGGCGTTCGCGATGTCCACAATGATTAAGCATGAGATACATTTGGATATACTAAAACCAATATTCAAAAAAAAAATACAAAAGAAGATGAAGTCCTAATCTTAAGCACCTAAGTAATATTCCTATATTAGGCATCTATTTTCAGACAAAACTTAGAAGGTGAAGTTTTTACCTGAAAACTTTGAATTCCAAATTTATAGAATAGCGACTAAGGGCAGTTGTGCACATGGGGTGGGGGGGGGGGGGGTGGAATTATGTATATGGCACCTAAAAAATCTGTGCTCTAAATATTTCCACCTAGGCACATTCTATAAGAAACACGTAGATTTACACACGGTATATAGAATATGCTTAGGCAGACCTCACTGTGACTAAAACTACGTGCAGCCATTTACACCAACGAAGACCTGGCGTAAATCCTGGTGTGTAGATTGACCTTATTCTATAATTAGCACATAGGAGCCAACTTTTCTGAATTATTGGGGGTGCTAAGCCCAATGGAAATAACCCCTCTCTGGACACATACAAGGAATTTTCTCAATATTGGGGGTGTTCAAGTACCCACAGCACCCACATAGTCAGCTCCTATGAATTTGTGCACTAGTCACACATTTGAGTGTGCAAGTTTATAGAATTAGAGGGATAGTGACACTGAATATACAGAATGGGCCAGATTCTATAAATGGCACCAAAAATTAGGCGCTGGGATAAATCTGTGCTCAGTGCTATTCAATAAAGGCTAAGCGCTTATTGCAGATTTCTGCACCCATCTTTGGTCACGGGGACTTATACCTGCTGAAACGTGGTGTAAATCCTGGTGCACAAGTTGGGTGCAGATCTCCATTATTCTATGCCTACATCTTGTGAATGATCCTGACCCACCTATGCCCCTACTATTGCTACTACTACTTATAATTTCTTTAGCACTACTAGATGTAAGCAGCACTGTTCACTGAACATGAAGAGACAGTCCCTGCTTGACAGAGCTACAATCTAATCAATACAGACAAACAGGACAAATAAGGGATAAGGACAAAGAGTAGCAAGATTCCAGAATCCCAAAGCGTAGCAAGATTCTGGAATCTCAAAGAGTGACAAGATTCCGAAATCCCAAAGACTACTACTACTACTACTACTACTACTTATCATTTCTATAGTGCTACTAGATGTACACAGCACTGTACACTAAACATTTAAGAGACAGTCCCTGCTCAATAGAGCTTACAATCTAATCAAAACAGACAAACAGGACAAATAAGGGATAAGGACAAAGAGTAGCAAGATTCTGGAATCCCAAAGAGTAGCAAGATTCCATGCAGAATCCCAAAGACTACTACTACTACTTATTATTTCTATAGCATTACTAGATGCACACAGCACTGTACACTGAACATGTAAGAGACAGTCACTGCTCGACAGAGCTAACAATTTAATCAATACAGACAAATAAGACAAGTAGCAAGATTCTGGAATCACAAAGAGTAGCAAGATTCCATGCAGAATCCCAAAGAATAGCAAGATTCTGGAATCTCAAAAACTACTACTACTACTTATCATTTCTATAGCGCTACTAGATATATGCAGCACTGTACACTGAACATGTAAGAGACAGTCCCTGCTTGACAGAGCTTACAATCCTAATCAAGACAGACAAATAGGACAAATAAGGTCAAACAGTAGCAAGATTCTGGAATCCCAAAGAGTATCAAGATTCCATGCAGAATCTCAAAGAATAGCAAGATTCTGGAATCCCCAAAACTGCTACTACTACTACTACTTATCATTTCTATAGTGCTACTAGATGTATGCAGCTCACTGAACATGTAAGAGACAGTCCCTGCTCGACAGAGCTTGCAATCTCATCAAGACAGACAAATAGGACAAACAAGGGATAAGGACAAAGTGTAGCAAGATTCCGGAATCCCAAAGACTACTACTACTACTTATCATTTCTATAGCGCTACTAGACGTATGCAGCACTGTACGCTGAACATGTAAGAGACACTCCCTGCTCAACAGAGCTTACAATCCAATCAAAACAGACAAACAGGACAAATAAGGGATAAGGGAATTACTTAAGATGGGAATGATAAAACAGACATGATGTGATCCAATTTAGGCACCCATTGTTACAGAATAGAGTGCAGCCGGATCTTCCAATTAAGTGCTTGTTAACTAACAATTATATCATTGCAACTCATTAACCAATCATTTCTTGTGTGGATCTGGAATCCATGCCCAAATTTGGGTGGTCTTTTTAGAATCCAGGGGAATATGTTAAATATTGTGACTGACTGTTAACTTATTCCAGTTACTGCAGTGGCTGAATATTGTTTCCGAAGTCTTTTGCTCACGTCTTCTCTTTTACTCTGCAGTAAAACGCCACCGCAGAGGTAAAAGAAGTCAAAATCTACTGAATGAATACACATCACTGGAGAGCTCATAAAAATTCCATCTGTGACTATGCACAAGCAACGTATACTGTACCTGGGAGAAATCAGTGATAAACTGAACATAAGCACAGCAATCTATCAGACAATCAATAAAGTTCAGCTTTCATACAGAACTGTACACACACAAGCCTGGCACTGCTGGTGCTTTCAGTGCTTCTGACAAGATCAATGAACAGAGCAAAAATAATGTCCAGGTGGAAAAGTGAAATAATACCTAGGGGTTTGGCTTCTACTAGACTGAATTTTATCCTTTACATAACAGTTCCCATCAGACTGACTAAAAGAGAGGGATGTTATCTACATGTTAAACACTCCAGTCACAGATATAGAAATGCTCAGAAAAGCTGATCAGAAGCAGGATCCAATGAAGTACAAAAAGCAGAGCCCGTTTAACAGAAAAGAGAGTTAGAAAACCCTAGAAGGCTTCAATAAAAACCCTGCGTTCATCACATCAATAAAGTGGGGAATTAATACAAGGGAGGTACCCTGCCAGCTCATTTTCGAAAGTGATTGCCAGCCATCTTCCGACACAAATCGGGAGATGGCCGGCGATCTCCTGAACCTGGCCAAATCGGTATAATCATAAGCCGATTTTGGCTGGCTTCAACTGCTTTCTGTTGTGGAGCCGGTGAAAAATCAAGGGGGCATGTCGGTAGGGTAGTGAAGGCAGGACAGGAGCGGGACAGGGGCGTGCTCATGAGATAGCCGGCTTCGCCCAGTAATGAAAAAAAAAGCCAGGCTTGTAGAGCATTTCACCGGCTGTACTTAGTCCCTTTCTTTTCACGACCAAGCTTCAAAAAGGAGCCCCAACTCACCAAATGACCACCGGAGGGAATTGGGGATAACCTCCCCTTACTCCCCCAGTGTCACCAACCCCCTCCCACCCAAAAGAAACAAAAAGAAAAAAACTTCTTTGCCAGCCTCAAATGTCATACCCAGCTCCCTGATAACAGTATGCAAGTCCCTGGAGCAGTTTTTAGTGGGTGCAGTGCACTTCAGACAGGTGGACCCAGGCCCATCCCCCCCCCTACCTGTTACACTTGTGGTGGTAAATGGGGGCCCTCCAAACTCCCCCAAAACCCACTGTACCCACATGTAGGTGCCCCCCTTCACCCATAAAGGCTATGGTAATGGTGTAGAGTTGTGGGGAGTGGGTATTGGGGGGATTTGGGGGGGCTCAACACCCAAGGTAAGGGAGCTATGCACCTGGGAGCTATTTTTATTTTTAATTTTTAGAAATGCCCCCTAGGGTGCCCGGTTGGTGTCCTGGCTCCTCCCATGACCAAATGCCTTGGATTTGGCCGGGTTTGAGATCGCCGGCATTATTTTCCATTATGGCCATCACAAACCCGGCGAACTCTGACATTTGCCCGGGCCCAACCGTATTAGCGAAAAAAAGATGGCCAGCCATCTTTTTCAAAAATACAGTTGGTTCTGCCCACTTACGGCGCCGGCCTCGAAGATAGCCGGCCAGCTATTTGGCCGGCACCATTCGATTATACCCCTCCTGGTCACTCATCTCTTGGAAATGTTGCTGCTATTTTTTTTTTATCCATGATTGCTTTGTGGCATACCCTGGACAAATTGAGCCCAGTTTTGAATAAAATATTTGGAGAATAATTTGAAAGGGGGTAGAGACACCATAGTGTGTGGGTGTGAAGCCACTATATACTGCTGTCAGCAGTTGTGGATCCTACCTTACAGACATGGGGGCCTGTTTACTAAGCCGCATAGGTGCCTACGTGCACCCAATGCATGTCAATTTTGAGTTATTGCCCAGCTACCGTGTGGCCCTTGTGGTAATTTCATGTTTGATGCATGTCCTCTAGGCGCGCCAGAAAATATTTTTTAATCCACTCATTGCATTTTGATCTGAAGGTTGGTGACGTTTTTCCCCACTCCCACTTTGTCATCCTTCCCTATCACTCCTGTTTGGCACTGCAGTTGTGCTATGTTTCCCAGGGGTGGCTCAAGGCAAGATGCTGCCTGAGGCAGGGGTGAGATGCCCCCCCCCCCAGGTCACGGTCTGGCATCTCCCCCTTCCTTTCTCCACCCCCTTCCTCAAGTTTACTTTTTTTTCCCAATTTCCAAAAGGTGGCAGTGGCAGCGATTCCCATATGCTGCCCTGCCACCGGCACCAGCCTCTTCTCTACTGTGGCCTGCCTCCGAGGAAACAGGAAGTTACATCAGATAGGCGGGCCACAGTAAAGAGAAGAGGCCGGTGCTCACAGCAGGGCAGCATATGAAATTGCTGCCACTGCTGCTGCCTTTTGAAAAATGGACAAAGAAGGTAAATTTGGGGAATGGCGTGGAGGAAGGAAGGGGTAGATGCCACTCCAGGAAGAGTGTCGCCTAAAGCTCCCGCTTCAGGTGGCTTAATGGTAGGGCTGCCACTGGTGTTTCCTATTACTTGTTCATTTCATGCCGGACCATAGTGCTAGCCAGTGGACCAAACAGATGACAGCCATTTGAGTAGTGCTTCCTGGGTCCATGCTCTCCCTTTTCATGGAGGGCTATATGTGCTGTCAGACTGTGTCACATATATGCAGTGACTGCATGTGGGGACTTGAGTTTGGGCAGGTGAGGTGGGATGTGCTTCTAGGTCAGGTATGCCTTGTCTCTTTTTATCCCTTTCCTTGCACCAATACAAGCCTGCTATGAGTAAATGTTGGTGATATGTCCCTGGTCCATCTGCAAATCAAACCCATGTGCACCTATTTTATGTGTGAATACAGCTTCAGGCAGATCTATTTCCCTTGCATATCTTCTGTTCCCAGTTCTGCCATTCTGTTGGCACTTATCTCTCTGAGGCATGATGCTTGCATGTTAAACCTCAATCACAGACTCTCCCAGACCCTCCACATTCATATGAGGTCCCTCCTCTGGCCAGGCGCAGGGAACAGTTTGTATTCCCTTGGAAGGACTAAAACATTCCCTGTTTTAATTGCACACTATTTATTTTTTTAAGGGGGTGTGGCATGGGTGGACAAGCATTATCCAGGTAGCGCATTCACATTAGCGCACACTAACTTGATAATGTGGACTTAATACAGGAGTCCTGAGTACCTCCTAAATAGGAGGCAGTAAGTGCTCCTACGTTATTTTTTTTTGCAAGTCCCACAATTAGCAATGGACCTGCAAAACAAAAAATAGAAAATGCCCCATTTTACTGCTTCAGGGGCCCTTTTACTAAGGCATATAGGCGCCCACGTGCATCCAACGCTCGTCAGTTTGGAACTACTGCCTGGCTACCTTGAGCCCTGGGCAGTAATTCCATTTTTTACCTGTGTCCAATATGCGTGTCTAAAAATATTTTAGATTTTCTACCGTGTGGCGCTAACCAAGTGGTAATCAGCAGTGTACACACGCTGACGATTACCACCCAGTTAAGGTGTGAGACTTTACCGCTAAGTTAATGGGTGGCGGTGAGGTCTCAGGCCCAAAATGGATGCATGCCAATTTTAATTTTGCTGTACATCCATTTTCGGTCCAAAAAAGTGCCTGTTTTGCAGGCACACTGAAAATGGACCTGCGAGCATCCAATACACACATCTACAACAGTTCAGGCCATTTTTTGGCACACTTTAGTAAAATAACTCTCAGTAAAAATGGGCTTAATGTTCAAGAATGTCTCATGTTAGGATGCACTAAATCCATTTTTTACCACAGCTTAGTAAAAATGTCCCTTAGCTCTTTAAAGGAGCCTTCATTTTAACTGCGTAGTTACTTAGCTAAAACCTGATTTTAGGCTTGGTAAATCTTGTGAGCATCAATCCCTTTGTCAATCCTTGTGTCTCTGTCCATGGTGTCAGAATACCACACTGGCTCATCTGCACAGGTCTGGGGTGTGCACATTTGTTTAAGTTAGACCTGCTGCCGGCTTTAGCAAATGCAAGGCTGGTTCCAGGTTCGGCCTAATGATATTTCAGTCAGTCACATTAAGGAAGATCTCCATTACCCTCAGCATAAAATACCGTGGATGACAGTTTTCTTTTCGACTCCTTATGAATATCCTGGAGAATGAAAATGAATGCCCGAAGCTGTGGCAATCCTGCTCATGTGGATTTTCATTTTATCTATCATGTTTCTTTCAAATGAGAACTTGTTTCCATATTGAAAAGATACGTCTGAAAGGGAGCAGACAGAGGATGCAGGTAGAGTGTTCTTCTGGTACGGGCGGTTAGCTTGACGGAGTTTAAAAAGGGGTTAGATAGATTCCTAAAGGACAAGTCCATAGACCGCTATTAAATGGACTTGGAAAAATTCCGCATTTTTAGGTATAACTTGTCTGGAATGTTTTTACGTTTGGGGAGCGTGCCAGGTGCCCTTGACCTGGATTGGCCACTGTCGGTGACAGGATGCTGGGCTAGATGGACCTTTGGTCTTTCCCAGTATGGCACTACTTATGTACTTATGTACTTAGCTATGCACAGCACTTGTCATGCAAGAAGAGAAAAAAAAAGTTAAAGAAAGAAAAGGTACAAGAGATATAATTATCTTTTGATGGCTCTTTCCAGTGAGATGAGAGCCCTCTAGTCTCTTTTCATATGCTTTTATTGCATCTTCCTGGTGTGATTTTGACACACTGCTGTAGGTACTTAAATATATCACAATAAAGTCCTTTCAAAATGCTGGGTTATATGAAGCATGATTTAACAGTTTTTAAAATGCATCTGTCTGAAGTTGTTTACAACCAGCCTGTATGTTTTTTTTTGTTTTTCAGATTCATTTTAATCAATCCATCACTCTAAGCAAGTGCACAAAACCAGAAGAGAAAGTGAGGGAATCCTTTTATAGTTATGGATGAATAGCCCGATTTTAGACAGCTCGTAGAAGTCGGCATATGGTATAAGGAAACTGTTTAGGAAAAAGAAAAACTAAGGTTGGAGAAGATGTAAAAGAATAAGGATTTTAAACATAAATTCAGTAAAAAACTGGAAGTCCCCCCCTTTCCTTGCAGTCTGATCCATCATATATTAGCTTTACATCATCTTTAACGATGTTACTTTTCCAAAGAGATTGGTATTTGTTTTAGTTGTTTGTTTTCAGTTGTACAATTTTTTCTTTATGTTCCTATAATTGTTATTTTATCTTGAACATTGCATGCTGATTATGATTGTTGTGCTATGCAATTTTCTCTCCTTTATGTGTCCTATTGTTTGTTTTTTGTCTGTCTAGTGGTCTTTTTTTGTCATTTTATAGCTTTGCTATATTCTTGTTTTATCCATTTTAATATGAGATGTTTGTAAACTGCTTTGATACTCTGTGACACTGGGGTATGTAAAATTTTACAAATAAATAAATTAAAAATGCTGATGCACTATCATGCTTCCCAGTGCCATGAAATCAATTTGATTGTTGCATTTTAAATTACTTGCAACCTACATAGTTGATACTGAGACAAGCCTTGTAGCAAGGAGTTGCAATAATCCAGACTAGAAATGACCAAAGTATGGGCTAATAATCAAAGAGATTGGATTTCAAGCAATGAGCAAGATGCACAGATCTGGTGAAGTGTATTGAATGATATCTGTACAATCACTGGTATATGAGCAGAGAAGGGAGACAATTATCTAAGTTAACCCCAAGATAGAAATATAGGAACATGGAATATAAAGGGGCCCTTTTATTAAGATACAGGGCATAATCGAACGCGACCACCCATCTCCATGGGCGTCTATGTCCGAGAATGGGTAGGTGAAGGGGCGGGACAGACCGTATTTTCGAAAAAAAATGGGCGTCCATCTTTTTTTCGATAATACAGTTTGTGCCTGGCAAATGCATCGGATTTGTGCGGATTTCAGCTGGGCGGTTTCGTTTTCCAGCAATAATGGAAACTGAAGGTGTGGGAGGGGCCAGGATTCGTAGTGCACTGGTCCCCCTCACATACCAGGACACCAACCGGGCACCCTAGGGGGCACTTGTAAAAAGTAAAAAAAAAAATTAAATAACTCCCAAGTCCATAGCTCCCATCCCTTGGGTGCTGAGCTCCTCAAATCCCCCCAAAAACCCACTTCCCACAACTCTACACCATTACCATAGCCCTTATGGCTGAAGGGGGGCACCTAGATGTGGGTACAGTGGGTTTTGGGGGTGGTTTGGAGGGCTCCCACTTATCAGCACAAGTGTAACAGGTAGGGGGGGATGGGCCTGGGTCCACCTACCTGAAGTCCACTGCACCCACTAACAACTGCTCCAGGGACCTGCATACTGCTGTGATGGAGCTGGGTATGGCATTTGAGGCTGGCATACAGGCTGGAAAAAAAAAGTTCTTAAAGTTTGTTATTTTATGGTGGGAGAGGGTTAGTGACCACTGGGGGAGTCAGGGGTGGTGATCCCCGATTCCCTCCGGTGGTCATGTGGTCATTTAGGGCACTTTTTGGGGACTTGTTTGTGAAAAAAAGGGTCTAAAAAATGACCCAAATTCGCGCTAAAAACGCCTTTCTTTTTTCGATTATCGGCCGAGGGCGCCCATCTCTCCTCGGCCGATAACCACGCCCCAGTCCCGCCTTCACCACACCTCTGACACCCCCATCAACTTTGCCCATTTCCGCGACAGATTGCAGTTGAAGATGCCCAAAATTGGCTTTCGATTATACCGATTTGGGTGCCCACGGGAGAAAGGCACCCATCTCCTAATTTGGGTTGAAATATGGGCATCTTTCTCGTTCAAAAATAAGGTTGATAGGCGCCTAAGCATGTCCAACACGCGCCAATTTGGAGCTACCTCTCAGTTACCACTTGGCCCGGGCAGTAATTTCATTTTTTACGCACATCCACTACATGCCCTGGAAAATTTCTGGCACGCAGCGCTAACTGGGCAGTAATCGGCATTGTACGTGAGTTGACAATTACCGCTCATTTAATGTGTGAGACCTTACCGTTAAGTGAATGGGTGGCGGTAAGGTCTCAGGCCCAAAATGGACGCGCACCAATTTTTATTTTGCCGCATATCCATTTTCGGCCAAAAAAAAAAGGCCTTTTTTGCAGGTGCGCTGAAAAATGGACCTGTGCGTGTCCAATACACGCATCTACACTAGTGCAGGTCACTTTTTGGCGCACCTTAGTAAAAGGACCCCAAAGAGTGTAAGACCATATGGCCTATCTAGTTTACCCATTCATATCAACTACTAATCTCTTCTATCCCTTCTTCTCCCTCAGAGATCCTTTGTGCTTGTTCCATGCTTTCTTGAATTCAGATATGGTCAACAGTCCCCATCTCCACCATCTTCACTGGGTGGCTGTTCCATGTATCCACCACCCTTTCCATAAAGAAGTATTTTCCTTATAGGTTTATTTAATGCCACTTATTAGTCACTTCTATCAAAAGACTCAAAGCGATTTGCAACAATATAAACTATAGAATAAAACAAAATATGGTTGTGCATATATGTACACATTTGTGCACAAGTGTGCATTTATGTACATTCTGAATGTATGAAAGTGTTTATGTGTTTCTGTGTGTTTATATCTGAATTTTCAAATGAAACTCAAATTATAAAATGCAAATGGGAAACATAAGTGCTTTTCTTCAAATAGTGGTTGCATTTTTAATTATTACTTCCAATTAACAGAAGCGATTAAAAACATTCAAGAAAATCACACTAAGTGGCTCCCAAAGTAATTAATTTTTGTTATTTTGTTATTCTTTGTTAAAATAAAGCTGACAAAAAAGCTCACTGTAGAAAAGACCATTATTAGACTGAGGTGTGTTTAAGATATGAGTCCTCTGTCCTATGGCAGCATTCTGCAAACCAAATTGAGTTCTAAAGGCATGCCAGGTCTGGTCAGTTTTCAGAAAGTGATCTGAGGTTGTACAGTGTGAGAATTTGCTGGCTGAGACACCTCACCACTGCTTTTTGGGTGCCTTTCAGCAGGATCACAATTGCTTCTCAAGCTGTATTGGTCCCACCTTCTAGCAGCTGATTGGCAGAGCTAGTGTAAGAGGCTTATGCATTTTATGGAAACCTATAGTCTTATAACTCCTCCAATTAACTTTCAGATCCCTAGCATGGTCCCTCATCTCAACGATCATGATAAACCCAACACTTCACCTCCCAGAGCAATCTTGTAAAAACACATAATTGCACTTTGTTCTTTGTACATTTATACATAAGGATGGATTTAAGGGCCCTTTTACTAAGCTGTGGTAAAAAGTGGCCTGTGCTAGTTTGGATGCATGAAATTAGCGCATACTGGGTCATTTTTTAGTGCGGCGGGTAAAAAGGTTTTTTTTTTTTTAAATGGGGCGGTAAATGGCCGTGAACTAATATTAAAAGTAGTGCATGACAATTTACTGCCTGAGCCCTTAACACCACATATTTACTTGGCTCACGGTTTGGTAAGGGCTCATGCGCTACTCCTGCGGTAATCAGACAGCGCACATTAATGTGGCCGCTCTGCCGATTACTGTCAGGAATGCCCCCTGTGGTAGAAAATAGAAAATTATTTTCTAGCGCAGGAAACAGCGTGCGCTAACTTTGAAACTTCCACAGAATGCCTGTGCTCAGTGGCGTACCAAGGGGGGGGGGCGGTCCGCCCCGGGTGTCAGTGGGTGGGGGGGTGCTCTGTTGCTGACTGCAGTCAGCCCTCGTCTCCTCTCCATTGAAGAGTTATGCTTATTTTTCTGACTTTGCAAATTGTTTTTTTTTCCCTTCTTTTTAGCCACCATGGGGGCTACCATGATACAAATTTCCAGTATAGTTTTGATTAAGTTGCGGAGGAAGGTAATTGGATGTGAGAATCCCATTCATTTTTGGGATAATTATAAAGGTTATAAGGAAATGATATTTTCAAATATGATAGGTTTCAGAAATGTTTGCAATGTAAAATGGTTTAGCTGTTCATGTATCATTGGATGTGCTTTCTATAAGTGCATATAAGTAGACATTCACATGACAGACCCTTAAGAAAGATTTTCGCAAGTCGCGATGGTGAAGAGAAAAGTCGTAGAAGGTCCAGAGGAATTTTGACAAGTTTGAATGTGGTAATGTATCTGCTATCCTCTGTGCTCTATGTGAGGCCTTCTATTCTACCTAAAGCTTTTTGAGTTATAATGCTTTTTGTCTGTCTACACAATAACAACAAACAGTATTAGGCCCATATCATATCTATATCTTTTTTTTGTTTGTTTTGCTTGTTTCTATTTATCTGTACATGCTCTCAAACAGATCACATTTATTTACACACAACAATAGTTGAAGTCTCTACACAAACTGCTTATTTCTTTTTCATAATAATAAGTACCCTTTCCTGGATTAGGTATTTCACAAGAATGGGTATCCCTTAGAATTTACCCAATACTGAATTTCCCTAATTCTCTAAATTTTTCTGTTCATAATGCTTTTCTGTTTCTCAAGCAATGTATAAGAATTACTGGCAACAAATTTGAATACCATATGAGAAAGCTTCTCTATCTAATGTCATTCCAGATCAGTGTATCATCTGCTGAATACCTACTGGTCACTTGTGCAAGGGCCAGGCCTATGCTGATTTTGCAGATATGCAGATACCTGTCAAAGTTAAAAGGTACCTGCTTGTCTGACTAGATGTTTTCTAAAAAACGTTTTAAAACAAAATAATAATAATAAATAGAAACTTATCCTTGCATTAAAGAGATTATTCCTATATTTGGCAATCCCTGCAAAATTACTACAGACAATGGTTTTCATTTTTGATGAGTTCCTAAAGTCTTTTTATTCCTGTACTAAGTATTTCACATCATACTATTTGTATTTACAAACCTACTAGCAATGGCCTAGTTGAGCACTACAATGCCGCTTGCCTTGTTAGCTCTTCAAGCCACCCCATCTGCCTTTTTAAAGCTAATCCTGATAACAACTTGCCTGCCAATATTCTGTTTATTATCATTACTTTTTCTGTCTTCGATTTTCACAGGAAATCTCAGTCCGAAGAGGGGAGGGTAATGATAGCCCTTCCCCTGCCACCGGTTATCCAAAAACTCTCAAAGTTGGAGATTTGGTTCACCGGAAGTACTACATCCCTATTTACGTAGGACCCTTCCAAATTAGTCAAGTTGCAAGACCACACATCCTGGGTCCACCTAACAGACATCCTCATCTACAAGGTTCCTGATTCAGTCCCTTTCAAGCCATCACCATCAGCTCAGCAGTTACCACTGGTTCTGCAGCCTCCGCCACCACTTCAAGTTGATGGACTAAAAGAACATTTTCCAAGCATCTGACAACTACAGACATTATCATCTTACCTGAATGGAACATTGCACATCAAAGAGAGCCTACTACTGCACTTGCCATCTTTCCAGTGGAACCGTGTGATGCAAGTCCACCTACCCACAAGAGGACACTGTACTCTGTACGCCACCAACTGTATTGGGACTTGTTGTACTTATATTATTCCTAATTTTGGTTCCAGGACTAATCTGCTAGACATTTGAAAAGACTCACTGGTTTTTTCAGTATACATAGTAATAATCACAAGAATCCACCCTAGGTACCCCAACAGTTGACTTACCCTGTTTTAATTGAAACCCTATATCTAATCATTACTTGCCTTTTTAATTCTATTTGATTCTATTATTCCTGACAATACGAATCATCATTTGTTTTGTTTGATAACTTTGAAATTTTTCAGGGATGTGGACAAATTAAAATTAACAGATTACACATCCAACAATCAGACCCTCTATCAGAGAACCTGTATATTTTTGGTATGTCACCTACAGTATAACATTGATTAAAGTGGGTGGCATCCTTGGTTTTTCATCCTCTATTGTCACTATCAAGAGGGGTACTTGATTAATTTAAAGCCAGAAATCATTGTTATACTTACATTCCCAGTAATACTGACACTGATGGTTCCATTATAAAGGCATTACAAAACCTTTTTGCCTTAGCAGACAAAATTAACTACTAAATCAGATGTTGATACTGTTATCTGGTGCATTATTCCCTATGTTCAGAGGTTTGTTTTAAGCCTCCTTGTTACTACTCTCAGTACAAGACAAACTACATTTCCACCATAAATGTAGGACCACTGCTATTTATTTTTCCTATTTTTACTTTAATGCCTGTAACGCAAGTGTACCTCTTTTATTAAGGAAGATATTTATTCTGCTTATGCTGTTTAATCGAACTATCATATGTTTCTTTCTAGTTTGTTACATTTTGCTAATTTGTATAGACAGGTTTAGATTGTTTTCCTTCCATTTTTTAACTGTTGTACCTTTCATCACTATACCTCAAATAGTAACTAAGTAGACTGTTTTCTACTGTTGATGATTTCTTAATCATCAAGTGAAAGTGAAGCAGATCAATTCATTTCTTTAACACATATTTGCTTCATATTCTGTATAAAGGAACAAGAAGATTATGTTCCTATGTATTTTCCAAAAACACTATAACTCAATAGTGCCTTCATATATGATCTAGATCCATTACACCTAGCAGTAAGATAATTACAAAACTATTATCCTGCCCATAATTATAAGACTACTGCAGGTTAAGCAGCAGGCCCTTCATATATAATGTAGGCCTATAACACCCACAGCTTAGCCTTTGCAATACTTGTAATGCTCCTGAATTTGCAGTAGTTATTCATTATTTGGCCAATATTAATCCTTTTTAAATGCTAAAATGAAATATTTCTGCCCTCTTAAACACCAGTTTTGGCTATATTTACACATTCAAAGTTTGACTAATGATAAACTTTGATTGACAGTTTTCTTTCCCCCGCCTTCCAACATCAGCTTTGTAATCATGATATATTAATCAATCACAATCATATGCACTTGACCTTATTGATTCCATTGTATGGTACCTAGACTTAATTGACTTCACATGTTTCCAAGTCTAGCTCCGCCCTAGAGGGGTGGGTGTAAGAAAGTTGGGCCCCTTGGGTTGGTTATGATAAATGGGGAAACCTAATGCTGCATTTTATCCAGCATATAATTATGTATCCACATACTGACTCTTGCTATGGCCTTGTTCCTTATTGTGCCAGAGCACCCATGTCACCTCAATCCTATACATTCCCCCCCACAGAACTCTAAGAGCCCTCTGGAAAGGACGGCCACACCCACTAGTAGTCATGTGTGCCAACCCCCTCTGAGGGGCCTGGCAAGAGGGGAATGAAGAGTTATGCTAGCCCTTGCTCTCAGTAAAATACAGGCCAATGGCTCATAATAAGAGCTAGGCTTCTTAAAATCAGAATCATCTCTGATACAAAAGAGAGCTAGCTTGTAAAAATCAGAGATCACCTTTGACACAGTTACATTTCACTGTGGCAAGTGCTGAACTGGCAAGGGTGGGGGCAATCTACTCTATAAACAATCCTGAGATTGGCACCTGCAAGACGTCATAAGCAAGAGTTGCTATGGTTACGTAGAGATAGTGCTGGGTCAGCTGCACCCCAGGTGAGAACATCCAAAGGGGGGGCTACAGGAAGGTTTGGGAACATGTGAAGTCATTCTGATCAACTGATAAGGACTAGGAGCCCTGTTGAGACAGCTGGGGTCCATTGAAATGAATAGGGCCAAAATTGTATATAAGCAGCAGTTTGAGGAGTATTAGTTCAGACGAGACGAGAAGAAGAAGGAGATGAGAGGAGAAGACGAACAGAGAAGGGAGACTCCAGAAGGCTAGAGAGAGAGGACGTGCCATGATATGCGGTTCCATTATGTGAATGCTTAACCTACCTGTATTACCATTGGTAAGATTGTAATAAACTATCTTATTATATCTACTACATACTGGGTTCCTTTCTAATTACAAGAGTCCATACTGCCTGATGGTGTAAGCCTGTCATGAGCAGATTCAAGGTTGGGAAAGCTAGATATTTGGAGGGCATATGTACCTTTGCCCAGAGAGAGATGAGACGGGCCACTGCTTCCGCTGCTTGATTAGCAAAGGCAGATTCTGAGAAAATAAACACCATCCTGTGCCTTTAAAAAAATCTGAAAAGCAGCATGGCAGGCAGCGCTTCGCGTCTGCCCTGCCTGCTTGTAAAAGAAAGCGCCGGCAAACCTCGTCAACGTCACAACGTCACATCGGGTCTTCCCTCACTGGGACCCAGTGAGGGAAGACCCGACACGACGTCGCGACGTCGACGAGGAGATTTGCCGCTTTCTTTTACAAGCAGGCAGGGCAGACACGAAGCGCTGCCTGCCATGCTGCTTTTCAGATTTTTTTTAAAGCCCCGGATGGAGGCGGGAGACGAGGGCTGTCATCAAAGGTGGTAGGTGGGTCGAGTTGGGGGGGTGCTTAGATGGGCGAGGAGGGTTTCAGATGGGAGAAGGGGACTGGAGAGGGGGGCCTCAGATGGGAGAAGGGGACGTGGGGAGGGGGGTCTCAGATGGGAGAAGAGGGGAGAAGGGGACTGGGCTGGGGAGAAGGGGGTGGGGGTCTCAGATGGGAGAAGGGGGGTGGGGAGAAGGGGGGTGGGGTCTCAGATGGGAGAAGAGGGGAGAAGGGGACTGGGCTGGGGAGAAGGGGGTGGGGGTCTCAGATGGGAGAAGAGAGGAGAAGGGGACTGGGGTGGGGAGGGGGATCTCAGATGGGAGAAGAGGGGAGAAGGGGACGGGTGGGGAGAAAGGGGGTGGGGAAGGGGCCAATGCGAGAAAATGGGAACCATGCCTGGGGCTGGTGGGGAAAATAGGTCTGGGGCTGAAAAGGGGTCCCTAATGCAAGGCATGTGGATGAAGGGGGCTGGAACTGGGGGCTGAAAAGGAGGGTAGGTGGGATAAGGGGGCTAGTACTGGAACTGGGGGCTGAAAAGGGGACAGGGAGAAGTGGCTGGGGCTGAAGCTCGGGACTGGTGAGAGAAAAGGGCTGGGGCTGAAACTGCAGACTGGTGGGATAGTGGGGCTGAAAAGGGGGAGCAAATGGGAGATGTGGGCTGGGGCTAGAACTAGGGGCAGGTGGGATAAGAGGGCTGGAACTGGGGACTGAAAAAAGGGGCAGAGAGAGAGAGAGAGAGAGAGAGAGAGAGAGGGGACAGATGATGGATGGATGGATGGATGGATGGATGGATGGATGGATGGATGGATGGATGGTGGGGAGAGGGAGGGCAGACCTTGGATGGATGGGGGGAAAGAGGGAGGGCAGAAAGTGAATGGAAGGGGGAGAGAGAGGGCAGACAGTGAATGGAAGGGGCAGGGAGAGAGGGCAGACATTGGATGGAGGGGAGAGCAGAGAGGGCAGACACTGGATGGCAGAGAAAGAACGAAGACAGATGCTGGATGGAAGGAAGACAGTGAAAAGAAGATGAGGAAAACAGAAACCAGAGACAACAAACTGTAAATAAAATATTTTTGTTTTTTTTGCTTTAGGATAAAGTAGTATTGTAGCTGTGTTAATAAATGTTTATAATAGAACATGTAAATAAGGTAATCTTTTTATTGGACTAATTTTAATACATTTTGACTAACTTTCGGAGAACAAAACCCCCTTCCTCAGGTCAGGTTAGGACACTGTAACACACTATACTGTATTGACCTGAGGAAGAAGGTTTTGGCCTCTGACAGCTAAATGTATTAGTCCAATAAAATGGTATTTTATTTTCTATATTTGTTTTATTTCTATTTGTTAATTTGTAAAGTGGTGATTGGTATTTGTTAGTTTTTTTTCAAATTTACATCTGCTGTCTTTATATTTTGCACAGTACTAGGGGACATTTTCTGTTTCTGTGGTGTTGCATTGTATGCAGAGTCTGGCATCTTGGGGGTTCAGTTTAATTTTTGATAAATAGAAAGTTTATGATTACTTGTTCTATAGTGGATTAGGGTGTATCTTTGTTTGTGAAAAAGACATGACTTTCAGTTGGCATTGACTGTGCAGGATTGACGATCTGTACTATCTGTCTGGTTTCGTTTTACAATAGGTGAATTGATGTTCTAGTGCTCACTGTAGTGTTTAAGATTTCTTTTTCCATGTGTGACTCATAGAAATGACTGCTTATGGTATGGTAGAATTGCTCTATAGGTCCTGAGTGTTTTGTATTCTCGGTATGCCTAGTACTGGATTTTGGAGGGGGGTATTAAAAAATGACCGGCCCCGGGTGTCAACTACTCTAGGTATGCCACTGCCTGTGCTACCCTGGTGGTAGTGTCGATTTAGTGCATGCTATCTGCACATTAGCCCTACCATGGCTTAGTAAAAGGGCCCTTACTTAGGTATATGAACTATTTGAAAATTGCCCACCATCCCTGCAACAAAAAGTATGCATCAGTGTTTTTCTCAGTTTGTGTGACCGCCAGGACTAACTATTTTGCCTTGATTGCAGCTGTTCTGTGCTGCCCCCCACCCCCCAGAAGCTGTCACCCTAGGCAACTGTATAGTCTGCCTAATGGTGAAGCTGGCCTTGATGATTGGATCTTCATGGGCTAGCCAAGATTGGCTGTGCTATCTAGCTTCCTTTCTCTGATTTGCTTCTTACTGGTACAATGTATCTCCTGAGCCTGCTTCATTTCATTTCATTTATTGCATTGATAAATCTTAAAATTAAAACAAATCAATATGATATATAGTAATCAATAAAAATATACAGTAATCAATCAATATAAACAATCAAAATGTAATATAAATAAAATGTGATTCCATGATTCACCCTTAAAATATTATGCCCCCCCTCAGAAACTCAAGTGAACCTTATATCTGGTTTCCAAATATTATATAATCTTTCACTTGTTTTACTTCTTCCTGTAGACTATTCCATTACTGTGGGGCAAGTAGCTACCAGAGGATCTGCGTTCTTGGGGACATTCTATATTCTGTACTTTCATGTTCAGATCTCTGTCTGTGTCTGATCTGCTTGGACCTGCTTCTGTCCTGCTGGTCTTTGCTTGCTTTCCCAAGGACAGACCCCTTTGATTTTGACACCTTGCTAGGCTTCAGTATGTATTTGCCTACTAGACTTATCCTTTGTGGCTTCAGGTACTGTTTTTGGCTTGTCTGCCTATATTCTGGGCTCTGTTGGTCATGAAATGTTACAGGCAGAAGACAGGATACTGAACATTTGCATATTCACAAAGTAGATTAATGTCAACCATATGATGATGGCCTCCCGGCGGAGGTAATAGAGGCAAGGACTGTATCTGAATTCAAGAAGGCTTGGGACAAGCATAGAGGATCTCTTAGAAAGAGGAAGGGATAGTAGATGGTATAGATGAGCAGATGTGATAAGCCATATGGGGCCTGATGTTCAGCCAGCGGTGATCAGCCGGTTAAATGCCTTTTATGTGGTCCTATTTATGTGGTTAACTCTAAGTGACAAACATTGAACTTAGGGGTCCTTTTACCAAACTGCGGTAAAAAGGGGGACTGCTCTGGCATCAGCATGTGTTTTTGATGTGTGCTGAGGCCCTTTTTACCACTCTGGGTAAAAGGATGTCTTTTTTTTACAGACATGGCCATGTGGCAAGTGAAGCACTTGCCACGTGGCCATTTCGGAGGGGGGGGGGGAGAGCATTTACCACCACCCATTGAGGTGGCAGTAAGAGCTCCCATGCTAACAAGGCTGTAACCGGGCAGCACGCAGTACTGCCCGATTACCACCGGGTAAATACCAGCGCTACACAAAATATGCTTGTAGCACCGGAAGTGGCGCACATTGAGAGTGGGAACTACTGCTGGACCGCTGTGAGTGGTAAGCCCACGTTGGGCTTACTGCTGCTTTGTAAAAGACCCCCTTAGCTGGTTAAGTGCTGACTCCGCTCTGGAACCCCCCAAGGTAGCTGTTTCGGCTTGGGCACTAACCGGGCATTTTCAGCTGCTCTATCCGGTTAAGTGCTGCTGAAAATGCCTGCATAGCCCTGGACAGGCGATTTAAACAGGCAGGAGTCTCTCATTACCTCACATTTTGATTACTGTTATGGTTTAATGATTGGTCTAAGAAAGACTCAATTATAAGCCTTACAAGTAACACAAAATGCGGTTGCAAGGGTGTTAGTAGGAAAATTTAGATGTGAACATATTACTCCGTTTTAAGAGAGCTACATTGGTTACCAACTGAACAAAGAATTAAATTAAAAGTTTATGTCTCATGTTCAAGGTCTTGCACAAACTAGTGCCCCTTGCACTGACATCAGAACTGTATTTCTACCAGCCTAAACGATTATTAAGATCTGGTGAACAACGCTTGTTTGAAGTAGCATCTTATAACACAATTAAATTTGAAGAATATAGAAGCAAAATCTTCTATATTGTGGGTCCAACACTATGGAATAAAATCCTCAAATGAATTAGAGAAATTGGCAGATTTTAAGAGAGAACTTAAGACATTGTTATTTGTTGAAGCTGTAGTTGATTTTAGCTTGTTTATATATGAAAGTATTATTTGCAGAGATGTTTGAATAGCAGAATACTATGCAAAATATACATGTTAAAGTTGATTGTGTTTGTTTACAATCTGGGTGCAGTATATAATCTGTGTAATGTGACTTTTTATGCATGTAAAATTCTAATCCGCCTAAAACAGTGAATAATGCGAAATATACATTTTAAAATAAATAAATCATTTTGAATATTGGGCCTATGGTCTTTTCCTGTCTTCATTTTTTTATGTTTTTATGTCAAGCAGCCAGCTAATAGTGCCTGTGGAGGCACTAGAGAGTATACTTCTGATCTATAAGCGAATAAGGTCAGGAAGCGCACTGAACTATGATTTCTTAGGCTTTCCAAACTATCTTAAATTGTGAGCCCTCCTGGGACAGAGAAATATCCAGTGTACCTGAATGTAACTCACCTTGAGCTGCTACTGAAAAAGGTGTGAGCAAAATCCAAATAAATAAATCATCCCTGAAGCAAACAGCTCGAACAATAGAATTCAGAAGTCCAAGAAATTTTGCAGTTAAGCACTTAGGGGCCCTTTTACTAAGCCGAGTAAGCGTCTATGCATGCCCAACCCACGCCAAAATGGAGTTACCGCCTGACTACCACATGGATCTTGCAGTGATTTCATTTTTGGCGCGCGTCCGATACACGCATCTCAAAAATATATTTTATTTTCAGGTGCGCGTAATGGACGCGCGCCAAGTGGCATTTGACGCGCGTAGGTCATTACCGCCCAGTTACCATGTGAGTCTTTACCACTAGGTCAATGGCTTGCAGTAAGGTCTCAGACCCAAAATGGACGCGCGACAATTTTCATTTTGCTGCTTGTCCATTTTTGGCAAAAAAGAGGCCTTTTTTACAGGCACACTAAAAAATGGATCAGCGCACACCCAAAACCCGCACCTACACTACTGCAAGCCATTTTTCAGCGCACCTTAGTAAAAGGACCCCTTAGCCTGAAAAAGACAGCATTCTTTATTTTTAGAGGGCTATGGGCCAAGGGACCCTTTTACTAAAGCTTAGCAAGTGTATATGAGGAAAGACTGAAGCGGTTAGGGCTATTCAGCTTGGAAAAGAGACAGCCAAGGAAGGATATGATTCAGGTCTACAATATCCTGAGTGGTGTGGAGCGGGTGGAAGTGAATCAATTTTTCATTCATTCAAAAAGTACAAAGACCAGGGGACACTCAATGAAATTACATGGAAATACATTTAAAGCAAATAGGAGGAAATATTTTTTTCACTCAAAGAATAGTTAAGCTCTGGAACTCGTTGCCGGAGGATGTGGTAATGGCGGTTAATGTATCTGGGTTGAAAAATGGTTTGGACAAGTTCCTGGAGGAAAAGTCCATAGTCTGTTATTGAGATGGACATGGGGAAAGCCACTGCTTGCTCTGGGATTGCTAGCATGGAATATTGCTACTAATTGGGATTCTGGAGTGTTTCTGCTAATTGGGTTTCTGCCAGGTACTTGTGACCTGGATTGGCTACTGCTGGAAGTAGGATACTGCAGTGGCGTAGCTATGGGTGGGCCTGCATGGACACAGGCCCACCCATTTGTGGCTCAGGCCCATCCAGTGGCAGCACCACTCTGTTCTCTCCTCTTTCTTCCGCAGCATCCCGGCATCTGCGCTTCTGTCTCTGAACCTCATCCTTCCCCGATATACCATACAGGTATCTTTGGTTCCTTCAGAAATTCATTCTCACTGCTTGCGCCAGCCCCGCAGGCTTCCATCGGCCGTGTCCCGTCAGACAGGAAACATGCAATGATGTCAGTGAGGGCGGGACAAGGGCATACGGCAGATGGAATCCTGCAGTGTCGGCACAAGCAGAGAGAATGAATTGCTGCAGGTGTTGAGGATGCCTGTATGGTACACTGGGGAAGGACGGGGTTCAGAGACAGAAACACAGATGCCAGGACACCGCAGTATCTTAAAAAATATCTCCAGGAACATTTTTTTTTTGGGAGGGGGAGGGGTAGGGTTTGGAAGGGCCCATCCAAGTTAACTCTGGGTCCATCCAAAATACTGAGTCTGGCTACGCCTCTGGGATATTGGGCTAGATGGACCATTGTGGTCTGACCCAGTATGGCTAGTCATATGTTCTTATGTTCTTAGTGTGTGCCAAGTGCCACATGGCCCATAGTTTCAAAATAAGACACACAACATTTAGTGCACACTAATGTTCGTTAGCACCATGCTAAGCTTTAGTAAAAGGGCCCCCCACGTTTGCATGTGCTAACTACTGCCACACCCACAGAAATGACACGTGCACAGTGGCAGTTAACACACACTAATGTTTTCAATGTACACTAATACTTAGTAAACATGGTCTTAAGTTTTGTTATATTGGAGATCACAGGAAAGTATCATTTGGAAGAAGGTAATCATTTTGAAAACCTCATTTTTGGGAAACTGTAAATAAAGCATAAAGCCATATGGAACAGTGAGAGCAGTTCAAAGGTTCAAATCCAAAGCTGTCAATGAAGAAACAACTTCAGATTGTGTCTATTTGTGTACTGGGCAATCATTTATTATGAACATATAGAGCGAGGCATTTTGATTCTGGATCTTGCTGACTGTGAACAAAATTCAGCACCTCTCAATGTGCTCAGGGAATGGAGCCATAAGAAATCATACTTAAAAGAAGAAAGAATAGCCTAAGGGAAGTTGGGGGAATTAGCATAAAATGCAAAACTTTCAAAGGTATATTCATGCAGAGAGGATCTCTCCCTGCTCTCTCCTGAGCTCTCTGGGTGACTCTGATGAAGAGCAGTGAAGTGGTTTGCTATGCATTAAGCATTTGAGTGCAGGAGGCAGAAGAAAGTGGAATGCACAATGTTCACCTTGGTGGTAAAAGTACACTATGCTCCAGGTACTTACAATAAAGGGTTATAGAGACAACTCCAATTTACATATATAAAAAAGTGGGCCAAACTTCCAACACAATTACTTTTCTAACAAAACGTTGAGGGCACAGAACGACTCAAAGAAGAAGTTCAGTCTAGTGAGGGGTTAATTGACATATTGAAAGGCACAGGAGATGAGGAATTTTTGGATTGTGAGGGCTTGCATCTTTTTTTATTAATACAGTTTTGGCCATTCATTCTGAGTTAGATTCAGCGGTTCCAACTTCTTAAGTTGTGAAATTATCTATTGAGTCTCACAGATGTAGCAAATACCCCAGGAGTCTATTTCTGGCAGTTCAAAGTGCTATAGTAGTGAAGGTGGAGAACCCTCCTTAGCTTCACTCTCTGGGTCTTGAGTGGTGGAAGGAAGATTTGCTTCAATGTTCTACCTCCTTGAATGCCTTGCATGGTCATCAATCCCTCATTTACTCCTCACTCACGCCTTCTCTTATACAAAATAGATTAAGTCCAGTCCAATTTTACGTAATCTAAAAGCCAATACAGTTTTTCTGTTACATATCTCAGACATGAAAAAAGAACAACAACAACAACAAAACTAGACACAGGGATAGTTTTTCTATCTTCTCTTTTGAGACTTAACTTCTTCGCCAGACCTCTTGAATCCTTAGCCAGGGCTCCTCTTCTTCTCTTTTGACAGACGTAGTAAACATCACTAGCTTTTATTTATTTATTGGGATTTATTAACCGCCTTTATGAAGAGATTCATCCAAGGTAGTGTACAGTAGGTATAGTTTAACATAAAACTTATAATTTTGTTAACAACATGACAATAGCAAAATAACCAAGAATAAATATAAATACAATACATGAGGCAAACTTGAAAACAGTAAATTGAAATTGATAAAAAAAGGTATCACCTTATTTTTTTCTTGGGTTTATTTTATTTCTATTTGTTACTTTTAAAAGTGGACTAACAGTGGCCCTAATGGAAAGTTTTGAGGAATATGGAGATTTCTCAGGCTTTAACCTTAATCTTACTAAATCCCTTGCTTTACCTACTAATGACTCCGTACGCTCTAATTGGGTGGGACCTTTCCCGCTGCAGTGGGCAACCTCCTCCTTCTGCTATTTGGGTGTACAGCTGATGGGTACCGTACCAACATTTCGGCACTTCTGAATTACACACAGGATTGGTTCCAATGGTGGACACATCTCCTCATTTCGCTTTCAGGTAGAATTAGTTTATTTACTATGGTATTATTTCCTAAGTGGTTGTACATCATGCAACTTTTGCCACTTTGGATTTTGAAGAATGATATTTTATCTTTTTACAAGTTATTAACTGAATTTTGTTGGGTTGGGAAGATGCCTAAAACAAGACTTACCCAATTGTTGGTCGCTTGGCGTTTTGGGGGTCTGGGATTACCAGATCTTCTCAAATAAAATCAGGCATGTCTTTGCGTCATTTGGGGGACTGGTTCCTAGATGTTAGTTCTTTTACTCCCTGAGAATATGAACTGGAATTTTAGTACCAATGGCATATTAATTATTTGCTTCATGCTCCTCTCAGAAGTTTCTCCCCACATTTGAAAAATAGCATTTTGCTTCGTCCATTGTGCAATGTTTGGAGGGAATTGGTGACCTTGTTGGGAGGTAATGCTATGGTATCCGATCAGCTTCCCCTATGTGGCAATCTTTTCTTTTCACCAGGGTGGGATAATGTTAGCTTTTATCGGTGGACCCAATAGGGTTTTGCTCTGTTAAAACATGTTTCTCAGGGAGATGGGTTTCTTTTATCATGGCAAGAATGTCAGCATCATTATCAAACCACGGGTGGGGACTTTTTTGCCTTTGGTCAATTGCACCACTTTGTTAGGTGTTTGAACTCAGTGTCTGCATTACATATGGAACCACAATGGGTGTCTCCATTTCGGGACTGTGGCGCTTTGCATTCTCAATGGTGTGTAGATTTAGGCCTTCATTTGGAGGTGCTAGTTTTGTTGAAGTTGGTAAAACATATTCCTGAAATTTCAGTTAGTTCAGAGTTGAGGGAATGCCAGTTTCGAGTATTATACAGAGCACATTTTACCTAGGATCAGATCTATAAATCAGATCATGGTAGATGACTTTTAATGCAGAAGACAGGGGTGCTGGGAAAGAAAAATTATATTGGGTGTTTGGACCAGTGGCGATGTGCCTTCCTATTGGACTTGGTGAAGGTTTAATGCTTTTGGAGCAACGCCAAGCTAATGCTTCTCCTAAATAGAAAAAATTATTTTCATCGGTTTGGAGCCCATATTTGCAATCCCTGTCGCATAAAGCAAGGAGCTTAATTCTTAATTCCTTTTAAACCATTGGCGTGGGGGTCCTGTGCTGCTCATTTGGGTAGGTTGCTTTTCTTTCTGTCGGAGCTCGGGTGGGGGGAAGGGAGGGTGGACGGTTCTGTGTGGTTTCTTAGGGTGCAATAAACTCTTGTTGGTTTTGTTGGGGGGGGGGGTTATTATTTTTTTCTCACAGTTCTTGTTCAAGGTTTTTCACTTATTGGGAAGTGGGAGGGGAGTGGGGATTTGGGATGCCATTGTCAAACATTGAATGTTGCATTTGTTTGCATGCATTTTCTTCATAATGTTCAATAAAATTAGCTCTAAAAGTGGACTAACGTGGCTACCACATAACTTTATCCACGAGCACGCAGCTTTGGAACACACTGCCGCGCAACTTAAGAGCGATCCATGAACAAGCATCCTTCCGCAGATTACTGAAGACCCATCTATTTGAAACAATTTACGGAAAGAACCAAAACACATAGAGTCCACACTCACTGTTCATCAATGCATCATACATCCAATTATGATCTCCCATCCCCCATAATTCCACATTACTCATACATTTACTCATAGAAATATGTACACCATGTGCCTTTGTGTCTTAACACTGCCCTTAAGCTTCCCTTTGTCTCCTCCCAATGTCTCAATGTTGATGTCCCATTGTAATATTCCTAATGATAATTCGATTATCTCGCATACCTTGTACAATATAACCCATAACCAAGTTGTAACAAATGTATTTTCATTATTCTTATCTTATTGTAAGCCACACTGAGCCCGCAAAGAGGTGGGAAAATGTGGGATACAAATGCAAACAATAAAATAAATAAATAAATATCAGGGCATAAAGCTAGCAGTGGTAAAAAAAATCACTGATCACCTGTGGCTGAATATTTTTCTCATTATTTATAGAAAGCACATGAATATGCATTAACATGAGTTAACTGGTTACTAAATAAAAGGGTTTGTTATAAAAAAAGGTGCAATATATGGTGCAATTCCCTTTTTTTTTTTTTAAATCCCTGGACACAGAAAAAGGAGGCCCAAGTAGGAGAGGAAAGAACCCCTGATCTTTGCTGTGCAATTTCAACAAATTACAGGGGCTTTCATTGTGATACCTTATTCTGGGAAGATGACCTTCACCTCTTGGGTTTCTAGCGACATTCATCATCAGAAGCAATTATCCCCTTAAAATGTCTCCAGGTTATCATTTTGTTGATAAGACATGTTAACTTTAATATTGCATCTGACCCAGTGCCTTCAATCAATCTGACAGCTATTTAGATTAGCCTACGCAAAGCGATCTATGGTATAAATCAGAAATTGGAAATGGTAAAGACATCTAATCTGAAAGTTTTCCATCCGCTGGCATCTCTCCTTCAGCGTAGAGATTTTTTCGCTGTGAGACTCTATATGGTTTGCATATGCATGGTGAGGAGATGTGGGAATCTATTAATGTACTTTGCATGTGTCAGCAGAGTGCAGGCAGACTTGATGGACACAGTACTAATGACATCTTCTGTTGTTGTCACCAGAATATATAGGCAGATGGAAACTGGTAATTTTATCCTACAGATCTGAAGGTGCTGGGCTTCCAGTTTAATTCCCCGATGACACCTACAATTCATCATAGGTCTTAGCTGTTTACATAGGAAGTGGTAAGAAAACCAGCGGGCCAATTGTATCGGGCAAAGGGAAAGCATAAACCTATCAGAAGTCCAAAGAAGAGACCTGTCATGCAAGTTTGTTAGTAGGCGTACACAGTGCTAGTGCTTGAATATGGAATGAAGAGAGCGTTAGCCTAGCAGAAAATGGTGAATCAACAACCTTTGATTGTTATCAGTGCTGTATACATTCCTTCAAAACCTTTTCAGTGCTATCAGTGCAGTGTGTGCTTCACTGGTAAATCTACACCTTTTCAGTGTTATCAGTGCAGTGGGTGCTCCTCCAGTAAAACTGTGTCTTTTCAGTGCTATCAGTGCAGTGTATGCTTCATTGGTAAATTGCACCTTTTAAGTATAATCAGTGCAGTATGTGCTCCTCCATAAAACTGAGTCTTTTCAGTGCTATCAGTGCATTGTATACTCGTTCAGTAAATCTGTCTTTTCAGTGTTATCAGTGCAGTGTGTGCTTCATTGGTAAATTACAACTTTTCAGTGTTATCAGTGCAGTATGTGCTCCTCCATTAAAACTGTGCCTTTTCAGTGTTATCAGTGCAGTATGTGCTCCTCCATTAAAACTGTGCCTTTTCAGTGTTATCAGTGCAGTGCGTGCTCCTTCAGTAAAACTGTGTCTTTTCAATGCTATCAGTGCAGTGTGTGCTTCATTGGTAAATCTGCATCTTTTCAGTGTTATCAATGCAGTGTGTGCTCCTTCAGTAAAACTTGTCTTTTCAGTGCTATCAGTGCAGTGTGTACTTCATTGGTAAATCTGCACCTTTTCAGTGTTATCAGTGCAGTGTGTGCTTCATTGGTAAATCTGGGGAAGTGGTAGAACCAAGCTCATGAATTTAGGTTGCAGAGCGGGAGACTTAGGAGCAACATCATAAAATACTTTGGTGGATGCCTGGAATGCCCTCCTGGGGGAGGTTGTAAAGACAAAAATAGTGACAGAATTTAAGAATGCATAGGATAAACACAGAGGATCCCTATATAGAAACAGGATGGCATCAAATTAAAACAAACTTCAATGACGTCTTAGCTGGATTGAGCTTTGGCAGACGTTCCAGAGGTTGGGCAGAAAGACCAATATCGGGCAAAGTTCTATGGTCTGGGTCCTATAAATGGAAAAGACAGATCAGGTTCGAGGTTGGAGTGGGCTTTGATGGTTATTCTAGTAGTAGGGAAGTAGGACCAGTGCCAGGCAGACTTCTATGGTCTGTGCCCTAAAATCGACAGAGAAAAATAGAGATTATGTGCGTATGTTACATCCAGTGTGTTTTTTCTAGTAAAAAAGGTGCCGGTACTCAAATGCTAGGTCACCCTTCAGGAGTGGGGTGATCACTTACATACCCACCCCACAACAGCCAGGCCCCCTGGAACCAGTCACAGAATCTATGACAAGGCAGAATTGGTGTGTAGAGCCTGAGCTCTTTCATTAAAACTTGGGGTCCATAGGTCAATTTTAGCAAACAATGGAAAAGGTGCCGGTACTCAGTACCCCCAGGTTCCCCCTCAAAAAAAGCCCTGGTTATATCACATTCAAAGCATATGCTATGAATGCAGGATCTGTGTATCTTTATCGGGGGAAGGGTAGAAATCATAAAGTTAATATTAGCAAATGAAGTATTCCATTAGCAGTGGGGGAGAGGAAGACATTCTTAGAGTTGAAAGGAACAGTATCCTGGTATTATGTTCTAAGCAGTGGCGTACCAAGGAGGGGGGGGGGCGGTGGGGGCAGTCCGCCCCAGGTGCACGCCGCTGAGGGGGTGGCGCGCGCCTGTCTGCTCCGCTCATTCCGTGCTCCCTCTGCCCCGGAACAGGTTACTTCCTGTTCTGGGGCAGAGGGAGCATGGAACGAGCGAAGCCAACAGGCGCGCGGCACCCCCCCCAGCAGGTAAAAATGCATCCGGGGAGGTGGCCTTTCGCCGGGGGTGGGGGGGGGGGGTCGCTGCTCCCGGGGGGGGGGGGGGGGGGCGCATCAGCGATCCGCCCTGGGTGTCAGCCACCCTAGGAACGCCACTGGTTCTAAGATTGTATCATATAACTGCCTATGTGAAGTTGGCAAGGTGGTGCATTACCTACTCCACTGTTCATGATGCCAGTGTTTAATCATGAAGAAGCAGAACCTGTGCAGAATGCCAGATACCTTGTTGGGCAGACTGTCTTTATCTGTTGACATTTACTGTTGCTGTGTTCTAAAATCACCTCATATATTGTCTCTTTTTTTTCTTGTCTGCCCCAATAAAGCCCTACTTGCATGACCTTCAGAGCCTTAAACGGCTTCAAATGACTCTTCAACAGCTCAGCAAGATATTTCCAGGACTCAGCCGAGCTTTGCATAGCAAAGAAGTCACAAGCTAGATCTTTTAGCTGCGCAGGGCCTTGAAACCCTTGTCAGGCAGCTACAGTTTAATTTCTAATTAATAAGCAGGGGGAAAAGAGGTGTCTTCACTGTGTTTACAATTCAGAATCTGTTTCCAGGATGGTCTAACGTCTGAGCTATCGGAGGAAGGAACTGCCGGCATCATGTCATTAAAAATGTAAAAGTCTTTCAGGCCTCTTAAAGCCATTTTAGGTCTCCGATAGCTTTTCCAGATTGGTTTGGACAAGTGAAATGAATTCTTTGAGCAATATGTTTTCAAGAGCTCTTTTGTTTGGACACATTAAATTACAGCATACTCTGCTTTTATGAATGTGTATATTTAATACTGATTTAGGAATAGATGTATTGTTTTAGGTTCTGATAGGATGGGACCTGTGAATCAGAGGCCCATGTTGTGTGCCTTGTGGGGGGTAACAGTATAGTGTTACTTATATTTAGGTGCCCATCCACCTTATAATCGAAAGAGAAAAACGCCTAGATTTCGACCCAAATCGGGAGATAGACGTTTATCTCACAAAAACAAATAAATCGGTATAATCGAAAGCTGATTTTGGACGTTTTCAACTGCACTCCGCCGCGGATGCGGACAAAGTTGATGGGGGTGTGGCGAAGGTGGAACTGGGGCGTGGTTATCGGCCGAGGAGAGATGTATGCGTTAGGGCGATAATCGAAAAAATAAAGGCGTTTTTAGCGAACATTTAGGCCACTTTTGTTGGACCCTTTTTTCACATGAACAGGTCCCAAAAAAGTGCTCTAAATGACCAGATGACCATTGGAGGGAATCGGGGATGACCTCCCCTGACTCCCCCAGTGGTCACTAACCCCCTCCCACCACAAAAAAATGATGTTTCACAACTTTTTATTTTCACCATCAAATGTCATACCCACCTCCCTGGCAGCAGTATGCAGATCCCTGAAGCAGTTGTTAGGGGGTGCAGTGGACTTCAGACAGGTGGACCCAGGCCCATCCCCCCCTACCTGTTACAATTGTGCTGCTTAATGCTTATTAGTCGTCCAACCCCCCCAAACCCACTGTACCCACATGTAGGTGCCCCCCTTCACCCCTTAGGGCTATAATAATGGTGTAGACTTGTGGGCAGTGGGTTTTGAGGGGGATTTGGGGGGCTCAACACACAAGGGAAGGGTGCTATGCACCTGGGAGCTCTTTTACCTTTTTTTTATTATTGTAAAAGTGCCCCCTAGGGTGCCCGGTTGGTGTCCTGGCATGTGAGGGGGACCAGTGCACTGTGAATCCTGGCCCCTCCCACGAACAAATGCCTTGGATTTATTCGTTTTTGAGCTGGGCGCTTTCATTTTCCATTATCGCTGAAAAACAAAAACGTCCAGCTCACAAATTGTCGAATAAAACATGGACGTCTATTTTTTGCGAAAAAACAGTTTGGTCTGCCCCTTTACGGACCCGTTCTCGGAGATAAACGCCCATGGAGATAGACGTTTTCGTTCAATTATGCCCCTCCATATGGTTCCAATTCTATAAAGGAAAGTAGGGTGCCTACTTTTCTTTATAGAATACTAACCATAATAGGTGAAATACTTGCCTATAATTTATGTACACATATTTGCACCAGTCATAGAACTGTTGTAAATGCTTACGTCAAAATACCAGAGATAGGCATATGGGGGGGGGGGGGGGATTCTATATGTGGTGGCTAAAAAATCTGTACAGAAAACATTTCCATCTAAGCATATTCTATAAGTGGTGTCTATATTTAGATATGGTATATCTAGCAGGAAACACCTAGCCACCCACCTGAGGCTAACTCTATGGCCACTTAGAGGGTCTATCCCCAGCATAGCTCAGGTCCACCTGCACCTGGGCATGTTTTCAATACTAGCACCCTCTTCCCACTGACTGTGTACCAACTGCCTATGGGCGAATCTCCTGCTCTCAAGGTATTCTCCAGTGATTTCTAGGTTACTGGGACCATACTCCCAGTGGTCCAACCATTTCTAGAAAGCACTCACAGACCCAACACACAAACCACCAGGATTCTTAGTCAGACCAGACAAGCAGAGGCAATAGACTAAAAAAGGTTTATTGTCATAAAAATATTGAACAATGAACAAAAAAACAGATGGAACAAAAACAGCACATAATAATAAGTAACTGAATATGGATTAATTATAAAACTATCTAAACATTTGTTCACTACCTGAATAGTGCCTGGAGAGTACAGAAAATATAGCTATTCACAGGCTATAAAATATAACTGGTCACAGGGTCTCAGTGAAGAGATCTTTCTCTCTTCCCTCCCAATCTGAGACTGGGGAAACATCTAGTATTTCCAAACTGAATTTGAACTCCTGGGCCAATCAGAGCCCAGAACAACATTTTTTAAAAGTAGCTGGCCACATCATTGCAAATTACTTCTTCTCTGTGTGCTAACTGAAGAAGGAACAGTCATTTCTTTGTGACAGCTTTAAACATAAACATGCAACATCTGCTGGCTAGACTAGAGAAATGCACTTCAAGAAATAATACAGTTTACAGGCTTAAAACCCATTATTTTTCTTACAGTATCTCAGCATCCAGAACTATGTGCATCCATTTACACCAAAGAAAAGATGACGTAAATCCTGGCACGTAGATTTAGGTGCACTCAGCCATATTCTATAATTACGCTTGTAAGTTTTGGAAAGCCCATGAAACACCTATTTCCCAGCCTATAACCACGCCCCTTTTTACCTAAGCACATTAAAATCTAGGCGCAGTGCATTATAGAATATGCTTTGTGATTTGTGCATGTAAACTCTAATTATTGCCAATTAGTGCTCATTTTTGCTTGTTAAATGCTGTTAAAAACACTGAGCCAATCAAGTTACATGTGCAGTTATAGAATCTGCTTGTATTTTGGTGCTGAACACTAGACGTGCTATATAGAATCTGGGGGATAGAGGTGAATTCTATAAATTGCACCTAAAAAATTGGAGCGCAATTCTATAAGCCACACCTAAAGTTAGGCGCAGTTTATAGAATAGTGCTTAAGTGCAAGGCACACGTGGAATCCCCTTATTCTATAATTGCTTAACTGGAATCCATGCTTACACTCTGCCCTGAAATGCCCATGACCCTCCCATTTCCGCAACCCCTTTTCCAGGACACACTTAAAATTTAGGCTCAGATCACATGCCTAAATTTAGGTGCATACACATTAATTGATTTCAATTAGTGCCAATAATTGCTTGTTAAAAAGCCAATTATAGACATTGATTGGCTCGTTATTCAATTAAATTACATGCACAATTTTTGGTGACTTTTATAGAATCAAGGGGATGAATTATAAGTAGTCTATAAATTACGTATGTAAGTATGACTCCTGCCCATACTCTGTCCAGATTGCACCTATGTGTACTTCCACCTGTAAAATACATGCTGTGTAAAATATGTGCTGGAGGTCAACCAATTTTCAGTTACGGTTTTGGATTTGGCACCAAAACCAGCCTGAAACCTGAGTTCAGGTTTGAGTCAAAAATGCCAGCACTTTTTCAGATGGAACTGAAACTCATTCCCCCCCCCCCCCCCCCATCCATGATCATTCTCTTCCCCCCTCAGGCTGTCTGACCACCCAAAGGCCCTCCCCAGCCCTATCTTTAAAACTGGGTGGTGGGAGGGTGGAGGGGTTGTGATTGGGGGGCATGGGTGGCTGTCTGGTCTGGGAGGACTTGCCCTCTGCCAGGGGAGGGGGTGGCAGTGGCAGCAGTTGGCAGTCTGTGGCGGAGGATCTGCTCTCAGTGTGTGTAGGAGAGATGCTGTATTTGGTTTCTTTTTTGTTTTCAGCTGAAACTGAACGGTAAATTTCAGCTGCTGATTCAAAACTGAGAACCCCAGTTTCGGTCATTCTCTAATATGTGTATATTTACAGACAGCACTTAGGGGGAATTTTGGCATGTATATATATGCATATGCACACATTCTAATCATTTATGTGTGTAACTGACATGCAATTGCAGAGTGGAGGAGTAGTCTAGTGGCTAGAGCACTGGTCTTACAATCCAGAGGTGGCCAGTTCAAATCCCAGTGCTACTCTTTGTAATCTTGGGCAAGTCACTAAATCCTCCATTGTCTCAGGTACAAACTTAGATTGGGAGCCCTCCTGGGACAGAAAAATATCCAGAGTACCTGAATGTAACTCACTTTGAGCTACTACTGAAAATGGTGTGAGCAAAATCTAAATAAATTGTAAGTGCCCCATTTATAGAATTATGTAGGGTTAATGCAGGAGCACTTATTGCCTTCTAAATAGGAGGCAGTAAGGCTCCCTCATAAATCTTTTGCAAGTCCTGCAAGCTAGTGGAAAAATTAGTGCAGAATCTGCAAAAAATAAACCAGAATGTTAAAACAAAACCTTGAAACAATGGTACCTTAAATATGTGCTTAGCACACAGGACAGCTCTAGCGCTAAACTCATATTTTAGCGTGTTTTAGTAAAAGGTTCCCTAGACAAACTAACTCTAACTCAGGGCCAATACAAGCATATTAGGTGCTCTAAGTGAAGCTTCGGTTTTGCCACCTCACCTCCCTCAAGATTTTGATAATAAAACTCAACCATCAGCCCAATTCAACTCGTCCGAGAACAGCTTTGTAAAAATGCATAATTAGATATCATACTTTTGTAAATGTTAAACTTTTCTCATATATATATATATACTCAACATGATGGGGTGATCACGCGCTTTGACTTGATTGTGTGTACTTTGCCAGTAGACAGGTAAAGAGGTGGAAGTTATGTACAGAATGGGCAGAGCCCATATATATGCAGGTAGACTATAAAATATGCTAATCTATGCATTTGTTTCAAAATTATAGGCGTGGCCATTTATACCTGCTCCAGGGCTACAAAATAGGCACCTGAAAATGGGCTTACACTAGGCACCTCCTTATGAAATCACCCTCCAGAAGGGTGATTTTCAAAAGCCATTTGGTTGAGTTGTTGGGCAGCTTGAAAATTGCCCACCCTCCCAGCTGGCAAAAGTACACCCTGATGGTTCTTTCAGTTAGTGTGACAACTTCAGCTGGATCTGTTCTGTACCACCCCCATCCCTCACTCAAGAAGATGCCACCTTAGACAACTGCCTAGTCTGCTTATATATTTAGGCCAGACTTGCAGTAAACTAGAAGTGTCCAACCTTGGCCCTCAACCAGTCAGTTTTACAGGATTTCCACAATGAATATGCATGAGATCTATTTGTATACAATGGAGGCAGTGCATGCAAATAGATCTCAAGCATATTCATTGGAGAAATCCTGAAAACCCAACTGGGTTGTGGACCTCAAGGAGCGAGATTGGACACCCCCGCTCTAAATAAAGCAGGGGGGTGAGTACCCTGCATGAGACAGCAATTATAATTCTAACAACTTTACTGGGAAGGCTGGTTAGGCCATTTTAGTCTATGTTGTATGGCAGGGGTATTCAAATCCAGTTCTCGAGGTCCACAACCCAGCATGGTTTTCAGGATTTCCACAATGAATATGTATGAGATCTATTTGCATACAATGGAAGCAATGAATGCAAATAATTTCAAACATATTCATTGAGGAAATCCTGAAAACCAGGCTGGGCTGTGGACCTCAAGGACTGGATTTGAGGACCCTGTTCTATGGGGTGATTGACTGAACAAAGTGGATAAATACAAAGTCTATGTCTCTCACAAAACACTGCAGAAACTGGGCCAGATGGGCTAGTGGGTTTTTCCTATATTGTGTCTATAGGGAAGCTGCTTAGTGCATTCTTGGAAACTGAGCAATCTTAAGAGCCTTAGACAATGGAAGTGTTGCAGTGCCACTGATTAAGCAGAATCAGCTTGTAATATTTTCACTCTAGGGCACAGCTGAATATGAAGCGGGGATGCAGGTAATCGGCTTAAGAGTAAATTAGTTTTTTGTTGATGCTGGGATTTTTTTTTTTTCAGTAATAGCTGGAGCAGGTACTGCTTAGGCATGTCTCTAGGCAGGCTTTTGATTTGTACTAGTGCAATCATAACGTTCCCATTGACAGCTATCTCTTACTCAGAGGAACAATTCTTATATGCAAAGCAAGCAAAGGACTTCTAAACCTGGTCTGAAAAACCTCCATGCTGTATGATTGCAACTCATTGGAAAAACCAGATGCTTCCAAAATGACAGCACCTGATTTATTTTGGACCTAAGGATAACTTTTACTGTTTACTGCAAAATAACTGCACGTGTAAAAAGCAACATTTCAGCATCTGCTGGATATTTTCTCTGTTTAACTATCTTTCCCCTGGTGGTGTTTTACTCCTGTTCTTGCATTAACCCATAGAACTCACTTCTGTACTGTAATCAGGTCAATCACAGGCTACTAAGTATGAGCCAGAGCCATCCCCTGTCCTCCCTAAATCTGAATTCTTCTGCTCTCTACACACTCTGGGCCCGATATTCAACCAGCAGCGATCAGTGTTTTGCTGACCACCACCAGCATTAACCCCTGAAATTAAATACTGAGCCATGTCTGGGCCCTGGCATTGAACTTTTGGGGTTGTAGAGCTGGTTAATGCATAGCTGGTTAACGGGCCCTTTTAAAAAAGGGTTGCCACACGGCAATCCGGAACTATGGCTGGCCAAATGCGAGCATCGGCGGTAGTGCCACCCATAATGCACGGTATTTCTGGCGCTAGCGGAAATATTTGAAAAATATTTCCACAGAGGGTTATCTGGTGATAATTGGTCAGCACCGTGTGCTGCCCGGTTACCACTGGGTTAGTGCAGGAGCCCTTACGGCCACCTCAAAGGGTGGCGGTAAGTGCTTCCTCCGAAATGGCTCCGTGGCAAGTGTGAACTTATTGCATAGCCATTTCTTTGGGGGGGGGGGGGGTTACCTCATTTGGTAAAAGGGGCCCTGGCATGCAGCAAAAACAGCTGCCACCTCTAGCATAGGGCCCCTTTTATCACAGCTTAGTAAAAGGGCCCCAAAATGTGCAATATGTGATATGGAGGAGTGCCCTAGTGGTTAGAACACCAGTCTTGACATCCAGAAGTGGCTGGTTCAAATCTCACTGCTACTTCTGGTGATCTTGGCCAAGTCACTCCACCACCTCAGGTGTAAACTTAGATTGTGAGTCTTCCAGGGACAGAGGTGTACTTGAATGTAACTCACCTTGAGAGTTAGAGTATATTGCACTAATTATAATAGGCATCTCTGAGACCTGGAGGAAAGAAGATAACCAGTGAGACACTGTAATAAGAGGTACACATTTATATTTTAGTGATATGGTGGATTGAATTGGTGGAAAGGGGTAGCAGGACCTTGACTCAAATAGATTGAAAATTCTGCTGGTAACAAAACACATCTTGGAATCCCTATGGATTGAAATTCCATGTGTAAAGGGGAAAAGGATAGTGATAGGAGTGTACTATCATCCACCTAGCCAGGATGATTTCAATGACCCCAATATTGACTGGGTAAATGTAATTTCAAGAGGACCTTATGAGACTGGGAGACTAGGCAGATGACATTTAAAGTGAGCAAGTGCAAAGTGATGCATGTGAGAAAGAGGAACCTGAATTATACCTATGTAATGCAAGGTTCCACATTAGGAGTCACCGACTAGGAAAGGGATCTAGGTGTCATCATTGATGATATGTTGAAACCCTCTGCTCAGTGTGCGGTGGTGGCTACGAAAGCAAATAGAATGTTAGGTATTATTAGGAAAGGAATGGAAAACAAAAATGAGGACATTATAATGCCTTTATATTGCTCCATGGTGCAACCGCACCTCAAATATTGTGTGCAATTCTGGTCACCGCATGTCAAAAAATATATAGTAGAATTAGAAACGGTACAGAGAAGGGCGATGAAAATGATAAAGGGTATGGGACAACTTCCCTATGAGGAAAGGCTAAAGCAGCTAGGGCTCTTCAGCTTAGAGAAAAGACGGCTGAGGGGAGATATGATAGAGGTCTATAAAATAATGAGTGGAGCGGAACGGGTAGATGTGAATCACTTGTTTACTCTTTCCAAAAATACTAGGACTAGGGGGCACGCAATGAAGCTAGAAAGTAGTAAATTTAAAATGAATCATAGAAAATATTTCTTCACTCAATGTGTAATTAAACGCTAGAATTTTTGCCAGAGAATGTTGTAATAGCTTAGTGGGGTTTAAAAAAGGTTTGGATGGCTTCCTAAAGGAAAAGTCCATAGACCATTATTAAAATGGACTTGGGGAAATTCCACTGCTTATTTCTAGGATAAGCAGCATAAAATGTATTGTACAGTTTTAGGATCTTGCCAGGTACTTGTGAGTTGTGACCTGGATTGGCCACTGTTGGAAACAGGATGCTGGGCTTGATGGACCTTCTAGTATATCCCAATATGGCAATACTTATGTACTTATGTAAGTCTAGTAGCGCTATAGAAATGTTTAATAGTAGTAGTTATGTACTGAAAAAGGTCTGAGCAAAATCCAAATAAATAAAATGTAACTGGTTATGGTTTACTGTATAAAGACAGGACTAACTTTTATGCGGTCCTATTTATGTGATTAAATGTTGAATATTGGCACTTAACAGGCCAGGTGTCAACTGCGGCCCAGAATGTCCCCCAATAGCAGGTTTTCAGTTCAGCATCTGAAAATTAGTGGTTAGTGCTGAACCGGTGATTTAATCAGCCAGGAGTCATTTCTGGCTGGTCAAATCACTTTGAATATCAACAACATGCAACAGCTCATTGGGAATATGCTTATTTGTTTATTATTTTTCAAATATCTGGCCGATAAAGCCAGTTTTGTGCTTATTTTAGATCGTGATGGTAGTTCATGAGCTGCTTTGCCTTATTTTGCATTACAGTGGCTCCATAAGACCTAGAGTTAATAAAGTGTATTACTGGGTTATCATGCTAGCGTTCTTAGGGGCTCTTTTAATAAAGGATTGGAGTGCGGCAACAGGCTTGCAGAGTGCCAATCTGGAACTACCACTGGGCTATCACAGGAGCCCAGCGGTAGTTCCTACCCCCAGCACATGCCATTTCCGGTGCTGCAAAAAATATTTTATAGTGCTGGTACTTACCCAGCTGTAATCGGGCAGTGCTGTGAGCTGCCTGTTTACCGCCAGGTTAGCATGGGAGCCCTCACCGCCACCTCAGTGGGTGATGGTAAGTGCTCCCCCCTGAAATGGTCACATGGCAAGTGGTTCATTTACCGCATGGCCATTTCTTTTCCAGCAAAAAAGATAGCCTTTTACCCACTGCAGTAAAAGGGGACCTCAGTGTGCATCAAAACCACGCACTGATGCTAGCGCAGGCCCCCTTTACCACAGCTTAGTAAAAGGACCCCTTAATAAGCATATTGGCGAATAACTTGCATTGTATTATTAATTGGAACCTGCAGTCAATGACACTATCCAGCTTATTTTCAAAGGAGATTGCCGGCCATCTTCCGACACAAATTGGGAGATGGCCGGCGATCTCCTAAAGCCGGCCAAATCGGTATAATCGAAAGTCGATTTTGGCCGGCGCCAACTGCTTTCCGTCGCGGAGCCAGCCAAACTTCAAGGGGGCGTTTCGGTAGGGTAGTGAAGGCGGGATGGGGGCGTGCTTTGAGATGGCTGGCTTCGCCCGATAATGGAAAAAAGAAGGGCGTCCCTGGCGAGAATTTGGTCCATTTTATTTGGTCCCTTTTTTTTTCAGGTCCAAGTCCCAAGAAAGTGCTCGAACTGACCAGATGGCCACCAGAGGGAATTGGGGATCACCTCCCCTGACTCCCCCAGTGGTCACTAACCCCCTCCCACCCTCAAAAAAACAACTTTAAAAATCGTTTTTTGCCAGCCTCTATGCCAGCCTCAAATGTCATACTCGGGTCCATCGCAGCAGTATACAGGTCCCTGGAGCAGTTTTAGTGGGTGCAGTGGACTTCAGGCAGGCGGACCCAGGCCCACCCCCCCTACCTGTTACACTTGTGGTGGTAAATGGGAGCCCTCCAACCCCCCCCCCCCAAAACCCACTGTACCCACATGTAGGTGCCCCCCTTCACCCATAAGGGCTATGGTAATGGTGTAGAGTTGTGGGGAGTGGGTTTTGGGAGGGATTTGGGGGGCTCAGCACCCAAGGTAAGGGAGCTATGCACTGGGAGCTATTTTGATTTTTTTTTTAATTTTTAGAAGTGCCCCCTAGGGTGCCCGATTGGTGTCCTGGCATGTGATGGGGACCAGTGCACTACAAATGCTGGCTTCTCCCACGACCAAATGCCTTGGATTTGGCCAGGTTTGAGATGGCCGGCCTCGGTTTCCATTATTGGTGAAAACTGAGGCCGGCCATCTCAAACTCGGCCATCTCTGACATTTGGCTGGCCGCAACCGTATTATCGAAACGAAAGATGGCGGCCATCTCGTTCAAAAATATGGTTGGCCCCGCCCCTTTGTGGCGCTGTCCTCGGAGATGGGTGCCCTTAGAGATGGGCATCCCTGGTCGAAAATGCCCCTCCACGGATCCTCCATGCATTTAGCTGCATTTTAGGAGGGTAATTTTCAATCCAGGTAATACCTTTGAAAATTGTCTTTGCACAATCTATGCATGTTAAAACTGTAAACAAAAGTGACACCAACCTTAGGGCTTTTACAATCTGTCATTCTGTTGTTTCTGTTTTTTATAAATTCTTCCAGTCCGGTTGAATGATGTTAATCCCAAGTCATGCAGCTGATTTCACAGACCTTAGTCTTATCTGGATCTGTTTCAGATATATTATTATTGTAGACTGCAATTATTGTTCAAAACATGGTGTGGCATGAACTTGAAAAACTAACTAAATCAATCTCTGTTTGTAGCAAGATAAGGATATAACTCTACTCTGTCATAATAAGGGAAGGCACATGCTCTGCCTAAGTAATGTTTGTTTATGCTGTTGAATGATTGTGTATTTGCTTGTGTTTTTAATGTATTATGATTGGTTAATTTTGATGGATTTTATCTTATTGTATTATAATATTATGCAAAAAATTTAAAAGGGGTAGTTTGATAGTCTGGTGTAATAAAATCAACAGAAGCAGGTGGAACCTTGTAGACTAACTGATTCAGGGGGAAATTCTCAACATGGGCTACTGTTAACAGGGGTTATTTTACTAGTAATCCCAGTTATTAGTAACTAGGTCTCATTGGATAAAATGGGACCTGTTCTAACACAGAATAAGTTAGTGGTAAAATAACCTGTCTTAACCAGGGGCATAGCCAGCCCTCCAATTTTTTTTTTTTTTGGGGGGGGGTCCAGGGGTGACCTGGAAAGGTGAATGCATTCCTTCTCTCCTGCCCCCCCCCCTCCCCCCCCCCCCGTGCATGTGTGTTAAATGTACTTTTGCTGGTGAGGACCCTGAACTCTGCTAGCCAAAGAAATGCACTGCCTGAGCCCCTCCCTGCCTCCTTGTGCTGCTTTTCTAATGCAGAACCTGGTGGCAGGGCTCCAGCCATTGACTTCAGGACTCCTGAGCCTGCTCAGTTCTTGGGCAAACTGAATATGCAGGAGAAGTCCTGACATCAGGGGCAGGAGGCACACCATGGACTTCTGCATTACAGGAACAGCACAAGGATGAGGAGAGCAGCTCAGGCACTGCACTTCATTGGCTGGCAGAGCTTCGGCATCCTCATCATCAGCCATTTAAGGGGGTGCAGCAGGTTTGGAGGGGAACCACCTCATTAGTGATGTCACAATAGCTTGATTATCCTGTACTTGACTCACTTTTATTATATATAGCAGTGATTTTGATTTCCAGAAACATTTCTTTCTTCTTTAATTAAGGGGGGGAGGGTTCAACATAGGTTACTGTTTACCCCAGTTATTAGTAACTAGGTTTCATTGCATAAAATGGGACCCGTGCTAGAATAGAACTAGTTAGTACTAAAATAATCCATTTTAACAGTAGCCCACATTGATACCCCCCCCCCCCCCCCAATCATTTAGTCTATAAGATGCCACCTGCCTTTGACAAATTATGATATTGTTTTGCTGTTGTAGCTTTCCTGTTTATTGCGATTTTATAATGTTTATTACTGCTTCTAGGTTTGGTTTTGAAAAGTGTTTTAAAAATCTGATAAATCTGCATAGCCCACTAGAAAAGTGCAGTGTTTGTGGAATCATATTACCGGGAAAGATTTGTTACAATCACTATTTTTTTTTCTTTTGCTTCTCTTCAGTTCGCAACCTTCAGCAGCTGTCGGCACATATGCTGCTTCAGTTTCTATTCCTATTACAAAAATGTACGAGCGGCTCTGAGACTTATCGGCACAATGTTTAGGTGGCAGTTTGGAGACTAGACATATGTTTAATGGAATTGAATCCAGTCATCCTTATGGTGGTGAGATACAGAACTAATAAACAGAGTTTATGAAAAAGGTATATCACCATCTCTCTCTGTTCAGATAGACCCAAGTCAGTGACAACATGGAAAATATTCCTACATATATCTGAGCTCTGTAAAATGTTTAGCATCACCAGCAGGAGGCAGGAATATGATGCTATTTGCATATTGCCAATGCCCCAGCCAACGGCAGCAAGATGCTAGTTGCAAACACAAAATCAGATATTCTGAGGTTGTGTTCATTTCACCTGCCATTATATTCTCTGTTTCTGTGCTCAATGCCAATTTACCTTTAAAATGTAACAGGAAAAATAGGTACACTCAGCAGAGTCCTTGCTGGACTGGAAAACATGACCATGCAGCAATATCCACAGGGCAAGTTGAAGGTTTTAATGGATTCTTATTCCATTTATGTTCCCTGCTTGACTCCATAATTAGTGCCATTAGACCAGGGGTTCTCAACCCAGTCCTTGGACACACCTAGCCAGTCAGGTTTTCAGGATACCGACAATAAATATGCATGAGATAAATTGCATGCAGAGGAGGAAGTGCATGCAAATTTATCTCGTGAATATTCATCGTGGATATCCTGAAAACTTGACTGTCTGGGTGTGTCCTGAGGACTGGGTTGAGAACCCCTGCGTTGGCACTGCAGGAGTTGTATCAAAAATATTAACATCTGTTTTCATACTGAATATTTTAATGAATATTCAAATATAGTAGAGGAAAGGGAAACTTTGCAGGAAGGGGTAAAGCAAGAGTTGATGGAGGAAAGGGGATTTTGGGAGCTAAACTGGTAGATGTTTTACCTCAAGTGAAGTGGAGGAGTAGTATAATGGTGGAGCAGCATGCTGAATAGGGGTCAAATTGCAGTCAAACTGCTGCTTCCAGGGGCGTATCTGAAAGTCGGCGGTAGCGGGGGCCGAAGCCAGAGTGAGGGGGCACATTATAGCCCCCCCCCAGCCGCCACCGCCATTTCCGACCCCCCCTGCCGCCGTGGGTACCTTTGCTGGTGGGGGACCCCAACCCCCACCAGCCGAGGTCTGCTTCCTCCTGCCGCTGCGAGGTTTTTTAAGTTCATCAGGATTCGTCCTCCGTCACTCTATGCTGCTGTTCAAAGAAGCTGCTAGCTGAATGCAGTTTCGGACTGAGTCTGATGTTGCTGCTGCACGTTGTACATGAGTCTGACGTCCTGCATGTACAACGTGCAGCAGCGACGTCAGACTCAGTCCGAAACTGCATTCAGCTAGCAGCTTCTTTGAACAGCAGCACAGAGTGACGGAGGACGAATCCCAATGAACTTAAAAAACCTCGCAGCGGCAGGAGGAAGCGGACCTCGGCTGGTGGGGGTTGGGGTCCCCCGCCAGCAAAGGTACCCACGGCGGCAGTAGGGGGGTCCAGGGCGAAATCTGCGGGGGCCCAGGCCCCTGTGGCCCCACGCAGATACGCCCCTGGCTGCTTCTTGTAAAGTTGGGCAAGTCACTTAGAGGTCCTTTTACAAAGCTGTGGTAAAAAAGTGGCCTTAGTAAACCCTTACATGGGTTTTCCCTGCTCGCTAAGGCCATTTTTTCTTCAGCAGTAAAATGGCCAAGTTTCCATTTCTTGTATTAATAGCTAAGCACTAATGTTCCAAGAATACAATAATCTGGTAATCAAAAACAGAAACCACCGAAACAGATTCAAAATATTTTCCAAAGGGTGGTATTCTTATATAGCTTTACAAAAACACCAAAAATATCTCTTTAGAAAAATGTAAACAACTCTTTATTAATCCACCAATATGCTTATCTCAGAACTCTCTGAGGAAAATTACAAGACTCTCCAGCAGTGGTGTACCGAGGGCTGGGCGGTCCGCCCCGGGTGCACGCTGCTGGAGGGGTGCAGAAAGCATCCGTGCAGCTGTCGGCTCCGCTGGTTCCCTGCTCCCTCTGCCCCAGAACAGGTTACTTCCTGATCCGGGGCAGAGGGAGCAGGGAACCAGCGGAACCGACAACTGCGCGGCTGCTCCCAGCAGGTAAGAATGCACCCGGGGGTGGTGTCAATGCGTCGGGGGGGGGGGGGGGGTTTATCATGCTGCACCCGAGGGGGGGGAGCTGCTGCATCCAGTGGGGGGGGGGGGGGGTGCGCAGCGGCGATCTACCTTGGGTGGCAGCCGACCTAGGATTGCCACTGCTCTCCAGCATGAAAAAGTCCTGAAAACATTCCAAGCAGCATATCAACATATACAACATCATTTCAACTGCCATATCAATCCCGCCCCAACTGGTTTCAACCTCCATGAGCTTCTTCAGACAGCATCATACTAAAACAAGGCACAAACAAATATAAACAGCCATCAATATACCATTCAAAAACATCAAACTACTACATATGCATTAGAAACTAAGAACAACATAAAAATTTATGATGTTACAAGGCAGCACCAATCATCCCATGTACTGGTGCAAAATGGCAGTAATCCACATGACCATTAAAAAATTTATTGCAGTAAGGGCTCACGTAGTAATCCTGCGCTAAGCAGTTAGTTAGTACGTGGTATTAGCCGCACTAAGGGGCCCTTTTACTAAGCCAAATAAGCGTCTAAGTGCACCCAACGCATGCAAAAATGGAGTTACTGCATGGCTACCATATGGCCCTTGTGGTAATTTCATTTTTGGTGTGCGTCTGCTACGCGCGCCCAAAAATATTTTTTATTTTCTGGCGCATGTCAGCTATGTGCACCAAGTGGCATTTTCATTTTCATTTTGCCACACGTCCATTTTCAGCAAAAAATTTTAAAAAGGCATTTTTTGTAGGTGCACTGAAAAATGATTCTGCGTGCACCAAAAACACGTCTCTACACTACTGCAGACCATTTTTCAGCGCACCTTAGTAAAAGGACCCCTAACTGATCAGCTCAGGGATGCCACTGACATGCCCCCTCCCAAAAATACAAAAAATTACTAGTGCCTAGATTAGCACATGCTAATTTGGCATTTACTGCAGGACACATGAGTGTGTCCCCCAGTCAGGGCCGTGCCTAGGGTCTCTGGCGCCCCCTGCAGACCATCAGTTGGTGCCCCTCTGTGCACGTGCGCCCTGAACCTCCTCCGCTCCATCCCTGATTCCCTGGCGCTTTAAATTTACCTCTCTCCACCTCCGAGTCACGTCTGCGCAGCGTCAGTGAAAGCGCTGCCTGTCTGATGTCTCTCCACCAGCCTTCCCTTCGCTCGTTCGTTCCCTCTGTGTCCTGCCTTCTTCTGACGTCATTTCCTTGAGTGTTAGATTTCTATCAGCAGGAATTCTATCTTTCAGCAGCAGTCATCTTCCTTCTCATCTGAAGCCCAAATACATGGGGCCCGATGTTCAGCCAGTGGCGGGCAGCGCTTTTGCTGTCCGCCGCTGGCGTTAAACCCAGATAGTGAATGCTGGGCTGTTTCCAGCGACTGGCATTGAATATCTGGATTTTTTTAAAACTGGAAAAAGTTAACCGGTTAAGACGATATTCAGCACTAACCGGTTAACCTTTTAATGGTTAAAGATTGGCCCTGCTATTTATGTGGCCTTTTTAAACTGCTGAACGTAGCTGGTTAAATGCTGAATATCTGTGCTAACTGGTTATCTGCCGCTGAATATCTACGGTTAGGTGCTGATATGCTATTTAAACAGTCAGTGGCCGTGTCTGGCCTGTTAAATAGCTCTGAATAACGGAGGGATGACCTCTGCAATTCATTTGAGATCTGGCCACCATGACTCAGATTAAGACTACGTCGTTTTCAACTGGGTCCCAAAGGCTCAAGGACATAACGTGACTTGTCCAAGGTCACACAGAGGGTCAGCAGCAGCAGACATGTCTCAAAATTTAGAATCATAAATCATAGTCCAAGACTTTCAAAACTAGACCAATTCCTTAAAGCTCTAACACTAAAATATTCAATGTACTGTAATTAGTTTTGCTGTAGGACAATCCTATGGCTTAACAGCTACAAAACAGAGGAAGAGTAAATCAATCATTCTCCTCTTCAACCCCCCCCCCCCCCCCAAAAAAAAAAACAACCCAAACTATGGTTATCATATATTAATAAAACCATTTTGAACTTTAGGAGATATTTTGAGAGGTCCTTACTAGGGAGAAATCCCCTTTCATTAAATGAATTCCATTAGGAATGTTAGCATCAAGCACCATCTCCCAAGCTAATTACTGTCAGAATTAAAGTGCTTTTGATAATTCAATAACAGCCAAGCTAATTATGATCAAATGAAATCAGTCTGCGTCTCTGTTTCTAGCAAAAACTGGACCTGAATGATGCAAGGGTGTAATAAATTCCAAACACAATTCATTTGATAATGGCAATCATAATAATCCTTTTCCAACTTAATTAATGTCTAAGTTATTGCTATTACTGGAGAGAAAAAAAGAATGCATTGGGTTTTGTGGACTGGAAGGAGAAAAGGCATTGGGCAGCTTGGCTTTTTGATAACATTGAAAGGTTCTAATTGGGAGGACGTGAATAGAACAAAATAGGAACAGAGAGTATGATTAGGGCTTCCAATTTATGGTTACAACACAGATAGGATACCAAATTTGAGGTTTCTAGTAATAACCAATAAAGTCCGAAATTTGTGGCATTCACAATGATAGTGTTCAACCTCCTTGCTTCCAATCAACTCAGGCTCATCTGGATTTGTACTCTGCTGATTGGCTTATCCTGCACTTTAAAAAGTAGAGCCTATGCCAAACAGACCATAAGTCCCAGGTGGCACTTCTTCCTCCCAGCATCCCCTGCTTCTGCACATAAAGGGAGCTGGTTTTCCAACAAGAAATTCCTGGTCATAAATTTATGCTGTCATCAGTTTCTCCCAGGGCTGCTGCTCCAGTAGCCACTGTAAATGCTGGTCCTTCTTGTCTCCCCCAGCCCCAACATGAAACCAAAACTTTCTAATCCCTGCCCTCCAGTAAGACCCCTACCTTGATGGCACCTTCCAGATACCCCTGAACCCTATCTCTAGAAAATCTCCCTCAAGACCTACTAACCTTTCCCTGGTGGAGCAGGAGCAATCGCCACTTGCTCCTACCCCGTGGTTGCTGTCACAGATTCAGGTAAGGTAAGCCCTTGGACCAAAGCCAGAGCTTTGGCAGACAAGTCACCTGGACTGGCACAAGCAGGATTCAGAACAGACTGGACTGAAGACAAAATCAAGAACAGGCAAGACTAGACTAGACAAGACCAGAATAAACCAGGAGACTCAACAAGGCAGGACAGACATAACAAGGCACAATGGACAAGACAAGGACCGGATCCAAGTGAGACAAGGAAAACAAGGCAAAGGGGCAGAACTGGAACCCAGACAGGACAGGCAGACTTGGAAATGGATTAAAACTGGGACTGGGACCCAGGTAATACAAGGCAAGGCAGAACAAGGCAAGAAACGGAACTAGATTAAAACTGGGTCCAGAAAAGTGCAAGACCAGGACAAGGCAAGGACTAGATCCAGACAGGACTAGACTGAATGAGACAAGACAAGGCAAGGCACAACATGACAAGCAAAGCAGGGCAGGAGCGAGACAACAAGAACAAACAGAAGCAAGATTATAAACAAGGCAGGAACAGAATTCAGTAACGAACTAGGCTTGGCAACTGGAACAGGATTCAGGAACGGACTTGGCTTGGCAGACAGCTTTAGCAGAAAGCAGGAACAGAGCTGGGCTTTAGCAGAAAGCAGGAACAGAGCTTGTCTTTAGTAGAAAGCAGGAATAAAGCTAGGCTTTAATAGAAAGCAGGAACAGAGCTTGGTTTTAGCAGAAAACAGAAACAGGGTTTAACTGTAGCAAGAGTCAAGAGCAGGGCTAGACTGAAAGCAGGAGCCAAGGGTAGTGTCAAACTGTAACAGACACCAAGAGCAGGGTGTGGCTCTAGAGCCAGGCTTTCAGGAACAAAATTCAAAAGCAAGACACACAGAAACAAAGCATTCAAGCACAAGACTCATAGAAACACAGAACAGACCTTCAAGGACAGGACTCACAGGAACAAAGCCAGGCTGGAATCAAAGCAGGCAGAAACAAAGCCAAGCAGGGCTTGGATCTAAACAGGGAACACAAAGACAAGGTTAAGAGACCTCTTGCAAAGGCAAAGGCATGAGAGTTCCAAGGTGCTTATAAAGGACTTTACTGATGATGTCACAACTTGGAATGAGACTTGAATAGACTGGAATGAGGCTTAGATTGCAGGAACACCAGGCAGCAGATGCATCAATGCAAGGGACAAGGCAGTCCAGAGAAGCCACAGAGCCAGATAACTGGAAAAAGGTGAGTCTGGATGCAGGAGCATGGCCACAACCATGACAGTTGCCTCTGCAAGATGGTGCCAGCCAGTCCTTGTCATTACTTTTATGGTTTTTGGTAGTACTGCAAGAATACTGGAAGGGCTGGAGAACAACATTTTTGGAGTGACAGCTACTGGGGGAGGAGCAAATGGGGATTGCTCCTGCCCTCATTCCCTCTGGACTCCTTGGGGTGAATTGGCGATACTGAAAGAAGGATAAAGGGCAGTCCAGAGGGTACCTTTAAGAGGTTAGTCTTGCAGAAATGTAGTAATGGGTTCTGTGTACCATAATTTTCTAGGGAAGTGGGATTAATGAGGGTTACCTGAAATAGAAAGGGGGTGTGCCACTTGTGCATTTTTTTTCTACCACAGAGTGATAAGATGGAAGCACAGTTTTTAAAAACATATGAATCGGTTGGGCCGCTGGATGACCGAGGGGTAAAAGGGGCGATCAAGGAAGACAAAGACGTAGCGGAGAGACTGAATGACTTCTTTGCTTCGGTCTTCACCGAGGAAGATTTGGGTGGGATACCGGTGTCGGAAATGGTATTTCAAGCGGACGAGTCGGAGAAACTTACTGACTTCACGGTAAACCTGGAGGATGTAATGGGGCAGTTCGGCAAACTGAAGAGTAGCAAATCTCCTGGACCGGATGGTATTCATCCTAGAGTACTGATAGAACTGAAAAATGAGCTTGCGGAGCTACTGCTAGTGATATGCAACTTATCCTTAAAATCGAGCGTGGTACCGGAAGATTGGAGGGTGGCCAATGTAACGCCCATTTTTAAAAAAGGCTCCAGGGGAGATCCGGGAAATTATAGACCGGTGAGTCTGACGTCGGTGCCGGGGAAAATGGTAGAGGCTATTATCAAAAACAAAATTACAGAGCACATCCGAGGACATGGATTACTGAGACCAAGTCAGCATGGCTTTTGTGTGGGGAAATCTTGCCTGACCAATTTACTTCAATTCTTTGAAGGAGTGAACAAACATGTGGACAAAGGGGAGTCGGTTGATATTGTGTATCTGGATTTTCAAAAGGCGTTTGACAAGGTACCTCATGAAAGGCTACAGAGGAAATTGGAGGGTCATGGGATAGGAGGAAATGTCCTATTGTGGATTAAAAACTGGTTGAAGGATAGGAAACAGAGAGTGGGGTTAAATGGGCAGTATTCACAATGAAGAAGGGTAGTTAGTGGGGTTCCTCAGGGGTCCGTGCTAGGACCGCTGCTTTTTAATATATTTATAAATGATTTAGAGATGGGAGTAACTAGCGAGGTAATTAAATTTGCTGATGACACAAAGTTATTCAAAGTCGTTAAATCGCGACAGGATTGTGAAAAATTACAAGAGGACCTTACGAGACTGGGAGACTGGGCGGCTAAATGGCAGATGATGTTTAATGTGAGCAAGTGCAAGGTGATGCATGTGGGAAAAAAGAACCCGAATTATAGCTACATCATGCAAGGTTCCACGTTAGGAGTTACGGACCAAGAAAGGGATCTGGGTGTCGTCGTCGATAACACACTGAAACCTTCTGCTCAGTGTGCTGCTGCGGCTAAGAAAGCGAATAGAATGTTGGGTATTATCAGGAAAGGTATGGAAAACAGGTGTGAGGATGTTATAATGCCGTTGTATCGCTCCATGGTGCGACCGCACCTTGAGTATTGTGTTCAATTCTGGTCGCCGCATCTCAAGAAAGATATAGTAGAATTGGAAAAGGTGCAGCGAAGGGCGACTAAGATGATAGCGGGGATGGGACGACTTCCCTATGAAGAAAGACTAAGGAGGCTAGGGCTATACAGCTTGGAGAAGAGACGGCTGAGGGGAGACATGATAGAGGTATATAAAATAATGAGTGGAGTGGAACAGGTGGATGTGAAGCGTCTGTTCACGCTTTCCAAAAATACTAGGACTAGGGGGCATGCGATGAAACTACAGTGTAGGAAATTTAAAACAAATCGGAGAAAAGTTTTCTTCACCCAACGTGTAATTAAACTCTGGAATTCGTTGCCGGAGAAAGTGGTGAAGGCGGTTAGCTTAGCAGAGTTTAAAAAGGGGTTGGACGGTTTCCTAAAGGACAAGTCCATAAACCGCTACTAAACGGACTTGGAAAACTCCAAAATTCCAGGAATAACATGTATAGAATGTTTGTACGTTTGGGAAGCTTGCCAGGTGCACTTGGCCTGGATTGGCCGCTGTCGTGGACAGGATGCTGGGCTCGATGGACCCTTGGTCTTTTCCCAGTATGGCATTACTTATGTACCTGACAACACCAATTTCTGTGTTCATGAACTAGACTCCACAGGGTGGCTCCACCTGTGCCATGTATAAATGTTGAGTGAGCATTGTCAAGTGTAAAATTGTGAGTGGGAGGAAGGAGCATGCATCCGTGCCCAGAGAGTCAATGAAAATGTTCGCAATGCTTTTTTACAACCAGTTTGGCATTTAGGCTGTGTGAAAGTGAAGGCTCATATTTTTTTATAGAAAAAGCTGTGTGACTGCCTCCGCTAACTATAACAGGGCTTGCCTTTAATAGCATTAATGCACATTAATACATCTAGCCATAAGTTTTGTACTTTTTAACCTTGAGCAGCTACAGAGAATAAAGTAGTTGCCCAAGGTTAAAAAGACCAACAATGAGATTTAAATTCTGGTTTCCTTGGTTCTGAACCTGCTGCTGTGACTCCTCCATGCCCAACTGAGGCCCTAACAATCGTTTGCTGGCAAATGTTTTTGCTTATCCTTAAAAAAATCAGTCTGCTAAAGTCTCAGGTGTTCTCAGGTCAGTGTGTAAGCGCTCACTGTTGGATAGTACATAGACTCTCAAGCATTATTCTGTGATAAATAGGAAATACCTTTGTTTAACCCACTGCTTTTAGCAACTAAATTAATTCTACAGTGTGATTGTGATAGAGTGAGCAGCCAGACCATGGGTTAAAAGTGAACTAAAATAAAAATCCTTTATTGTGTGGTTCAAAAAGAAAAGTATAGAAAAACCTGGTCCTCTCACCGGATGTTAACTCAGCAATATACACAAAGTTGTTACGAGTTCAATAAGAAACAAAAGAGAGGATCTTATAGGAGTATTTCAGAGGTCTGCTTCTTCCTGCTCTGTGCCTCCCTGTCTTTCCCCCCTGGCTGAACTACTCTTTTCTGGCTGAGATTCCCAGGCCTAGGCCTCTTAATGTGGCCCTGTGAGGAAGTATGCTTAAGGGGTACCGGTATCTTCCTATGCACTCTGTCACAGCAATACACAAGTGCCACATTCTTATTTACAGTTAGTGTGTAGGTGGTATGAATACTCCTTAAGTGGCACTGTAACTCCTTGAACTTCCAGAAAAACTGAAAGAGTTGGCAAACAACCCAACTTGAAGTCTAAACAAAGCTGGGGGGGGGGGGGATTTATCAATAACTAATTACATTACAATTGCTCTTCAGTAACATAGATTGATGGTTTCGCTACAGTCTTTAATTAGACCTGTGTTTATCAGTAAGAAAGTTTTACCTCATTGATGATCAGATGTTGTGGGCCACATAAAAATGAGAATGACTGAGTAATAGAAAATGACACATTGACCCTCTAATTCTATAAATGGTATGCACAGTTACATATACAATTGCATGCATAGATACAGAATAGTACAGCTTACATATGTAATGTAATTACTTAATTGGCCCTTGATTGGCACTTAATGGGCGATAACTATCAATTACATTACATTATGGCTTATTACCCGCACATGCCAAAAGTTCAATGTGGGGTACATAAAAAGAGTCCAGAGCATACTTCGGGAATTACATTACATATTACGGGCAGCTCCATTGAGCAGATGAGAACAGCTTCAAAGATAAATGTTGAGAAATGTTTGCACTGCATTTGCATTGTATTGAAAACCTCTTGGACTGAATAATATACAGTTTTGTGGACATTATATTTGAACTGAGTCATTGAACTCTATATTTATTTATTTATAGCATTTATACCTTGTTGAAGACCCTACATCTTATGGAGAGCAAACATATCAAATAATAATATTGAAAAGGTATATCATTTGCTCTATTACATTGTGTGAATGGAAAGTTGAAGGGGACTTACTAAAGTTTAAAGAAACAAAAGCCTCAGCTACCCTGAGGAGAGTCTTAGACTTTATAAAGAAACCTTTATGGGGTTTCTATCATTGGCTTAAGTCCAGCTGTAAAAACACGGTGGAAAACAGCTCTACCACAGAGAGAAAAATGCCACCTTTGAAAAAACGAGCTCAGGACTTACCTAATCCCCAAAATAACATTTAAACTTTCCATTAAACACAATGGTAACTGTAGAAAAACTACAATTCCCCACAAAAAATATTTGAAAAATGAAAGCTTGCTTAACACGGACGACAATACTTCTTTGAATGTCGGCAAAAGTGCAGTAGCAACAAACACAAAAGCATAATCCTGCGTTGTCTTCCAATCAAGTTTGGGTTCAATGATGCTTACATCAAATTTTAAAGCAAAGGATTAAACAAAAGATAAAGACAATAAGGGGTATAACATCATAGCAGCAGAATGACTCATTTGAAAATACAAGAGAGTTACAATGGTCAACAGTGGCACGGAATTCACTAATTAAAAATGCACAAACTTTTAGGTAATCAGAAACATGCCTAATTGATTTTGAGAGAGAATTCCATTGTTTAGTAGCTTAGTATGAGAAACTGGCATCATGAATTGATTTGTAATGGAGATTCTTACAATTCAGAAAATGGAGAATTAGATTGTCTCTTGTCACAGGATGGGCATTGCGCAATTGTAATTGCAGCAAGTGTTGCATATAATCAGGTGGAAGACCAAACAAAATTTGATAAACAAGGGCGCCCAGTTTAAAGGTGACTCTTGCATTTATAGGAAGCCAATTCAACTTGATTAAAAGAGGGGCTGATTTGCTAAACTGAGGAGCTTTGCATACAAGACGGCTGTTTGAAGTGTTTTGATAAGAGAGATTAAATGGAGGAGTTTTTTTTAGAGGACATGTCACTTGTGAGGCTATTTGGCGATTATTGTCATAATCCAATTCAGTAAACAATAGTAGGAGGATCACCATACAGGACTCCAAGATACAAGGTCACCAAACATATAAAGAGGAATCCAATAAAATTTACATGGAAACATGATGTTTGATTTTAACAAAATATTTCTAAAAAGCAAGGAAAAGACCTCAAAACGCCCGACCGCTTACTTTCAGTTTTCGGCAGCTTTAACTGGGGGCATGGTGTTCATCACTGGTCATAAAAACCTTGCTTGGAAAGAATTATTTTCACTTTTAATTTATTTCCAAATTTATTTCCAAAAAGATTTTAAAAATTTTGCTCTTTTTTACAAAAAAGGTTTTTTCTAATATATTGACAATATCAATGCTAACTTCAAAATTTATTTAGTTCATAAAAACCTTTACTGATTCTCATGAAGTTCTATAAAGCAGCTTTACAAAGATAAAGTGAAGTCGAGCACCCTATGCCTATGAATATGCCTATGCCTGGAATAAACTTCCTGAGCCTGTACGTCTAGCTCCATCTCTATCTGTTTTCAAATCTATGCTGAAAACCCACCTTTTCACCACTGCTTTTGGCTCCTAGCTACTACTCAATTGCCTCCCCCCTTGTTCCTTCTAAGCCAGTTCTTCCCTCGCCCTTAATTGTCTTGTCTGTCTGTATTTTTAGATTGTAATCTCTATAGAGCAGGGACTGTCTCTCTATGTCAAGTGTTCAGCGCTGTGTGCGTCTGGTAGCGCTATACAAATGTTAATAATAATAATAATAATAATATTTCTATATAAATTTTATTGGATTCCTCTTTATATGTTTCATAATCCAATTCAGTCACTGAAGTTATTTCCTCCTCCTACGTGGTGAGTCAGTGTGAGTGGATAAGAGTGTATTTGAACTGGACTTTCACATTGGCTTTTAAGCATGGGGGTGAAATTCACAAGCCTTAAATCCTTTGAATATCAGGTCCAGTGTGTCTGTACAGTAGCATTCTTCAGTATGAGGACAAGAATTAGCATCCCCCTTACAAACCGTGACTTCATTAAGGGCAGAAGAACTTTTCCGGTTTTTCCTGTGTTGTGGTTCGGTTCCACAGTTCATTCAGTAAAGTATGGCTCGGCACTTTTTTTGCACTAGGGCATGTTCCAGGCTGTGTTTCTGGAGCTCACTGGGTGCCTCAAATCACTTATATGTGCATTATAATCAAGGATGGGAAGTCAAGAATTAATGTATAAACCTCCTGGGACATGCATTAAAACAGCAAGGTTATTAAGGTCACTACTGAGCCTTGATACACTGGGAACTGATCTGCTGGTGTAAATACAGCATGCTTCCTGCAAAAGCTATTATGGGTGCAGTGACTCTGAAAGTTTTCTTAATTAAAAACAATGTCTTTTAATTTGAAAAAGCCAGTGAGAGGTTTATATATTAAAAAAAAAATATATATATATAGTGCACAGTGAAAATGTATCTAATTAAGTATCTAATTAAATAAATAAATATGGGGGAGGAGGGGTCGCCTCGTCGGCTGGCCTTCCCTCACTGTGTCCCGCCCTCTGACGTAACTTCCTATTTCTGCAAGGGCGGAACACAGCTCGAAACCTTGGGGTCATCTTTGACTCTTCTCTCTCCTTCTCTGCTCATATCCAGCAGATTGCCAAGACCTGTCATTTCTTTCTTTACAACATCTGTAAAATCCGCCCCTTTCTTTCCGAGCACTCTACCAAAACCCTCATCCACACCCTTGTCACCTCTCGTTTAGACTACTGCAATCTGCTTTTTGCTGGCCTCCCACTTAGTCACCTCTCCCCTCTCCAGTCGGTTCAAAACTCTGCTGCCCGTCTCATCTTCCGCCAGGGTCGCTTTACTCATACTACCCCTCTCCTCAAGACCCTTCACTGGCTCCCTATCCGTTTTCGCATCCTGTTCAAACTTTTTCTACTAACCTATAAATGTACTCACTCTGCTGCTCCCCAGTATCTCTCCACACTCGTCCTTCCCTACACCCCTTCCCGTGCACTCCGCTCCATGGATAAATCCTTCTTATCTGTTCCCTTCTCCACTACTGCCAACTCCAGACTTTGCGCCTTCTGTCTCGCTGCACCCTACGCCTGGAATAAACTTCCTGAGCCCCTACGTCTTGCCCCATCCTTGGCCACCTTTAAATCTAGACTGAAAGCCCACCTCTTTAACATTGCTTTTGACTCGTAACCACTTGTAACCACTCACCTCCACCTACCCTCCTCTCTTCCTTCCCGTTCACATTAATTGATTTGATTTGCTTACTTTATTTATTTTTGTCTATTAGATTGTAAGCTCTTTGAGCAGGGACTGTCTTTCTTCTATGTTTGTGCAGCGCTGCGTACGCCTTGTAGCGCTATAGAAATGCTAAATAGTAGTAGTAGTAGTAGTAATTAGGGCACAGAGTGGTTACCTTTTCTCTAGTTTCAATTTTCTGATGGCTATGCCAGATCACAACCAGGACTCTTTTTGTTGCAAGTATGGGAGCTTGCTTTCTTCCTCCATTGCCACCAGAGTGGAAGGCAAAGTCCACCAATTATCCCAAAATGATGCATTTAAAAAAAAAAAAAAAAACGTTTCCATTGGTTTCACAATATTTCAGACCTTCCCAAGTCATTCTCAGACCCATCGCAACCTTTACACATTTCCCCCCAGATTCTATATAGCGTGACTTAAGTTGCACACAGAAATCCAGTCATATTCTGGATTTGTACGAACAAAATTACTTAACAAGCCTATCAGGGCTGAGAATTGCCACTTAACAAGCAATTATTGACACTAATTGGCATTAATTAGAATTTACACACAGAACTGTCTAAACGTATTCTATAACATGATGTGCATAAATTCTAAGTCGCATAGTTGAAAAGGTGATATGGCCATGGGAATGGAATGGGTCATGGATGTTTCTAAAATCTAAGCATGTTGTTATAGAATACACTCGGTCCATGTCTAATTTAGGTGTCTGCATTTACATCAAGTTTTACTTAGCATAACTGCCCTCAACTAAATTTAGTGACGCGGATGGGCATTCTGTGTTTTCTTATAAACCGTGTGGAAATTTAGACATTTTGTTTTGGTGCTGATTTTTTAGGAGTGATATATAGAATCTAGTCCTTTAAGTAAAAACAGAGAGAAATTCTGACGCTGTTTAATTCTAGGGTCCTTTTACTAAGCTGTGGTAAAAGTAGCCTTAGAGTACCCTTATGCAGACCATATTTACCACAGCAGTAAAATGGCTGATTTTCCATTTTTTTTGCATTAATATCCATGTGCTAATGTCACGATTAGCGCATGGCCATTAAAAAAATTACATTAGCACTTACCGACACCTGTTTTGTAGGCAGTAAGAACTCATGTGGTAATCCTGAGCTAATCAGTTAGCCTGCAGTAAAGTAGCTGCACTAACTGATTAGCATAGAAACACCCACTGTCTGTCCCCTAGACATACCCCATTCATGCAAAAATTTAAAATATTGTTTTGCATGTAGTTACTGTGTGCTGATTTCAACTTACCGCAGGATGCGTAAGCCATTTTAAGCTGCGGTAAGTGAGTTCTAGTGCTTGCTTCAACTTAGTAATAGGACTCCTTTGTTTCTAAGATCAGAGTAACAGCTACATTTTTATTATAATGGGTCAGCTAAGCAAATGGGTGAATATAAATTGTTACCTTTTTGCGTCTAGCATTAATTTCCATATTATATATTGTAATTACTCAATCCTCATTTATTTTGTTATTACTACTTAATATATACTATCCTGCATCACATTTTGTACTGTTAATCACAATAAGTTGTTGGGCACATAAAACCTGATCTATTGGGATAATGTCAGATATAAATGGAACAAATGAAATCAAACATATAAATGACAAATGACCGACTCACCTGCAAATGCGCAGTAGAGTCGGAACGCTGAGAGTGTAGAAGTCCAAGCCCAGCCTCCACCAGCAGTACAGCCCAAAAGGGAGGAGGGCTTGGACATGGGCATGGAAATCGGAGGAGGAGGGAGCAGGGAGGGAAGGAGGGGGCGGAACTGAAGGAAACAGACCCTGGGGGGAGGGCAGGGGAGAGAGCAGGGTTGGTGGGGGGGGGGGGGGGGGGGCATAGGAAAACAAAAAACTAGCCCATTGTTACGGGCTTAACGGCTAGTAAATAAATAAATGTCCTGATGACATTGCAAGTCTATATGGAACTGATTTACTGGTTTATTTCTATAGACACAGAACGTTTACTTGTCCCCTCGCATTTACCAAAATTGTGCCACATCCATTGACTCTGTGCTTGGCTATCATCTCCCATTCCCCCCCCCCCCAGCACACCTAGAGGGGCATAATCGAACACGGACGCCCATCTCCATGGGTGACTATCTCCAAGGACGGGTCTGCGAAGGGGCGGGACAGACCGTATTTTCGAAAAAGATGGGCGTCCATCTTTTGTTTCAATAATACGGTTGGTGCCAGGCAAATGCATCGGATTTGAGCGGATTTGAGCTGGGCGGTATCGGTTTTCAGCGATAATGGAAACTGAAGCCGCCCAGCTCAAAAACGAACAACTCCAAGGCATTTGGTCATGGCAGGGGCCAGGATTCGTAGTGCACTGGTCCCCCTCACATGCCAGGACACCGCCTAGGCATCCTAGGGGGCACTTGTAAAAAGTTAAAAAAAAATTTAAATACCTCCCAAGTCCAAAGCTCCCTTACCTTGGGTACTGAGCCCCCCAAATCCCCCCCAAAAACCCACTCCACACAACTCTACACCATTACCATAGCACTTATGGGTGAAGGGGGGCACCTAGATGTGGGTACAGTGGGTTTTGGGGGTGGTTTGGAGGGCTCCCATTTACCAGCACAAGTGTAACAGGTAGGGGGGGATGGGCCTGGGTCCGCCTGCCTGAAGTCCACTGCACCCATTAACAACTGCTCCAGGGACCTGCATACTGCTGTGATGGAGCTGGGTATGGCATTTGAGGCTGGCATACAGGCTGGGAAAAAAGTTTTTAAAGTTCTTTTTATTTTTTTGGTGGGAGGGGGTTAGTGATCACTGGGGGAGTCTGGGGAGGTCATCCCCGATTCCCTCCAGTGGTCATCTGGGCAGTTGGGGCACTTTTGGGGGACTTGTTCGTGAAAAAAAAGGGTCCAAAAAAAGCGGCCCAAATTCTCGCTACTGCTGCCTTTTTTTTCCCCATTATCGGCCGAGTGCGCCCATCTCTCCTCGGCCAATAAACACGCCCCAGTCCCGCCTTCACCACGCCTCCGACACGGCCCCGTCAACTTTGTTTGTTCCCGCGACAGACTGCAGTTGGAAGCGTCCAAAATTGGCTTTTGATTATACCAATTTGGGCGCCCATGAGAGAAAGGCACTATCTCCCGATTTGGGTCGAAATATGGGCGTCTTTCTTTTTCAAAAATAAGATGGCTAGCCATCTTCCTGTAGGCCCCTCTGGCCTACCTGATGGATGCCCTGGTGGTCTATTTGATCTGTTTTCTTTTGGTTTATTTTTATGATTTTCTGTTTTCTTTCCTGGATCTCTCTTTCCTGATATATTATATTGACATTCCTTTCTTATTTCTATTTGTTTGTGGACAGCTTTACTATATATGTCAAGTTCAATAAATATAAACATTAAAAAGGGGTTTTAGCAAGTTCCTGGAGGAAAAGTTCATAATCGATTATTATTTTATATACTGAGTGTATCTGATGCAATGAAGGTTAAGTAACTTGCCTAAGATCACAAGGAGATGTAGTAAGATTTGAACCAGACTACCCTGGATCTCTATCTGTTCTAGCCATTAGGCAACTCCTCCACTCTGTTAGACATGTAGTCTTGGGAAACCCACCACTTATCCTTAGGTGAGAACAACAAGGAAATGGAACTACTCTTTGACATCGTACCTTGAAGGGTCTCTGTCTGACACAGGTTGCTGGTCTTATAGACATTTGGTACATCTTACGTTGTTTTTTTTAAAATACAAGTTAAACCCTCTATTAAAATAGAAAGCAAAACTCTGTAAAGCTCTATAATTTTTACACAGGCTTTCAATGAGTTATGCAGCTTTCTCTTTGTCAGGCCTGGGCTAGAATATCTAAGTTTTGCTGTACTATTGTCCTAAGTCCAAATGAATATAGAATACATTAATTCACTGTGTGGACCCTTGAGCCTTCTAAATGTGTATAAATGAGGTAGAGTTGCAGCTAAAGAATCTTGTAGAAGATCAGTCACATGGGCCTCAGAATTATAAATCCACCAACTCACCTGTAAGTATCAATGATAATTAAGGAAATGTCAGAGATGGGAAAAATATAGGCCAATATCGGTGTAAAGAGGTGTAATCACTTCCCCATCTGTGCCATTAATATTTGGAACTGATTTATGTGGAAGCAATATAAACTATAATTACACACTAAAGCAGGATGGCACATAGGCTACTGAGGTGTATGGCATAGGCTAATTAATTAGGAAGTGCTTAATGGGGGATGTTTTTTTCTCTAGGAACCCATTTGCTTGGTACATGTCAGTGGGGAACAGAAAAATGGTCGAACTCAAACATTTTTCTAAGTGCCACCATGAGTCTAATATAAGTGTGTGTTTGTGTCTGTTATTATAGCTAGGCATGCTTTACAAACCCCAAAAGAAGAGTCTTTCTATAAATCATAGCATACTGGTCCTTTTGCTCAGTGGGTCAGTTAAAAGTATTTTAACTATAACTGAACAATATAAAGGTTAAAAAGAGCCAAGTTTTAGAAATATATGACTCGATGGTTCAGTGAGAGTGCTGTATTCTGCCATGCACAGGCCCTGGGTTTCATTCCTAAGTCAGGTCCTCTGCTTCTTAAGCACTCGCTGGCCAGACTTAGGATCCACATTAGACAGGTTCTGTAAGCTTGGCTATTCTGACACAGACTAAAGGTCCATCAAGCCCAATATCCTGTTTCCAACAATAGCCAATCCAGGTCACAATTACCTAGCAGAATCCCAAAGAGTTATAGCATTCATGCTGCTTATAGCAGAACTAAGCAGTGGATTTTTCCACAAGTAAACCTTAATAAAAGTTTATGGACTTTTCTTACAGGAACTTGTGCAAACCTTTTTAAACCCTGCTATGCTAACTGCTTTTACGACAGTCTCTGGCAACAAATTTCAGAGTTTAATTATTCATTGAGTGAAGAATTATTTTCTCCAATTTGTTTTAACTATACTACTTAGTAATATCATTGCATGCCCCTAGTCCTTGTCTTTTGGAAGAAGTAAACAAGTAATTCACATCTACCTGTCCTACATCAGTCATTATTTTATAGCCCTCTATCATGTCTCACCTTAGCCATCTCTTCTCCAGGCTAAAGATCCCAAGCCTCTGTAGCCTTTCTTTAGAGGGAAGTTGACCCATCTCCTTTATCATTTCAGTAGCCTTTCTCTGTACCTGCTGGTGGATCAAATGTGGAAACCGAATACATATGAGAGGTGAAACATTGAACAGTAATGAGTCTGAAGCTTTTTTTAAATTTTAGTTTCAATATCTCTATTGAAAATATTTTGAATAAGAAATAAGCATAAAACAGAAGAAATATAAAGAACACACAAAAACAACAGTGCATAATTATCATTTAAAACAAAAGCAATATACTTGAAAACTACGTACGACCACCTAAACCTCCGGAAAAAACTAAAAACTAACCTGTTTAAAAAGGCATACCCTACCAATCCAACATAAATGCCTGATCTCTGCAACACAACAAAACTAAAGTATGTAATGGACATAACACCACTCTTCTGTTGTACGATTCCCTAATGTGGCTGTATCACATGAACTCTATCTTACCACAACATCACTTTGTATTTGTTTACACCGGAATCTGCAAACGCCTCTCTGGTACTATGTAAGCCACATTGAGCCTACAAATAGGTGGGAAAATGTGGGATACAAATGTAACAAATAAATAAATAAATACTAGGAGGTACAAAACCTATCCAAATGCTTCCAACTGTTCTTCCCTTGGAAACAGGTTCTCATTTCCAGTGCCACTCCCTCATATTTCCTAAATAAACATACCATATTCCACCAAGTGATCATATCTAATATATCTGTCTGCTTCATTAACAAAAATCAAACAAACAAACCCCCAAAACAATAACAACTAAATAAGTATCTTCCTTAGAGAGATGTACATCTAGTGCCAATGTTTTCCTAATTAGAATTTTGCAGTCACACTTGTATATCAAATACTTCCAGCATTCTATTCCACACTAATGAGTCTGAAGCTTTTATAACTAACCTCAAGTTGCAAAACTGTGCTAAATGAACAATTGTGCATGTGTGTCAAATCACATAGGATTATGGTTTGTCATATGTTTCTTTAAATGACTGCACAAGATATAAATGATACAGCTGACTTTTAAGCTATTTAATTAGTACTGAAGATTATTGTGCTATTTTAATATGGGATTGGATGGTCCTTGGAGATTTCTTATAAGTGTGAAAGGCAAGCAGCTGAAAGGTCCTCAGAGATGCTGAATGCATTGGTCTTTCCTCGTCGTTGATCTGTTTCCTACATTGGTTGCTTACTGACTAACAGTAAAATAGAAATGATCCTTTTTTTAAATGACTGATGCATTTAAAATAGGTTTAAGCCAAGAGCTGCACATCTATATTTCCCAGTAAAAACAATACAAATATTCAGTAACAGAGTGGGAAGAGAAAGTTCTGGGAATATTTTCTAAGCAATTGTGCATAGGGTAAAACAAGTGTATTTGTGCAGTGTGAAAGAATACCCAATCAAGTTAGCAAAGCTGATATAATATTACAGTTGAATGTTTTAATTGGACGACAAAATTAAATTTATAGATGGGGCAGGTATCTTCATTCTGAGGGATCCAAGTGGTTGACAATTCTGCCAAGTCAGAAAATACACTTTCAGTAGACACGGGTGTTGTTTCTTGATTGTGTGTCCAAAGGAGTGGAACTGTCTTCCACCCACATTGTGCATAATTTATTAACTGTCCCATCTTATCGTCAAATTTGTTTTGAATGCAAACATTCCTCAGTCTTCAGTGTTTTAGAACCTACATTCTGGAACAACCTGCCACTAAAACTGTGCCTTGAATCATCTTATCAAAAATATAAATACAAACTGAGAAGTTACTTTTGCTAAAAAATAATTTGATAACTAACTTTTATTAATGAATCATCTTCAGGTAGGGGATATTGTTGGGATTGTAGATTTATATATTTATAGCATTTATACCTCCACGTAGGTTACTGACGTCAGACAGGGGCGGGCCCAGCGGGAGAAAGACGCGCCATCGAAGCTGGGCGAAGGCAGGCATCTGCTTTCTTCTTGCCCGTGCAGCGCCTTCGGACAGAGGAGAGAGGCGCTGCACGGGCCCGGTAAGAGGGAGGGGGGCCCGATGGAGGAGGGGAATGGCGGCGACGACCCCAAAAGGGGGCGGGGCACAGAACGGGGGATGTCGGGAGGCGGAGCTGAGGTGAGAGAGTAGTGAGGAAGGGAGGGGGGCAGGGGCTGCTTGAATTTTGCTTTTTCGGGGTGGGGGGACCGGCGGAAAGTGGGGAGCAGCGGGGGGGGGGGGGGCAAGGCCGTCCGTACAGGACGCTCCTGATGAGCGCCCTTGCCCCCTCCCGATCCTTTTTTTTATTTTTATTTATTTATGTTTTTCTGACGTCCTTTGGACCAATCACAGCGCTTTTAGCTCTGCTAATGCGCTGGGATTGGCTCAAAGTTTGTTTATTTTTTCTCTTAATGATTTTTCCTGGCACAGAGCTGTCCTAACGAGTGGTCCAGACCTCTCATTAGTTTTCCTGCCTTTTTCCTGCGTAAAGGCAATCGGAAAAGGTTAGTGCATGTCGTTTCAATGGGGTTTTCACACTAATTGCTCATCTCCATTCCGTTTTCGTTAGCTGCTGGCTTCCTCGGTAAAAGCCCTTTGATGCATGCAACGGATCAAATTTTCCTCGTTGGAGAGTCATTAAAGGCTCATTTAGCTTTAGTGCATCTGCCCCTAACAGACCTAAGACACAAACCACCAGGATTCTTATCAGCCCAGACAAGCAGAGTCAACAAACTAATAGTGTTTATTGTCACAGAACTTGGAACAATGAAACAGAAAAAGTGCAATCAGCACTGAGCCCTTACCGCCAAGTCAATGGGTGGTGTTAAGGGCTCAGGCCATAAATAGAAGCATGCTACTTTTCATTTTGACACACACACATTTCCTGGCTCAATAAACACCCCCTTTATTCCAGATGCAGCAGAGAAATGGTCCAGCGTGCATCCAATACATGCACCCACACTACCGCAGGCCACTTTTTGGCATGCCTTTGTAAAAGGGCCCCAAAATTAGTACAAGTTTAAATATAAGGGAGAAAAAATTGGCAATACAGTACCCAGTATATAAACAATCCTTCTACTGGTACTGCCTTAAGTGTGCTTAAAATCAATGTAATAACATTTATTTTATTTATATTTTGCTCACACCTTCTTTAGTAGCTCAAGGTGAGTTACATTCAGGTACTCTGGATATTTCTCTGTCTCAGGAGGGCTCACAATTTAAGTTTGTACTTGAGGCAATGGAGGGTTAAGTGACTTGCCCAAGATCACAATGAGCAGAAGTGGGATTTGAACAGGCCACCTCTGGATTACAAGACTGGTGCTCTAACCACTAGGCCACTCCGTTAATTGACAAAAAATAATTCTATAACCTATATAAAAAATTTTTTTTTAAATGTGATAATGTGGTCACAATAGTGTAAGACTACCCACTAAATAGCTGTCTTTTATTTTAGCGGTCTATAGGATATTCAGTGGTACTAACCAGTTAAGTGCCACTAAATTTCAGTGGAGAGCTCCTCACAAGTGATGTAACCGGCCAGGAACCGTTTCTGTATTGGTTAAATCACTTTGAATATTGACCCTCATATGTTATTTAATAAATAGCCCCTTTACTAATTAAATTTGAGCATGCTTTACCAAGTGTCTCCCTATTAACCCTTTCCCCCTACACCGCCACGCCATCACTTTAGCTCTTCGCATTTAGGATGGTAAACCCTTTAGCGCAAGGTATGTCATAATTTAGGGTTTTCCAACAATTGGCTTTTCAGGGTTTCCACAATGAATATGCATGAGATCTATCTGCACATAATGCGAGCAGTGAGTGTAAATAGATCTCAAATTAATTATTATGGAAATCTGAAAAACTTGACTGGGTTGTGGCCCTTGAGAATCAAGTGTAGGTTCCCCTGATTCAGTTGCTTCCTGCAGCTCTGTATTGCATGTTGGTGTTTCTCAGTTTTCTCTTTTAATGAAATATCAGTGGAACTGAAGCTCCCAGTTACTCTCTCTATTATGCTATTGTATGAAAAAAAATGATAAATTGAAATGTGTGAGTACAGCTGGAAGGGTTGTAAAAGGTTGAGGGGGTCATAAGGAGAAGATGGAAGGAAGGAAGGAGGATTAGAGGAAAAGTGAGGGAACATTGTGTACTGCAAGGGAGGTGGTGGATGCCTGGAATTGTCTACCAGTAAGCATGATGGAAAGCAAAACTGTGGCAGAATTCAGGAATGCTTGGGGCAGCTCCAGAGGGCAATAAGTAAGGGTAAGAGAACAGTAGGGGGGTGGTGAAAGGAATGACTAGATAGACAAAGTAGTCCCTACTGGTTAAGGATTACTCTTCAGATGAGTGAGGGAAAACAGGTATGTCTTGGGGGGGGGGGGGTCTTTTACTAAAGTTTAGCTCGAATTATCTGCAGCAGGGCCTAGACCCCCTGAAAGAAAGAAACAGATGCAACTTACATAAAAATACAATGTTTATTAGAAGAAATGGAGCAGTCTCTCTCGAACAGCAGCAGCTCAAAAGAAGAAGGCATAAATTGTTGACAAATGTGGGTTTTGAGCCTCATCATTTTACCTTAAAAAAGTAGCTCAGAAAAAGGCTGAGATGTTTCGTATTAAATGCAGAAAAATATATAAGGAAATAGATATAAAATAAATACAGTAAAACCAGGTCTAAAGAACAGAGGTATCATAAATATATCATATCACAGTATTCCAGATTGGATGATAGGTAATGCTGACTCTCTTGCTGAATATGGAGTTATACTGTACATTAGGTAATATCTTTTGGGTGTTTATCTTTGATGTAAACCGTATTGGAATCATTGTTTGTGAAGGTTGGTGGTATTTAAGAGTAAAAATTAAATAAAATTAAATGTAGTCTTCATTCTCTGGGCTGGCTAGTGTTGCTGTGGAAGCAGTGTTCACATCACCTAGGAGGGAGAAGCCCTAGTCACTGCTCAGTGGGGAGACATAATCTTACGGACCACTTTTCCAGGGTTCTGTTGGTGACCCTGATTTATGACTCACAGAGGACAATACTTATTTACTTATTTAACAATCAAGGGGTCTATATTCAGCTGGTGGTGCTCAGCATTTTGCTGGCTGGCAACGGCGTTATGCTCGGAAATTCAATGCCAGGCCTTGCCGGGCTCCTGCATTGAATTTCCAGGTTTATGGAGTCAGCACATAGGGGGTCTTTTCCAAAGATGCTAAATCGGAACTACCGTTGGCTCAACGTGGCTGCTAGAGATAGTTCCGGGTGAAGCACACAACATTTCTGGTGCTCTGGAAATTTTTTTTTCTCTAGTGTGGTGCTAACCTGGCAGTATCCGGCATCACCACGTGCTGCCCAGTTACCACTGGGTTACCACGGAAGCCCTTACTGCCACCTCAATGGGTGGCGGTAAGTGCTCCCCACCACATGGCCACTAACTAAAGGATTATGTTATCACATGGCTTCTTTTTTTTTTAACCTGCTGCAGTAAAAAGGGCCCTGACGTATGGGAAAAATGGCCCCCGCCGCTACTGTGGGACCCTTTTTCCTGCAGCTTAGTAAAAGGACCCCATAACCGGCTATGGGGCACTGAATAAAGATAGGACTGACTTTTATGCAGTCCTATTAATGTGGAATATTGCCACACAATTGTTCAAGTGCTGACTCCACCCCTGTAATACTCCCACAATAGCTGGGTTTGTGATAGGTTTTGTGATAGGCCCTATTCAGCAGCACTAATCAGTTAAGGGACACTGAAATGAACTGGTTAGCCCCCAAACAAGTGATTTAACTGGCCAGGAGCCATTTCTGGCCAGTTAAATCACTTTGGGCCCTGTTTACTAAGCTGTACTAGAGGCGCGTTAGAATTGATTCCAATATGCATTAGCGCACGCTAACCGTGTAGATACCCATAATATCCCTATGAATGTCTACACAGTTAGCGTGTGCTAATTTTTAGGACATGCTAAAAATGCTAGCACACCTTAGTAAACGGGCCTTTGAATATCAATCCCATAATTTTATATTCTACTCATCTTGTATAATACAAGGCCGTAGATGTGGCATATCAAACAGAGAGAACTCCCATTAGGTGTAAACTGAACACTCAGAGGGGCATAATCGAAAGGGATGCCCAAGTTTTGTTGAGGACGCCCTCACAAAATGTCCCTGTGGAGGGGCGGGGAAACCCGTATTATTGAAATAAGATGGATGTCCATCTTTCATTTTCATAATACGGCCGGGGGCGCCCAAATCTTGAAATTTAGGTCATCCTTAGAGATGGTCATCCCTAGACTTGGTCATTTCTGATTTTCGGCAATAATGGAAACCAAGGACGCCCATCTCAGAAACGACCAAATGCAAGCCCTTTGGTTGTGTGTTAGGCACGCCCAAGTCCCACCTTCGCTATACCTCCAATACGCCCCCTTGAACTTTGGCCATTCCTACGATGGAAAGCAGTTGGGTACATCCAAAATGGGCTTTCGATTATACTGATTTGGACGACCCTGTGAGAAGGACGCCATCTTCCGATTTGTGTTGAAAGATGGGCGTCCATCTCTTTCGAAAATGAGTCTGATAGTCTTCTGTAATTCAACAGAGACCAGTTCCAATAGAGAAAAAAAAGAGATGTTGAGCTATATATATATATATGCATAAAAAACTGGAATGCACTCCCAAAGACTTTAAGAAATATAAACAACTACTTCTCTGGAAACAGCTCAATGCCTTCTTCTTAAAAAAAATCTTCTATGAAGAATCCAGGGACCACATCAGCCAGAATGTAGTTTGATACTCACCACTAATCTGATCTCTATCTTTTCCTCCACAGACTTGACGTTGACGGCAAACTCCAACTATATACCTTCTTCTAAATCCTAGAAATACACAACCACCATTTCTCATGTATACGCTAATAATATTCCGAATTTTTACCACAGTAACAGACAATTTCATAAAAAAATAACAATTCTATTTTCTTTGGAAGCCACATTGAAACAATGTAAATTGGAAAATGTGGGCTATAAATGCCGAAATAAAGAGCAAGGCTGTTTCCTCTGCCGCGTCCTCGCAAGCTGAAAGGGCAGGGCTTTTCTCTGCTGCGCCCCTGCAAGCTGAAAGAGCAAGGCTGTTTTTTCTGCCGTGTCTAGGCTGAAAGGACTTTTTTCCGCTGCATATGAGTCAGGAAAGGGCTGGAAAAGGAAAGGGCAGTGCTTTTCTCTGCTGCATCCCCACTCCCGTTCACATAATTTCCTGCAACAGACTGCACGGACTGTGAGGATTGGCTGGGAAGGTATATTACTATTGTGCGGATAATTGGTCTGGATAATTGGACATCTGGATGATCGGTGTTCAGATAATCGGCATTCTACTATAAAAGAAAAGAAAATGTGAATTACCTGCATCCTAAAAGATAGACCCTGTAGAACATGGCAGCTGTACAGCACAGCTCAGAAAGAGATTCAAGAGCTGGAACTCCAGGGCAGACTTCTGTGACTAACATCCAGGGAAAAGACCAAGCTGCCGTGATATTTCATAGCCGGTATTGCTTATAAAATTGACAGAAGTTCCATTTCCAAGCCTGGATTGAACTATCAGGATGAGTTCAAAACGTGTAATCATCTTTCAGTTTCCTAGGGATGGAAAATCCAGCAAACAAACATGGGGTTGGAAATCAAAAGTGCAGTGGTAATTGATCAAAGCAAGGATTACATCTCTGGAACTGATTAAAGCTGCCCCAAAAGACATCAGGAGCCATAGCAGCAGAGTTTAAATGGCAGCAGAATGAACTGATACCTTCTCTAATTCCTTTTCAATGATTCCTAAACCCCCCTGCCAGACAGATGAGCGACTCTACTTCTTTATTCAGTATATAGAGCAGACTTGGAAACATTTGATATATTAATGAAAACAACAAATTGCAATAAAATATTGGCATGGAGATTAAATAATGTAGAAACTATGCCCAGGTTTGTGTTATTTGTGTAAAAAGAATTAACAATGGTGCCAACACCATTCAAAGGGCAATCAAATCAAATCCTAACTTGTTGATCACTAGTATTCCTTGCTTTGAGGTTCAATGCGGTGTACAAAATTAGTTCAAATTGCAAGCATAACAAAAAACTCTTGCTGGCTCTGAACGCTAATTGCGTGCAAATGCATACAAACAAGGGTCTCCCGCAATCCTACCTCATGATCAGCAGGCAGCACGCAAAACATGGGCGCTGCTACCACTGCATACCCTACGCCAGCTCGGAGCTGGCATTAAGGTTTACCAGCAAGGGTGGAATGAGGGAGACCCATTGAAGAGGTTTGTCAGGTCTTGAATTTTCTTCCAGACCTCTCAAACCTAAGCCCGCCTCCCTCAAACACAAGTCCTGGATGTCCAGTGGACCTCCTGGCCCCACACCTCCAAAACACAAAACCCTGGTGGTCCAGTGGGACCACTAGCTTCCCCCTCCCACACCCCCACATTGAACAAAAATGCCCTGGTGGTCCAGTGGGACTGCTATCTATCTATTTATCTAGCCCACACACCTTCCCTCTCTCTCTCCCTCTCTGCGGCGGCCTACCTCTCCGAGCAGGTGGAAGTTAAGCCCCACCCAGCGCATCCTAGGATGCACCAGGCAGAGCAAGACGCTGTCATTTTGAGAAGGTGGCTGAAGAGGAGGGAGGGGAGTTCTAGCTAGATAGCTGTCCCACTGGACCAATAGGGCATTTTTGTTCGATGTGGGGGGTGGGAGGGGGGACGCTAGCGCTGCTATCTGTGCACATCTTTATGAACTAGCCAACGGGGGCTGGGAGCCTTAGGTGTATGAATGGGATTGCAAAGGCTCACACGAGTTGAGCTCATGGCTAAATAGTTTAACTTGTACAGTACTATGGCATCTCCCTAAATAATAATTAGGTTCAAAGCATGGTATTTCTGTTTTTATCACACAGAGAACTATGGCTGTGACTGCAGCATGGGTAAAACTGAGTGCCAGGGCAGAGAATGTCTTTGGAGAGTTACAGCTATATTTACAGCTGTGAGGTGAGGGATCCATTGATTTCTTCCTGCAGTCCTGCAGCGAGCTGCCACTGTCTGACAGCATCTTCTCTTCTCCTTGCAGTGTCACTGTCTCCAAATAAACCTCAGCATTTATAACAGCTGCAACTAATGGCGTGGGCTCTTCTCCTTACATGCAGGGCATAAGGATTAAGGCTTCCTCTGTTCTCTGGGAAATTTATTCTGATAGTTTATTTTGCTTGCTTTAGGGGTCGGGTTCTCAACTCAGTCATTGGGATACACCCATCCAGTCAGGTTTTCAGGATATCCACAATGAATATGCACAAGATAAATTTACTTGCACTACATCCATTGTATGTAACTTACCTTCTGCATATTCATTATGAGCATCCTGAAAACTTGATTTGGTTGAGTGTGTTCTGAGGACTGGGTTGAGAACCCCTTCTTTAGGGCAATGAGATTCATTTTCAGCCTTTGAAGGCTACAAATGGGTCTTAGTTTTCTGGATATCCACAATGAATATGCATGAGATAGATTTGAATACAATGGAGGTAGTATGCATGTACATGTACTGTACCTTATGCATATTCATTAAGGCAGGGGTTCTCAACCCAGTCCTCAGAACACAACAAGCCTGTCTAGTTTTCAAGATATCCACAATGATATGCAGGAGATACATTTGCATATACTGCCTCCATTGTATGCAAATCTATCTCATGCATATTCATTGCGCATGTGTTGGTGTCTTTGGCAGACCCGCCAAGCAGCGTGTGGGCTTGGAGTGAGTTCGTTCCTGCCCGTGAGCCAATACCATATTATTAAGATGTCTGACCCCTGATGGCTCATGATGGAGTGAAACACGAACCGTGTTGGGTTCGGTGTATGTAGGAAACGGGCTTTAGCAACCCTGTGATTGTGCACTGCAACTCCAGGATTTACAACTTGTTTTGGACCGCACCTGAGATCTTGGAAGTGTGGAATAATATTGATTTGCTCACCTGACAGACAGATTTGGTTCATACAGTGCTCGAATGATAACGGGACAATGCACTGTCATCTGATTTATGGAACATCATTTGAAGATTGGACAAACCATATCTTGATATTGTGAAATGGCTTATGGACACTATTATGTATTAAGAGTGAGGATTTTTCCAAGTAGTAGGGTTCAAGGATACATGTCTTTAGTGAAGTTCAGTGTTTAATGTGTATTTGAAGAAGCAGTACAATGATGGTACCTCTACTGTTATGAGATTTTAATATATTTTGTAGTACATAATAAATGTTTGAAGATTATACATAGTTGTGAGAGTACTGTACATGCATATTCATTAGGGATATCCTGTTGCTGAAAGCTGTCATGAATTGTATCTTCTTGTAGAGATGTGCATTCAGTTTCCTGTTTCCATTTGAAATATTTTATGCACGTGAAGAATGCTCCTGAAGTTGATTTTCTGTGCATAAAAACTCATATTTAATATGTGCAATGTTGATGTAAATTTTATGTATTCATTTCTGAAACAAATCTTATAAAAAATCAGCCAAAAATTATCAAAAAATAGTTTTAAAATGTTTTTGCTGCCTACCCCTTTCTTCTCGCTGAGTGCATTTTATATAGTAACATCAGGGGCGTAGCCACGGGTGGGCCTAGGCCCACCCAGTTTGGGTTCAGGCCCACCCAGCAGTGGAGGCAGCGGAGCAGAGGGAGCAGGCTGAGCTCCGTTCCTGCATCTGCCTTCCTCTCCCAGACGCTGCCTACCGCCGCTACGATCGCAGGATCTACCTCCCTCCGTCTGAGCACTCATCGGCAGCAGCGCCGGTAGTGAATCATACACGCTGCCTCCTTCTAACCTGGAAGCGTCTTCTCTGCCGCGTTCTGCCCCCATTATCAGAACTTCCTGTTTCTGCTGGGGCTGGACGCGGCAGAGAAGACGCTTCCGGGTTAGAAGGAGGCAGCGTGTATGATTCACTACCGGCGCTGCTGCTGATGAGTGCTGAGAGACGGAGGGAGGTAGATCCTGCGATCATGGCGGCGGTAGGCAGCGTCTGGGAGAGGGAGGCAGATGCAGGAACGGAGCTCAGCCTGCTTCCACTGTACATTTTTGGGGGGAGAAGAGGACGGGCAGATGGAATGGGAGGGAAGGATGGGGGCGGGAGAAAATTGCAGGGGAGAGAGGAGCAGGGGCGTATCTGGAATCCGGCGGTAGGGGGGGCCACAGCCAGAGAGGGGGGGCACATTTTTGCCTCCCTCCCCCCCCCCCCCCCGCCGCCTCTCTCCACCCCCTCCCCGCCGTCAACCCTCCCCCGCTGCTTACTTTTGCTGGCGCCGAGGTCCGACCCGCAATCTCCGTTTTTCGTCTTCCTCCGTGGCCATGCTTCCAGGAAGTAACGCTGCAGTGCTGATTTGTTGAATCCAGTTCGACGTCTGACGTCAGACGCCGAACTGGATTCAACGAATCAGCACTGCAGCATTACTTCCTGGAAGCATGGCCACGGAGGAAGACGAAAAACGGAGATTGCGGGTCGGACCTCGGCGCCAGCAAAAGTAAGCAGCGGGGGAGGGTTGACGGCGGGGAGGGGGGCCAGGGCGAAATCTGCGGGGGCCCAGGCCCCTGTGGCCCCACGCAGATACGCCCCTGGAGAGGAGAATCGCTGATGGCTGGAGGGGGCAGAGGCAAGAACAGAATTGCTGGGTATGGATGGATAGAAGGGGCAGGGGCAAGAACAGAAATGCTGGGTATGAATGGATAGGGGCAGGGCAGAGATGAGAATTGTTGGGTATGGATGGATGGAGGGGAGAGGAGAGTTGCTGGACATGGGTGGATGGAGGGGAGGAAAGAGGAGATAGGATGGTTGCTGGACATGGGTGGATGGAGGGCAGGGGAGAGGAGGGTTGCTGGACATGGATGGATGGACGGAAGGGCAGGGGAGAGGAGGGTTGCTGGACATGGATGGAGGAGAGGGAAGGGAGAGAGAAGAAATGCTGGACATGGATGGAGGGGATGGAAGAGTGAGGAAGGAGAATAGATGAGATGAGGGAAAAGGAAGAGAGGAGAAAAACTGCATATGGATGAAGAAAATAGGCAGAAGCTGGATCCACTGGACATTCGTCTGCAGAGGACCCAGCTTTTACTTACGGATGTAGGGCAAGAAATGAAGAAGAAAGGTGGAAAGTAAAGAAATAAATGGAAAGGAAGCCCTGGAAACAGAGTTAAGAGGACAGATAGCAGCAGAATCGGATACTGGGCCAGCATGATCAGAAAAACAGTCACCAGACAACAAAGGTAGAAAAAATCATTTTATTTTCATTTTAGTGTTTGGAATATGTCCACTTTGAGAATCAGGTGCTCAACATTAAAAGTTTATATTTATTTACTTATTTATGGCATTTTATCCCACAAAAAACATGAATTAGATTGGAACCTGGGATCATTTAATTTTTTTTTTCCTGGAGAGAGTAATGCATTGCCTCCCCCCCCCCCAGCTCTCTCCCCAGCTATAGCCAGCTCTGCAATTTTGAGGGGAGGTGCACAGGTGGACGGGGGGGGGGGGGTGCAGAGGTGGACCGGGTAGAGAGCCTGTTGTTAAACATTTACTAGCACACCACTGTCTAGTGCCCACCCATCCAACCTGTTGGCCCACCCAAAAATAGACTTCTGGCTACGCCACTGAGTAACATGACGAGTGATGGTCGATTAAGACCAAGTGGTTCATCTGCTCTGCTCACTTGAGATTTGTCATGGAATACATGCTTTCTCTGCCAGTAAAAGGGACATTGACCCCCTAGGCTGACCTTGCTGTTTCATCACTGTGCAAACCCTTTCTCTGTACGATCTTTAGAAGTATTAAGAGTGTTCAGCTGTTAAATGTAGTAATGAATGCCATTTGTTAGTTACAGGAAAGAAAAGAAGAAGAAATGTTCTAATTGATAGGTATTGATCAATAAATGTAATCTATTCACATGCTTGTGATCAGAAGGGAATGTTTTCTTTTTGCTCAGGGTATTATAATTGATGCCAGAGCTGCATATTTTTTATGCCTTTTTCAGCTCACTGAACAGTTATCCTATCATACAGTAAATAATTCAGACACGATTGGTCTCATTGGACTATTGTTATTTAGATGAGTTTTGTTTAATAACTACAGAAATTCATTTTTTCCTCAACTTTAAATTTACATTCGGAACCCAGAAGACCAGTCAGCAAATTCTTTTGGCATTAACAAGAAGTTTGCTTAATCTTATAGCTGAAATCAAAAGTGGCAACAGAAATAGAGTCAGTGATAGCCTGGATTGGAAGGGGGGGTTGACTTAGAGAAAATGATGGAGTGTTGTCTTACTAAAGTGAATGATGGTTATTGTGCTTTGAGGTCAGTTGAGTGAGAGCTGGGTAGCTGAGTCCTGAAGTTTGACGTTGAATAGGGGGCAAAGATATTAATATTTATGGCAAAGATGAAATTTGTTGTGAGGATCTACTTAATAAAGTCGCAAAGTTGATGGGTCATGAGAAATATTGAGCCTGACATCTAAGAAACTAAGAGGGGCATTTCAATATGACGTCTACGTCCAACTTCGGATGTTTTGCTAAAAACGTCCAAAATTCAAATGGGGAATATAGCCATTTTCAAAACATCTATCTCCTTTTTTTTTTTCTTTTAATGGCTATTTGCTAGATCTTTGTGTGCTCTGTGCATTTATCTTTTCGGTCCATTAAAAAAAAAAAAAAAGTGCAAGTGAAACATGCACAAAATCAAGCCATTGGGATGTAGGAGCAGCCAGCATTCTTAGTAGATTGGTCACACAGACATCCCAGGAAAGTAATGGGGCACCCTAGGGGGCACTGCAGTGGACTTTAAATAATTGTTACCAGATACATGTCTCATTGTTGCTCTGTTATCTTGTCTGCTGAGCTCCACAAAACCCACACCAAACCAACTACCTCCAACTGTACACCACTATAATAGCCGTTATGGTTGAAGAGACCACCTATATTTGGGTACAGTGGGTTTCTGGTGAGTTTTGGAGGGCTAACAGTTTCCTCCACAAATGTAACAGGTAGGGGGAGGTATGGGCCTGGGTCCACCTGTCTGCAGCGCACTGTACCCATGACTAGACTACTCCAGGGATCTGCATGCTGTTCTAATGGACATCTCAGGCTAGCATATAGGCTAGCAAGTAATGTTTTTAATCACATTTTTGGGGGGTGGGAAGGGGTTAGTGACCACTGGGGGAGTAAGGGGAGGTCATCCCTGTACCATCCAGTGGTCATCTGGTCATTTAGGGGACCTTTTTGTGCCTTATTTGTTACAAAAACAGGTCTAGCTCCAAACGTCTTAGTTTTAGTCCTGGATGGTTTTGTTTTGTTCCATTATGACTGAAAAATGTACAAGTGTTATGAACATTCAGATCCCACCCTTAACACACCCCTGACATACCCCCTTGTGATTTGAATGCACTTTTGACGGACTTCATAGAAAAACGTCTAACATTGGTTTTGAAATAATTAAACAAAAACAAAAAATTGAGAGCCCTCCCTATGAATGTAAACAAGTCGTAGGGGAGGGAGGACCAATTAAATTCCAACAAACTACAGAGGTGAATACACATACATAAAATAATATTTATTAACAGACTAAAAATGAATAATGATAAAAAAAAGTCTAAAACCAATAATGTACAAAAACAGATTGCCTGCTTCAATTACATAGAGAAAAAGGTTTGCAAAACACATAAAAATGCTGCCAGATCTGTGTTTCAATGATAAATACCTGGCTCAGGCCCGACTTGTGTATCAATGAATCGGCATGTGTTGAGTATAAAGGCAGAACAATCACTTCAAGGGTATGTTTATTCATCTCTGTAGCTCATTGGAATTTAAATGCTCATTGGAATTTAATTGGTCCTCCCATACTCCTTTCCCTGAGTCAGTGCAAAATGGCACTGAAGACCCTAGTAGTAGTCTTGAAGGGGTAGTGACGCACATGCTAACTGTCACAGTAAGCCACTCCTCCGGCTCTGCTCCACCCCTCTTATGCTCGCACAAATTCAATATATGATGTCCGAAAAATCCAGGCAGAAAACATTTCCGCCTAAGCATATTCTATAAGTGGCACCTAGATTTAGGCATGGTTTATAAAACACGCTTAGTTGGTATCCTAGTGCCAAAAACTATGTGCCGCCATTTACACCAGTGAAAACATGGCATAAATGCTGGCATGTAGATTTAAGCACAGAGGGTCATATTCTATAACAGTGCTCGTAAATTTTGGAACACCCAAAAAACGCCCATTTTCCCACCCATAACCACACCCCTTTTTGCCTGCACATGTTAAAATTTAGACGCATTGCGTTACAGAATACGTTTAGCAAGTTGTGTGCATAAATTCTAATTATTGTCAATTAGTGCTCATTATTGCTTGTTAAGTGCTGTGGACTCCCAAATCTACCTCTCCACCCTACTACTACTACTACTACTATTTAGCATTTCTATAGCGCTACAAGGCATACGCAGCGCTGCACAAACATAGAAGAAAGACAGTCCCTGCTCAAAGAGCTTACAATCTAATAGACAAAAAATAAATAAAGTAAGCAAATCAAATCAATTAATGTGAACAGGAAGGAAGAGAGGAGGGTAGGTGGAGGCGAGTGGTTACAAGTGGTTACGAGTCAAAAGCAATGTTAAAGAGGTGGGCTTTCAGTCTAGATTTAAAGGTGGCCAAGGATGGGGCAAGACGTAGGGGCTCAGGAAGTTTATTCCAGGCGTAGGGTGCAGCGAAACAGAAGGCGCGAAGTCTGGAGTTGGCAGTAGTGGAGAAGGGAACAGATAAGAAGGATTTATCCATGGAGCGGAGTGCACGGGAAGGGGTGTAGGGAAGGACGAGTGTGGAGAGATACTGGGGAGCAGCAGAGTGAGTACATTTATAGGTTAGTAGAAGAAGTTTGAACAGGATGCGAAAACGGATAGGGAGCCAGTGAAGGGTCTTGAGGAGAGGGGTAGTATGAGTAAAGCGACCCTGGTGGAAGATGAGACGGGCAGCAGAGTTTTGAACTGACTGGAGAGGGGAGAGGTGACTAAGTGGGAGGCCAGCAAGAAGCAGATTGCAGTAGTCTAAACAAGAGGTGACAAGGGTGTGGATGAGGGTTTTGGTAGAGTGCTCGGAAAGAAAGGGGCGGATTTTACGGATGTTGTAAAGAAAGAAACGACAGGTCTTGGCAATCTGCTGGATATGAGCGGAGAAGGAGAGAGAAGAGTCAAAGATGACCCCAAGGTTTCGAGCTGAGGAGACAGGGAGAATGAGAGAGCCATCAACAGAAATAGAAAACGGGGGGAGTGGGGAGGTGGGTTTGGGGGGGGAAATGAGGAGCTCGGTTTTGGTCATATTTAATTTCAGGTGACGTTGAGACATCCAGACAGCAATGTCAGACAAGCACGCTGAAACTTTGGTTTGGATGCAAGGTGAGATATCAGGGGTAGAAAGGTAGATTTGGGAGTCATCAGCATAGAGATGGTAGGAAAAGCCATGGGATGAGATTAATGAACCAAGGGAAGAAGTGTAGATAGAAAAGAGGAGGGGACCAAGAACAGAACCCTGAGGTACGCCGACAGGCAGAGGGATAGAAGTAGAAGAGGATCCACCAGAGTGAACACTAAAGGTGCGGAGGGAGAGGTAGGAAGAGAACCAGGAAAGGACAGAGCCCCGAAATCTCAACCAGCATCCAGACCAAAGTTTCAGCCTGCCTGTCTGATATCGCTGCCTGGATGTCTCAAAGTCATCTGAAACTTAACATGACCAAAACCGAGCTTCTCATCTTTCCCCCTAAGCATACCTCTCCTCTCCCCGCTTTCTCTATTTCTGTGGATGGCACTCTCATTCTCCCTGTCTCATCTGCTCGTAACCTTGGGGTCATCTTTGACTCCTCTCTCTCCTTCTCTGCTCACATTCAGCAGATTGCCAAAACCTGTCGTTTCTTTCTCTATAACATCAGCAAAATCCGTCCCTTCATCTTTCAGCACTCTACCAGAACCCTTATCCACACTCTTATCACCTCTCGTCTTGATTATTGTAACCTGCTTCTCACTGGCCTCCCTCTTAGCCATCTCTCTCCTCTTCAATCAGTCCAAAACTGCTGTGCGACTCATTTTCTGCCAAAGTCGCTATGCTCACATTAGCCCTCTCCTCAAGTCACTTCACTGGCTCCCTATCCGTTTCTGCATTCAATTCAAACTTCTCTTATTGACCTATAAGTGCATTCACTCTGCTGCTCCCCAGTATCTCTCCACTCTTGTCTCTCCCTACGCCTAGGGTTACCATATGGCTCCAGAAAAAGGAGGACGGATTGAGCCAGCCAGGTTTTACTTCCATTGTAAAGCAATGGAAGTAAAACCCGGCTGGCTCAATCCGTCCTCCTTTTTCTGGAGCCATATGGTAACCCTACCTACGCCCCCCATCGTCGGGTACTCTGTTCTGTTGATAAATCTCTCTTATCTGTCCCCTTCTCCTCTACTGCTAATTCCAGACTCCATTCATTTTATCTTGCTGCACCTCACGCCTGGAATAAACTTCCCGAGCCTGTACGTCTAGCCCCTTCTTTGGCTGTTTTCAAGTCCAAACTTAAAGCCCACCTCTTTACCACTGCTTTTGACTCCTAACCACTGCTCACTTGTCCTGTCCTTTTTATCCTCACCTCTTTATTCCCTTACCCTTAATTGTTCTGACTGTCTGCATGTCTCATCTAGATTGTAAGCTCTTTGAGCAGGGACTGTCTTTTTGTGTATGTGTACAGTGCTGCGTATGCCTTGTAGCGCTATAGAAATGATAAGTAGTAGTAGTAATAGTAGGAGTAGCCTAGTGGTTAGTGCAGTGGACTTTGATCCTGGGGAACTGAGTTTGATTCCCACTGCAGCTCCTTGTGACTCTGGGCAAATCACTTAACCCTCCATTGCTCCTGGTACAAAATAAGTTCCTGAATATATGTAAACCGGTTTGAATGTAGTTGCAAAAACTTCAGAAAGGCAGTATATCAAGTCCCATTTCCCTTAACAATGCTGATTGGCATGTTAAGCCAATTAAGTTACACACGCTGTTATAGAATACACCTGGATTTCAGCATGGAATGCTAGGTGTGCTATATACAATCCTGAAGACTTCCCTTTCCTGCGTTAAGCAGCTAGCATGGGGATTTTCCCATGCTAGCTGTTTTAACCTGCATTATCTCTTTGTACAGGTCCGTACTAATGTCTAACACATGGTAAGTCTGCTTAATACTGCTTAGTAAACGTGCACCTAAGAATGGCAGAGTCACTTCTTAATTTTTGCACACAATGAAAAACAAGTAGAAAATGTATGTGTGCTCCCACTGACTGTTCAAGGAACAGTGTTCTTTACTAAACCAAAAATATAATTGAGAGAAACAAAGTATCACTTTTGACTGTAATCTGTATACTAGTCTCAAATATCAAATACCATTCAAATTTGTCGGCTGGTTTCTTTGCTGATACCAGGTCATGGGTAGATAAAATGATTTCCCCACAGGCATTATTGTCTACTTTGAAAAGTTTATAAGAAAAATTGCAAATTGCACACAGAATAGATTATAACACTTAAACATTTTACATTTCAATAAGTAGCTTGAAGATCCAGGAGACTTAGAGAGTCTGAATGAAGCCTGGGGCTCTTCTGAGAATGCTAAATTTGTACCATTTGCATTGGCCTAAAGACTGCCCTGTTTATTACTTATAGCATATAGCAGCTGGTCAGGATTTCAGTACATCTACAAGGAATGCCAGTTTCCTCACGTTTATTTATTTTGGATATGCTGAAAATTAGATGGGCATAGGTAGGGTTACCATACGTCCGGTTTTACCTGGACATGCCCTCTTTTTGAGGACACAGCTGGGCAACCGGGAGGGTTTTGCCAGCCTGCCCATTTGTTCGGATTTACGGATGAACAGGCAGGCTGGTGGGTGAACTGGCAGGTGGGCTTCCCATCCTACCCTCCCCTCCTTTACCTTAGTGTGGTGCCTTGTGGTCTAGTGACCTCTTTGGGGCAGCAAAGGGCCCCCTCTTTCCTTCCCAGCGCATCTGCAGATGGTCTTTCTCCTGGCGCTGTTTCAAAATGGGTGCCGAGAGTTCAAGCGTTGGCCTCGCAAGACTTGCCGGAAACAGCCCAGTATCGAATACCCTGGTTTAATGCTGCGGTGGACAGCAAAAGCGCTGCCCACTGTCAGCTGAATATCGGGCCCAAGGGCTTTAGGCCTTTGAGGTTCTCTGCACCTGAGGGTAGCCCCATAATTTTGAACATCCCCTAATCTGGCCTTGTGAGAAAATGATATAAGCACATCCAGACTGAGGCCACACACTCACAATAATCTGCTTCCACCAAACTGCACAAAATCTTTTAATACTCTTTTTCTGCTTTTAACCTTCACAGTTGGTTCAGGTTGCTCAGCATGTGACATACAGATAAATTTGACAGACCAGTCAGTGAGATTACTTTGCAGAACCCAGGGGTTCTTTGGACATTGCTACATTCTGTTAAAATCACCTATAGCTTCCCCTTCAGTTACCCTGGAAACTGATGAAGACCCAGGATATAGGTTGCTGTACAGAACAATGAATTAATCTCCCTTAAGTACATCAAAGAGTAACCAGCATTTTCAAGGTTCCCTAAACCTAGGCACTGTCTCAGGCTTGTATTGTTCCATTTGGGAAGACAACCAGTAGCGTACCAAGGGCAGGGTGTTCCGCCCTGGGTGCTGGCAGCAAGGAGTGGCACAGAACAGGTGCATGGCTGTAGTCTCTGCCAGTCCCCTGCCCTCTCTAACATTGCTTCATGTTCCGGGGCAGGGGACCGGCAGAGCCAACAGCTATGCACCTGCTCCATGCACCCACTTGCTGGAAGGAAAGGTCAGGTCATGCGCTATGGAGGTGTGGGCTGTGGCTCACCTTGGGGGGGGGGGTGATACACCAGGGGTGACACGCTGGGGAGCGCAGTGGTGACCCGCCCCGGGTGGTGAACAAGGTAGGAACACCACTGAAGACAACAGTGAGATATTCAAAGCAATTTGACTGACAGGAGAGGCTTCAGCCCAGTTAGATTGAACTGACCAGCCCAGGAGCGGATATTCAGTGGTATTTAACCAGACAGTGCCACCAAGAGTCAGGGCACAGCAGGGGCATAGCCAGGGGCAGCATGACCATTAGGTCACCTGAGGTGGGGACCTCAGGTGGCACTCTTTTGGGAACAGAATCTCCCCCTTCTTTCCTTCACCCCATTCCGGAGTTTACCTTCTTTTCTTCAGGTTCTAAAAGCCGGCAGTGATAGGACAATTACCATATGCTTCCCTGCTGCCAGCACCCATCTCTTCTCTTTACTGTGGCCGCCTCTTTGGAGTAACTTTCTGTTTCCTCAGAGATGGCTGTAGTGCAGCAGAGGCCGGTGCCAGTGGCAGGGCAGTGCATCAGTAGTGTAGCCAGACCTCAATTTTTGGGTGGGCCTGGGGTGGACTAGGTGGGCATGACCCACATATTTCCTCTCTGCCCATCCCCCTCCCGTAAAGATAAATACATGGGCTGGCGGGGATCTCTGGGCCCTGCCAGCTGAAGAATCTTCTGGAGGCCTCCAAGGCCCGAGAAGTCTCATCCCTGCGCCTGTAGTGGATACGTAGGGCCAGATGGACGCGGTAAAGGGGAGCGGAGCTGCTTGTGCGAACGGCAGCGCTTTGCAACGGGCGAAGAAGTAAATGCAGCGGAGCCTGGGGAGACGAATTATTTTAAAAGGCAGGCAGGCAGGCACGCAGGCAATGCTGCTGAACGCTGCTTCCCGGACCCGGTGGAGCCGCGGGAGAAAAGGCAGTGACAGCAGCAGGATGTTGGATGGGCGGACCCGGAGGGAAAGTGGCTGGGCCTGGGCCCGTCCAGGCCCGCCCGTGGCTACGCCCCTGCAGTGCATGGGAATTGCTCTTGCTACCGCCGGCTTTTGGAACTTGAAGAAAAGAAGGTAAACTCTGAATGGTGGTGGATGAATTGGGGGTGCGGCATCTCGGCCTGGTAGGGGGGGGCAGCATCTTGGCCTGGGGAGGCAGCAGCATCTTGAACCTGCCTCAGGTGGCATCTTCCCTTGGGTCGCCCCTGGGCATAGCTACCACTGAGCGAGCCCTGCAAAATGCCCCGAGTTGCCCAATGGTAGGTGCTGCCTGAAATTGTCACTCTTTTCTTCGCTTTTCTCCCGCCAGCTCCCATGCCCAGGCCAGGGCCAAGGTTCATGTCCAGGTCCGGGATCCCTCCACCTTGGCATCTATCTACCTTCTCCAGCCACTCCTGAAAACCTGTGGCAGGTTGCAGCAGAGGCAGCCTGAAGGCTGCTTTCTGTCCAGTGGAGCCTTTCCTCTGCTGCATCCCACCCACAGGAAGTTGCATCAGAGAGGGGGGGCATGGCAGAAGAAAAGTCCCACTGGACAGAAAGCAGCCTTCAGTGTTGCCTCTGCCATGACACACTGCAGGTTTTCAGGAGTGGAGGGGGAAGGTAGACAGATGCTGAGGTGGGGAGACCCTGGACCTGAAGCAGGGTGCGGGAGGGGGATGCTAGACAGATGGTAGACAGATGCTAGATCTGGGTGCAGGGGAAGAGGGGAAAGATACTGGACTTGGGGGAGAGCAGAGGCAATAGAGAAAGAGAGAGCCAGAGAAACCTGGAGTAAAGGGAAGAGTGACAGAGTGAGAGAAACCTGGACCAAAGGGGAGGGGGAAGAGAGGGGGCAGATGCTGGACTAAGAGGGGTGGGAAGCAGAGGGAAGAGAGACTGGACTGGAGGGGAGAGAAGTGTGGAAATACCAGACCACGAGGGGAGGCATAGAAAGAAGGGAAGAGAGAGAGGAGGGACAGGGACACAAAAGAGATGCTGGCTCTGGAGGGAACATAGAGAGAAGGACACAGAGGGGAGATGCTGGACAGGACAGATGGAAGGTGGACATAGAGAAAAAATGTCAAAATCATAGAAGACCCTGGAGAGAGTAAAATAAAAAAAGAAAAGCAGTAAGCTGAGAACCTGGGGAACTGGGTTCAGTTCCCAATGAGGCTTCTTGTGGCCCTTGGCAAGTCACTTAACCCTGCATTGCACCAGGTGCTAAAGCTTAGATTTTGCACCCACTAAGGACAGAGAAAATACCTCTATATAATATGTAAATTGCTTTGGTTGTACCACAGAAAGATAGTATGTCAAGAATCTAATAAACATGGGTGGATTTATATGCTTTATTTACAGACTGCTTGTTTGCTTCTCCACAGGTTTCTAATCAGTTACTTTCACAGCTAACAGAATTTCCTTGCACAACTTAATGAAAAAATGCATCTCCAACAATCAACAAAAGTCCTTCTCAAAGCTGGTCTGACCATCCATAATACGTACCATAGCTTATAAGTTCACTGTACCATCCTGTCAGTTTCCCAGCTTCTGACTATTGCTTTTGGCTGGTCTGACTCTCTAATTCAGTCTTTGCCTCTTGATGTTAATCTATGAAAAGAACACTTCACCATGAACTCCTGGCCATTGACTTTCCCAGCCATCACTTTTGTTCAACTTTTTCTAGAGTACATTTCCAGCACACAATAAAGCTACCCCTTATATTGTCTGACTTTCTGTGGTACAAACTTCCTGCTCAAGTATTTTAATCTGCTAGGGGGATGTTTCAACATGGCTTCTAATGAGGATCTTTCACAACTAACACACCCAGCTCCCTGCCCAAAAGAATCCAGGGAGCATTTCCAATAGGCAGTAAAGTTACATAGAGGGGCATTTTTGAAAGAAACATCTAAGTTGGAATTTGGACGTCTTTGTAAAACGTCCAAATTCAGAGGCGGGGAAAAGGTCATTTTCAAAAAAAGATGGACGTCCATCTTTGTGTTCGAAAATACCATGGACGTCCTTAGATTTGGATATCCTTGCATTTGGGTGTCTTTGATTTTCGGCCATTTTTGAATGCAGAGACGTCCAAGTCTAAAATGTCCAAAGTCAAGCCATTTGGATGTGGGAGGAGCCAGCATTTTTAGTAGACTGGTCCCCCTGACATGCCAGGACAGCAATCAGGCACCCTAGGGGGCACTGCAGTGGACTTCATAAAATGCTCCCAGGTACACAGCTTCCTTACCTTGTGTGCTGAGCCCCCCCAAACCCCACTACCCCTACTGTACACCACTACCATAGCCCTTACGGGTGAAGGGGGGCACCTATATGTGGTACAGAGGGTTTCTGGTGGGTTTTGGAGGGCTCACTGTTTCCTCCACAAATGTAACAGGTAGGGGGGGGGGGGGATATAGACCTTGGTCCATCTGTCTGAAGTGTACTGCACCTACTACTAAACTACTCCAGGGACCTGCATGCACTGTCATGGACCTGAGTATGACATCTGAGGCTGGCAAGTAATATTTTTAATCATGTTTTTTGAGGGTGGGAGGGGGTTAGTGACCACAGAGGGAGTAACGGGAGGTCATCCCCGATTCCCTCCAGTGGTCATATGGAGGGGCATAATCAAAATGGGTGCCCATCTTTAAGGGCGCCCCGGCGAAGGTGCGGGGCATCCCATATTATCGAAACAAGATGGGCTTCCATCTTTCATTTCGATAATATGGTTGGGGACAGCCAAATATCAACATTTAGGTCGACTGAAATGTTAAGTTCGCCGACCTTAGAGATGGCCGACCTCGGTTTTCACCAATAATGGAATGAGCCAGCATTCGTAGTGCACTGGTCCCCTCTCACATGCCAGGACACCAACCAGGCACCCTAGGGGGCACTGCAGTGGACTTCACAAATTGATCCCAGGTGCATAGCTCCCTTACCTTGGGTGCTGAGCCCCCCCAACCCCCCCAAAAAACTCACTACCCACAACTGTACAACACTACCATAGCCCTTAAAGGGTAAAGGGGGCACCTAGATGTGGATATAGTGGGTTTCAGGTGGGTTTTGGAGGGCTCCCATTTACCACCACAAGTGTAACAGGTGTGGGGGGGTGGGCCTGGGTCCGCCTGCCTGAAGTGCACTGCAGTACCCACTAAAAACTGCTCCAGGGACCTGCATACTGCTGTGATGGAGCTGGGTATGACATTTGAGGCTGGCATAGAGGCTAGAAAAAAATGTTTTTTAATTAGTTTTTTTGGGTGGGAGGGGGTTGGTGACCACTGGGGGAGTAAGGGGAGGTCATCCCTGATTCCCTCCGGTGGTCATCTGGTCAGTTCGGGCACCTCTTCGAGGCTTGGTTGTGAACAAAAAGGGACCAAGTAAAGCCAGCCAAATGCTCGTCAGGGCCGGCCTTCTTTTTTTCCATTATCGGCCGAGGACGCCCATCTGTTAACCATGCCCCCGTCCCACCTTCGGTACACTACCGACACACCCCCTTGAACTTTGGCCATCCCTGCGATGGAAAGCAGTTGAGGACAGGCAAAATCAGCTTTCGATTATGCCGATTTGGGCGCCCTTAGGAGATGGACGCCCATCTCCCGATTTGTGTCGGAAGATGGGTGCCCTTCTCCTTCGAAAATAAGCTGGATAGTAACAAAGTAAATGATGGCAGATGAAGACTTGTACGGTCCATCCAGTGTGCCCAACAAGATAACCTCATATGTGCTAGTTTTTGTGTATACCTTACCTTGATTTGTACCTGTCTTTTTCAGGGCACAGACCGTATAAGTCCGCCCAATACTATCCCCGCCTCCCACCCACCAGCCCCGGCACAGACCGTATAAGTCTGCCCAGCACTAGCCCCACCTCCCACCCACCAGCCCCGGCACAGACCGTATAAGTCTGCCCAACACTAGCCCCGCCTCCCAACCACCGGCTCTGCCACCCATTCTAGGCTAAGCTCCTGAGGATCCCTTCCTTCTGAACAGGATTCCTTTATGTTTATCCCACGCATGTTTGAATTCCGTTACCGTTTTCATCTCCACCACCTCCCGCGGGAGGGCATTCCAAGCATCCACCACCCTCTCCATGAAAAAATACTTCCTGACATTTTGTTCGATGTGTCTTTGCCATGTTCAGGACCGTAGAAGTCTGCCCAGCACTGTTCTTGTACTAATATTTCTGAAGCTAACGTCGAAGCCCCTTAAAATTTACTCTCCAGCCCATCCATATCTATTCAGTCACGATCAGGGCACAGATCGTAGTCTGCCCAGCACTGGTTTTGCTTCTCAATTATTGGTGTTGCTACCAATCTCCGTTAAGATTCTGTGGATCCATACCTTCTAAACAGGATTCCTTTGTGTTTATCCCATGCATGTTTGAATTCCATTACTGTTTTCATCTCCACCACCTCCCGCGGGAAGGCATTCCATGTATCCACTACCCTCTCCGTGAAAAAATACTTCATGTTATTATTCCTGAGTCTGCCCCCCTTCAACCTCAATTCATATCCTCTAATTCTACAACCTTCCCATCTTCGGAAAAGGTTTGTTTGTGGATTAATACCTTTCAAATATTTGAACGCCTGTATCATGCCACCCCTGTTTCTCCTTTCCTCCAAGGTATACATGTTCAGGTCAGCAAGTTTCTCCTCATATGATTGCAACACAAATCCCATACCATTTTTGTAGTTTTTCTTTGCACCGCTTCCAGTCTTTTTACATCTTTAGCAAGATACAACAAGTTCTCTCTCTATGCTGTCTTGACTATCACTGGAATAGACTACAGCCTGGGTTTTCAACCTGCCATCCTTTTTCCTAATTGCTTAATAAAATCTGCAGCAGCATTCTTTATATCAAGCCCCAAGGTTTCTTATTCATGACAATTAAGTCCAGATGCATCCACCTTCATTCTGCCTATTCTCTTGCTTCTCGTAGAAGTTGGACTTTTGTTTCATATATCAGCAGCTTTCCAGATTGGTTTCTGGTGCTCAGTTTCCTCTGTTAAGAACCTCAGCTGTTTACTTACTACATCTGTCAGCATTGCCATGAGCTTCCTTGCTTCCTGAGTTCTCATTTACTCTCTTGAGCTTCCTCTAGCAGGGAACTGCTCTATAACCAGTAGGGTTGGGCTGTTGTTTGAAACAAATGTTGTCTAATGCACTTTCTTCATAAAGTGTACACACTATCCCCCAGATTCTATATAGTGCGCCTAGAGATCCGCACCGAAATCGGCGTGGATTCTATAACAATGCACGTAACTTAACAAGCTTAACAAGCTAATGAGTGCTGATAACAGCACTTAAAAGCAATAATGAGCACTAATTGGCACTGATTAAAATTTAGGCGCACAACTCGCTAATCGTATTCTGTAACAAAGTGCAGGCGAAAAGGACGTTTCGTGGGCATTCTGAAATTTACTTGTGTAGTTATAGAATATGATCCAGAGCGCATAAATCTACGTGCTGGGATTTACACCACGTTTTCATTGGTGTAAATGGATGTGCATAGTTTTAGGCACTGAGATATCTACTAAGCTTATTCTATATTCGGCACCTAAATCTAGATGATGATTATAGAATACATTTAGTCAGCACTGATGTCAGTGCTGATTTTTTAAGGCACCATATATAGAATCTCCCCATATGTGCACATAGTAGCACTCTTTCCCCCCTAGGGCGCATACCAGGGGCGTAGCTAGACAACAGATTTTGGGTGGACCTGGGCAAGAAATGGGTGGGCACCAAGTGTTCTCCCTCCCCCACCAGCACAAAAAAATATCTCAGCTGGTGGGAAAACACTTCTTTCCACCTTGGGCGTTTGTAGCAGGCATACACTGAAAACTGAGCATGTGCAGGTGCCAGTATCATAGAGAGTAGTGTTTTCATTACCATCAGGGTGAAGTCTTCAGCCGGCGGAGCTTAGGATCCCCACCAGCTACTGCTAAACATGTGCTACTGATGGGTGGGCCTGAGCCCTAAATGGGTGGGCCCCGGCCCACCCAGGCCCACCTGCGGCTACGCCACTGGCGCATACACAAACTATTGCATATGCAAAAACTAGTGAACATGTGCAACCTACTGAAAAAAGTGTGCACTATATACCCATACCCCTGAATTCTGTAAAAGGCATGCACATTTCCGTGTGCAAAATTGTGCACTATCTTGAGATGCGTATGCAACCAAATTGGCTAACGAGCCAATTAGTGCCAATAATTGGGTGCTAGCAATCAATTATTGACATTTATAGACAACAATTTGGATTTGTGCATGCATCACACCAAGCGCTATTCTATAAAGATCTGTGTGAAAATCTTTTAGCGTGCAACTCAAAGGGGCGTGGCCATGGGAGGGGCACAGGCAGGTCAGGGACATTCACTAAAGATGCACACAGTATTACCGAATACCGGGGATCTGCACCTAAATTACTCACCAGGATTTACAGGATGAAAAAGAGAGGGCTCCAGGTACAACAAGAGACCAAAGTAAACAAAAAAGCCCAAGTGGACCTTCAGGAACAAGACAAAAGAATCTTCATTGGAAGGACCCGACACGGGCTATGTTTTGGTGACCAAGCACCTGCATCAGTGGTCTATCAAAAAAATGAAAATATAAAATCACATGAAATAAATATTTAAAAATACAATAAAAATATAAAAAAATAATAAATAATAGTCATTAAAAGCTTTTATACCATAAATAAGAGAGTGTCCTAGTCAGGTCTGTTGAATACTATTTGCTAGTTTCATTATTAAAAAAAGCTTCTCTTTGCCTTCCATTAATGCAATGTGCAAGGCTGGATAACTTGTAGAGGCAGGATCATAAATAACATTGGGCAATGTTTGTGTTTTGTTCTGATTGGATCAGTTGTGGTTCTAAATGAGTTCTCAGCTAGCTCTTGCTTGAGAATCGAAGTCAATCTGTAGGGCGACTTCTCCAGTGTAGGCCCAGCAAGATAATAAATCTGGGTCCTCTTTTTCTCCTGATTAGCTCTGCAATAGCAGCAGTAAATAGAGATCAGACTAGCTCGTTCTAGAGGATGGGGCGATAAATTTTCTTTCATTCTGTCCTTGTAAAATCAGTGTCTGCAGGAGCAAACTTGTCCAAGATGGTAGAGAGCAGCCAAAGTTTGAGCTTTTAAATGAGACAACTGCCTCTTTGTGTTGCCTTCCAGACAAACATATCACACTGTGCTGCGCAGAAAGCAGTGGGAAACCCCTATGGTGTTTCACAGGCCTCATGGCTGTATTTCATGGCACCTGTAAACAATTAAAAATGCCAGTCATCAGCACATACACTATTACATAGTGTGCATTCACACAGGAGGCAAATGGGACATTTTCTATATGTGCACCTGGATGTGATACACTGTGTAATTGCTGTAGCCCTTGTGTTTGGACATTAGTCCTGTTTGGGGTGTTTAGCTCTGAATCATTACCTTCCACTTTTGTAGTTATCTGTGAGTGTTGTGGTTACTTGTTATCTAAAGATAGCAGGCAATGTATTGAGTTATTGCATGTATACCTGCTTACCTCTGTTGTTTTGATATCATCACACCCTGTCACAGCTTGCAATCAACATGCATGTAGCTACCTCTGGTATGGATGTATGTGCATAACTCATAGCTAGACAAAGACAATAGATGTCCCTATTATAGGACACAGTAGGATAAAATGAAACAAAGGAAAGAAAAGTAGCTTATGGCAAGCTATAGACCAGAGATATGCAACTCTGGTCCTCAAGGGCCACAGGTAGGTTAGGTTTTCAGGATATCCACAATGAATATGCATGAGATAAATTTGCATGCACTACCTCCATTGTATGCAACGCTATCTCATAAATATTCATTGTGGGTATCCTGAAAACCTGACCTACTTGTGGTGATCAAAGACCAAAGTTGGAGCACTCCCTGGTTGGGTTTTCAGGATATTCACAATAAGTATGCATGGGCTAGATTTGCATGCATTGACTCCTTGGTATGCAAATTTATCTCATGTATATTCATTGTGTATATACTGAAAACCTGACCAGCTGGTTGTGCCCCTAGGACTGGGATGAGAAGCACTGCATTAGGGGGTATCCCGAAAACCTGATCTGTTGCGGCTCTTGAGGACAGGGAGTGAGGAATGGGACTGTGTGATATCCTACATGGTGGCTTCCATTGTCACTCGTGACCATTCTTGAGTGCACTGGGAAGCTGTGAGCAGCAATCACCGGGCTGATTCCACCATGGAGAAGAGCAGCATGTTTATCTCACTTTTGTGCTAAGAATATATGCGGCCACCAAGTAACTGTATACACACAAAAAATATTTGATGATATTTCACTAAGGGGTCCTTTTGTTAAGCTGCAGTAAAAGGGGGCCTATGGTAGTGTCAGTGTATGTTTTTGATGAGTACTGAGGCCCCCTTTTACTGCCGTAGGTAAAAGGCTGTCTATTTTTGGGAAACAGAAATGGCCTTGTGGTAAGTGAACCACTTACCGTATGACCATTTCAGTGGGAAGCCCTTAATGGCACCCATTGAGATGGGGGCTCTGGCGCTAACCTGCGCTGCCCGATTACCACTGGTTAAGGGGTGGGAACTACCGCCGGGCTCCTGTGGTAGCCCGGCAGTAGTTCTGGATTGGCGTGCAGTAAGCTCGCGGTGGGCATACCGCTGCTTTGTAGAAGGGCCCCTAAGACAAGGTATATACATGCGTACTAAAATGTATGGAGTTTCTCAGAAGAGGCACATGACTAAGAAAGAAGTGCAATACACATGCAGACACTCTTTCTCTCCAGAAGGCCAGCAAGGTGTGGGATGTTGGACCTCACTAATCAACTTCTTCCTAGAAGTGTGTGTCACCTGTAATGATGTATTATCCAAACTCTACTAGCAGAGTACAATATATCCTGTCCATGCTTCAGGAGTCCAGGGGATTCTCCTTAGCATAAATGTTCATGCCTGCTTTATACAATCACCCTGCAATTGTCAGATTTAGCAATAAGCAATGTAGGCAAATGTGTCTGATGCCACCTTTTGAAAGGCACCATGATCTCTTCTCAGCCTTGGCAGTATATCAAATTGAAGATGAACAATAAACGATAATCAAGAAAAAAAGGCCTGATTGTTTAATTCTCTGTCATTTCCCATTTGGAAATATAATGTTCACTTTCTTCTGCCATTCAGTGCACACTGACATGCAGAAACGAAATGAAACCCGCCTGCCAAAAGTATAGGAAATGAAATACGAAAAAAAAAAAATGAAAATTTGCCCCTGACCACAAGTAGGTCAGGTTTTCAGGGTGGTGGACTTTGGTCCTGGGGAACTGAGGAACTGAGTTCAATTCCCACTTCAGGCACAGGCAGCTCCTTGTGACTCTGGGCAAGTCACTTAACCCTCCATTGCCCCATGTAAGCTGCATTGAGCCTGCCATGAGTGGGAAAGTGCGAGGTACAAATGTAACAAAAATAAATCTGTAATACTGACTGACTGAACGAAAGAAAGATCTGCTCTCTGAAATACTGTGGGTATTGCCAGTGCCACATTTATGGCAAAAAAACCTAGGAAGCCATCCTACTGCAAGACCCAGCAGCACAATGCCAACACTGGTATCTAAAAGCCTTTTGACAGCCATATTCAGACCTAGCTGCATGCAGCTTCCCGGTTTCAAAGGGGCATGACACTCCTCACTGCCGTGCGCTGATGTAGTTCATAATTACTATTGTGATTCATCTTCACGGAGGACATAGGACACCGCTGTGAACATGTCTTGCTTCAATAATGTGGAACAAAACAGGCATTTTTTTTCCAAAAAAACATTTTTTATTAGTGCTATTGAATTAGATCAGCTGGGACAAGTGCACCCTTGGCTAAATGAATTTCTCTGTTAATGAATATACGCTTCAGCAGTCTGTTTATCCAGCCCCATTAGCGCAAAGGCAGTCTAAAATGCTCATCTCTGGGAATTAAAAGAAAATTATTGAAATTTAGTGTCATGTAACACTGAGCCTTTCCAGTGAAAATATAAAATTCCTGAGTCAGTCATAAAGGATATTACAAACACAGCATGAATCAATTGGATATGGTGTAAGGAGAGAGAGGATCTGTATCAATTCCATGAGAACTGGGAGGGGGGAAGGGGGGGTCAGGAGACTTTGCAAGAAAACCAAAAGAATTTATAAATCGGCAATTTAAAAGAGCACCATTTCTAATGCACACCAAGGGGATAATTTTAGAGCAATGTGCCTTTATATAGGCGTCCAGAGGCTGCCTGTTTGGTGCATACCCTATGAAGGAAATTAGCATAAATACGTGTGCCAATTTCTGATATACAATACATAACTTACAGTATATGCTAATATTCCAAATATTTAAGTGCATATTTTAGAATTGCCATTTACGTTTTAAGCAGCACTTAAATGGTTTATGCACATGTAAAACTGAAGAATGTGAAAATGGGAAGAGGTTATGGGCTGGGCAGGAGGGTGGTCCTAAAAGACAAACGTATTTCCCATTTCAGAAGGTGAATGAATGACTTACGTCCTATTAGATCGATATTGAGATTTACATGTACTACTAGGACACTTACATTTCAGAAAACTGATCCTAATAAGAAGCATTCCACTACGGAGATTAGACGAGGTCGCTTTCTTAATTCCCCAGTGCTTGATGTTCCCTCCCCCCACCTCCCACTTTAAAGCCAACATGGTAAGTGATACCAGGATCTGTGACAGTTTCATGAAAAATAAACGCTTATGGGGCCGTTGTACTGAACTGCAGTAAAATGTGGCCTTAGCGCTATAGGGGTAAAATGGCCAATTTTCCATTTTCTGTATTAATGGTTACACGCAGTGGTGTGCTGGAGCTGGCTCGCACCGGCTCGCAAGAGCCGGTTGTTACATTTTGTACCGACTTGTGAGCCGGTTGTTTCCCACTGCGAGCCGGCTCTCCTCCCTCCCGCCCGCCCGATCCGGTCCCTCACCTGACTCTTCTAATTCTTCAGCGGGGCAGGCAATCTTGTATGCCCGCTACCAGCGCTGACTCTCCCCTGCCGGTTTGCGCTTTAAAAATGGCTGCCGAGACTTCCACGGGCGGCCTCGCGAGACTTTGGCGGCCATTTTGAAGCGCGAACCGGCAGGGGAGAGTCAGCGCTGGTAGCAGGCAGGCAAGACTGCCTGCCCCGCCGAAGAATTAGAAGAGTCAGGTCGGTGAGGGACGGATCCGGAGGGAGGGAGGGAGGAGAAGTCGCCGGTGAACAACGCGGGAGGGGTGGCAGGGGAGAGAAGGGAGTCCCTGGGCATGGGTGGATGGAGGGCAGGGGAGATTAGGGTCACTGCTGGGCATGGGTGGATGGAGGGCAGGGGAGAGGAGGGTCACTGCTGGGCATGGGTGGATGGAGGACAGGGGAAAGAAGGGTCACTGCTGGGCATGGGTGGATGGAGGGCAGGGGACATTAGGGTCACTGCTGGACATGGGTGGATGGAGGGCAGGGGAGATTAGGGTCACTGCTGGGCATGGGTGGATGGAGGGCAGGGGAGAGGAGGGTCACTGCTGGGCATGGGTGGATGGAGGACAGGGGAGATTAAGGTCACTGCTGGACATGGGTGGATGTAGGGCAGGGGAGAGGAGGGTCACTGCTGGGCATGGGTGGATGGAGGACAGGGGAAAGAAGGGTCACTGCTGGGCATGGGTGGATGGAGGGCAGGGGAGATTAGGGTCACTGCTGGACATGGGTGGATGGAGGGCAGGGGAGAGGAGGGTCACTGCTGGGCATGGGTGGATGGAGGACAGGGGAGATTAAGGTCACTGCTGGACATGGGTGGATGTAGGGCAGGGGAGAGGAGGGTCACTGCTGGGCATGGGTGGATGGAGGACAGGGGAAAGAAGGGTCACTGCTGGGCATGGGTTGATGGAGGGCAGGGGAGAGGAGGGTCACTGCTGGGCATGGGTGGATGGAGAACAGGGGAAAGAAGGGTCACTGCTGGGCATGGGTGGATGGAGGGCAGGGGAGATTAGGGTCACTGCTGGGCATGGGTGGATGGAAGGCAGGGGAGAGGAGGGTCACTGCTGGGCATGGGTGGATGGAGGACAGGGGAAAGAAGGGTCACTGCTGGGCATGGGTTGATGGAGGGCAGGAGACATTAGGGTCACTGCTGGGCATGGGTGGATGGAGGGCAGGGGAGAGGAGGGTCACTGCTGGGCATGGGTCGATGGAGGACAGGGGAAAGAAGAGTCACTACTGGGCATGGGTGGATGGAGGGCAGGGGAAAGAAGGGTCACTGCTGGGCATGGGTGCATGCAGGGGAGAGGAGGGGAGAGAGAAGAAATGCTGGACATGGATGGAGGGGAGAGAAGAGTGAGGAAGGAGATGAGATGAGGGAAAAGGAAGAGAGGAGAAAAACTGCACATGGATGAAGAAAATAGGCAGAAGCTGAGGACCCGAAATGAAGAAGAAAGGAGAAATGGAAAGAAATAAATGGAAAGGAAGCCCTGGAAACGGAGTTAAGAGGACAGATAGCAGCAGAATCGGATACTGGGCCAGCATGATCAGAAAAACAGTCACCAGACAACAAAGGTAGAAAAAAATCATTTTATTTTCATTATAGTGTTTGGAATATGCTCACTTTGAGAATCAGGTGCTCAACATTAAAAGTTTATATTTATTTACTTATTTATGGCATTTTATCCCACATTAAACATGAATTAGATTGGAACCTGGGATCATTTAAATTTTTTTTCCTGGATAATGCATTGCCACCCCCCCCCCCCCCAGGCTCTCTCCCCGGCTATAGTCAGCTCTGCAATTTGGGGGGGGGGCACAGAGGGGGACGGGGGGGGGGCGCAGAGGGGGCCGGAGGGGCGCAGAGGGGGACCGGGGAGAGAGCCTGTTGTTAAACATTTACCAGCACACCATTGGTTACTGCCTCTCACCCTTAAGAAAAGTCTCTCTCTAAGTAGTCTGGGCCACCTTAAGAGCACTGATCTCACCCCAGGAGGAAGTGAGCTGGGAGGGGTGGAGTCAATACCTGGGAGTTTAAAAGACAAGGCCAGGCTAAGGTTAATGAGACCCAGGGAAGGAAGAACGGAAGTCCAAGTCTGTGCTTTCACTGAATACGTTTAACTGCTGTAACCTGGCTGAGGTAAGCCAACTTTGTTTATTGCTGAGACTTGCAAGCCTTGCTGAGGTATGGCTGGGCCAAACCAGAGTTTCAGCAGCCCCACCAGCCACAGACTGCTTGGTCTGCTAGCCAGAGGCCTACTCAGAACTCTTACTAAATCAAAGAAGCTATTGTATCTGAGGTTCCTGGCATGTGAGGTCCCAGGGCTCAGGTGAATAAAACATTTATTGTTTGGCTAGGGTTGCCATTCATCCGGATTTCCCCCGGACATGTCCTCTTTTTCAGGGCATGTCCGGGGCGGATTTCTGGACAAACGGGCGGGTGGGCGAGCGAGCGGCGCCGTGGGTCTGGTCTCCCCTCCCTTACTTACTATCTGCCCTGGTGGTCTAGTGACCTCTTCGGAGCAGGAAAGAGCCCCCTCTTTCCTGCCCGGAGCGCTGCCTTGCCCTTCATCCTTCTCGGTCTCGGCTAGGGATTCAAAATGGCCACCGAGAGTTGAAGTCTTGCAAGGATGACATCAGAAGAAGGCGGAACACAGCGAAGGGAAGACTAGACGTCGGGAGCGCCGCCTCCTTCCCTGACGCTGCGCTGCCAGAACCGCCACGGAGGTAAATTTAAAAAGAAAAAAAAAAGAAAAGGGATGTTGGCAGGAGAGAAGAGGGTGGGCAGTTGAACAATGGGAGCAGGAGGGCAGGGGAGAAACGACAGCATGGATGCGAAGGGGGGGGGCATGGATGCGAAGGGGGGGGAGAAGAGGGCGGGCCAGGCTGGGACATGGGAGAGAGAGGAGCATGGATGTGAGGGGGGTCATGGAAGGGAGAGAGGGGAATTGCTGGAAAAGGATGAATGGAGGGGGCAGGGGACAGAGGAGCATGGATTGGGAGAGCAGGGCTCAGGGAGAGAGGGGAATTGCTGGAAAGGGATGAATGGAGGGGGCAGGGGACAGAGGAGCATGGATGGGCATGGATTGGGAGGGCAGGGCTCAGGGAGAGAGGGGAATTGCTGGAAAAGGATGAATGGAGGGGGCAGGGGACAGAGGAGCATGGACGGGCATGGATTGGGAGGGCAGGGCTCAGGGAGAGAGGGGAATTGCTGGAAAGGGATGAATGGAGGGGGCAGGGGACAGAGAAGCATGGATGGGCATGGATTGGGAGGGCAGGGCTCAGGGAGAGAGGGGAATTGCCGGATAGGGATGAATGGAGGGGACAGATGGGCATGGATGGATATGGATTGCAGGACAGGGCTCAGGGAGAGAGAGGAATTGCTGGATAGGGATGAATGGAGGGGGCAGGTGACAGAGGAGCATGGATGGGCATGGATTGGGAGGGCAGGGCTCAGGGAGAGAGGGGAATTGCTGGAAAGGGATGAATGGAGGGGGCAGGGGACAGAGGAGCATGGATGGGCATGGATTGGGAGGGCAGGGCTCAGGGAGAGGGAATTGCTGGATAGGGATGAATGGAGGGGACAGATGGGCATGGATGGATATGGATTGCAGGGCAGGGCTCAGGGAGAGAGGGGAATTGCTGGATAGGGATGAATGGAGGTGGCATGTGACAGAGGAGCATGGATGGGCATGGATTGGGAGGGCAGGGCTCAGGGAAAGAGGAGAAATTGCTGGACATAGAGGGGAGGGAAGAGAGATGAAGGAGATGAAATGAGGGAAAAGGAAGAGAGGAGAAAAACTGCACATGGATGAAGAAAATAGGCAGAAGCAGAGGACCAGAAATGAAGAAGAAAGGAGGAAAGGAGATGAGATGAGGGAAAAGGAAGAGAGGAGAAAAACTGCACATGGATGAAGAAAATAGGCAGAAGCTGAGGACCAGAAATGAAGAAGAAAGGAGGAAAGGAAAGAAATAAATGGAAAGGAAGCCCTGGAAACGGAGTTAAGAGGACAGATAGCAGCAGAATCAGATACTGGGCCAGCATGATCAGAAAAAGAAAGTCACCAGACAACAAAGGTAGAAAAAAAATCATTTTATTTTCATTTTAGTGTTTGGAATATGTCCACTTTGAGAATTTACATCTGCTATCTTATTTTGCAATGTATAGCAATTTCTTTCTAAGAATATTGCTGACAATTCCTGTCAGTGTGGCAAGTGGTGAGCGATCATTTTCACGGGGGGGGGGGGGGGGCGCCGCCGCCAACTGATAGTCTGCAGGGGGGGGCGCCAACTGATAGGCTGCAAGGGGGCGCCAGAGACCCTAGGCACGGCCCTGCTAATACCTGGGCCATTTTCATTAATTTAAAGGGGTGCCTCTATATACACTGTCATCCCTACCCTAGCTTGAGGGGTGGAAGGAGAGGTTCATCACCCTTGTTCCGCTGTTTGGTCTTGCCTACGAACAGCAAAATCTTAAATCTGGCCCTGATTCTGTGTGAATGGGAAAAAGAAACATTCATGAATCTGGACCTAGATAGACCATTATATCCCAGAAGTGGTGGGTGGTACTAATAGGGATTCGATCATACAGTTGTAATCTGATTTGTATTGGTTGCTCATGATAGGGCAGGCAAGTTTTTAGATGTCCACTATTTCTTTCAAGGTTATGAATGGCCTTTATCTAGTTTATCAGAACTCACTTTGGTGCAGGATTCACTGTTGGTAGTTCCATCATGATCATCAGTGAGAAATGCTAGGATGTGAGCTGGAGGGTTTCATGGTAAGTAGCATCAACTCTATAGAATCAACTGTGATTGTTCAATTGTTCTACTGTTAATGGATTTTTATTGTTTGGTTAACTTGATTATATATTGCCTTGGTAGGCATTTTCTTCAAGGCTGATCGATAATTAATTGACTAATTATTATTAATATTATTATTATTAATATCATTTATTTCTCTAATCATATACTTTTCTTGCCTGTATGATTGCTCAAGACAAGGTATCATATTAACATTAAATACATTGAGTATAATCATAGACAAAACATTATGATCCCTAACAATACCAAGCAACTAGAATAAAAATAATTACATCCACTTACACCATCCCAGAAAAGATACCCTTAATCCCACATTATTAACCTGCTGTCCTGTTCCTACAGTATGCACCAGCTATTTCCACTAAATTGCTCTCAATGAAATGGCCTACTTTTTCAATTTGGCAGTTCCAGTTTTAGCTTGTCTTTAAAAATCTACAATTGCCAGTCTTTTTATACTTGATTACTTTCCCATTGCATTTTTATGCAAATGCTCTTTTTTCCTTGCTCTTGCACTTGAAAATATTTTACCCCTAGTGCTCAAGCATATGTTGAAATATTTCACCTTTCCCAGCTGTGTTAAAAATGTTCAGGAAAACTGTCAACTCCGAGATCAGCAAGTGCTATGTTGGTACTTTTTCAATCATTTATCAAATTAATTAGCAATCTGTTATAAATATGCACAGTATTTATCCATCTATCTTTTATTTATAGTAGTTCTATCAATTTTTCTTTTAGTATCGAGTTTATGAGTCAATATTTAGGGGTGTAATTATCAATGCGGGTGCACCGTTAAGACATATTATTTTGGTAGGCTCTACTCCCATGGTGCTTTTCCCTCTGCTTACTGGGTCAGAGTGTGCCCTGTTTTGTTTCCGGTAGTCCATGAGGTAGTGGCCATTTCTGTAAGACACTTTTAGATCCCTTTCATGTGTTAGCCATGTTACAGCACTTAGTTCTTACCTTGAATGTTGCTGAAAGAGGGCATTGTACACCATTCTGCCAGATCGGACCTACTGCTAATCTCAGTACCAGTGAGAATCGTTGCCAGTGGGGCACAACCTGTGATCTGCAGTTAACTGTGAGTAAACGTGCTTATTCAAATAAAGGACGTTTTCAGCAAGATTAATCTTCAGGTGTCAACTGCTGTGCGAAGGGTATACACCAGCAACAAGTCCTGTCCCTGGAGCACTTTTAGTGGGTACTGCAGTGCACTTTAGGCAGGCAGACCCAGGCCCATCCCCCCACCCTACCTATAACACTTGTGGTGGTAAATAGGAGGCCTCTAAAACCCACTGTACCCACATGTAGTTGCCCCCTTCACCCCTGAGAGTTATGGTAGTGTTGTACATTTGTCCCTCCCACGACCAAATGGCTTGGATTGGGACGTTTCTGAGCTGGGCGTTTTTAGTTTCCATTATCGCAAAAAAAAAAAAAACAACCCACCCATCTCAGAAGGGACCAAATCCATGGCATTTGGTCCGTCCAAACTGTATTTTCGAAACGAAAGATGGACACCCATCTTTTTCGATAATACAGTCTGTCCCGCCTCTTCACATACACGTTTTCAGACATAGACGCCCATGGAGATGGACGTTCGCGTTCGATTATGCCCCTCTATGTGGTTACCTAGTGCTTCTAAAAATCCAGGGATGTCCTGCTCACCATGATTTATTCAGGCAGGAACCTGAACATCCAACCCAGCCCACCTAGGGCAATGCTTGAATCACCCTGACCTAGTTTTGTCTCCATTAAACTGTTTACAATTAAAGAGTAACAGTAAGACCCTAAATGCGTTGGAAAAACCGTGATGAGTCAGACCAAAGTCCACTGATCCCAGCATCCTGTCTCCAATTGTGACCACATTTATTTGTTTAGAGATCATTTTCAGGGATAAGTTGCATAAGGAAGAGTGGATATAATACTAGTTATTGAAGGGCTAGAGGAAGTGTCCATCAAAATAAGGTGCAAAACTCATAGGTACATACTATGACAAGGAGCTAGGAAGTGCTTGTCATGTGAGAAAGTTTAGAGCAAAAATTAGGGTTAGCTTCCACTTATTAAGCATAAAGAAATGTAAAGCATGAACTTCTTTTAGAAAGCTGGATTGCATTTCCCAGCAGGCAGTAGAGCTGGAATTGGAAGGAGCATGTGCTTGAGGGCAGAGGCATAGCCAGACTCGGTATTTTGGATGGGCCCCTCCCCCACAACCACAAACCACAAGTATCTTCCCAGAGATATTTTTTAAGTACATAAGAGTTTTATTTTCACCTACCCCACATCTTGTCCCTCTTCACTGCGGTATCCTGGCATCTGTGCTCCTGTCTTCAAACTCCGTCCCTCCCCAATGTCGGTACAGGCATCCTCGGCGCCTGCAGCGATTCATTCTCACTGCTTGCACCGGCCCTGCAGGCTTCCATCTGCCATGTCCCACCCTTGCTGACGTCATTGGCTGTTTCCTGTCTGGCAGAACGTGGAAGATGGAAGCCTGTGGGGCTAGCACAAACAGCAAGAATGAATCATTGCAGGCGCCAAGTACACCTGTACCAACACCAGGGAGGGAAGGGGTTAAGAGACCAGAGTACAGATGCCGGGATGCTGCGGAGGAGAGGGGGGGGGGGGGGAGAAAGCAGTGTGGCGCTGCAGCTGGGTAAGCTTGAGCCAAGATTGGGTGGGCCTGTGCCCACCCAGGCCCACTCATAGCTATGCCACTGTTTGAGGGTGGAGAAAGCTGGATGACGTTTCCCAGCAAGCAGTAGGGCTGGAGTTGGGAAGGTGCAGGTGCTTGAGGAACCTGGGAGGAGGGCTAATTAGCAAACGCCCAGGTGCTAGATTACTAACCTGTCTCATGCTATGAGAGGAATTTAAAGAGGGTTTTGTCTCTTAGAAGACAGACACAGTCAAGGCATACAGCAAGACACAGCATTTGAAGAAAGGAGGATGGATTTCCCCAAGAAAGAGGACACAGCCCGTTATTGAATTTCCGGATGTAGTGCTGGGGGCGGTCAGCAAAATACTGATCGCTGCCAGTTGAATACTGGGTCCTTAGAGCCTACGATCAGTAAGAGTCAGAGTCAAAGATGTGGTGTACCCCTGGCCTCAGTTTCAGTATTAATTGACTCAACTTGTTTGATTTTGCTACCTCATGTCACAAACAAGGTTTGAGGGACATTTCATCAAATTAAACATCTCAAAAATATTGACATCTTTGGTTGTCTAAATAACATATACGACTTTGTTTATTCCTTCAGGTTATCTTCAAATATCACACACTGACGTTCATTGTTCTGTGGGTAACTGAGGATGCTTTTTAACGTTGCTGCTGTTCTGAATATGAACAGCAATAATTTGAAGTTGTTTGTTTGTACTGAAATGAATCAGAAGAGGCCAAAAAGTCAAACCTGCTCTAGAGCAGAAGAAAGGGAGAGGGTGGAACCAAACAAACCACAGTAGGAGCTACCAAGCAGAAAAAAAGCCACTAATGGATTTGAGGCCATGCAAATTTCTCTATTTGACAGATATTTTTTCTTTGCAAAATAGGTTGCTGTCAAGCTCTTGGTCACCCTAATTCTTGCCTGGTCACACTGCGCATTTTTCCTGCCATGATAATTAGCTTGCAGATTGACTGAAGCTTCTCGCTTGATCTTTCAATTGGACTGCAATCTTGCAAAGGCACTGCAAGACACTTTTTGTTCATAAGACTAAACTCACAATCCTTCCCTGTTCTCTCAGGGCACAGAGCTGAGAAGCTAGCTCATGGTTCATCAGACATGTCCGCAGGTAGCAGCTGTCATTTAAAGATGTTATCAGAACCTTTGCAGATGAAAGCTGGAGGATGGGCTTTTCAGAGAATTACAGAGGCCTGGGTCAGTGCAGATGAGGAGACCCCAGAGTCCTGAAACTCATAATTAAAAAACAAACAAAATAAAAAAAACAGGTAGAGAAGCAATCACAAACTACCTCCAGTTCAGAAAAGACCTAAAGACCTATGTCTTCAGGAAATTCTATGAGTAAAATATGCACTAATCATTCTGGAACAACAATATTTTATTTATTTATTTGTTTGTTACATTTTTACCCCACATTTCCCACCTATTTGCAGGGCCCAGATGAAATTTGGGGGGGGGGGCCCAGGCCCCCGTGGCCCCACCTTTCTACACCACTGATCTAACTGTAACACATCTTTCCATATAAGACATGAACTAAGACATATCTTCCCAAGAAACTCAATGACTATTCCATACGCAGTAATAATTATCTTGCCAACCACTGTAAAACACAGCATCATACGACCTTGCAATTGTAATTGAATCAATGTAATCTCTAACAACTGTTAAGTGTAAGTCACATTGAACCAAAACTGGTTTTTGGATAACTGTGGGATACAAGTATGAATAAATAAATTGAGGCACATTTCTAGCTGTAGAAGTAAGCAAACTTCTTTTATAATTAAGAAAAAAATCCAGTAGCCAAATTAATTACATATTCAGTTAAGAAAATATAAAACAAATATTTTTTTCTAAATGAAGGCTACTTTTCAGTGTGAGGCTTGTGCCAAAAAGCCATTCTGGCTCTCATCCCACCCCCTTGAAAGGTGCTGGCTGGAGGCATCACTGCAACTGACTGAACACTCTCCTGATAAATAACCTATTAGATCAGATACTCTTTGCTTTATGGAATTAATTTTCAAAGGCTTTCCCACATATGAAAACAGGAGGAGTAATATTTAACCACAGTGGCAGCATTTTTTAAACACTAGCCACTGGAGGTTTTTCAAAATCCAGTTATGCAGTTCTGGGCTGTACCTGGATTCTGCACTGCACGTCTGGGTATTCAGCAGCTGCTGGGAGTTATCCAGGTACTAATGCTATTCAATCCTTGGACAAGTTTGGACAACTATGGGTCTGGCCTAAGTTGGCCTGATATTTATCCAGCTACCAGCGCTGAATATTAGCAGAATCTGGATAACTCTGTCTCTACTTTAGCTCCATCACTGGACAACCTTGTTACTACCCAGATAATGTCGTTCTAAGATAACTCTGGGGTAAACACACCGTTCTGGTTTCAAAAATATGCTTCCATATACACAGTTGAAACCGTTGTACTCTACTTCAATTTCTTATTATTTTTTTTGTTTTTATACTTGCTGTGAGTCACACATCAAAAAAGTGATAACATCAAAGGAGTGATAGCATAAAGCCAATGTTGTTAAGAGTGCTCAGTAAAAACATGCTGCTACGGCCGGGCTGCAAAAAAACAAGCATGAAATAATCAAAACATCATTGCACTCCTACCCTACCACCAGCCAGTACGCAAAATAATCAATGGACTTGACACTCAAACACATATCAATAAGATCGTTAAGATATGTAGACAGTTTTCACTTAGCTTTGGATTAGGTGGAGTAGAGCTAGAGTGGATATTATGCTCTTCAGCAGTACCACAGCTTTCACTGATGTATTCCGTGCTCGTGTTAGTGCTCATGTACATGTTTCTTTTATAAAATTCTTCCCATCTTTAATCAATGTCGATCAGTTTATTTCCTAGATACATCATTGTTCGTTCGTTCCCGACATAACGTGTGTTTCGCTCTTAAAGCGTCCTCAGGAGAACTCATAAGATGATCCGGAGCTCAATCATATAGAACTGAGAAGTACGCCGCCTTACTCCCCCGCAGCCAGATAGTGCCAAAGTGGATAGGTGTGATTAACAGTGCCATTATCTGCACAGGACTAGATTCTGTAAATGGCACCCAAATTTGGGTTTCGAAAAAAATGAACGCTGAGCGCTATTCTATAAATGGCTCACTGAGTTGGGCACTGTTGCCATACTAGGACAGACCGAAGGTCCATCAAGCTCAGTATCCTGTTTCCAACAGTGGCCAATCCAGGTTAGAAGTACCTGGCAAAACGGTCCAGAACCCCCCCCCCCTTTTTTCCAGACACAATGGAGAAATGTCTCAGTGTGCATCAAAAGCACGTGCCCACACTACCGCCAGCCACGTTTTGGTGCGCCTTTGTAAAAGGGCCTCTAAAAAATTTACATGGACATCTTTATAGAATAGCACTGAGATGCATGCGTAAATCCAAATTGTTGCAAATTAACACCAATAATTGATTGTTCTCACTCAATTATTGACGCTAATTGGCTTGCTTCTCAATTAAATTGTGTTTGCAAATTGGGAGATAATGCTGCTGAGTATCACTGTTGGGGCCCAGCGAGCGCTGGCTGTGTAGATAGCAGGTGCTTTTTTGAAATTTCCTCACTCTTTGGGGGTAATTCTCAAAAGGTCACCTAAAGTTAGGTGCTTAAAGTGAATGCACTAAGTGCAAATTCTATACAGTGGTGTACCAAGGGGGGGGGGGGGCGGTGGGGGCGGTCCGTCCCGGGTGTCAGTGGCTGGGGGGGGGGGTGCTCCGTTGGCACTGCAGGCAGCCCGCGTCTCCTGCCTCCATCCTGCTGTGCCTTAAAGAAAAATCTGAAAAGCAGCATGGCAGGCATGCTTCGTGTCTACCCTGCCTGCTTGTAAAAGAAAGCGCCAGCAAACCTCCTCGTCGAAGTCACGACGTCGCATTGGGTTTTCCCTCACTGGGTCTCGCCCTCGCGGAAGCGGTACCCAGTGAGGGAAGACCCGACGCAACGTCGCGACGTCGATGAGGAGATTTGCCGCTTTCTTTTACAAGCAGGCAGGGCAGACACGAAGCATGTCTGCCATGCTGCTTTTCAGATTTTTCTTTAAGGCACAGCAGGATGGAGGCAGGAGACGAGGGCTGTCGTCTCTCCACGAAGGTGGCAGGTGGGTCGAGTTGGGGGGCTTAGATGGGAGAGGAGGACTGGGGAGGGGGTTTTCAAATGGGAGAAGGGAACTGGGGAGGGGGGTTTCAAATGGGAGAAAGGGACTGAGGAGGGGGGGGCCTCAGATTGGAGAAGGGGACTGGGGGGGGGAGGGGTCTCAGATGGGAGAAGAGGGGAGAAGGGGACTGGGGTGGGGAGGGGGATCTCAGATGGGAAAAGGGGGGTGGGGGTCTCAGATGGGAGAAGAGGGGAGAAGGGGGTGGGGAGAAGGGGGGTGGGGGTCTCAGATGGGAGAAGGGGACATGGGGAGGGGAGTCTCAGATGGGAGAAGGGGACTGGGGTGAGGAGGGGGTCTCAGAGGGGAGAAGGGGACTGGGGTGGGGAGGGGGATCTCAGATGGGAGAAGAGGAGAGAAGGGGACGGGTGGGGAGAAGGGGGGGGGGGAGGGGGCCATGTGAGAAAATGGGAGCCATGCCTGGGGCTGGTGGGAAAATGGGTCTGGGGCTGAAAAGGAGGGTAGGTGGGATAAGGGAGCTAGTACTGGAACTGGGGGCTGAAAGGGGGCAGGGGCAGAAACTGGGGGGACTGGGGGCTGAAAAGGGGACAGGGAGAAGTGGCTGGGGCTGAAGCTCAGGACTGGTGAGAGAAAAGGGCTGGGGCTGAAACTGCGGACTGGTGGGATAGTGGGAATGAAAAGGGGGGGCAAGTGGGAGATGTGGGCTGGGGCTAGAACTAGGGGCAGGTGGGATAAGAGGGCTGGAACTGGTGGCTGAAAAAGGGGCAGAGAGAGAGAGAGAGGGGACAGACGATGGATGGATGGATGGATGGGGGGGGAGAGGGAGGGCAGACCCTGGATGGATGGGGGGAGAGGGAAGGGCAGACCCTGGATGGATGGAAGGGGGTGAGGGAGGGCAGACCCTGGATGGATGGGGGGGGGGGAGAGGGAGGGCAGACAGTGAACGGAAGGGGAAGAGAGAGAGGGCAGACAGTGAATGGAAAGGGCAGGGAGAGAGGGCAGACATTGGATGGCGGGGACAGCAGAGAGGGCAGACACTGGATGGCAGAGAAAGAATGAAGACGGATGCTGGATGGAAGGAAGACAGTGAAAAGAAGATGAGGAAAGCAGAAACCAGAGACAACAAACGGTAAATAAAATATATATTTTTGTTTTTTTGCTTTAGGATAAAGTAGTATTGTAGCTGTGTTAATAAATGTTTATAATAGAACATGTAAATAAGGTAATCTTTTTATTGGACTAATTTTAATAAATTTTGACTAACTTTCGGAGAACAAAACCCCCTTCCTCAGGTCAGGTTAGGACACTGTAACACACTATACTGTATTGACCTGAGGAAGAAGGTTTTGGCCTCTGACAGCTAAATGTATTAGTCCAATAAAATGGTATTTTATTTTCTATATTTGTTTTATTTCTATTTGTTAATTTGTAAAGTGGTGATTGGTATTTGTTAGTTTTTTTTCAAATTTACATCTGCTGTCTTTATATTTTGCACAGTACTAGGGGACATTTTCTGTTTCTGTGGCGTTGCATTGTATGCAGAGTCTGGCATCTTGGGGGTTCAGTTTAATTTTTGTCTAAATGGAAAGTTTATGATTACTTATTCTATAGTGGATTAGGGTGTATCTGTGTCTGTGAAAAAGACATGGCTTTCAGTTGGCATTGACTGTGCAGGATCGACGATCTGTACTATTCTGTCTGGTTTCGTTTTACAATAGGTGAATTGTTGTTCTAGTGCTCACTGTAGTGTTTAAGATGCTTTCCTTTTCCTTGTGTGACTCATAGAAATGACTGCTTATGGTATGGTAGAATTGCTCTATAGGTCCTGAGTGGTTTGTATTCTCGGTATGCCTAGTACTGGATTTTGGAGGGGGGTGTTAAAAAATGACCGGCCCCGGGTGTCAACTACCCTAGGTACGCCACTGATTCTATAACATCTTCAGGTTGAAATTAGCAGATAGAATGTTGTTAGTAATACTGCTGGATTGTTAGATTCTATATAACTAAAAAAACCATTTCAATTAAATAAGCATTAAGTACTTTAAATATCATAAAATGTCCGCCGGAGTACAAAAATATATATTCAAATCACATATGTGACTTCAATAAAGTTGGTTCTGATATTCGTCTTTGTTCATGATGTCAATTCTGGTACAGATTTTTTGGGGGATCTGATGATGTTTTCAGAAGAGACATGCTGTTTTAAGCTGGCAAGTACTTGCTTTTAATCTATTATTGGCATGAGCTTTTTGGTCACTTACATGATGAATTTGGACACTGATTTATTGTGATATATTTATATGTTTTATTTTAGAGGACAATTTTAGCACCTTGACACAGCTCTATTGGCGAAACTTTGGCCACTGTTGGTGTGTGTGTGAAGCAGCTTAAGTTAAGCTTGTAAAATCTTTTTGTCACATTTCACTTATTGATACTCTAATGCTAGTCCGCTAGGAGCTTTAACAAATTGATGTTCAAGGGTTTTTTTTTAATGCCAGTGAAGTAATCTTACCCTTGTTTATTCCTACCATTATTTCGTCTCTACTGGAAGTGGAGGAAAATGGTTCTAAGGCTTATTCCCCTTGTATGTATATATTTGTACTCAAGCGGATATATTTATTTATTGCATTTGTATCCCACATTTTCCCACCTATTTGCAGGCTCAATGTGGCTTTGTGATATTTAAAGTACTTAGGGGTCCTTTTATGAACCTGTGGCAAAAGGGGGCCTGCACTGCCATCAGCATCTGTTTTTGACGTGTGCCTAGGCCCCCTTTTATTGCAGTGGGTAAAAGCAAGTTTCCCTTTTCTTAATGAAATGGCCATGCGGCAAATGAACCACTTGCCGCACGGCCATTTTGGGGGAAGCACTTACCGCCACCCATTGAGATGGCAGTAAGGGCTCCCATGCTAACCCGGTGGTAACTGGACAATGATTACTGCTGGGTACACACCGACACTGCAAAAATTGAAATATTTTTGCAGTTCCGGAAATGGCACAAGCTGGGGGAGGGAACTACTGTAGGCTGCTGCGGTAGCCCGTCGGTACTTCCCTTTTAGCGAGTGGTAAACCCGCATTGGGCTTACCGCCGCTTCGTAAAAGGGCCCCTTAGTGCTTAAAGAGTTTTTTGAGTTTTATTGTTGATTGATTTTTTATTTATTTATTTGCTGCATTTGTATCCCACATTTTCCCACCTATTTGCAGGCTCAATGTAGCTTACATTATGTCGCAAAGGCGGACACCATTAACAGAATACAAAATATTGTTGCAAATAAGGTACAAAGAATAACAGGTAAATTAGAAGTAATAAGTAAGTATTACAGAATATATGAGTGGGAGTAAGACAAGGTATGATGTTCAGTAATGATAGTGTGGATTAAAGTGTCTAAATTAAGAGAGTTCAATATTGGCTAGAACTGATGTAGATTAGTCAAGACATTATGGAGGATTCTCTTTGTAAGTCTCTTTGAACAGGTAAGTTTTTAGTAATTTTCGGAAGGTTGCCAGATCATGCGTTGATTTTATGGTGTTAGGTAGTTTATTCCATAGTTGCGTACAAGTATAAGAGAGGCTAGATGTGTGTAAAGATTTGTATTTAAGACCTCTGCAGTTGGGGTAATGGAGGTTCAAAAAGTGCGTTATGAACTACTTATATTTCTCTCTCATAGTTGTTATTTAACTTGGATTGTTAGATTAATCATATGTTGATAATGAATGTGGCTATGCTGAAGCCATAATAATAAAATCACTTTTTGGACTATTGGCATGGTACTGTGGTATTATGTACCAAGATTGCATCATATGTAACTGCCTCTATGGGGTTGGCATGGTGGCAAATCGTTGACTGCCCTGTTGGTGATGTCAATGTTTAATCATAAAGAAATGTAACCTGCATTGGCAGTGGTGTACCTAGCTTGTTCACCACCCAGGGTGGAACACCAATGCACCCCGCCCAATGTGTCACCCCCCCCCCCGGCGAATCATACCCCCTGAAGTATGTTAACCCCTCCCTTTCCTCCTAGCAAGGGGGTACGTGGAGCAGACACACGGCTGTTGGCTCTGCCGGTCTCCTGCCTCAGAACAGGAAAGGGGACAGGAGACCGGCAGAACCGACAGCCTCATGCCTGCTCAGTGCACCCCCTTGCTGCCTGCACCTACTGCCCTGCCCTTGGTATGCTATTGTGCATTAAGTGCTGGATACAAGGTGAATTTACTTATTAAGAAATCTTTTCTTCTGATGAGAACTTGGGAAGATTTATAATTTATTTGACACCTGTACATTGATTGGTTGTCCAAAGTTTACTTTTATCGGTTTTGGACTATAGTTTGTGATAAGTATGAGGCTGTCCTACCCTGGTTAGGCCCCTAGGGGGCGCTGTTCCCCTAAAATGTCCAGGGAGAAGGGCTGGGTGAGTCACTAAAGGGAGCCAGTAAGGGGATGTATAGCAGGAGGTCGCTATGACTGAGGAGAGTCCTGGAGGAGGAAACAGGTGCAGCAGGTTATGGGCTGGGTCCTGTTTAGCCATTAACCACTTAATACCCCACCTTCCTGGGAGGGTGAGAGGAGAGCTAGCAGCTGAAGCAGAGAGCTGATGCAGAAAGTTCCCCATGGAAATTACTGGTGGAGCCCTATGGACTGGTGGTGAACTGTGTGTATAAAGAAAGGAAACTGGCCGGGGTAAGAAGGCCCTTGAGCTTTAAGTAAAAGAACTGTGTGTCCAAGTACAGAGAGAGGCAGGCTGCAAAGCCTGGGGTTGGAAGTCCCCAAAGTATTGCTGTACTGAGAGAAGCAGGCTGCAAAGCCTGGGGATAAAAGTCCCCAAAGTATTGTGGAGCTAAAGGAAGTGTGCCCTAGGAACTGAAATAAAGTTTTGTATGAATACTATTCTGTTGGTGAGACCTGACTGTGTTTGCCTTTTGAGAAGCAGGTCACCCCGAGCCGAAAGGGGTATGAGGCTAATTTGCATGTAATCTGCATACTAAAATCCAGCTCACCCTGAGTGAAAGAGGGACCTGGGATCTAGGGGTTGGAGCCTCCTCTTACAAGAGGAGGTGGGAATGTCACAAGTTATAGCAAAAGGGCCTTTTGAAGAAAAACCAAACTATTCAGACTACAGTGGTGTGTTTAATTTTTTCAGCCTATAAGAATGATAGAATACTCCTCTGTTATGAGACCTCTATTGTTTACCAGTGGAGGCATGAGTTCAGTTTAAGGTCTGTACAATGGTTTATGAGATTCTTTACAGATTAGCCCTGGCATATCTGCTTAATTGGTCCAAATTGCCAGTAAAGACAGAGGTCTCTGAGATAATCTATTGCTTCATTAGCTTAACCCAAGCAGGTTGAAATATAAGATTATCTTTTCTGCTAGTCTTATGTACCAAGCACCTACAATATGGAATTCACTTCCTTTATATTTGAGAAAACTCAAAATTATTCTGCAGATCTCTAACAACTTTTAAAGACATTTTATCTTAATGCTGTGTTATGTTAAGTTTTTATATTACTGGTTTACCTCAAATGTGTTCTCTTAATTGTTGTTAATCGCAGGGCTTGCCTGTTTATTCTTCATTGCAATCCATACTTCACTCCCTGGGTAGTTGCAGAATATAAGAAGTAATGCAATAAAAAATCAACTCTGGTTGCCTTATTGGGCAAACTGGATGGACCATACATATCTTTATCTGTCATTTACTATTTAGAACTGGATATTTCTCTGTCTAACCCACTTGGTTGAATCTGAACACTTTCCCTTCAGTGAAGCATTTACGATGCACTGTTCTGCTCTGTGTATTCTGCATTTATCACAGGAAATCTAGTGGAACAATAAAGGTTATATTCCATTGTGACAATGTCAAGGATTAATTAGACAACATCTGTTTGAGTCTAGCTGAGCACAGCAGCCTTCACTTCAGTGGGATTCCAAAACCTTTCAGGAAAGCAGTTGTATATCTGCGCCTCAAAGGACAGCAGAATGGAAGAAGCCACAGGTGGAAAGTGCAAGGAAAAAGAACTACTTTCTTAGACCATATGATGCTCCATCCAGGGCACAGCTGGGGCACATAATGAGGAGGTTATTAGGTTCTGTTGTTGTCTTGATAAACATAAGATACCTAGCACTTTTTGAGACCATTCACAGCCAATCAACATCAAGAAATAGAATTTGGGTTTACATTTTCTAAGGCAGCAAAAGGCATTTAGCTACCGTATAAGTTTCCCTAGCCCACTTTTTCTATGTCGCATATAGAAAAATAAATAAATACAGTGCCTTCATCTGTTTGGACTTCACAGTCTCGGGAGACCCTACAGATGACTCGGCTTCTCTTTGAGCAAGCATGCATGTCAGCTCTAGATGGCGGTGTTGTACTAAAAACATCTGTAAAATAGATCATAAGAGCTCTGGTGTCATGTGTTTCTTGTCTTTTTCTATTGCTCAGATTCCAGCCTTTCTATGACAAAAATACCAGGACCCACAGCATGAAACGTTATAAGTAAACAGACTAATAAACTCTCCTTGTGATGTTTTCTGTGTCGAAGGCCTCTGTTTCTGTTCCGTAATGATTGAGCTGGATAATTAAGGACAATAGTTCCTCTTTGTGTGCTTATGTAATCAAGCAGAAAATGGATTGTTCCAAAGCAGAATATTGAATGTTGCATCACTCTGAACTTTCAATGCCGATCCTTTCTGCATTTTTCATGCTGGTAGACAAGCTACCCAAATCAATTGGTTTAACTTAAAGGGGCTGGAAGGGAGGTGTATGCTGAAAGCTTGAGGGGATGAGTATGAATTGGCAGAAGAAATCTTTTATCGGGAGTGCCATTTATTTTATGATGACTTTATTTTTCAGTGGTGAGGGACTGGATGGCTCCTGGGACTGGCATAAAAAAAAAAGATTCTTTCATTTCTAGGAAAAGAAGGCTAGTGGAATTTAAGCAGGGTTACACTTCTCAGACTGGATAGCTCAGGGAACTGACCCACGAATAAAGAACATTTCCTCATAGGATTTGCACAGGATTTCAGAACCTTTTGCATGTAGTCTTGGCTGGTAAAGAGATTTGCACTAGGATTACAAAGGGTTTTTCATTCTCAAATAGTAACAGAATGCTAGAAACCATGGGATAAATACAGAGGATCTTTTGCATAGGTGCAGTTTTGAGGAGAGTGTGGGGGTACAGTCCCCCTCCCCCCAAAATGATCCAACTGATGGCATTGAATCAGTGCCTTCCGCCTTCCATCAGTATGATTTCCTTATGTCTCTTCCCACAAACTAAAGAGACAAATTAAACTTACGATCCATAGTTATGAAAGCAAAGTTGAAGCCATAGATTCACTGAACATTGTAAAGGAAAGGAAAGCAGGCAACCTAGAAATGTGTTATGATCCATACAGTATCTCTCATCAGATTGTGTTTGTATGTATTGCTGCATCAGACCTGTCTTGGGATGATATCTGTCAGCTTATATGAAATAAGTTGATACCCAAAAGACAGGAATTTATATAATTAAATTAGAAAAAAACCACAATAAACACTGTAAATAACCCTGAGCAGACTATTTCAACATATCATCAATGATGTCATCTAAGACCCAGAAGAGAGTACATAAGTAATGCCACACTCGGAAAAGACCAAGGGTCCATCGAGCCCAGCATCCTGTCCACGACAGCGGCCAATTCAGGCCAAGGGCACCTGGCGAGCTTCCCAAACGTACAAACATTCTATACATGTTATTCCTGGAATTGTGGATTTTTCCTAAGTCCATTTAGTAGTGGTTTATGGACTTGTCCTTTAGGAAACTGTCTAATCCCTTTTAAACTTCTAAGCTAACCGCCTTCACCACGTTCTCTGGCAACGAATTCCAGAGTTTAATTATGCGTTGGGTGAAGAAATATTTTCTCTGATTTGTTTTAAATTTACTACACTGTAGTTTCATCGCATGCCACCTAGTCCGAGTATTTTTGGAAAGCGTGAACAGATGCTTGACATCCACCTGTTCCACTCCACTCATTATTTTATATACCTCTATCATGTCTCCCCTCAGCGGTCACTTCTCCAAGCTGAAAAGCCCTAGCCTCCTTAGTCTTTCTTCATAGGGAAGTCATCCCATCCCCGCTATCATTTTAGTCGCCCTTCGCTGCACCTTTTCCAATTCTACTATATCTTTCTTGAGATGCGGCGACCAGAATTGAACACAATACTCAAGGTGCGGTCGCACCATGGAGCGATACAACGGCATTATAACATCCTCACACCTGTTTCCATACCTTTCCTAATAAGACCCAACATTCTATTCGCTTTCCTAGCCGCAGCAGCACACTGAGCAGAAGGTTTCAGTGTATTATCGACAACGACACCCAGATCCCTTTCTTGGTCCATAACTCCTAACGTGGAACCTTGCATGACGTAGCTATAATTCGGGTTCGGTAATTCGGGTATTGTCCATATAATCAAATAAAATAATAGTCACCTTTCTTTTGAGCAAATTCCATTTACCACCACGGGTCCCTTCCACAAGCCACTCAATTTACTCCTATAAAGAACACTGAATAGAAGTATTTGATGAGCAATTCGAATTTTCTCTCATCTCTATCTGCACATTAACCATCAGTATCTTTGAATCTTGTAATTCTACCTCTGGCCTTTCTCCTTTCACCAATATGCCTGAAAAAAATCTTGTCACTTTGCTTTTTCCATTTGTCCTTCTGCCTGTGCTGTTGCTGTCCTGATTTATTTGTTCAGCTAACAGTAAATGATGACAGATAAAGACCTGTATGGTCCATCCAGTCTGCCCAACAAGATAAACTCATTTTACTTGACATGCGATACTTTGATTTGTCCTTGCCATTTTCAGGGCACACATAGTAGAAGTCTGCCCAGCACTGTTCTTGTACTAAAAGTTCTGAAGCTAACGTTGTGGCCCCTTAAAATTTACACTCCAGCCCATCCACATCTATTCAGTCATGATCAGGGCACAGACTGTAGAAGTCTGCTCAGCACTGGTTTTGCTTCCCAATTACCAGTGTCACCACTTAATCTCTGCTAAGATTCCATGGATCCATGCCTTCTAAACAGGATTCCTTTATGTTTATCCCAAGCATGTTTGAATTCCATTACCGTTTTCATCTCCACCACCTCCCGCGGGAGGGCATTCCATGTATCCACCACCCTCTCCGTGAAAAAATACTTCTTGACACTACTCCTGAGTCTGCCCCCCTTCAACCTCAAATCGCTCTCAGGATTTTCTGTATTTTGTGAACAATTCTTTTTTTTTTCTTTATTTTTGCAGGGCACTTCTTTGAAGAACTATATAGGTTTCTTTTTCTTCTCACTTTTATTTACTTTCATTACATAAAGATCTGCTGCCATTCTTACAACCCCTCTCACTTTAGCCCACTGTCCTTCCACTTCTTTATTTTCTTCCACCTGCCAATTACTCATTCAAGTGCTTTTCCATTGTGATGAAGTCTGTGTGTTCGAAATCCAGGGGACCGATATATAGTCAGTGATGATCAGCGTTTTTCTGACCGCCGCTGGTGATAAACCCAGAAATTCAATGTTGGGCCATCTCTGGGCACCGGCATTGATTTCCGGAATTATAGAGTCGGCTAATACATAGTTGGTTAAGTGCTATATTTGGCGGAGGAGTAGCCTAATGGCTAATGTAGTGGACATTGATCCTGGTGACCTGGGTTCAATTTCTTGTAACCTTGGTCAAATCACTTAACTCTCCATTGCCCCAGGTACAAAAAGCTTAGATTGTGAGCCCTCTAGGGCAGAGAAAGTACCTACATATCATGTGTACATCCCCTTGTAACCTTGGTCAAATCACTTAACTCTCCATTGCCCCAGGTACAAAAAGCTTAGATTGTGAGCCCTCTAGGGCAGAGAAAGTACCTGCATATCATGTGTACAGCACTGCATATGTCTAGTAGCACTATAGAAATGATTAGTAGTAGTAGCACTTAACCAGCCATGGGTTACTGCATAAAGATAGGAGTGACTTTTATGTGGTTAACCTAGCCGGTTAAGTTCTTAATATCGGCACTTAACCGGCCAAGTGCCAACTCTGTCCCTGGCACACTTCCAAAATAGGCAGTTGCGATTTTGGCACTAGCAGGTTATTTTCAGCGGTGATAGCTGGTTAAGTGCTGCTGAAAATTACTGGTTAGCTTTAAACAGGCGATTTAAACCAGCCAGGAGCCTTCTCTGGCCAATTAAATTGCATTGAATTTCGACTCCTAGGACTTTGAATTTGGCCTCCACTTTAGTTCTTATATCAAACCATACTGTGCAGTGGGTGTCCTTCTGGATATTAGACACATTCTTCATTCATAAGTATTAAATCCAGTAACAACGCTTCCCTGATATGTTTTCTCACAATTTGCATAAGCAAAGTCCCTTGTAGGGCATCCATTATCTTTCTGCTTCTTTCCAGATTTGCAGATGGGATTACTCCAATCCACATCCAGTAGATTAAAGTCATCCAGTATCAACACCTGTCTTTCATTCCCATCTTTGCCATATCATCGATCAAGTTTCTGTCCCATTCTTCCATTTGAGTCCGAGGTCTGTAGACTACACCAATGTGGATGCCTTCACCTCTTTTCCCCACATTCTCTGCATTTCAGTTGTTTTAGTATTGTATTTTACATAGAGAGGTATTCTGCCTTCTTTTTTGTCGTCTCTATCCTTCTGTAATAGGTTATAGCCTGGAATGGTGATATCCATTCATGAAACTCATTGAACTGTGGCTCTGTAATGGCCACAATGTCCAAGTCCACCATTAGGATTTCTAGATATGGAAGGCTCACCTCTAGTTGTAGTACTGCAAGAGTGTCACTAAAGTTGTGGCCCCTATTTTAGAGCAGCAGCTGCTAGGGGCAGGATCAAGTGGGGTTCACTGCTGCCCTGATGACAGTGTCATCATGACACATTCAACTAGTAGGAAGCTTAAGGCAGGCCTGGGCAAGGGGGTGTGTGGCTTCTTAGACATGTGGGTATTGGAATTGGGGGTGGGTTTTTGCATTAGTGATAGGGTCCAGTGGGGTGAGTGCGGGGGGGGGGGGAGCATATAATGGTGGTGGGATCTGGGGAGAGGATCAGAATCAGAGGGGGTCTTGTAATAGTGGTGGGTCCTGAGAGGGATTGGAATCAGGAGGTGAGCTTGTAATGGTGGATGGGTTCAAGGGGGTCTGGTCATGCTGTGGGAGAGGGGAGAGGTCAAGGGGGGGTGCAGGTGTGAGAGATGCAGACCTCCACTGACAGCTATGCAGGTGCAGGCCAATATTCTGTGTTGGTACCTGCAGAGCTAAATGATAAAAGTTAGGTGTGCTATTCATTCAGTCCCATTTGGTTGCTTAGCTCCCGGCTCCTTCTTGATTCCGCATCTAGAAAGTGCTAATATTCAGTGGCTGCATTTAATAATGGGGTGCTTGTAAGTGAGGCTTGTGCTGCTGACTCTGCTGTACCTGTTGTAGGGTGGAGAAACAACAAGGTAGCTGCTTCCAAGTTGCACTGTTTTAGCAGCACTGTTTGTTTACTTTGCTTTCCTGAGTCTCACAAGCATTTGTGTACCAGCATTTTACATATCTTGCTTTGTTTTTAGACAGCTTGATTGTGACCCCAGATGCAGGCGGTTTGTTCCACCGAAACATGGACCATGTCAGGTCTCATAAACTGGTGCTGTGAATAAAGTATCTTTAAGCAACATTTCCTGTGGTGGATCATCTTTTGGCCAGCCTCTATTTCTGCCTTCATAGAGGTTTTTCTTGTTTTGCTATGCCTGCTGTGGGGTGGAGAAATACATGTGTGTTTGTGTGTGTGAGGGGAGCTTGCACTGCTGTTTTGTGAAGGCCAATTTGTGTCAGATAGGTTTCCTCTGCTGCTGCCTGTTCTGTACCTGTTTAATTCGGTATCAGGAGAGTTCCCACTGGGATACTTCCCACCCACCAATTCCCCCTGAAACAATTCCCACCTAGGTCAATTCCCCTGGGACAATTTCCACTTAAGGGGGACAATTCCCATCAAGGACTTTTCACCCCTGGTCTTTTCCAACCCTCCCTAGGCTTTTTTTTTTTTAACTGACCATAGCTTCTTTCTTGTATCTGGTCCCATAATTCCTGGTGGTGCTTTTTTTTTTTTTTTTAAATGGCATCTGGAACAAGGAGGTTAGAGCAGCATATGGATGTACAAATAGGACGTATAATAACAGAATAACTTTCATAGGTACAGTAGTAATTTGTTATAAATCATAATCAGTGTGTCATTTTGAGGGGCTGAATTAGATTGAAACCTAGTTGGGGTGGGGGGATTGCCCACCCCCACATGAACTGCAGTTTGTATTTATCTGTTTATTTATTTACTTATTTATAACATTTAGATCATGGATTAAACATGAATTAGGTTGAAACCTAGTTTTGGGGGGCGGGGGGCATTGCTCCCCCATATACAAACTGCATATCTGGAAGGGGAAAGGGATGTGTAAAAGATAATGTTGGGGGTATGAAGGGGTACTGGCCCCCTAAATGATCTGGAAGAGAAAAGGGACAGAGATTTCTTGTCCTAGTGTGTTTTGTATTTTTTGGGTTATGGGTGGGAATTATCCTCCCTGGTATGGTGGGAATTGTTTCAGTGGGAATAGTCCTAGGTGGGAATTGTCCAGATGGGAATTGGTGGGTGGGAACTATCCAGGTGGGAACTGACCTAGAATCTTTAATTCATACATGAATCATTTAAATTTCCAAGCGCATTATTTTTCTTGTAAACATGCAGCCTGTAAAATCCCAGAAGCACAGCTGTGAGCAATAGGTGCTGCAGGGAGTGGTTTTGGGTGCTCACTTCAGTGCACTTTTTAATCCTAATGTGATAGCAAAATATAAGCCCATGACAGGTTTTAACTATGTGCTAAGATCCTAGTATAAAGCACCAAATAATTAGGCTGGGAAAGGTCTCTCCTCCTCTGCTTAATACATGTATTCTTTGTGAAAACCTGCAATTCACTAATAATAATTATAGAGGTTATATAATAGTGTCACTGTTTAACTGGAAAGTCTGACTGGCAATGTCAGAATTTTATTTTGTGGAGACTGAGCTGTCAGATTTTACATTATGATTGTCTGCAAAGCAATGAAGGTTAGGCAAGGGCAAGATAGCATTGTTTGTACAATCCATTCCTCAGGCGGTGAGATATATCCCTTCTACTCTCAGGTGTGTGGGAGTGATGTTTAATATCTGAATCCCACAACTGACTGACACTCTATTCTTGCTAGTGGAGGAGTAGCCTAATGGTTAGTGCAATGACTTAAAAACCTGGGGAACCAGGTTTGATTCCCATTGCAGTGCCTTGTAACTCTGAGCAAGTCATTTAACTCTCCATTGCTCTAGGCAGAAAAATAGATTGTGAGTCCACTAGGAACAGAGTAAGCACCTACATAGAATATGTAAATTGCTTTGGTTGTACCATAGAAGGGCAGTATATCAAGTCTTTGACCCTTTGTGTTATGTAGATCAGGGATGGGTAACCTCAGTCCTCAAGGGCTGCAACTCAGTCAGATTTTCCTCAATGAATAGGCATGAAATCTATTTGCATGCACTGCCTCCATTGTATACGAATAGATCTCATGCATATTCATTGAGGAAAACCTGACTGGGTTGCAGCCCTGGAGGACTGAGGTTGCCCACCCCTGGCCTAGCCAGTTTATTTCTCTACTTGTATGGTATAACCAGATAGAATGTGCATAAATGTATTGACAACCATTGAAAGTGCTATAAAGTTTCTAACCCCCGCATGTAAACAAATTAGGTTCTAACAACCAATAATTGGTATTGATAATCACTTATTGGCAGTAATTAGGAGCTATGTACAGATTTGCCATAGGCCTTATTCTATAACAAATGTGCCTAAATTTCATAGTATGCAACTCGAAAGGGGGTGTGGCCATGCTAGGGGCATTCCCAGAAATTAGGTATGATGTTTTGGAGAGGAGGAGTAGGGTAACGGTTAGAGCAGTGGGCTTTAATCATGGTGACCTGGGTTCAATTCCCACTATAGCTCCTTGTGACTTTGGGCAAGTCACTTAACCCTCCATTGCCCAAGGTGCAAAAACTTAGATTGTAAGCACTCTAGGGACAGAGAAAGTACCTCTATATAATATGTACTAGTGCTGCGTACATCTAGTAGTGCTAAAGAAATGATTAGTAGTAGTAGTGGTATGTTATAAAACACCTGAATTTATGCACCTAACTGACAATCATTTGGACGCAAGCATTTTCACCAGCCTTTGGTAGGCATAAGTGCTCATGCACAAAGTTAAGTGTGAAATGCAAACTAAGCTAGTATTCTATAAAGTCCTTTCCATGCAGATGTTGTTTACAGAATACTAGCTAAGGGGCCCTTTTACTAAGGCACGTAGGCAACTAAGTGCATCCAACATGCATCAAATTGGCATTACCACCCGGCTACTGCATGCCCCAGGCAGTAATTTCATTTTTGGTGCGCAGTTGGCACATGCTGGATACTTAAAGCCCAGTAAGTGCGTGAGACCTTACCAGTAAGTCAATGGTTAAGGTCTCAGGACAAAAATGGATGCCGGTGGTTTTCATGTCCATTTCCAGCACATTAAAAAATTCTCTTTTTTCCAGGCACGTTCAGGAAATGGACCAGTGCGTGTTCAAAACACATACCTACACCAGCGCAGGCCACTTATGGGTGTGCCTTAGTAAAAGAGCCTCTTTAGTGCACATCATTTCAGCCCTTTACAGAATCTAGCCTGTAACATACATATAAATGTAGTCCCATAGGTCTAGATACTATATATGGTGCCAGAAAAATCCACACAGTAAAAAAAAATATACCTAGGTGTATTCTGTAAAGTACACCTGAATTTTATAGAATAGGCTGAAATTTCCACGTAGTATATAGAATACGCCGAGTGCCTCTCCACGTGACCAAATTTGGACATGTCCATTTAGGCCATGTTTTACTTGATGTAAATCCCGATGCTTAAATTAGGCACAGAGCGGGTGTGTGACAAACAGATGACATGCCCTACCCTGAGGAGGCCACCAGAGGGCGCTCTCATGTTTAAAACCTATAAATTCCAGGAACTGGTCACTAGAGGGAGCTCCAATGAGGACACCAGTGTAATGACTTGAAGGGGTCACAAGAGGGAGCTCCAGCAAAGGCCAGGAATGTAGGACTGAGGAGGACCCATAGCAGTGGATTCCCTTTAAGAAGGAAGCACTCTAGAGAAGGTACTAGACCCTTCCGGAACCAGGAGTAGGGGCCCAGGAGGGGTGTGGTGAGCTATTAGCAGCCCTATAAAGAACACCTTTGAGGGGAAAATGAGGGACCTGCAAGGAGCAGGAGAAGGAAGGATGCCTACGCGAAAGGGCGGATCAAATTGGGCTAGAAACCCTGGGCCTGGTCCCTGAAGGAGAAGGATCCCTATAGGATCAAGAAGGTACTTACCTTGATATTGTGATAATGAGAAGAAAGTACTTACCTTGCTATGGTGATAATGTGGATAATAATGTTCTGGAACTTTAATGTGAAGAAACATTGGAGGAAATGAAATAAGAACTGGACTAACAGCCGTGGGGTGGCTGTTCTAAACTGAGACCCAGGTCCCACATTAATCGGGCTCAGTTGACAAATGATTTGAGGAACTGTTTGCTGAAAGAAGAATTCCCTGCTTACGTGAGTAAGGAATGCTAAGGGAACTGTAATTTGCCTAAGAGGTGGTTAATTTGCATATTCTGCTGAATCCTGATAGTAAAGCATTGTGTTCTCCAGAAAAGGGGCCAGGAGGTTGTGACACAAGCATACAGAAACTGCAACCTGTTACCAAGGGAACCTGAAAAGGAGAGGGTCAAGAACAGAAGGATTGATAACTGAGGAGCAGTCACCCTAAGTTTACAGAGGAGCCCAAATGTTGAGACTCAGGTTATAGCAGGCTGTACTGTAGAGGAGGATGATTACTGAACCTTCTTTAGAGCCAGAGCTCTCTTGAGCCTTGATGGTGAGTTTGTGATACAGGATAGGAGCCCTCAACACATAAGAGTATCCTGGGGAAAAAGTGCTGAAAAGTAAACTGGTTACAGTCAGATCCAGGGAGAACTAGAAAACTCATAGCAAAGTCTCAATGGGATGGAAAAAAGGTCATCAGAATCCCAAAAGAGTCTCCAGGGAGAGAGGAGATTATATGGAGTGGGCCCTTGGCTACGAGGGGCTCATCGTAGTGTGTATTTATAATAATGAGCATAGATAATAGAAATGCTCATGCCCTGCCCTTGGCCACACCCTCTTTTCAACTATGCCACTTAGGATATATGCACACCATGTTACAGAATACATGTGGAGGGGCACAATTAAAAGGGATGCCCAGGTTTTCCTGGGGACGTCCTCGCAGGACGGCTCCAGCAAGGGGCGGGGAAACCCATATTATCGAAACAAGATGGGCGTCCATCTTTCGTTTCGATAATACAGTCGGGGATGCTCAAATCAGCAAATTTAGGTCGACCTTAGAGATGGTCATCCCCAGGACTTGGTCGTTTCTGTTTTTCAGCGATAATGGAAAGCGAGGACGCCCATCTCAGAAATGACCAAATCCAAGCCATTTGGTCATGGAAGGAGCCAGCATTCGTAGTGCACTGGTCCCCCTGACATGCCAGGACACCAACTGGGCACCTAGGGGGCACTGCAGTAGACTTCACAAATTGCTCCCAGGTACATAGCTCCCTTACCTTCAGCCAGATTCACTAATTGAATGGAAAAAGCCCTTTCCTTACCGATCCCTTAGCAATTCGGAAAGGAACGGGCATGCATGAAGTTAATTGCATGCAAATGACCTGCTTGCTGTTAGCTCATTTGCACACGATTTCCTTCCTAAGGAGGGGAAGCCAGTGTAGAGCAGCCAAGCATTATGCGTGGCTACTCTGCGCATGCCAAAGACAGCTTCATGCATGCGGACAAGCTGCGTGTATAATAGCCGTCTACAACCTTAAATAAATTGCCGTCTACAACCTTAGAAAAACAGAAGTCCAGGTTAAAACGTGCAAGTGCTTGTCAGGGATGTCTTTTTTTTTTTTTAGAGTATGGGTGAAGGACGTCCCTTGCAACAGCATATCCAAAATGTGGATGTTTCTGTGTGAAGGATGTCCATGTCTTTGCTCTGCCTCTAACGTCCCCTTTATTTATTTGGATTTTGGATCACAAGTATCAGCACTGGGATTTGAACCAGCCCTCTCTGGATTGCAAGACCAACACTCTAACCACTAGGCCACTCCTCCACCTTGTAATTTGTCAGTCTCTTTGGGGGGTGCAGTTCAGGACATCCAAAATGTTTGAAAGAAGGACACCCATGCCTTCGCTATGCGTCCGCTATGCCTCCGCTGTCACACACATACCTCTCTCCTCAGGGACCTGCATACTGCTGCGATAGACCTGAGTATGACATTTCAGGCTAGCAAAAAAAGTTTTTAAAGTTGTTTTCTCAGGGTGGGAGGGGGTTAGTGACCACTGGGGGAATCAGGGGAGGTCATTTCCAATTCCCTCCGGTGGTCATGTGGTCAGTCGGACATCTTTTTGAGGCTTGGTTGTAAGAAAAAATGGACCAAGTCGCCGAAGTGCTTGTCAGGGACGCCCTTCTTTTTTCCATTATTGCTCGAGGACACCCATGTGTTAGGCACGCCCCAGTCCCGCCTTTGCTACGCCTCTGACATGCCCCCAGGAACTTTGATCGTCCCCGTGACGGGAAGCAGTTGGGGAGGCCTAAAATTGGCTTTTGATTATGCCGATTTGGGTGACCCTGAGAGAAGGACGCTCATCTCCTGATTTGTGTCAAAAGATGGGCACCCTTCTCTTTCGAAAATAAGCCTGTTAGTGAGTTGTGCGTATAAATCTTAATCAATGCTGATAATTGCTTGTTAACATTCAATTGACAGCGCTGATTAGCTAGATAACCAATTAAGGTATGCACATTGTTATAGAATACACTCAGATTTCCACACAGAAATTAAGGCACTATATATAGAATTTGGGGGATAGGTTATAAAATTGCCCTTAACATGCTTGCACCTTTAAAGTTGTTTAAATCATATATTTTATTTAAAATAACGTCATGTATCTTTCTGCTATGAAAAATGCTTTAATGCTTTAATACATGAAAGCAGAGAATAAGCTACGAAAGACTTGGTTGTGTTTTCATATCTTCCTATAGAGTTTTTCCTGGCTAGGAATTCAAGGTATACCTATGGCAGAGAATATTACTTGGGGAGGTGAAGGGGAGAGAACAGGTTATGCCTCTTTGATCCTATATAAACTAAGCAAACAGCTAAAGCTCTTCTGCACCTTTGATCCATATAGTTCTTCAACCACTGAGGCCCTGTCCATAGAGAATTATTGGTGGTTTAAGCTAGGCCAGTGTTTCTGAAACCTGGTCCTGGAGGCACCCCAGCCAGGTTACCCACAATGAATACTCATGAGAGAGATTTGCATGAATATTCATTGTGGACATACTGAAAACCTGACTGGCTGGGGTGCCTCCAGGACCAGGTTTGGGAAACACTGAGCTAGGCTATTTTTTAATTTCTTATCATTGCATTTTTAAAATAGAATGGAGAATCTTTTATTTCATGTGGAAAAGTCAAAGAAATTAAAGCATTTCTGGAAAATGAATGTCCTCTGCTTCAAAAGGGCAGATTGCAATCACAAGAAGAGAAAACTGTAAAAGAACTGTCTTTGGTGAAGCGTTTGGCATCTAAAGATCCTCTGTGCTAGCTTTCTGGATTTAAACTAGATTTTCTCATGGATGTTGTGCTAGACTGAAAACCAAATGTCTGAACATAAATACACTGCTTGATCTGCAATCAGAAGGGCCTTTCCAACATAAATTTACATCTGGTAAGTTTCCATATCTATCATCTACCAATAATCGGATTAACTAATTTATTTCCATAGATCTGATTGTCTACCTTATGTCTAGTAGACTTCAAAGCTTTTATAAAATTTAAGGCAGGGTGCCACCAGAGAAGGACAGAGCATTAGAGGAAACCAAAAGGAACTGAGCCAAAGAAAAAAGAAAAGTATAACAGATACCATCTCTAACCCAGTTTCTTCCTCCCCATCCCCATCATTAACTGACTTCAATGTAGGGAAATGGCCTGAGAAAAGTTTTAAGAATAGACTTATATTTCTGATACAACTGCTTACAACAGAAGAGGTTTTGGAAGGTGATTCCATAAAATAAGCACCAAGTACACAAAAGTATCATCAGGGCATATCAAGCAGATCACTGAGATAGCCCAGTAGATTATTGTTCAAAGAATGGAGTGAGCAACCTAAAAAATGGGCAGTCAGTGAATCTAGCAAGTAGAATGGAGAACCAGTGATGAATGCACAGTGAGTTAATTATCTACCATGTGCTCCTGACAATGCAAGAGCATAGCCATGGATGGGCCTAGGCAGGTTGCGGCCCCACCCACTCTGGGGTCATGCCTACCCTCTCAGTGGCAGCAGCACAAGCCAATGAGAGGAGAGATTAAGGTTATGTCAACTCATGTTAACCTTGGTCCCCACTAAAAAATTATTCCTGATTATGCCACTGTGACAATGGGCAATGATTACTGGACTTCCTACATCAAGAAAGGTTGACTGAAGAGTGCTACCTTTCCAACTTCATTTTCAGAAAATATAATCTCAATTTGAAATCACCACTTTTCATAGTACAAGCATTAGGATTTAGTCTTCATTTTTTTTAAGGTTGGGTGCTTGCTACCCATGTTGTTGCATGAATAGTAAGCTCTGTGATTGGCAAGTTGATAAAAGCTGATATTTTCACCATGCAGTGTGTTTGCAATCTTTCACTTTTTATGTTTTGTTTTTAAGAAGTTTTGATAGCAACATGTATGGCAGGAGATTCTGTCCAGCACTGTGTGGACATATGGTGCTACTCTGTGTGACGGCCGTTATGTACACACACTGCAAGATGCTCCATGAACAGACAAACTGCATTTTGTTGACCTAATTAACCAGCTGACTCATACAACTAAAGTCACAAAGATTGTCATTGTGTTCTTTAAACTCATATCTATGGAATTTATTCATTATTAACCATACTAATGCCATACGGTAGATTTAAACAGTGCCTTTTAATTGAATGGGATTTTGAGCCATATTATTTCCAGAAGCATGCAGAGTCCCTTGTTAACTAACTGCAAGCCAGTAGCTACATTTTGAGTGGCTCAGGGTTTTTTTAACTCCCATGTCTAAACTTTCTGGGAACTGTAGTTCTTCATTCTGTCACTGTAAAAGACCAGCCAGCTATTCATCAAGAGCTGGCTGTGTTTATTTTCCTGATATGTCCTGATGATTTCACACTGATTCCTTTTGGACAATAACTATAACATACAGTAATTACAACAGAGATATCCATGTTGGGATGTGTCAAGTTCTGATAGTATTTTAGAAGGAGATCTGTTAACAAAAAGCTGTTCTAAAATGCATACAGGAATGGATATGTACATGCTGGTTATGTATGGCAGGAGCACCCCTTTTAAAATATCAAGGGAGTCAACACAGCAACATAAACATGAATGTGCCTGCACGTAACACATGTATGGTGGAATTTTAAAACATCATCCAATATAATCTGCTTCGTAAATTTATGCTTCTAAAGAGATCAGGGAACATCAGAGGTGCCCTTTCCCAATAGGAAAGAAGGTTTCATGCACCTTGAATCATCATCGGTTCAAATAACTCTTGCAATTTTTAAAATATATTTCTGCATTTTATCATCATAAGTTGAACTTAGCTTCATTAAATCTGTTGAGGGGAATCTGAGCTGACGTGTTTTGCCTATTGCTGTTAAACATACATGTATATGTGCAGGGACATACATGCATATGGCAGCCATTTCAGTTACATGAATGTCTCTGTTTTCTGAAGCTTTCACAGTGCCTCCTATCCTTTGACATTATTACTTTCAGTGAGGGGGGGGGGGGACAAAAGCACTGAGGGATTAAGGGGGGGTTAATATTCATAATCTCTCCTGTGGAGCCATTTCTGAAACCAAGAAGTTCTTGGAGCAAGGGTAAATCCCAACATTCATGTCAGGGAACATTCCACTGCTGAAATGGAGAATATACATGTATCGTTTCACCCTGCCCTAGTCTTGCTCAAAACACACCTAGACCATGCCCTCTTGCCATATGCATGGATGTGTGTATCCCAGCTTTCTACAATTGAGATTTAGATGTGTATACAATATGCACACCTAAATGACATTTTCTGCATGTCCAAAATGTGAATAATGCCTCTAAAATGTCCACCTTATTGTAAGAGTCAGATGCTATAGGCTAATTTTTACTGCCATTGCTGGGGAAGGACAACTAAAATATCAATAATCTTATAATACAAAGTTGAAATCAGTCTAGTGGAGTGGAGGGGTAGCCTGGTGGTTAGTGCAGTGGACCTTGATCCTGTGGAACTGAGTTCAATTCCCACTGCAGCTCCTTGTGACTCTGGGCAAGTCACTTAACCCTCCATTGCCTCTGGTACAAAATAAGTACCTGAATATATGTAAACCGCTTTGAATGTAGTTGCAAAAACCTCAGAAAGGTGGTAAATCAAGTCCCATTTCCCTTTCCCTATTTGAGATTCTACAATGGAATGTTGGTACTATTGGAGATTCTAGATGGAATGTTGCTACTATTGAGATTCTGTTGCTACTATAACATTCCATGTAGAAGCCTGCCCTTGCAACGCAGCCGCACAGGCTTCTGTTTCTGTGAGTCTGACGTCCTGCACGACATCAGACTCACAGAAACAGAAGCCTGCGCGGCCGCGTTGCTGATCTGCAAGGGCAGGCTTCTACATGGAATGTTGTTAGTGGAGGAGTAGCCTAGTGGTTAGTGCAGTGGACCTTGATCCTGGGGAACTGAGTTCAATTCCCACTGCAGCTCCTTGTGACCCTGGGCAAGCCACTTAACCCTCCATTACCCCTGGTACAAAATAAGTACCTGAATATATATGTAAACCACTTTGAATGTAGTTGCAAAAACTTCAGAAAGGTGATATATCAAGTCCCATTTCCCTTTCCCTATGGTTTAATCCTATTCTTGTTTGACAGTTCACAAGAACAACAATACAATGCATCATCTGGCTTTTAGGATCAGAACACGTCATACTGTAGTTCCCAAGGTGAAGGAAACCTCCTGTCCACTCCTCTCCAGCCTAATTCTACAAACACAAAAGAGTAAAAGTCAGAATACATGTAAAATTGAAAATCTTTACCATTTTTCACCTCAGTTTTGATGTATGGGAACAATATATATATATATTGATTAACAGCTAGACAGCATGCCCTAAGGATGAAAAATGTATCTATCCTTGGGAGCTGACTCTCTTCACACTCTGGTTCCTGCACAATGGAAGATATGATTAATTCCCTCACTGCTCTCTTGAATTGCTTCACTTAAGGTGGGACAGGCAACGTCATGTGGAACATACCTGGGATGAACTGGAATCTTAAATATTAAAATAGACCCAAAACATCTTTTTTTTCCTTATGTGTCTGTCATACTTGAATGCTATTATGTTGATTTAAAGGCTGTGAAACGATAAACTAGTCTGTCCTGGAGCATTATATTAAGTGGTAAGGAGAAATTCTCGTTTAAGTGTCCATTTCTGCATATAGGAGGAAATTCAATAAATGGCATTAAAAAATTGGCACTGGAAAACTGGGGTGCTAAGTCAGCACAGATCCCATGCCTAACTTGTGAGCTCCATACTTATACCTCCTAAAAGCAGGGGTGAATGCCAGCACTGAACGTAGGTGCACTTCAGTTGAATTCTGCAAATCAATGTATAATTTTTTGGAACACCCCTGCCATGCTCCTGGTCACGTCCTCTTTTTATATACGTGCAATTGAAGTTAGGTGTCATGCTTTATGGAAAAGTGTGCAGCGACATTCATGCACAAATTTTTAAAACTGCCAATTAACATCAATAATTGGTTCTGGCACCCAATTATTGATGCTTCTGAGCTCAAAAAGCATATGCATCTCTGATGCGTACACAAAGTTGGGTATGGAAATTTGGGCACATTATATAGAATCTGGGGGATATTGTTTGCTTGCAAAATTGCAAATTACCACATTGATGCTACAGTATATATGATATATACACACAGCCTCCTCCCCCCTTCAATATATGTTCTGTATATCATTGCTGGTCAAAGGGTGAACCTCAGTATCTTGGGACTGATTTGGGGTCTATGTTGAAGTTCCATCTTGGGCAAATAGAGGGCATTTATTTTATAACCGAGCATCTATTTTAAGCCTAGTATATACCAGGGGCGTAGCCAGCACTGGATTTCTGGGGGGCTCAGAGGTGGATGGGAGGGCAATTCATTTCCTCTCCTCCACCCCCCTGTCGCCGCCACGGCCGCATTTCTTACCTTTGCTGGCGGGGATGCTCAATCCCTGCCAGCTGATGAGATCCATGGCCCGAACTGCCCCAGCACTGGCTCTGCAGAGAAGAAGTTGGTGGCCTCCCTTCCTGCTGCTGACATCGGCACTTGTACACACACAAACTGAGCATGCATGAGGCGTGCTGATGTCGGTGCCAAGAAAGGAGGCCGTTCACTTCTTCCCTGAAGAGATAGCACTGGGGTAGTTCCAGCTGCAGATCTCATCAGCTGGTGCAGATTAGGCATCCCCCCCCCCCCAGACAGTCAAAGGGTACTCCAGTTGTAGAGGAGGCCTGAGCCAAAAGGGTGTGTGTGTGGGGGGGGGGGGGGGGGGGGGGAGGCCCCAAGGCCCACCATGGCTATGCCACTGTTATATACAGAAAAGTAGGCTCCTACTTTTCTTTAAAAATTACTAGTGCAAGTGACTAATAATGTGTCTTAATTTAAGGTGCTATACAGATCTCCTACTGCGTTCTTATGGTGCAATATTCACCACTCATTTGAACCTCTCCAACATCCATCAGAGAAGACTCTTAACTGTCAGTTCTCAACTATTATTTAATGCATATAAATAAACAGTTAGGGCCAGATTCTGTAACTGGTGTCTAAAATTAGACATGTCCGATTAATGTGCCTAGCGCTATTCTATATACTGCACCTAAAGTTAGTTGCAGTATATAGAATAGTGCATAGGACTGGGGGACGTGCCTACATTTAGATGCAGCCATTTACACCGTTGAAAACCTGGTGTAAATACCCACACCTAGATGTGGGAATAGTCCCCGAATTCTATAACAATGTACACAAATTTAAGTAATGCCCTTGACACAACCACACTCTTCCAATGGCTGCACCTCCTTTTCAACTCTATGCTTTAGAATACGTGCACCTCTTTTTAGAATACACCTAAAAGATGCACGTGTAAATTCCAATTATTTCCAATTAGTGATGATAATTGGTTATATCGGTCAACTATCATGTAAATTGGCCGCATGCACAATTTAACGTGCACTACTCGCCACGCCGTATACAGAATCTGGGAATTACTGGATCAAACATAATTGAAACAAAGGAGTTCTGTCTAGCTGTAGAATGACCCTGTCTGAGAAACTGCTTCAGATAACTTCTAAACAGTGACAATAGTTGAATGTTGGGCCAAAAGGCAACAGAACTGCAAAGGGGGTGAAAGGGGACAAAAAGCAGAAAACTTTACTTGCAGGGCTGAGATAAAGATGACCTTTTTTGTCTCCTCAGTATATGACAGAAGTGGGGAGTGGTGTATTAAGTAAATTGAATCAAAATTAGGAAAAGAGTGTGTACTCTTTAGGAAGTGTGTACCCACATGGTTCCTATATCAAATAAATGCCTGGAAAAAATGGAGAAAAAAGAACATTCCCAGAAACAACATGAGAAATGACATGAAAAAAATGTTCTGGCTGCCCATCCCTATGTACCAGACAGCGCTTTGATAGATTACTGGAGATCTCCAAATGAGCGGAGCTTGATTTCCTTCTTGTGCAGGGTGTGAGAGCTACTTCAATCATGTTCCTAGATCGTAGGAAATATATCAGGAACCAAATCTCCATGTCCCATTTTATAATAGAAAATACTGTCTACTCTTCTCATTGCTCGGCACAGTATGTCTTGATTCTCAATATGTGCTAATAAACTCCTGAAGTCCTGCGCCGTTCATGTAGTACCTGGTTTTTGCTAGACATTGTAGGATGTGCTGAGGACAGTGAAAAGACAAGCAAAGATAAGCTGAAAAGCACATATGGCAAAGTGTAAACTACACTGCATCTGGGGTTAAGTGCCTTGCTTTTTTTGTAAATTTCTAAGGACATTATATTGACAGCTGAAACTTGTTGAGGAGGTGGGCGTTAAACTGTGTATTTAATTCTTACTCAACAAACTGCTAAAACAGATGGTTTGATGAAGTGTTGTGGGTTGTTGCAAAATCCAGAAGATCTGGCATCTTGAACATGAAGCAAAGGAGTATTTTATAGTGCTGTTCTCTAACTCATAATGCTTTACAGTGTAATATGCAGACAAAGGTGTTGAGGCTGTTGCAAAATCCAGAAGCTCTGGCATCTTGAAGATGAGACAAAGAAATATTTTATAGTGCTGTTCAATATGCAATCAAATACTCTACATCCTAATGTTTGAACACTCACCTGCTCTCCATCCCATGTCCAAGCAATCATCTCCTAATATCCTACTGTGTTTGAATACCCTGTATGTAGCCACAAAAGGTGCAAGAAAAGTTGAAAGATGTACAGTCTCAATAGATGGCAGATGAAAATACAGAGAGGGATTAAGGCAGAAAGGAAAACTATGAGCCCCAGCATCCTGAGAGGCACAAACATGTGACTCTGAGGACTTTAAGGGGCCCTTTTACTAAGCCGTGTAAGCATCTACGCACGCCCCATGTGTGCCAAAATGGAGTTACTGGCCAGCTACTGCGTGGCTCTTGTGGTAATTTCATTTTTGGCGCTAGTCCGATACGTGAGTCTGAAAAATTATTGACGCATGTAGGTCATTACCGCCCAGTTACCACATGAGACTTTACCGCTAGGCGGTAAGGTCTCAAACCTAAAATGGACGCACAACAATTTTGATTTAGCCTCACGTCCATTTTCAGCAAAAATGTAGAAAAGGCATTTTTTGCAGGCGTGCTGAAAAATGGTTCTGCGCGCACCCAAAACATATGTCTATACTACCGCAGGCCATTTTTCAGCGCACCTTTTGTGTTTTGTTTGTACAATGACTTGTTGATTTTATATAGGGCTAATTTTCGAAAGAGAAGGCCGTCCATCTTTCGACATAAAACAGAAGATGGACATCCTTCTCGCAGAGACGACGAAATCGGTATAATCAAAACCCGATTTTGGACATCTCCAACTGCAGTCCGTCGCAAGGACATCCAAATTTCAAGGGGGTGTGTCAGAGGCATAGCGAAGGCAAGACTTGGGCATGCCTAACACTTGGACGTCCTCGACCCATAATCGAAAAAAACAAGGACGTCCCTGATGAACACTTGAACGTTTTCACCCGGACTTGTTTTTGTGACGAATAATGCACAAAAAGGTGCCTAAAATGACCAGATGTCCCCCGGAGAGAATCGGGGATGACCTCCCATTACTCCCCTAGTGGTCACCAACCCCCTCCCACCATCAAAAAGCAACTTTAAAAATATTTCGTGCCAGCCTCAGATGTCATACTCAGGTCCATGACAGTGCGTGCAGGTCCCTGGAGCAGTTTTAGTGGGTCCTGCAGTGCACTTCAGACAGGTGGACCCAGGCCCATACCCCCCTACCTGTTACATTTGTGGAGGAAACAGTGAGTTCTCCAAAACCCACCACAAACCCACTGTACCCACATCTAGGTACCCCCCTTTACCCCTTAGGGCTATGGTAGTGGTGTACAGTTGTGGGTAGTGGGTTTTGGGGGGGGGGGGGGGCTCAGCACACAAGGTAAGGGAGCTATGTTTCTGGGAGCATTTTTGAAGTCCACTGCAGTGCCCCCTAGGGTGCCCGGTTGGTGTACTGGCATGTCAGGAGGACTAGTGCACTACAAATGCTGGCTCCTCCCATGTCCAAATGGCTTGCATTTGGACGTTTTTGACATGGATGTCTTTGGTTTCGAAAATTGCTGTAAGTCAGAAACGTCCAAATCCAAGGACGTCCAAATCTAGGGATGTCCAAATTTAAGGAATTGGACGTCTCTGACGGTATTTTTGAAACGAAAGGTGGACGTCCATCTTTTTTTCGAAAATACGGGTTTCTCCACCCCTGGATGTGGACGTTTTGCAAAGACATCCAAATCACAACTTGGACGTTTCTTTCCAAAATGCCCCTCCACGTTATTCATCTCCCCAAGAGCATCAGCCTGATAACAGATGGTTGTCCTTCTTAAACGGTACAGGAATCCAAGCCAATTTCCCACATGGCAGTGATGCCACAGAATCTAATAGCAGATTAAATCAGTTTCTTTTTTCCACGTCCATTTCCTTTTTTCTCTTTCTCATTTTCCATCTCTTTCTTTTTTTCTTTCTCTCACCATTCCCTTTACCCCCTTCCTCCCTCTCTTTACATGAAACCATTATGCACAGCTGTAATTTTGGCACAGCATCACCTCCCCTCCTTCAGGAAATGTGGTAAGTCATGATGGCATCTGGAGCCATAGATACAGTTACCCTAGCAGCTGGGTGGTATGAGTATCAGGCACCACATTCGGTGGTTTTGGTGTTTAGGATTGAAACACTACTGATTGCTCATCAGGAAGTTAAATTCTACTCTTCTGTGCCAGTGGCGTAGCCACAGGTGGGCCTGGGTGGGCCAGGGCCCACCCAATTAGGGATCAGGCCCACCCAACAGTAGCACACGTATTAGCGGTAGCAGGTGGGGATCCCAAGCTCCACCAGCTGAAGACTTCTACCTGATGGTAATGAAAATGCTATTCTCCATGATACCAGCACCTGCACATGCTCAGTTTTCAGCGCATGCCTGCTGCAAACTGCTAAGGTGGAAAGAAGCGTTTTCCCGCCAGCTGAGATTTTTTTTTTGGTGGTGAGTGAAGGGGAGAACACTTGGTGCCCACCCACTTCTTGTCTAGGCCCACCCAAAATCTGCTGTCTGGCAATGCCCCTGTAAATCTGTGCTGAGTCAGAAGAAGTCAATATGGTCACTGAATGCCAGTGGAGAGAGAGGTCAGAGGATCTGTTTACAAGCCTTAAGCAGTTTAGACAGTGTATTTGGGAGGTGAATGCTCCAGCTCTATTGTTGCTTAAAATGGGAGATAATGAAACAGGGTCAACTACACAGTAGGTGCAGTGATCATTCTGGAATGTCCTGAGGACCAGTGAAAAGCAAGCAAATATAACCTGGAAGACACATACAGCAAAGTGTAAACCATACAGCATCTGGGGATAAGTGCATTATATATATTTATATATATACAAAATATATATATACTAGTAAAAAAGGCCCGTTTCTGACACTAATGAAACGGGCGCTAGCAAGGTTTTCCTCGGAGTGTGTATGTTTGAGAGAGTGTATGTGAGAGTGCCTTTGTGTGAGAGAGTGAGTCTGGGTGCGAGGGTGTACTTGGCTCCGCGCGCGTGCATTGTTGTGGTGTCTCATATGGGCGTGGCGAGAGAATGAGTGCTGGACCCGTGGAGTGTGGTGCTGGCAGCGTGAAGAGTCTACATCAGTGCCGCGTCGATCAGCTGATCAGCGCCGTGGAGAGCGAGTTGCAGGTGGGCAGCGGAAAAGGAGACCCCCATGGAGAGGCAGCTGAGCGTTACTTTGCAGGACGCTGAGCTCTGGCTGTGCTTCAAGGAACCGACCAATCCTATTTAATAGAATGCACCTCCAACATTCTGAAGCCGAGAAACCTCGTGTGGTTGGTCACTTCTGCTTGTGACAAACCCGGAAGTACGTGATGTCAATTCAGGAGATGGATACAGAGAGCAGGAATGCCTCAGCCAAGCAGTCAGCTTCAGAACATTGGAGGTGCGTTTTATTATATAGGATATATATACATATACTTTTTTTATTTGTAAATTTGCAAAGACATTATACTGACAGCTAAAACTTGCTGAGGAGGTGGGTGTCTGGAAATGCAAATAACAACTGCAACAGCTTGAATAAGTCACATTGTTTTGCCATTTCTAGATAGATATTTTATGCCATGCCTTTAAAACACCTATCCACTACTCAGTCGCCCTGAAAATGAAAGGTTTGGGTCCTCATTCACTGACTTCCAGGTTATGTCTGCTTCCATCTCAGACTGGAATTAATATTTTGTATATTCAGACTGTGTTAATCAGTTTATGATATCATTAGACAGTAGACAAGCAGTAGATCAACGGTGATGTCAGAAGCGAATGGAGCCCAGGGCCCAGGCAGAGCCAATTCAAGGATATTAAATAATCTAGGTGACCTTTCAGCCTGACTGACCCCTCAATTACATTTCATGATTCTATGCCCTTACCAGAGATTTTGAAAAGGGAAACATAACTCAACAATCCTAATTATTTGAACACTGTGTCAGAACAATCTTGTAACAATGCATAACTGGAAATAGCACTTTTAAACAAAATTAAACTTTATTTAGTATGTACATATGCAATGAGGCTAATTTCCAAAAGCCATACACTTAGGTACATGTATTGCTATTTTTCCACGTAAGTAGGTTATTCAAAAATTAATCAGTCCCCCTGTATAGAAAAGTATGTGATGATGATTTTTTTTCAGATGTCTGGTGATCAGGCTGTATTGTTCTGCTTTGACTGCACCTGCTCTTTGCCACCCTAGGTGACCAATTAATCTACAGAGGGGTTAAGTTATGTTATGTTATAATGACTCTTAACCCACCAACACCCTCAGTTGATAAGTGGGATACACAAAAAAAAACCTGATACATTCTATCAGGATGGACAAAAACTAATCATAAGCTATTTCTTAGAAAAACTTAGGGGTCCTTTTAGTAAGGCTGGTGTAGGCGTGTATATTGGACGCGCACAGGCCAATTTTTTAAAATAGATGTGCGGCAAAATAAAAATTGGCGTGAGTCCATTTTGGGCCTGAGACCTTACTGCCACCCATTGGCTTAACAGTAAGGTCTCATGCGTTAACTGGGTGGTAATCATCAGCACGCGTACACTGCGCCATGCGGAGAAAACAGAAATTTTTTTCTGCCATGTGTTTTGGACGCACGTAAAAATTAGAATTACTGCCCGGAGCACACGTTGCCAGGCGGTAGTTCTAATTTGATGAATGTTGTATGCGCATAGGCACCTATATGTGCCTTAGTAAAAGGGCCCCTTAGAAAACAAATAAGCCTTCACCATTTTACAAAGAACGATTCTTAAAGGGACATCATTCCATATGTAAAAGAATGAGAAAAAATTGCTTTGTCTCACATTTCTGACTGTTGGAAAAGCCAAAATCAAGTAATTACAACTCCTAGTCAGAGTGGTTGAACTAAGAAGTTTAACCAATTGAAATAATCCCTCTGGTCAATATTTAGCTCACGGCGGGGGCACCTGGTCAAAAGAAACCAGACAAAAAAGTTCCAAACAAAAAAAGTTCCCGACATAAAAGTCTCTGACAAAATAGACTCCTGACAAAAGGGTCTGATGAAATAGATTTATTTTTGAATGGTACGAATTTGAAGGGTACAAAGAAGTGGAGGAGCCATAAATTACTGAGAAAGTCCACGGCTTGTCACTTGAAAGTCCTGGCACCTGCCTACGGCTTGACTTCTCTATCCACACTTGGTATCTAGTGAGAACCATAAATCTGCTTGAAAACATAATCCAGCTTGATTAAGAGTCTATTTTGTCTTGGGTTGTTTTGTTGTGGGGTTTTTTGGGGAGTTTTTTTTTTGTCATGGTCTGTTTTGGTTTTAGTCTGTTTTGTTGGGGGGGGGGGGGGGTTGTCGGGTTTTTTTTTTGTTTGCCTATTATGTCGGGGTGCCCACGGTGGGCAGTGTTTTTTTTAAAAGACCTGATTGCCATGGGCTGAATTAGAAGCAGATATTCAGTGTTGAATATCTCGGTCTTGATGAACTATTAGAGGTTATCTGAGTTTGGCTGATACTCAGTGCAAATACCCTGATCACTAACCGGGGACACTTAGGATTGCATTTTACGTGGTTTTTGCTTGCCCAGTTGTATCTGGGCACTGACATTGAATATTGGCAGTGCCTGGATAACTTGACTCCTCTCTGGAAAGTCCTGAAACTAACTGAAGAGTGCTACGATATTGAGCAATTAAGAGCAGATGAATATTTGCATTTGGGCTGGGCAGAGTGATTTAACTAGGCAGTGGCCTCTCCTGCTCTGTTAAATCACTCTGAATATCTGTGGGATCAACTATTGTGGGCTCACAAACTTTTGTATGGTTTGACCCCTATATGTATGAACAACCTCATTGAGGGGCCCTTTTACCAAGCTGCGTAGGTGCCTATGCGCACCCAATGTGCGCCAATTCGGAACTACTTCCCGGCTACCGCATGGCCTGAGTGACGATTTCATTTTTTATGCACATCCAGTACGCACACCAGAAAATTTCTGGCGCGTGGTGCTAACCGAGTGGTAATCAGCAGTATACATGCACTGATGATTACTGCCCGGTTAATGCGTGAGACCTTATCACTAAGTCAATGGGTGGCGGTAAGGTGTCAGGCCCAAAATGGATGTTTGCCAATTTTTATTTTGCCGCACGTTCATTTTTGGACCCCCAAAAAAAGACCTTTTTTCCAGGTGTGCTGAAAAATGGACCTGCGCACATCCAATACATGCGTCTACACCAGCGCAGGCCACTTTTCAGCGTACCTTAGTAAAAGGACCCCTGAATTACCTTCACGTAATGCCTCTAGAGAATATCTTATCCTATATTTCCCAAATTGTAAGAAATTAACGTACAAAACAATCCATACTGCTTACTTTTCATACCAAGGAACTAAAATTTGGAACTCCTTACCTAAAACCATCAAATGCACCAATGATTATTTGTTATTCCAAAGTCTATTGAAAACTCACTTCTTCAGTCTAGCCTTTAAAGAAATAAGCACTCTTCTCAAATAAACTCATGGCATTAATTTTTATCTCATCCCACCTCCCGCTACTCCTCTCTTTTCCAGCTAATCCTAACCCTTTACCTTCTTCCTCCATGTTTCAATTATCTAGCTTAAATCACTAAAGGGCCCTTTTACTAAGGTGCGTTGGCACCTACGTGTGTCCAACGTGTGTCAAAATGGAACTACCGCATGGCTACCATGTACCCCGAGTGGTAATTCCATTTTTGATGTGCCTCCAAAACACACGGTAGAAAATATTTTCTATTTTATACTGTGTGGTGCTTACCTGCTGGTAATTGGCAGTTAATGCTCTCTGATGATTACCACGCAGTTAGCATATGAGACCTTACCACTAACTCAATGGGTGGCGGTAAGCTCTCAGGCTGAGGAGTGGCCTAGTGGTTAGGGTGGTGGACTTTGGTCCTGAGGAACTGAGTTCAATTCCCATTTCAGGCACCAGCAGCTCCTTGTGACTCTGGGCAAGTCACTTAACTCTCCATTGCCACATTGAGCCTGCCATGAGTGGGAAAGCATGGGGTACAAATATAATAAAAAAAATGGGTGGGGCATTGGTTTTAATTTTGTCACACGTCCCTTTTCGGCCAGAAGAAGGACATTTTTTCAGGCGCGCTGATAAATGGACATGCGGGTGTCCAAAACATGCGCCTACACAGGCCGTTTTTTGGCGTGCTTTAGCAAAAAGGGCCCCAAAGGCCCTGTTTACTCAGCCACACTGTAGGCACGCTAGTCTTTTTAGCACACGTTAAAAATTAGCATGCGTTAATGCTAGAGACACCCATTTATCCCTATGGGTATCTCTAGTGTTAGCGCATGCTAATTTTTAGCGTGCACTAAAAATGCTAGCGCACCTTAGTAAATAGGGCCCCAAGTATTTAATTTCATCTGTTCCTAACTCAAAGTTTTAGTTGTCTAACATTTTATGATGTATTTTACTTTTTGTTAATATATTTTGAACATGTTCATGTTTTTCTAATTGCTATGTAAGCCACATTGAACCTGAGTTCTACTCGGGCTCATGCGGGATATAAATGTCATAAATAATAATAATAACTTGACCATTACCTTGTCACTAAGCACAAACTGAAGGGTAAACAAGTGATCTGATCTAAAAAAATGGAGAATAGCTGACTTAGAAATGATGAAACAGAGGCACAGCTAGCAACTGGCCGTCTCATTCTTGCAAGTCAATAATGTGTGATGCAATATTGCAATGAGCTGGTGGAAAAAAGTCATATAGCCAGATACCATGACAGAAACCCACTACGGTGAAAATATCATACTGTAACACAGTGAAGACTGAACATTAGGGTAGCAAACTCTCATAATTAATGTAGACTTTAAATGGCTCAGTATGATGGGCACTAACCATTTGTATTATAACCTTTCACCATGATCATTTTTGCCTTGGTCAGTCCTTGTAAAATAGTCATGGTGCACTATGAAAGTTACTCCCTATAATGTGAAACCGTGGAGCTATTACTTTTATTTGATTATTTAGTTGGCAAATGGTCACTGAACCAAGAAATAGCCTTTCTCAAAGGTTAACTAGAATTGTTGATGACCTTCATCCAGTTTAGTTAGAGAACACACATCAACAATACAGGTCATCGTTTGAACTACAATGCAACTGTAGCCTGGCTAATCCACAAGACCCCACTGATGCTAAATCGTTGTGCAAAGACTCTGACAAGTTTGACTGAACAGCATCCCACAGCTATCAACCCATTGCTAACTTGCTTTCTTTTGGCTGAAATATTAGAGAAGGCAGTGAAATCTCTGGTAGGACATATCATGTAACACAATGAATGCTTTTGTATTAGACAGGTAGGTTTTTGACCTTGCTCCAGAATCAAATTAATTCTAGTAGCAGTACTGGATCAGATCTACTATTGTCTTCATGGGACTCTTTTGCTCATTATGATAGATCTTTCCAGTGCTTTTGACCTGGAAGATTATGGGATTCTGTTGGTCAGACATAGGTGGTTAGGACCTGCTGGTCATATCCTTCAGTGCAGACTCCTTTCTATCAGATGGAAGATGGACAGTGGTGTTATACGATAGATCATATAAGGACCATGAGGCTACTTATGGAGTTTCTTAGGATTCCTCTCTCTTATTTGTTTAATGTCTTTCAACAGTTTCTGAGCAGGGCCGCCAAGAGGAGGGGGGGGGGGGTTGGGGGGCAAGATTCCCTGAGCCCAGCCTCTAAGGAGGGCCTGGCGCCACTGACCAATAGAAACTGCTTTGCCAGCCACAGGTCCTTCTTCCTGCCGTGTCCTGCCTATAAGGAAAGAGGAAGTTACTTCACAGGAGGCAGGATGTGGCAGGAAAAAGGACCTGTAGCTAACAGAGCATTTTCTCTTATTCACTGCAGTAGTGGGGAGCAGAGGGAGGGGCAGCGGTGGTAGTGGTCGGGGACTGTGGCGGGGCCCTGAAGATCGCTTGCCCCAAACCCAGCTTTGTCTCTCAGTGGCCCTGTTTCTGAGCAGGTTGATTCGATCATTTGAGTTTGTCATCTGTTTATAGACAGATGACATCCAAATTGTGTTGTCTTTAGGAATTCAATCCAACATAAAGTTTGGGACAGCTAAATTGCTGTTTAGCTACAGTGATAAGATGGCTACACCCCATCTAGATGCAGAAATTTTGTGTGTTGAGTAGCTGCACAAGCAGTTGATCCAATGGAGTACCTAGGGTATTTGACACCCAAGGCCAATAATTTTTTATATGAAAATATTATTTTTAGTAATAATCCATGAGTCACACAACAAGGGTGTACCTAGGAAAGGCAGCATCTTAAACACTGCACTGAGCACTAGAACATCAATACACCCATTGTAAAACTTAACAAGATATTAGTAAAAATGATCCTGCCAACAGAAAATCACGTCTTTTTCACAAACATAGAACACAGATACATCCTCACCAGGTACAGAATAAGTAACCACAAACTAAAATTAAACTGAACCTCCAAGAGGCCAGATTCAGCATACAATGCAACACCACAGAAGCAGTGATGCGTGTCCCCTAGTACTGTGCAAAATATAAAGATAGCAGACATAAATTTGAAAAACTGACAAATACCAATCACCACTTTACAAATTAACAAATAGAAGTAAAACAAAAATTAGAAAATAAGATAATACCATTTTATTGAACTAATACATTTTTCAATTAGCTTTCAGAGGCCAAAACCTCCTTCCTCAGGTCAGTACAGTATACTGCTGTTACGGTCCTGTCCTGACCTAAGGATGGAGGTTTCAGTCTCTGAAAGTTAGTCAAAAATGTATTAAAATTAGTTCAACCAAAAGATCACCTTATTTTCATTTTCTATTTATCACCAGAGCTACAATACTACTTTATTCTAAAGCAAATAAATCAATTTTTTTCTACCTTTGTCATCTCTGGTTTCTGCTTTCCTCGTCTTCATTTCACTCTCTCACTTCCATCCAGCATCTGCTGTCTTTTTCTCTCCCTTTCATCCAGTGTCTGTCTGCTTTATCTGCCTCTTCCATCCACTCACTGTCTGCCCTTCCTTTGTTCCACCCTGCGTCTGCCCTCTCCCCCTTTCCATATGGTGTCTACCAGCTTTCTCTGCTCCTTCCATCCACTGCCTGCCTTTTCTTTCCCTTCTATCCAGCATGTGCCTCCCTCTCTCCTTTTTACATGATGCATTCCAGCATCTCCCCCTCTCTCTCCATCTTTCTCTCTCCCCATCCATATCCATCTTCTGCTTATCTCCTGTCTATTTTACTTTTTTCTATCCATGTCCACTGTCAATCTCTCTTACGCCCTCTCTCTCCTATCCAAAACCTCCCCTCTGTGTTTCTGTTCCTTTCCCCCTTGTTCAGCATTTGCTCTCTGTGTCACCGACCCTGTTCCCCCCATCTTCAGCATCTGCTCTCTGTTTCCCCATCCCTTCCCATGTTCCTCACCCTTCTTTCTCCCTCTCTCCTGCACTCCAAACCCAGGGCCAGTATCTCTCTCCCCTGCTTCAAAGTACTGCATCTTGTTCTCCCCCTCCCCTGATCCAGCTTTTTCCCAGTCTCCTCTCCCTCATGCATCCCACCTTTCTCTTCCCTCCCTCCTCTTGCTTCCCTTTGATCTAGCATCACTCACTTCTTTTTCCACCCCCTTTTCCCATTCCCCTGTTATTGATTTCCTTCCTCTCTTCTCTACCCTTTCCCGTTAGGTCTGGCATCAATATCTCCACCCCCTCTTCCCCTTAGATCTGGCATTACATCACATCCTCCTCTCTCCACCCCCCTTTCCTTTTCCTTATGGTCTGGCTGGTATTGCTCCCCCCCCCCCCCCCGACTACTGCGGTATCGGTCTCCCCCTCCTCACTCCACGCCTGCTCCTGTATGCCTCCAAGCTTCCAGGCCTGCCAGCAGCGTCTCAGTGATTAAAGTGCGTGCTGCCTTCGGCCTGCCCCAGAAGCCTCCTGTATACAGCTTCCCATGTAGTTGGGATGCTGTTCAGAGAAGGCTTCCGAGGCTGGCTGAAGGCAGCACTTACACTGCTGATGCTGCCAGAAGCCTCGAAGTTTAAAGACCTGCAGAGTGGGGCGGGCATGGAGCAAGGAGGGGGAGAGTGATACTGCACTAGTTTGGGGGGGGGGGGGGGGAGAACGGGACACCCATGCAGCACCGCACCAGTCAGGAGGGGGACACCCATGCAGCACCGCACCGGGGGGTTGAAGACGGCAGCACCGCACCAGTTGGGAGGGGGGAGGAAGACGTCCATGGCAGCACACCCTCATGACCTTCACCCGGGGTGGGCTGCCCCCACCACCCCGCCTTCAGTACCCAATGAGTTGATCCCAGTTAGACCTATGATCTCTAATGAAGCTATTTGTATTGTTAAGAAGTTCAGGAGTATGGCTGAGTGGTAGGGACACCAAGCCAAATTATCAAAATGATTTAGGGCACTAAACTCAACATAAGTGAATGCTCCCTGGTAATCTTAAAGGAGTTTGCTCAATATTAGGGGCGCTCAAGCACCCACAGAGCTGGCATCTATGGGTGGGGAGGTATTATACCTTCAGATTACAGCTGTTTAGCAGGCTTATTTTAAACTGAAGTTGTTTAGGTAGCTGGCTATGTTCTTTGATCAGTCAACTATCATAGTGCTACATATATTAAATTTTAGTTTGTTAGATTACTGCAATGCTCTCTACGTTGGTCTCTCTGGGAAAGTTAAGAACATTTTACAGAACACTGTGGTTTAGGTGGTGATAAGGAACAAAGGATGAGCGAGTGTAGATCTGATGCATGTCAAAATTACACAGGCTGTATATTTATAATCAAATTTAATTGGCTAGTGTTAGCCCTCCAAATTCTATCCCACAACTATGTCTCCTTTTTTCGTGAGCAAAGTATGATGGCATTGTTCCTCAAGAAATGTGTGGTATGGACAAAGAGGACTTGGAGAATTTTCTAATATTTATTGAAAAATTGGAGGCATTCTTGCACCTTTCATAAGGGAATATATATATATAGTGAAAATGAGGCTATTGTGATGATGAAGCTCCCACCTCAGGATCCCAGGTCCCTCTTTCACTCAGGGTGAGCTGGTTCTCAGTATGCAGATTTTATGCAAATTAGTATCCTACCCCTTTCTACTCGGGGTGACCTGGTTCTCAAAAAGGCAAACATAGTCAGGTCTTATCAACAGGATTTTTCTCATACAAATCTTTATTCCCGCCTCTGGGGCACACTTCTTTTAGCTTAAAACACTTCTTCTTGCACAGTTCAAACCCAACAGATTTCTTCCCCCTGAGTCCTCTCACACAGGCATTTGGGCTCAGTACTAACTCAGTCCTGGACACACAGTCCCTCCTTGTAGCCCACAGCTCTAGACACACAGTCTTTTCATCTTGGACACACAGTCCCTCTTTGAACACACAGTTCTTATGCTTGATACTCTAGGGCCTTCTTACCCCAGCCAGCTTCCTTCTTGGTAACACACAGCTCTAGACACACAGTCTTAAGGGCACAGCCAGTACTTCTCATGGGGATCCTTCTGCTTCAGCTACCAGCCCTCCTCTGCAGCTGCTAGCTCTCCTTTCCCTCACAACTCAGGTGGGGTATTAAGTGGTTAATGGCCAAACAGGACCCAGCCCATAATCTGCTGCACCTGTTTCTATCCCCAGGATTCTCCTTGGTCCTAGCGACCTCCTGCTATACACCCCTTACTGGCTCCCTTTTAGTGACTCACCCAGCCCTTCTCCCTGGACATTTTAGGGGAACCGCGCCCTCTAGGGGCTGAACCAGGGCAGGACAGCCTCTTCCTTCTCACAATATATATATATATATATATATATATATTTTTTTTTTTTTTTTTTAAAGGGTGGCCTGTTTCTTCTTGATAAGCAGGGTTGAAAGTAGTCATTTTTTCTTTTAATTAGTTTTATCATTTTATTGTGGAGTAACAACATCATAACATGATGCTATACATGAAAAAATACAAAGTCTAAAACAGTATTGAAAATACATCTACTTACTAACAGGGATGTCCAGAGTCAGGTGTTATAATTAACAAATAATCAATAACATTAACAGTTGTTCTTATGTTTATTCTCTTCTAAAATTTGAATGGTTAAGAAGTATAAAATTAAAAAATTTTAGAAGTCTGTGCTTGTAGATAATCCTCCAGGGGATGCCATATTTTGCCTTTCTTGAGGAGTGATCCGACTGCAACTGATGATGCCATTATTTTATGATATCTTAAGACTGAGTACCACCAAAAATGAGCATTGAGTTTAGAGGAATCTTTCCAATTGCTTAGGATCATGTGTTGACCTATTGTTAATAGAATATCCAAGAGAGTTTTATGATGATCCGTGAGGTCTTGTGACAGAGTACTTGATTTAAATGCAATAAGTTGTGGAGAAAGTGGAACATTGAGGTTGAGTGTCTTGGTTATAGTAAACCATATTTCTGTCCAAAATCTATAGATATGAGGATATTCATATAGAACATGAAATAAAATAAAGTTCCAATTTGGGATTTACAGTTCCAGCATAGATTAGATTCTGATAATCGGGCAATGTGCAATTTTCTTGGTGTCCATAGTGCTCTATGATATAGAAAAAACATACATCGTAAAAATTTGGCTGCAAGTAAAGGGCGTATGAGAGTATACCATAGTTTATCATGTTCAGATTTAGGTATCTTATAAGATGTATCCAACTCCCGAAAAGAGTAGCTTGTATATATTTGATGCTACGCGTCCACTTGAGATCAGTAGCCAGGTTGATTTGCTTATAGATTGTTGACTTGTAATAGCTTGTCAAGAGTAGTTTGTATATATTTGAGGGTCAAAAGTAGGCTTTGCTTTTATGTTTTAGACTTTGGTTGGACTTGATTCAAAGAAGAGGCATAATAGGATTTATGGAGGGGGAAAAATCACTCAAACAGCTGTTTAAAGTGGATCCAAGCTTTTGTGACTGTGACCATCAGAATTCCAGCTGGTCAGGTCTCAACTTATCTCAGTTGTAGACCAACCTGGTAAAGTTCTAATAATGAGAGTTCTAATATGGATTCTCAGATGACATCTGGTGGTTGTCAGATTAGGGTGAAAAGGGCAGGGGACTGTTTCGATCATGAGAAATCTTCCAGCTTACATGTTGCATTGATCTGATCTACATTGCAGCTCAAGTTCATATTGCAGGGAAAATAATGCAATAAAAATCCATAAGATCACTCTTCAGATCATGAAAGAGGAAAATAGGTCAGACATGCATGGTTCTATATGATTGTGTGCAGGCAGTATTATCTGTCTCTGCCTAAGTCTATCAACCCCCCTCCCTAAAAATTAAGAGGATTTAGGGGAATCTAGATTGTAAGCTCAATGGAGCAGGGACAGTGTCTTATAATTTTCTGCACAGCATCATAGAAACAATCAGTAATAACAGTAGCAGGAGTGGACTCTACAGTCCTTATGCACTATAATATTTCTCTTTTCCATGTGACTTCATGCACAAGATCCACACTTTCAGGCAAGTATTATTTACATCCTATAAACCCGGCACCATGATTTCTGCCTGCTAGCAGCCTCTCAATAAGGATAGATCATTATATTTGGAGATGCCATGAAAAACAGCTTGACACATTTCACAGAACAGGCGAGGAAGGCACTGTGCTATAACCATTTGAATCAGCCAGCTGCTAATTAGTTTAACTAATCCTTACAAATCAGATCTAACCTGGAAGCAGAAGAAACAGCCTGCAGTGTGAGCAGCTCTGTTGTTTTTATAGTGTTCGTTAGAAGGTTACACAAGTCACCAGGGCACTAAAAGTAAATTTCTATGATGATACTATCAGACAGCTGAACCTCATCGGTAGGTGGAAGCAGAATTAAATGAGTCCAGCTTTTTGATTAGCAAAGTACAGATATTCAATCAAGTTATTTTTTCCTTAAGGAAGTTGTTATTAAAACAGCAAACAAAATTGAGCTGCATTGCTTGTCCCATGGCATAATGACTGGCAATTTATCTTCGACTTGCCCATCAGACCCACCTACGCCATGTTTTCCTCGCAGAAAATTCAAATTAGTTCAGTTGAAGTTCTGCTTTCTCTCGGCATTATTGTCTGACAAACTGTTCTCCTACTCCTGACAGCTATTAAGTTCTTGCATTAAGATTTTTGTTTTTTTTGTTAAATGGATTTCTTTTACAGCTCTCTCAGCGCATCTAGTAATACTTAGGGCTGGATTAATATTGGAAGGGAAAACCAGGAAAAAAAACCTCACAAACATTTAAAACAGAATCTTGGGCACAAAGGGGCAATTCTTCAAAATGGGTGCTAATATTTTTATATGCTAATTGCATGCAAAAATGATTAAAATAATGGCATAATGCATGTATGTCTGAATACATAGATATGAATAATGAAGTTTCACCTAAGTGTTATTCAGTACCTATTAGGGCAGAAATTCCCAAACTTGGTCCTGGAGGCACCCCAGCCAGTCAGGTATTCAGGATATTCACAATGAATATTCACGAGAGAGATTTGCATGCAGTGGAGGTAGTGCATCAATTCGCTCTCATTAATATTCATTATGGATATCCTGAAAACCTGACTGGCTGGGGTGCCTCCAGATCCAATTTTGGGAACTTCTGTAGTAGGGGATAGACTGTCATTTTCAATGACATAGGAAATCTCAATGACATTACATGTCATTATCAAATGAACCTAGAAAAACATTACATTTTGAGTTTTTTATTCGCACTATCAGGAAAAAGTACACACTCTGGGCCAGATGCACTAAACTTATCGAGCCATTAATGAGCAAGTAGTAAACCGTGGCATGCACTAAAGGCTTCTCCGAGCCATTTCCCAATCACTGTAGGAGCTAATGAAAACGGAATGCAGATGATCCAAAGGCTATTATAATAAGCTGCACTACCATTGCAAGGCTATTATAATGAGATGCACTACGGTTTTCTGATCCCCTTACCGTGAAAAACCTAATGGGAGGTCTACACCTCTCGTTGGGGCAAATTAAAAGAAAAAAAATGTCGTCAGGGACGTCCTTTTTTGAAGTCCTTCACTCAAAAAAAAAACCCCACTCTAAAAAGACGTTCTTTTTATAGGCTACAAGCTAATCTACAGTTCAGAGGCAAGAGAATAAAAACTAACCTGACGATACGGAGGAACCTGACAAGCTGGAGTTACTGGACGCTGCCATGTCTGTCTCTTTCTCATGTGAACCTTCCAGTCCAGAAAAGCTGCTTTTTATGTTCTTTCAGCCTGACACAAAGACAAGCGATGCTTAAGCAGTTTTCAGCTTGCGCACCCCCCCCCCCCCCCCCCAGGATCGGGATGTGCGAGGACACAAATCAAAACTTTTTGGACGTCCCTCCCTCCAGGTCTCTCTCAGCCAATCATAGCGTGTTTAGCTGATACTGGTAACAGCTAAACGTGCTGTGATTGGCTGAGAGAGACCTAGAGGGAGGGACATCCAAAAAGTTTTGATTTGTGCCCTCGCATGTCCCGATCCTGGGGGGGGGGGGGGGCGCAAGCTGAAAACAACCTTAAGGTCCGAGTCTCTCTCCTGCTTCTCGCTGCTCGGCCAAAGGGATTCCCAGGAAGTTAGTGAAGGACGTCCATAAAGGACGTCCTTGGCTGCTCGTCAGAGATGTATTTTTTTTTTTATAGTGAAGGACGTTCATAAAGGATGTCCTTGGCATGCGCAGAGAAGCCAGCAAAACGCTTGGCTGCTCTGCGCATGCTCGACTGGCTGACTGGCCAACTGTTTACCGATGGAATAGAGAATGCAAGTGAGCTACAATGAGCAGCTCATTTGCATTCCTTTTCCTTGATGCATGCCCATTCGTTACCGATTCGCTAATGGAATCGGTAAGGGAAGGGCTTTAATGATTTTTTAGTGGATTTTCCCCTCTGTGCAACCAGTGCACAATCATACTGACATTGCTCTGGAAGTAAAATGAAGACCAAGCAAAACAAAACAAAATCAGCAATGCTGTACAAAATACAGAAAACGAAACAAAATGAAAATTATTGAGCTTCCCATCTCTAGTAATTATGGGCTGGATTCTATAAATGGCTCTCAAAAATGGGTGAAACCACCAGAACAAACCGGGGATGCTTTTTATTGCAAAGATGAAAAAAAATGAATACACTCTAAAATACTGAATTCCCTTCTACTATGAAATTGGAACACATAATGCTAAAAAAACTTTCATAAGGTCTTTCAATAAGATATTTTTCAATTACTATAAATTTATATATAGGGATGTGCTTATATGTTTTCATAAGTACATACGTATTGCCATACTGGGAAGAACCAAAGGTCCATCAAGCTTAGCATCCTGTTTCCAACAGTGGCCAATCCAGGTCACAAATACCTGGCAAGATCCCAAAATAGTACAAAACATTCTATACTGCTTATCCAAGAAATAGTGGATTTTCCCCAAGTCCATTTAATAATGGTCTATGGACTTTTTCTTTAGGAAGCTGTCCAAACCTTTTTTAAACTCCGCTAAGCTAACCGTCTTTACCACATTCTCTGGCAACAAATTCCACAGTTTAATTATACGTTGAGTGAAGAAATATTTTCTCCGATTCGTTTTAAATTTACTACATTGTAGCTTCATTGCATGCCCAAAGCGTAAACAGATACTTCACATCTACCCATTCAACTCCACTCATTATTTTATAGACCTCTATCATATCTCCCCTCAGCCGCCTTTTCTCTAAGCTGAAGAGCCCTAGCCACTTTAGCCTTTCCTCTTAGGGAAGTTGTCCTATTCCCTTTATCATTTCCGTCTCCCTTCTCTGCACCTTTTCTAATTCCACTATATCTTTTTTGAGATGTGGCAACCAGAATTGAACACAATATTCGAGGTGCAGTCGCACCATGGAACAATACAAAGGCATTATAACATCCTTATTTTTGTTTTCCATTCCTTTCCTAATAATACCTAACATTCTATTTGCTTTCTTAGCTGCAGCAGCACACTACATAGTAACATACATAGTAGATGACGGCAGAAAAAGACTTGCACGGTCCATCTAGTCTGCCCAACAAGATAAACTCATATGTGCTACTTCTTGTGTATACCTTACCTTGATTTGTATCTGCCATTTTCAGGACACAGACCGTAGAAGTCTTGCCCAGAACTAGCCCCACCACCCAAACACCAGCCCCGCCTCCCAATCTCGGCTAAGCTTCTGAGGATCCATTCCTTCTGCACAGGATTCCTTTATGTTTATCCCACGCATGCTTGAATTCCGCTACCGTCTTCATCTCCACCACCTCCCGCGGCAGGGCATTCTAAGTATCTACCACTCTCTCCGTGAAAAAATACTTCCTGACATTTTTCTTGAGTCTGCCCCCCTTCACTCTCATATCATGTCCTCTCGTTCTACCGCCCTCCCATCTCCGGAAAAGGTTCGTTTGCGGATTAATACCTTTCAAATATTTGAACGTCTGTATCATATCACCCCTGTTTCTCCTTTCCTCCAGGGTATATATGCTCAGGTCCGCAAGTCTCTCCTCATACGTCTTGTAACCCAAATCCCATACCATTCTCATAGCTTTTCTTTGCACCGCTTCCATTTTTTTACATCCTTAGCAAGGTACGGCCTCCAGAACTGAACACAATACTCCAGGTGGGGCCTCACCAACAACTTACACAGGGGCATCAACACCTCTTTTCTTCTGCTGGTCACACCTCTCTCTATACAGCCTAGCAACCTTCTGGCTACGGCCACCGCCTTGTCACACTGTTTCGTCGCCTTCAGATCCTCAGATACTCTCACCCCAAGATCCCTCTCCCCGTTCGTAACTATCAGACTCTCCCCGCCTAACACATACTTCTCCCGTGGATTTCTACTCCCTAAGTGCATCACTTTACATTTCTTCGCATTGAATTTTAATTGCCAAACCTTAGACCATTCTTCTAGTTTCCGCAGATCCTTTTTCATGTTTTCCACTCCCTCCCGGGTGTCCACTCTGTTACAAATCTTAGTATCGTCTGCAAAAAGGCAAACATTACCTTCTAACCCTTCGGCAATGTCACTCACAAATATATTGAACAGAATCGGTCCCAGCACCGATCCCTGAGGCACTCCACTACTCACCTTTCCCCCCTCTGAGCGAATTCCATTCATCACCACCCTCTGGTTTCTGTCTGTCAACCAGTTCCTAATCCAGTTCACCACTTCAGGTCCTATCTTCAGCCTGTCCAGTTTATTCAAGAGCCTCCTGTGGGGAACCGTGTCAAAAGCTTTGCTGAAATCTAATTAGATTACGTCCATAGCACGTCCTTGATTCAATTCTCCAGTCACCCAGTCAAAGAATTCAATTAGATTCATTTGACACGATTTCCCTTTGGTAAAACCATGTTGTTTCGGATCTTGCAACTTATTGGCGTCCAGGAAATTCACTATCCTGTCCTTTAGCATCGCTTCCATTACTTTTCCAATAACTGAAGTGAGGCTTACCGGCCTGTAGTTTCCAGCTTCTTCCCTATCACCACTTTTGTGAAGAGGGACCACCTCCGCCGTTCTCCAATCGCACGGAACCTCTCCCGTCTCCAAGGATTTATTAAACAAATCTTTAAGAGGACCAGCCAGAACCTTTCTGAGCTCCCTCAATATCCAGGGGTGGATCCCGTCCGGTCCCATGGCTTTGTCCACCTTTAGGTTTCCTAGTTGTTCATACACACTATCTTCCGTGAAAGGTGCTAAATCCACTCGACTCTCACATGTACTTTTGTCAGTCCATCTCGGTCCTTCTCCAGGATTTTCTGAGCTGAAAGTTTCAATGTATCATTTATTTATTTATTGCATTTGTATCCCACATTATCCCACCTCTTTGCAGGCTCAATGTGGCTTACAATTCATTGTGAATATTGGAAATAGAAAGTAGAAAATGTACATTTGGTTTATAGAAGGTTTGGGTTATATGGTGGTGAAGTACATGGTTGTATTACAACAAAAGACGTTACACCTAGATCCCTTTCTTGGTCTGTGACTCCTAACGTGGAACCTTGCATGAAGATGTAGCTATAATTCAGGCTCCTCCATCCCACATGCATCACTTTGCACTTGCTCACATTAAATGACATCTGTCATTTAGATGCCCAGTCTCCCAGTCTCGTAAGGTCCTCTTGTAATTTTTCAAAATCCTTCCACTATTTAACGACTTTGAATAACTTTGTGTCATCAGCAAATTTAATTACCTCACTAGTTACTCCCATCTCTAGGTCATTTATAAATATGTTAAAAAGCAGCGGTCCCAGCACAGACCCCTGGGGAACCCCATTAACTACTCTTCTCCATTGAGAATATTGACCATTTAACCCTACTCTCTGTTTTCTATCTTTGAACCATTTTATTTTTATTTACTTCTTCTAGCAAGTTAAGTGAGAAGTCTATAGAATTGTTATATATACAAAATGTTATTTGGCATTTGGGGGTCACTACTTTAAACAGTGGAGTCATGGTATGATTATATGCCTGGACAACTTTGAGGACCGAAGCGTCTGTGTTTGTCCCTTGAAAACATATGAGCACGTCCCTATAAATAAATTTATAGTATATGAAGAATATCTTTTTGAAAGGACTTATGAAAGGTTTTCTTAGTGTTGTATCTCGAAAATGGGTGCCAGAAAAGAGAAGTGCTAAGCACGATTCTATAAATATTGTGCACCCTTTCGAGGATGGTGCTTAGCGCTGATTCCCGTGCCCTAACTTTGGATGCCAGACTTCTGTCTGCTGATACCTAGTGGACGCCCTGACCTATTATTCTCTAACAAAGGGTGCAACTTTTTGTAACACCCCTGACACGCCCTTGCCTCTCCCATGGCCACAGCCCCTTTTGAGTTGTGCATTATGGGATTTGCGCCTGACATTACAGAATAATGATAAAACAGAAGATCATTGGGGTTAAAAACGCAAAATGTATTCACCACCCATAAAACAATAAATACAGAAGCAGGTAAAAGCCCAACACGGCCATGTTTCATCCTACCAAGGGCTTCATCAAGGGATGTTAAAGGACTTTCAATAGATGCATAAAAATATGTTAGTATACATCATAAATACAAAAAATGTAAATACTACAACTACAAATGATATTATAAAACATAAATGAATATGCTAAAAAACTGACAATTATGAACCACAGATCTCAGCCAAGGAACATCCATATAAAAAGATACACCAACTCCATATAAAAGTCATGCATAACAATTTTCAAAGCAATCAAAAGAACTCACATACCCCAGAGATGTAGTCAAAGTGTGTCACCTACTGGAATGAGCTGTAAAAAATGAATAAATATATAATAAATAAATGAAGGACTTGTTCTTTTTAAAAAAAAACCTCCCAATTGATGTCAATAATTGGTTGTTAGCATCCAGTTATTGCTTGTTAATGACTTGTTACGCCTGCTTCTAAGGATTATGCCCAAATTTAGCTGCCATATGTAGAATATTTGATAGCACGCATTTTTACAGCTAGGCAGAATGAGGTGGGTTCACATTTATGCACGTAACATATAACACACTAGACGTTACACATGTATCTCTGGCATTGAGGTCCAAATACTTACAACAGCTCAATTGACTGGTGTAAGTACTTGTGTCTAAATTATATGTTTAAATGTAACCTATCTATAGAGGAAAATAGGTGCACTTACATGCATGCTGACTACAGGTGCACCGTTACAGTTTCATCCCCAAAGTTTATTGGAATTTTGCTTGAAAATTCTAAATTTACAAATTTGTCAAATTGGTTCTACTGATTTATCCACCTGTGTTTGCTGCCAGTAATCCTTATATATGGTATGGGATCAATTTTCAAAAAGTCACCAAGCAACAGAGATAATCAGTCAATTTTAACTGGTTATCTTTAGTCAGGTTTTCAGTCCAACAGAACTGACATAGGGCCCCTTTCACTAAGCCACATAGGCGCCTACGCGTGTCCAACGCGCTCCAAAGTGGACTTACCACCCGATTACCAAGTGGCTCTTGTAGTAATTTCATTTATGGCGCGCATCCGCTATGAGCATCTGAAAAAATAATTTTTATTTTCGGATGCGCGTAGTGGACGTGCGCCAAGTGGCATCTGATATGCGTAGGTCTCTACTTCCCAAATTCTTTACTGCTAGGTCTATGGCTGGCAGTAAGGTCTGAGACCCAAAATGGATGAGCAACAATTTTTGATTTTGTCGCATGTCCATTTTCAGGAAATAAAAAGAGGCCTTTTTTACAGGTGCGCTGAAAAATGATTCTGTGCGTGCCCAATACCCACGCCTACACTACCACAGGTCGTTTTTCAGTGTGCCTTTGTAAAAGGACCCCTTAGTTTTCAGCTGAAAATTCATCTATATCTCATAGTTCAAATTTGAATGGTTAGGATTAAGCCTGCAATTCATTAGACAAAAAAGGACGGTGGTTAGACTGAACAGAAAATAACATATAATTAAGGCAAGTCCCCAACACCCTTCTGAATTAACCATTCCTGGGAAATGCCAGCATATTGACTAGAACTGAAGGTTCGGGAAGACGCTTCCGGAAGCCTTTGAATTTGTTATGTAAAATTAAATAATTGGATTCTTCTTTAATGTATGAAGGGAGGGTATTCCATGGTCAGCACTCAACCATTGCGAATGCCCATCCAAAAGATAGACCAAAGTGATGGAAAGTACCAACAGTAGTGATTTCCCAGAGGAACGAAGCTAGTAAAAAGACTTATGAAGTGCATGAAGTTCACTATCCAGCAAGAATAATACATATATAATCAGGAATAAATGCATTGTTATTCAAAAGTGCTTATGCAGTCAGCAGTGGCCCCGACCATATAAATGGCATTTTAAAAAATTCATGGAGGTTAAATGTTCCAACTCAACATTGCAAAATGACAGAAGTTTTACTTTTTAGAAAGGAGTGTGGTTTTAGGTGGAGTGACAGTGGGGAAAAAAAGCTTATATGTTCAGTGTTCAAATTCAACCACTAGGGGGGCAATTGTATAAAGGAAGTTTTATGTATATCTTACGTGCCAGTGTACATATGTAAAATGCCTCTTGCTACACTTTAAAAAAGTAAGCACAAAGCTGTATGCAAGCCAGATGTTTGGGGAGGACTTTGGCTGGTGCTGGATGGAGTCACAAAGTACAAATGTAGGTTATAAAATTCACACCTTCATGTGTACTTTAGCCATGTACATTTACACTAGCTCTTGAGATGGTGTAAATGTATTTATTTATTAGGATTTATTTACCGCCTTTTTGAAGGAATTCACTCAAGGCGGTGTGCAGTAAGAATAGACCAAACGAGCAATTTGCAATTACAGAAGTAAAAATATTCAAATAACAATACAAAGTAAGACATGGTATACTACTTACAATGCCAACACAATACATAATAGAACATTTTAATTGATAGTGAAGGGTAAAGCAAAGATGGAACCTATAGATAGGTAAGAGAGTAAGAAGAGTTAGAAAGTAAGGTGACTATTTAAAGACAGTTGCACATGAAGTCAGAGAGATGGTTATATATTATCTCATCTTACTAAAATCCTTAGTATAGTTCAGGGATGTAATCAAACGCATAAAATCATATTATATTTTTTTCTTTCTTAAAGGAAAACGCCTCAAGTATCGTGAAGTGACTCCGAGTTCTGCAGATATACTGTCAGTTGTTTAACGGAGTACTCACTCGCATCATAGGCAAAAAAACCTCCTCAATCATGCTAAAGATATTACTACTCTATCCAGAGTCAAAAATAGTATTACAACTTATCTGAGCGATAATGCAGTTATTTACAGTCCACGGCCAACTGTGACCAGAGTTTCGGGTCCTTCTTCAAGGTCCGTGGATTATCTCAGCTAGAGTAGGAGTGGATAAACATGTTCTGCTGCAGTATGTGCAGCCCGTGTCACTCCTTGTGTGTGTGGGTGAGACTAACAAGTTAGTTAATTCTTCCATTAAATGAATGGGACTGCATTTTAGCTGCTTCTGTGCTGATATTTTGTTAACAAAAAACATAGGTGCCTGTATATCTTTATAAAGTAGACTTAATATCAGGGCTAGCCTGACCACTAGATAGACTAGGCACTAGGCTAGAGCTGCACAATTGGCAAGGGAGGTGCGGCAATCATTAGGTCTACAAATATCTTGTTGTTGCTGGTATGGGGCCTTGAGGATGGGGAACCCAACAGACTTTGAGCATGCGTGGATGTTCAAGGCCCCACACTGGAAACAGTGGGCCTTTTTTCTACACATCTTAACTATCTTACCAGTGCCACCCCAGGGGGGAAGCTGCTAAGCCCCTCGTGGGGAGGAGGAGGTGGGTGGAGGGCATGGGGATGCTGAATACTTTGAGCAGGAGTGGAAAGAAGGAGACAGATGCTGGGTACTTTGGGAAGGAGGAGGGAGGTGGGGGGGGGGGGGGAAGGGAGGGACGGAGAGATGCTGGATATAGAGCCACCTCTTGGTTGGGGCAGGAAGAATGCACAGCTGAAAGTTCTCCTAAGGTATTACATATCTATAGGCTGGCCCTGCTTAAGATAACTGCTTACGACCCTCCACATTTATAAGTTACACATTTAAGTAACTAGCAAGTACATATCTTTAAATGGCAAAGTATCCATGTCATATGTGTATTTTGAAAGTGGCAAATACTTATTTTCAGCAGCAGAAAACATATAACTTTAAACATATATCTACTCTGATAAAATTGATACAGTGGCAGTGCTGCTGACAATTGAGTTCATTGAGTACAGGGCTGAGAGAAGAACTTTGTTCTGATCACACATAAAGGATGAAGGGAAAATGAGTAGAAAAATGATGGAAGATACAGTGAACTCGGCTCTATTTGATATATTTGAATTTATGTTGATTGATTTAGATTCATGTGAAGATTTGCAGATTTGATCTTTTATAGGGACAGAAACTCTTTGTAGATTTCCAATACAAAAGGAAACTTGTGAATATTCACATGCCAGATCCAGATCCAAAAGCAATGACCCAGATGAAGATGAAAATCTGAGCTAGTGTGTGAGCAGTCCAACTTTGTCTGATTCCAGTTGCAACTTGCTCCAATTTGGATCTGTCCATCCACACCCAGTCCCTTTCTGGTTTGCGCTGAACTTGCCAGTTTTGTCCATCATTCAGGAGAGAAGATATCAATATGGGCTTGCTCAAGACATGTTATTCACTGTTAAGCCCAGTTATTAGTAACTAGGTCTCATTGCATAAAATGGGACCAGTGCTAAAACAGTGGAGGTTAGTGGTAAAATAACATGTTTTAACAGTATCCCACATTAATAACGCCCCCCCCCCCCTAAGTGTGAAGAGTTTCAGTCTATGGTAACCAGAGCTGACACTGTGATGTCATAACACCTCATTCTACCAATGACTGAGAACCAACCTCATCAGTGATGTCACTGTGGCTTGGTTGCCCTATGCTTGGGTCACTTTTATTACATATAGCAGTGATTTCAATGTCTAGAGACCTTTGTTTCTATAATTAAGAGGGGATTTATCAATGTAGGCTATATGTTATTGTACTGTTAACCCCAGTTATTAGTAACAAAGTCTCATTGCATAAAATGGGACCTGTGCTAAAATAGCACAACAATTTAGTTGCAGAATAACACATCTTCACAGTAGCCTACATTGAAAACTGCACCCCTTACAGGCTCATTTTTGAAAGAGATGGACGCCCATCTTGCGACACAAATCAGAAGATGGGCGTCCTTCTCACAGGGTAGCCCAAATCGGTATAATCAAAAGCCGATTTTGGGCGTCCCCAACTGCTTTCCGTCGCAGGGATGACCAAAGTTCACGGGGGCATGTTGGATGCGTAGCGGAGGTGGGACTTGGACGTCCTCAACCCATAATGAAAAAAAGGGTGCCCCTGATGAGCACTTGAACGACTTTACTTGGTCCTGTTTTTTTTTATGACCAAGGCACAAAAAAGTGCCCGAAATGACCAGATGACCTCCCCTTACTCCCCCAGTGGTCACTAACCCCCTCAAAAAAATCTTTAAAAATATTTTTTGCCAGCCTATATGCCAGCCTCAAATGTCATAGTCAGGTCCATGACAGCAGTATGCAGGTCCCTGGAGCAGTTTTAGTGGGTGCAGTGCAATTCAGGCAGGCGGACCGAGGCCCATCCTCCCCCTACCTGTTACACTTGTGGTGGTAAATGTGAGCCCTCCAAAACCCACCTGAAACCCACCCGAAACCCACTGTACCCACATCTAGGTATCCCCCTTCACCTGTAAGGGCTATGGTAGTGGTGTACAATTGTTGGTAGTGTGTTTGAGGGGGAATTTGGGGGGCTCAGCACACAAGGTAAGGGAGCTATGTACCTGGGAGCAATTTATGAAGTCCACTGCAGTGCCCCCTAGGGTGCCCGGTTGGTGTCCTGGCATGTCAGGGGGACCAGTGCACTATGAATGCTGGCTCCTCCCATGACCAAAGGCAGTGGCGTACCAAGGGCGGGACGGTGGGGGTGGTCCGTCCCGGGTGTCAACGGGTGGGGGGGTGCTCTGCTGGCGAGTCCAGCTCCATTCACCCGGCAGCTGTATGGTGCAGTGCCTCGCGTCTGCGCTGCTGTAAAAGAAGAAAATTGCCTTGTCGGCCCTTCCCTTACTCTCTCTGTCCTGCCCTCAAGGAAATAGGACGTTACATCAGAGGGCGGGACAGAGAGAGTAAGGGAAGGGCCGACGAGGCGATTTTCTTCTTTTACTGAAGTGCAGAGTCGCGTGAGGACAGAGCTGGCAAGACAGGTGGGGACTGGGACGGGGGGGGGGGGTGCCGTGTCGCCTGGGTCACGCCGGGGGGGGGCGTGTTGCCCTGCAGCCGGGGGGGGGGTGCATGCAGCAGTGATCCGCCCCAGGTGGAAGTGAACCACAGAATGCCACTGACCAAAGGGCTTGCATTTGGCCATTTCTGAGATGGGCGTCCTTGGTTTCCATTATCGCTGAAAATCAGAAACGATCAAGTCTACGGACGACCATCTCTAAGGATGACCTAAATTTCAGGATTTGGGCATCCCCGACCATATTATCGAAATGAAAGATGGACGTCCATTTTGTTTTGATAATACGGGTTTCCCTGCCCTTCCATCAGGACGTTTTACAAGGATGTCCTCAGCAAAACTTGGGCATCCCTTTCGATTATGCCCCTCTACGTGTCATAGATAATCCAAGTGGTAAATCCAGCTATCACAATCAAGATCTCAGAAAAAGGTTGCATGATTATTGCTGATGTGGAGTTAATAAGGCACCTAAAGATTCAGCTTGTTATAAAAACTGAATGAAACAAATAATAATTTGATTTCATTCAGTTTTTGTATAATAACAAGCTGGATTTTTAGGTGCCTTAGTGATACCATTATTTGTCTTGGTAAAAGTAAAGTAAACATATGGACTACACACTAATTTAGATCTTGAGAATATTTCAGCAATATTAGAGCGTTCAGTGGATGAAAATGCAGACCGGTCAACTCTGATAGTTTCCTTGATTTTTGAACAGGATTTGAACAATATAATGAAACTCTATTTCAAAAATCTACAAACCTGTTTTGGTGGGGTGAAAGTACAAATCTTCTCTGATGTTACAAAATCGACCCAACAGAGAAGGAAAGCTTTTCTAGCATTAAAAGCAAGAACGTTGGAGATAGGCAGGATGTTTTTCCTTGCCTATCCGTGCAAATGCTTAGTTAGGTTGGGTCAGGTTAAATACACCGTTTTTTTTTACCAGATAGTCTAAAATCATTTCTAGATTCTAAGCAAATGTAATAGTTAAAGTAAATGGAAGTATTTACCCCACCTTATTTCTTTTGTATATGGTCATGTAATAATTCTTCCCTAACTCTGATCACCCCATGATTTAACTGGGGTCTAAGGAAGCTTAAAATGTGTGTTTGTGATAGTATGCTATTACCTTTTTTTCTTTTCTTGCTCTACTGTTTATATGAAGAATTATTTAATTTCTTATTAATCTAACTATTGCTGTATTTCAAACAAGTGTAATCTTGTTAAATTTGAAAATTAATAAATAAATTGAAAAAAAAAAGTAAAGTAAACAAGGACTCAAGAGACTGAACTACCTTCATTTCAGACCCACCACCAGGAGATATTGTGTTGCTTCTGAGAGTGATGAAATATGAAAACATAGAGCAGTGGAGCTGACATCTTAAATGGCTTTTTTCTTGTGCCAGTTCTTAATTCTAACTGTTGCATAGAAAATATTATCGCTACTGCACTGTTGACCAATGAGATAAATTAGGAAAGAAAAACATGGTTAGGTGTACTATATTTGTATATGCTTGTATAATAAAGAATGTGATCAGTCATCTGTGGGGTTGTGTCCTGGGATGAGAGGCATTAGCAGCATCAGAGAGGAAATATCACTGGTTTTATGAGTCATATTGTTATTATTACATCTCACAGATCTGTGACTGTGTGACATCCAAAATATCAAAGAACAAGCCAACCAGATCCACAGGCTAAATACAAATTATAAGCAAAAAATGTGGCAAGGCATAGGTCAAAAGAGCACCCAATGGATATAGGTGTAGGGGGTGCGTAAGTAAACGGGTAAATAGCCGTGTGTCTTTTAACTTGTTTTATCCCAATCATGATTTTAAAAATCCTTCTCGTATTAACCCTAAGTTGTCTCTTCTCCACACGGAAGATGAAAGGGATCTGAAACAATATGTAAAGTGTATAACTACTGTGACACAATTATACCTGCGACTCACCATTCCCTTTTCCCATCCCTGTTATCAGCAACTTACAAAAGTCAGGTTTGGATCAGAACCTGATGGTGCTGGTAAAGGCAGGAGCAGAATGTTAAGACATATAGGACCATCAGCTAGGCTTTGCCCCCTTCTAATTTCCACACAGTGAAGAAGGTTCTTGGAGTTTGCCTCCATCCCTCCTCCTAATTTCCATACAGTAAAGAAGGTTCTTGGAGATGGCCACCATCAGCCCTAAGTCATCTTGGGTAGGTTGGGCTTGACTTCCCTGCCATTCCAGAGGCCTGTCTCTCTCTTTATTCTTGCCTGCCTACCTGCTTGAGTAGCTGTACAAGCAGCAACATATGCATATGCATGCATGGATGGACAAACAGAGAGAGACAGATGGACTGATAGACTCTCAACAATGAGTGCTATCACCTGTAGTTAGGTGTACACAGGTGAAATGTATAGTGTATATATAAATCTGAATGTCCGAATTACAAACTGAGATAAGATGCACTGAAATTTTATGTGCCAGAAGTTTCCCACTTCTTTAATTTATCAATATCGATGTCAATGGAAGGCTCCATATAAATGGATGATTAAATCAAAACTGACAAAGAAGGTTATCCTATATAAATTATCCTTCCACTGATGTTGATTCAATAGTAACATAGTAAGTGACGGCAGATAAAGACCTCAACGGTCCATCCAATGTGCCCAACAGTCACACTCACTATCAGTTCATGATTAAATCAACAATGAATGTGATATTATATACACTATATGACGAGTCTTTCATTGGTATTTCTGGGACATAGACCATAGACGTCTGCCCGACTCTGTCCTTATGTTCCACCTACTGGAGTTGCCATCAAAGCCCACTCTAGCTTATCCAAATATGTCTTGTCAGTTGCGGGACCCAGACTGTAAATGTCTGCCCAGCACTGTCTTTAGTTTCAGTAACTGAAGTTGCCATTGAAGCCTTTTCCAGCCTATTCTAAACTTTTATTTTTTATTTTTGTTTTATATCATCTATTTTCCAAATAGAGATCCTCTGTGTTCATTCTACACCTTTTTGAATTCTGTCACTGTTTTTGTCTTTACTGTCTCCCTCGGGAGGGCATTCCAGGCATCAACCACCCTCTCCATGAAAAAGAATTTTCTGGCATTACTCTATACTTTGTACTGAGTTCCTTTTCAAGGGGATTGTTAACAGTCTAAAATTAGTGTTGTATGGCAACACCTTTAGCAAGAACACTCTACTAGCACTGCTAACTCTTTAGGGTGAAAGATAATCTACTACATTTCTTTGAAGGGGTGAACAAACATGTGGATAAAGGTGAGCCAGTTGATATTATGCATCTGGATTTTCAGAAGATGCTTGACAAAGTACCTCATGAAAGACCCCAGAGGAAATTGTAGAGTCATGGGATAGGAGGTAGTATTCTATTGTGGATTAAAAACTGGTTAAAAGATAGAAAACAGAGTAGGGTTAAATGGTCAGTATTTTCAATGGAGAAGGGTTCCTCAGGGGTCTGTGCTGGGACCGCTGCTTTTTAACATATTTATAAATGACCTAGAGATGGGAGTAACTAGTGAGGTAATTAAATTTGCTGATAACACAAAGTTATTCAAAGTTGTTAACTGTGGGAGGATTATGAAAGATTACAAGAGGACCTTACGAGACTGGGCGTCTAAATGGCAGATGATGTTTAATGTGAGCAAGTGCAAAGTGATGCATGTGGGAAAGAGGAACCTGAATTATAGCTACGTCATGCAAGGTTCCACGTTAGGAGTCACAGACCAAGAAAGGGATCTAGGTGTCATCGTTGATGATACATTGAAACCTTCTGCTCAGTGTGCTGCTGCGGCTAAGAAAGCAAATAGAATGTTAGGTATTATTAGGAAAGGAATGGAAAACAAAAATAAGGATGTCATAATGCCTTTGTATCACTCCATGATGCGACCACACCTCGAATATTGTGTTCAATTCTGGTTGCCGCATCTCAAAAAAGATATAGTGGAATTAGAAAAGGTGCAGAGAAGGGCGACGACAATGATAAAGGGGATGGAACAATTTTCCTATGAAGAAAGGCTAAAGTGGCTAGGGCTCTTCATCTTGGAGAAAAGGCGGCTGAGGGGAGATATGATAGAGGTCTATAAAATAATGAGTGGAGTTGAATGGGTAGATGTGAAGCATCTGTTTATGATTTCCAAAAATACTAGGACTAGGAGCCATGCGATGAAGCTACAATGTAGTAAATTTAAAATGAATCTGAGAAAAAATTTCTTCACTCAATGTGTAATTAAACTCTAGAATTCATTGCCAGAGAATGTGGTAAATGCGGTTAGCTTAGCAGAGTTTATAAAATAATGAGTGGAGTTGAACGGGTAGATGTGAAGCGTCTGTTTACGTTTTCCAAAAATACTAGGACTAGGGGGCATGCGATGAAGCTACAATGTAGTAACTTGTAATTAAACTCTGAAATTCGTTGCCAGAAAATGTGGTAAAGGTGGTTAAGTTAGCGGAGTTTAAAAAAGGTTTGGACGGCTTCCTAAAGAAAAAGTCCATAGACCATTATTAAATGGACTCTGGGAAAATCCACTATTTCTGGGATAAGCAGTATAAAATGTTTTGTACTTCTTTGGGATCTTGCTAGGTACTTGTGACCTGGATTGGCCACTGTTGGAAACAGGTTGCTGCTTGATGGACCTTTGGTCTTTCCCAGTATGGCAATACTTATGTACTTATGTAAAGTCTGAGAATACTCGCCAGACTTTGGTTCTGGAAACCTTAGGTCTATACATTTGTTACACAGGGTCACTGTAGACTGCAGAGCTAACTTTCTGGCCATTTAAAAAATAAATGTTCACATGCTGAAACTTAGACAGTTAAGCTATCCATCCTCTCTTAAAAACTGCCAGTGGTGCAGCTTTACACAGTAAGCCGTCTTCTAGAGAGCTTTCATAATGCACTTACAGTGCTCCAGAGAGTCCCTATAATTGAATTTTTGGGCTTTCTTTCCATTTCTATTTAGCTTCACTCTTCTGTCGTTCGTCTCCAAACCATAACATCTTATGAGGAACCCTGCAAACCCAATTTCATAACCCTGTGGAATGTACAGAAATCATGGAGACATAAATACATATTTCAGCCTTCACTGTTATGGGTAATGCAGTAAAATCAATTTTAGAAGCTGTGCAAAGAAGGAAATATCCCATGGTGTGAAGCTGAATGATTGCACTTCTTCTTTACATTTTATGCATTCTGCCTGACTTTACCAGATGTTTGTCTTTAACAGTCTGTAATGTTCACTCTGAAGTACCATAGTTAATAATAAAAGCACAAGACAGTATTTATTAATCCTTCGGTTGACAATTATAGCTAGACTAGATGTTGATTGTACATGCAAGGTAATATTTTATGGAGTGCTGCTAACAGAGTGAAAGGATACTTTCGATGATGAGAGATATGAATTACATCATCTCAAAAGAAGGTGTGAGGTACACTGGGAATTGTAAACTGTGCGATAGATGGTTAATATATTTCTGCAGCACATACAGCTCAGTTGACATTTTGGACCAGATTCTATATATGGTGCCTGAAAAATCCACACAGAATATAGGTGTATTCTATGAACTCTGCTTAGATTTATGTGCAGTATATAGAATACACCTAGGTGGTTTATAGAATATACCTAGTGGCCATGACTGCACCTAACTGTAGGCGTTTCCATTTACATCAAGTAAAACTTGGTGTAAATACCGGCACCTAATAATGTGCGGAGCAGGTGTATTCTATAACCATGCTTGTAGTTTTTCAGAACACCCATGACACACCCATATCCCCGCCCATAGCCACACCCCTTTTGAATGCACAGATTAGAATTTAGATGCAGTGTGTTACAGAGTACTCTTGGAGGGGCATAATTGAATGTCGCCCAAGTTTTCCTGGGGCCGTCCTCGCAGGACGGCTCCGTAAAGGGGCGAAGAAACCCGTATTATCGAAACAAGATGGGCGTTCATCTTTTGTTTTGATAATACGGTCGGGGACACCCAAATCTCAACATTAAGGTCTACCTTAGAGATGGTCGTCCCCGGTTTTCGGCGATAATGGAAACCGAGGATGCCCATCTCAAAAACGACCAAATCCAACTCATTTGGTTGTGGGAGGAGCCAGCAGTCATAGTGCACTGGTCCCCCTCACATGCCAGGACACCAGCAGGGCACCTTAGGGGGCACTGCAGTGGACTAACTGAACGGAAAAAGCCCTTCCCTTACCAGTTCCTTACCAATTCGGAATGGAACGGGCATGCATGAAGAAAATCGCATGCAAATGAGCTGCTCGCTGTTAGCTCATTTGCACACGATTTCCTTCCTAAGGAGGGGAAGCCAGTGCAGAGCAGCTAAGCGTTATGCGTGGCTGCTCTGCACATGCCAAAGACGGCTTCATACACGCAGACAAGCTGCGTGTATAATAGCCTTCTACAACCTTAAAAAAACATAAGTCCAGGTGAAAATGTCCAAGTGCTCGTCAGGGATGTCTTTTTTTTTTTGAGTATGGGTGAAGGACGTCCAAGTGTTAGGCGCCTTCGCTATGCCTCTGTTCCTGCGATGGGCAGTTGAGGACGTCCAAAATGTGGATGTTTCTGTGAGAATGACGTGCATGCCTTTGTTATGCCTCCGCTGACACACACACTCCCCCCCCCCCCTCCCAGGGACCTGCATACTGCTGCGATGGACCTGAGGTTGATATCTGAGGCTGGCAAAAAAAGTTTTTTAAGTTGTTTTTTTCAGGGTGGGTGGAGGTTAGCCACTACTGGGGGAGTCAGGGTAGGTCATCCCTGATTCCCTCCGGTGGTCATCTGGTCAGTTCGGGCACCTTTTTGAGACTTGGTCGTAAGAAAAAATGGACCAAGTAAAGTCGGCCAAGTGCTCGTCAGGGATGCCCTTCTTTTTTCCATTATCGCTCGAGGATGCCCATCTGTTAGGCACGCCCCAGTTCCACCTTCGCTATGCCTCCGACATGCCCCCCGGGAACTTTGGTCATCCCCGTGACGGGAAGCAGTTGGGGATGCCCAAAATTGGCTTTAGATTAAGCCTATTTGGGCGACCCTGAGAGAAGGACGCCCATCTCCCGATTTGTGTATAAAGATGGGTGCCCTTCTCTTTCAAAAATAAGCTTGTTAGCGATTTATGCTTGCAAATTCTAATTATTTCCAATTAGTGTTTATAATTGCTTGTTAAGTGATGTTATCAATGCTGATTGGCTTGTTAAGTAATTACGTTATGTGTGTTGTTAAGGAATACATTTGGAGTTCCAAGCTGAACAAACATGTGGATAAAGGTGAGCCAGTCGATATCTGGATTTTCAAAAGGTATTTGACAAAGTACCTCATGAAAGACTCCAGAGGAAAGTGGAGAGTCATGGGATAGGAGGTAATGTTCTACTGTGGATTAAAAGATAGAAAACAGATAGTAGTGTTAAATGTTCAGTATTCTCAATGGAGAAGGGTAGTTAGTCGGGTTCCACAGGGGTCTGTGCTGGGACCACTGCTTTTTAAGATATTTATAAATGACCTAGAGATGAGAATAGCTAGCGAGTTAATTAAATTTGCTGACAACACAAAGTTATTCAAAGTTGTTAAATTGCAAGAGGATTGTGAAAATTGCAAGAGGACCTTATGAGACTGAGAGACTGGCCATCCAAATGGCAGATGACTTTTAATATGAGCAAGTGCAAAGTGATGTAGCTGGGAAAGAGGAACCCAAACTATAGCTACGTGATGTAAAGTTCCACATTAGGAGTCACTGACAAGGAAAGGGATCAAGGTGTCATCATTGATACGTTGAAACCCTCTGCTCAGTGTATGGCAGTGGCAGCTAAGAAAGCAAATAGAGTATACTATTAGGAAAGGAATGGAAAACAAAAATGAGGACATTATAATGCCTTTGTATCACTCCATGGTGCAACCACAGCTCGAATACTGTGTTCAATTCTGGTGACCGCATCTCAAAACAGGTAGAGTGGAATTAGAAAAGGTGCAGAGAAGGGTGACGAAAATGGTGAGGGGAATGGGATGACTTCCCTGTGGGGTGGGGGGCTGAGGCGACTGGGGCTCTTCAACTTGGAGGGGGGACGGCTGAGGGGAGATGTGATGGAGGTCTATGGGATGGTGAGTGGAGTGGAACGGGTGGACGTAGGTCACTTGTTTGTTCTTTCCAAGGGTGCTAGGACTGGGAGGCACGCGGTGAGGCTGCAACGTGGTAGATTTGAAATGGGT